>NC_077240.1:36345833-37087500 GCF_947179165.1 Solanum dulcamara | reverse complement strand
AGACGCAGATAGAATTTTTACTCCTTAGGAAGGATGATAAAGGTTTATGCAAAGACTATAAGTTCATTTCGATCGACAACCTTACGACCCGACATAAGCTCTTGGTGATGGATTTAGGGATCAAAATGACGAAGAAGAAGAGGGCCGGAGATGACCGACCTAGGATCAGATGGGGGAGTTTGACCACGGCTAGTGCCCTGGAGATGGGAGAGAAATTGAAGGATATGGGGACCTGGGATAGTAGTAAGGATGCGAACAATATATGGGATAGGACGGCTAGTTGTATTAGGGTTGTAGCAAGGGAAGTGTTGGGAGTCTCGACAGGTAGCCATGGTCGGCATCGAGGGGACTTGTGGTGGAATGGAGAAGTGCAAGGTAAGGTGGAAGCAAAGAAGATAGCATATGCGAAGCTGATAGAAAGCAAGGATAAGGTGGAGAAGTGGACGAATATGAAACTTTATAAGATAGCGACGAAGGAGGCGAAGTCGGTGGTTTCGACGGTAAAAATGATAGCTTTTGAATGCCTTTTGTAACATCCCTCAAAAAAACACAAAATAACTTAAGAATGTCTTGGAAATAGGCCGCTCATGTAATGCATTATCCTTAATCTTTTTGGAAAATCCGAGATCAGAATATCGATTAGGGGGTCAAAACTTGCGGAAAAATGGTCTCGGTGGATTTTTAGAACTTGTAGAATGGAAGAAAGATTTTCAAAGAATCCACAACCGCATCGCATATCTGGGGATAGTTTTTTGGCCGAGTGGTCCGCGACAGGACAGCGTCGCGGACCTGGGAAGCAGTTTTAGCCGAATTTAGTTTTTTTAGGGCATTTTAGACTTTTCCTAAATTATTAGTTAATGAACCTAGACATTTTTAGGACCTAATTCAACTCTATAAATTAAACTAAACCTCTAATTCTATTCATTCTTCTACAATTCATCTATCAAATATTTCTCTATCTACAAAAAGGCTCTCAAGGGTTTCCATTGAAGACTTCAAGCAAATTCACTCAATTTCTCCATCAAAATTCTCAAGTTCTTCCAAATTAATTGGTGTTCTCACTCAAGGTATGTGGGTATTGATTCATGGATCCTTTCATCCATGAAGCCCAAACAATTTCTCAAGGTTTTCTATCAAATTAAAGTATGGTATTTTATGGGTTTTGTGATCTGCATCCCCATTGCATGAATTTTGATTTAAAATATGATTATGAGTCTATTTTGATATAAATTGATGGTTATTGAATTAAATTGAAGAGTTTTCCAATGAATTCTCTTATTTTTATTTCTAGGATTCATTATATAAACTATGAGTATTTTGATTCATACTTTTAGGATATTATCTATATGAATTATGTATGGGTTGATATAAAGTTTATGATCATGCATATCTTTAAGTTAATTTCATGATTTTCAAGTAAATTGATCATGCATTCATGTCATACCCTAATTTCAAGTTCAAGCTATGGTCATGAATTTTCAAAGTATGAATTATGACTATGTGTGCCCATGATGATCGTGAATTATAAGTATGTTTCAAGGTATGAATTTCATGCAAGTTATGAAGTAAGGTGACTTACGATCCTATGTGGTGACCTAAGACCCAACGATATGAATTATGCAAAAATGATTATAATGATGAAAGAATAATTTTCACATTACAAGTATGTTATGAGAATGAGCTACTCTATGATTTCAAGCCTATGATCATAAATATGATATATGATATTATGATCCTATGTTATACATATATTCCATGAAATTTGACTTAGCATCGAGTGGAATTGAGGTGGGGCCCCTCCAAAAGCTTTAGTAGCAACCTCATGTCCCATAAACTATGTGCCACCGTAGGTTGCCTTTATGGCCTAGCTAGTGAATCCACAAATAGCACATGTTCATGATTAGGAGTCTACCTTGGCAAAGTAACCTCCTCCTTCTCGATGTGGGTATCATCGGATTCCATGTTATAGCTCGCATGGTCTTATTGCCGGTTATAGTTCCTATCCCACATATGTATGATTTCTTAAGTATGTTATGACTTGAAGTTATATTTTAAATACTTTGGTCAATATGATTTTCTTATGATTTTACATATTCCATCTTATCATGTGTTTTACTTGACCTTTGTATTCCATGATTTACATTGCATGTCACACCCTCATACTTAGTACATGTCAATGTACTAATGCATACTTTTTACCTATTGTCTCATAATGTAGGGGTTGAGGTTGAAGATCCTAATCGTCCACATAACTAGTAGGCGTTCCTATTCAAAGGTGTTGTGGTGAGTCCTCATTGACCGGGGACTAGTTTCAAGTTACTTACTGTTTTCCTATCAAAAGACTTTTGCTTATGTTGTGTATTAATGGTGAGCTAAGGACATATCTTATCCCTCACCCCTACTCATGTTTAGAGATATCTAGTTGGACATATGTTTGAGTCTATATTGTCATAAGACATTTTCAGATTTCTATTCATATTTTAGACTCTCTTATGATGTTTTCTCTTTTACATTTTTCCTTATGTATGCTTATGATATGTACAAGAGGCTTGGTTGGAGCCCTTCAGGGTTTCTATCTTCGTGTTACGACTATGCCCTAGGTCAGGTCTTGATACCTTTATGATGAACTAAAAGAGAAAGGCGGGGATAGAAAATTATTCAGGCTAGCCAAGGTGCGAGAGAGAAGGGCACGCAATGTGGATCAAGTGAAGTGCATTAAGGACGAGTATGGAAAAGTATTAGTAGAGGAGACCTTCATTAAACAGAGGTGTTCCATAAACTGTTGAATGAAGAAGGGAAGAGAGAGATTGTGTTGGGAGATTTGGAACATACAGGGAGGCGTCACTATTTTGGGTGTTGTAGGAGTATTACGGTCAAAGAGGTTGAGGGTGTTGTGCATAGTATGTGCTGGGGAAGAGCGATCGGACCTGATGAGATCCCTGGAGAATTTTGGAAGAGTGCGAGCTTGGTAGGTTTGGAGTAGCTGACTAGGTTATTTAATATCATCTTTAAGACAACAACGATGCTCGAAGAATAGAGGTCAAGCGTAATGATCCCTTAATAGAAAAACAAGGGATATATCCAGAGCTGCAACAACTATAGAGGTATCAAGCTTCTAAGCCATACTATGAAAGTATGGAAAAGAGTGATGGAGATAAGGGTGAAGAGAGGCGTGTCTATTTCAGAGAACCAGTTCAGATTTATGCCAGGATGCTCAACTACAGAAGCCATCCATCTTATGAGGAGACTTATGGAGCAGTATAGGGAGAGGAAGAGGGACTTGCATATGGTATTCATCGACCTAGAAAAGGCTTAAGATAAAGTTCCACGAGAGATACTATGGAGATATTTGGAGGCTAAAGGTGTACCTGTGGTGTACATTAGGGTGATCAAGGATATGTATGAGGGTGCCAAAACTAGGGAAAGGACAGTAGGAGGGGACTCAGAGCACTTCCTAGTTGTGATAGGGTTGCATCAAGGATCAACTCTTAGTCTGTTTTTATTTGCCTTGGTGATGGATGGATTGATGCAATAAATTCAAGGTGAGGTTCCATGGTATATGCTTTTTGCGAACGACATAGTCCTGACCGATGAGACTCATAGCGGAGTTAATGCTAAGCTGGAGGATCGAAGACATATCTTGGAGTCTAAAGGGTTTAAGCTGAGTAGGACCAAGACAGAGTACTTAGAGTACAAGTTCAGTGAGACACCTCAAGAGGTTGGCGCGGAAGTTAGGCTTGGTGACCAGGCCATTCAAAAGAAAAGTAGTTTCAAGTACCTTGGATCTATCATGCAAGGCAGCGGGGAGAGTGACGATGATGTCACACATTGTATTGGGGCAGGGTGGATGAAATGGAGGCTCGCTTCTGGTGTCCTATGTGAATAGAAGGTGCCACCACAACTTAAGGGCAAGTTCTACAAAGTGGTGGTTAGACCGGCTTATGTTATATAGGATGGAGTATTGGTTAGTTAAGGTCTCTCACGTTCAAAAGATAAAAGTTGCCAAGATAAGAATGTTGAGATGGATGTGTGGGCATACCAGGAGTGATAGGATTAGAATAAGGCTATTCGGGACAAGGTAGGAATGGCCTCAGTGGAAGATAAGATGTGGGAAATGCGACTGAGATAGTTTGGGAATGTGAAGAGGAGAGACACAGATGCCTCAGTGTGGAGGTGTAAGAGGTTGGCAATGGATGGTTTCAGAAGTGTTTGGGGTAGGCCAAAGAAATATTGGGGAGAGGTGATAAGACAGGACATGGCGCAGTTACAGCTTACCGAGGATATGACCCTAGATAGAAGGGTGTGGAGGACCCACATTAGGGTAGAAGGCTAATGCATAATCTCGTTATTCTTCCTTATTAGAAAGCGCATTAGCGTACTATAATTTCTTGTGCTCTGACTTTTGTTATTATCTATTACTTTATGTACTTTGATTACTCTATTTTATCTGTGTCGCTTTCGTTATTTGCTTTCCCATATCGCTTTGAACTTCTTAGTCTTATCTGACCTCTTTTTATGCTTCTATTGAGCCGAAAGTCTCTCGGAAATAGCCATTCTACCTTGGTAAGAGTAAGGTATGCGTACACTCTACCCTCTCCAGATCCACGTTGTGGGATTTCACTGGGTTGTTGTTGTTCTTGTTATTATATCATTATCATTATCATCATCATTATTATCATCACCATTATCATTATCATTATTATCATCATTATTATCATTATCATTCTTCTTCTTGTTCTTCTTCTTATTATTATTATTATTATTATCACTATCATCATTATTATCATTATCATTATAATTATCATCATTATTTTTATCATTATCATTATTATTATTATTATTATATCATTATTATTATTATTATCATTTTTATTATCATTAACATTAACATTACCATTATTATTATCATTATTATTATTATCATCATTATCTTTATTATTATTGTTGTTATTATTATTATTATTATTATTATTATTATTATTATTATTATTATTATTATTATTATTATTATTATTATTATTATTATTATTATTGTTCTGGTTGTTGTTGTTGTCATACCCCGAGAAGGTACCCTAGGCGTGGCCGGCACTTAGAAACCATCTCTGGCTTTTGAGAGAACCACTTGGTCTCATTACTCATTTGTTCATCAGCGGAAGACTTAAGAATACTAATGTGGGCTGATCATCATCAACATCAAAGGAAAAATAGATAATTCTTAGAAGAAGTAGTTTCTAAGGAGAACTACTCTAATTACATCATCAAACTCTGTCTATGAAGCCTCTAATACTCTTAGATGGTGCCAATGACATGTCCATGGCTACCTTAAAAGAAACATAATACTCAAAAATAATAAAAGGATAGAGAGTTCCTCCGAATACAAGAAGGACTCACCAAATAGCTGAAAAAATAATAATCTTCAACGATGTGCCTGTTGAGGATCTCTAATACCTGTATCTGCATCATAAAATAATGCAAGTGGAATGACGTCAATACGTGGAATGTATCAGTATGTAAAATGGTAGGAAGGTAAGGACATATATCAAGAAATTCCTCTCAAGAAAACTCAGCCCAGAACTCAACATCATCTCAACATTAATATGTAATGCAAATTTAAAATAATAATAAGAAATGCTTACTCAGTTGGGAGTTTCTCTAACCGACAACCATTACTTATAAGCTAGCGATGATACAATGAAGTGATGTCGTTGCCACATCCATCCAATACCTTGCCAGGGTAAAGGACATCACCATCTTGGATACACTCATCAAAGTCCTCTTTTTGGGACTTAAGAGGCATAACCTCCATCCTACGCTGGCTACGTAGTTCTGGGGTTTGAGTCAATTAAACTCTTATCCAACTCGGTGCTCAATACTACTCCCAAAATATGTGCTCATATTAATCTCATCATCTAGTCTCATTGGACTTTAATTTAAATCATAAAACTCATCTCATTACCTCTTCATCAATCATTATACTTCAAAAACATCATTTAAATCTCATCAAAACATCTTACTCAAAACATCATTTACTCAAATTCATTCAGACTCAACTCTTTTGTTCTTTCAAAACTCAATAAAATATATATATAGTATTAATTCATATCACTCTTTTTATCAATGAAAATATTAAAAGCCAACATATTTATTCAAAACATGTGTAAAAATATTCATGAACATCAAACCAATTAGGATTAATGAGAAAGTAGCCATGAACAATAATTCCAATAATATGAGAGATAATAATAATAATAATATCAATGCATAAATATATCTAACTCAATAGAAGAAGAATTAATTCATTTAAAATTTATGATTTGGATAAAACTCAACTATAACTCAATTATAAATAATTTAAATATTGGGCGCATGGACGAACTCAATCCAATGCTATGAAAGCCTTACATACCTTAAATCCGAAGCTTTACTCCGAATTGAAACACTCTTGGACCTCTAGCCTTTTCTTCTCACCGGAGCATTTTGTGTACTACTCGGAGTATAAGAATCACCGGAGTAGTATTTGTATACTACTAAAACTAAAACTAAAACTATATTTGAGAATGAGTAAATAAGTATATAGATAGAAGAGTTGCTTAAGAAAGCTTGATGAATAAATGAAGAAATAAGGTGGGTATTTATAGATGTGAAAGAAGGACCTAACAATAAATAAAATAATTATAAAAAAAATCTGAAAATTTAATGGAATATATTGATGTCATTGGTGAAGTCAAATGGAGGACTATTGATGTTATGAGTAATGTCAAATGTATCTAGATTTTTCCATGCTAGGTGAAATGAGTTATCTTTGACAGAATACTCAATTTCGGAGCTGCATTTGAATAAGATAAATTCCTTATTAGGATTGGGTGTCTTCATAATAATTGTAGATATAGAAGTTTAGTTTCATATCGTTTAAGAATCAAACAATTTGGACTACCCTACAGTGAGATATGAATTTTCTTCTACAAATACTCTATTTCGTTACAGCACACTGTCTTACAATAATTAATTTATTGGACCTACTTCACCTCCGAAAATTAACATATGGTCTCACAAGAGTTGTATGTAATGATGTTGTGGTTACTCAGAAATTTGGTTTACCTAATTTGGATCATCCTATGAAAAGTTATACCCAAAATACAGAGGCTGTATCATTTTCGTCGAGAATTGAAATACCGACTTACAACGTTTTAGGGGTTGTTACAATTGTTGTTGGTGTTTTTGTTGTTGTTATTATTACCATCATCATCATTATTATTATTATTATCATTATCATTATTATTATTATTATTATTATTATTATTATTATCATTATCATTATTATTATTATCATTATCATCATTATTATTATTATTATTATTATTATCATTATCATCATCATTATTATTATTATTATTATTATCATTATCATCATCATCATTATTATTATTATTATTATCATTATCATTATTAACATTTTTATTATTATTATCATTATTATCATTATCATTTCATTATCATTATCATCATTATTATTATTATCATTATTACCATTATCATTATTATCATTATCATTATCATCATTATTATTATTATCATTATTATTATTATTATCATTATTATTATTATTATTATTATTATTATTATCATTATTATTATTATTATCATTATTATTATTATTATCATTATTAATATTATTTTTATTATTATTATTATTATCATTATTATTATTATCATCATCATCATTATCATTATTATTATTATTATTATTATTATTATTATTATCATTATTATTATTAATAGTAGTAGTATCATTATTATTATTATTATTATTATCATTATCATCATTATCATTATTATCATTATCATTATTCTTCCTAAGGGGGAATATGTTATGTCTAAAAAAATTATAATATCAAAAATTGAGTAACTTTCCTGAGTAAAATGATATTATAACAGCATAACATCTTAACTTAAATAAAAAGTTAAGGGTCCAACACGCTTCCTTACTTATCCCGCTTTGATCGCAAATACTCCGGGTGTTCGTCGAGACTTTTACTGGACATTTCAGTCCCAACCTATCACTAGGTAACTTCCCTCGGCGTTCCTTCAGAATACTACAACACAGCCTAGCTTCGTTTCCTACTTCTAGGCGTAAAGTTAATATGGAAGGGGAGTTCTTTTCTTTTTATAAAAGGAAAGGAATTATAAAGTAATAATTTCTTTTTATAAAAGGAAAGGAATTATAAAGTAATAATATTGATGCTCAAGAAAGAAACTCACAAACTTAGTTTTATTCATAACTAATTTTTTACAAGGAGGGAGAAGAGAGGATTCGAGTTTCGATCGATGATCCTCTTTGTTTACAAATTGTCTCCTTTTATAGCCGAAGGAGACGGACTTCAATTACGGACTTTAAACTTACATTAACATATGTTTAATAGTGCATTGACAATGACCCTCTATCTACTAGTAAAAGGAAGAAAAGAAGAAAAGACTATTTTTCTCCATTTTCAAACTAGTTAACAAACTAGTAGGACCACCTATGCTATCATTATTTACAAAATGACAAAAGGGTTGATATCGGTCACTATCATATCCTTATCTTCTTGCCAAATCCCCTAGTAAGAAGAAAAAGAGAAGGAAAATAAGAAACGACTCTTCTTTTCTCTTTTTTTAAAGTAACCAAACTAATGGGACCACCTATTTATTTACAAAATGACAAAAAGGGGTCGCTGTCAACTTTTTCTTTCTTCTTCTATCCATCCATCTGTGTCTATGGCATCTTCTTCTATCCGTCCATCTGTCTCTATTTTATTCGAAAGATGTTGACATGACATCTTCTATCATTTTCTCCTTTTTTGAAGAGCAAAATTCACACGTGCCTTTGCTATGTTGCCTGAGCTGGCATAATCCTTTTTGAGCCTGAGGGCTTGACTTTACAATTCCTTTTTCAATCATATTATATTTTGGCAGTAAATATCAAGCAGCTGCTGGTGGAGTATTCCGTGCAGGTGCTATCATAACTGAGGAGTGCATTATTTCTCCTCCATAGGTCCTGAAACCTTTCTCCGAACAGCTATCTATTCCTTGTAGTATTATCCTGAGGCCTATGGTTCTTCGGTAGTGGATATCATTTTTAGTAAATTTATTAAATTCTTTGGTAGTTTTATTATTTTGAGTGATATAAAAATCCGTGGATTTTCCCAACTGTATTAAATGATAAGCCAGGTATCTTTCTTCGTTGAAATAATCTGGTCCTACAAAAAAGAATTTAAGAACCAGTGTATCTTTGGGTGTGATTGTGGGATTGTTCAGATAACAATCTCTAACAACAGCTTTAATCCAGTGAGAGAGTTTATCAATTTCAGTAAGATTAGGAGTAGTAAGATATATCGAATTAATTGCTCCAAAATCATACCAATATCGGATCTCCTAAGGAGATGAATCTTGTAGATAATTAATCTGAGGATAAATTTCTCCAAAATCAACATATCTTGTGAGAGTATTCTTGAGAGAAAATAAATCTCTCATTATCATTTCTTGACTTTCTACCTTAGGCTGTAGTAAGTTTAATCGTTCTTCAATAGAACCAATCGAGATTCCTTTTAAAGGCTTTTGAGGCCTAAAGAATATTTTTTCATACTTATCATCTTGTATCGTGGTAGTAATAGTTGAAGTATTATCATATTTCTTTATCTTGATTAGGCTGTTGATCATATCGTAATTATCGCTGTATTGCCCTACTTTGGACGTTATCTTAGCATATATATTGATTAATTTATCAGCAATCTTTGACACACAATCAAAATTGGCAATTTCGATAATATCTGAGACTGAAGTCTGAATATTATCAAAGTATTTATTAATATCTTCCATATGTATTGTCATCTGTTGCTTAATTTCGTTGTCCATCTCTTGTGAGAAAATCTGCTACAATATTCTTATTAAATCGAGTAATTTCAATATCAAAGGATTATTCAGATAACAACATTTTTCATCTAATAATTTTTTTATATTCTGGTTTTGAGGGAAGATTATTATGAATAAAAGTTTTTACTTGTGTATTATCGATTCCGAGGGTAAATCATTTTGGTAGTAAGAAATAATATAATTTTTGACAGCTTTTTACTACTGCTAATAATTATTTTTCATTAATATGATATTGAGTTTGGGTGTCCGAAAATATTCCAGAAAAATATCTACATAGGCTTTCTCCAACCTTATTTTTATTAAGATCATAATCTATGATTTTTAATACACTGCTCCAAGAATGTTCTGAAGCGTCTGTTTCCAGGATTAAATCATCACTATCCTTTGGTAATTGTAATTTTGATAGCTCTTTGCAAATAGATTTAATATCTTTTACTTTTTTCATTAAGACTTCATTGAATTCAAAATTTTTATCCTTTTTTAATAATTCTTGAAATGACTTTCTTAGTTCAGCCAAATTCTGAATATAATCTGAGGCGTAGTTAAGGATTCCTAAAAAATATTGTACTTACTTTTTATCAGTTAATTTATCTGGAAAAACAGATATCTTTTCGACTATATTACTTTTTAGCTTTATAACATTTTCATCAATTATCATACCTAAAAAATCTATCTCATTTTTAATAGACTTGCTTTCTTTTTAGAAAGTGCTAATCCATTTTCTAAGCATAAGTTTGTAAACTTATTTAGGTGTATCAGGTGTTCTTCAAGGTTATCAGACAAAACTAAAATATCATCAACGTAGACAAATATATAGTCATAATCTTTAAAGATATTATCAATTTTCCTTTGAAATATCTGTGAGGCGTTGTTAAATTCAAATGGCATAACTAACCATTCATACTGTCCTTGAGGGGTTGAGAAGGCAGTATATTGGATACTATCTCTATTCATTTTTATCTGCCAAAATCCGCTTTTGCAATCAAACTTAGAAAATATCTTTTTGTTAGTAGTTCTATTAATTAGACTTTCTTTATGTGGTAGAAAATATCCATCAAATATAGTATTATCATTTAATTTTTTATAATTAATAACCATCTTTGGTTTATTTTGTACTATTTCTGCATGGTTTCTAACCATAAAGGCTGGTGAACTATGAGGAGAGTTACTAGGTCTTATTATTCTAAGACTTAATAATTCTTTAATCTGCTTTTGAAATTCTTCTTGGTCTTCCGGACTGTATCTCATTGGTTTTACCCTAATAACTTTATCTTTATCTTTCATATTTAGCTTGACTTCTATCTTATTTTTATCCCAAAATTCTAAGGGATTTTTGGAAAAACATTGTTCTAATTTTTGTTTGATCATATCCAAGCTTTCTTCTAATTTATTGAAGGTTATCTAATATTCTAGCAGTGGATATTGCTAATTTATTATCTGAGGGTTGTCCCAATCAGTATGATATTGTAGCAAGAGAGTGCTTTTTAGAAAAATTGGTTTGTTTTGGTATCCTATATCACCACGCTGGGCTGTGCGGGGTTTAAATTGAATAGGTAATTTTTTTGAATAAGCAGTTTTAAGCATTTTACAACAATCGTATGTTGACAAGGAGTCTTAAATCTTATTTGAAATATGACTCTGTCGTATAGTACACTATGAAACATTTCTAAAAAGTTTTTTTCCAATAGTACATCTTGTTCAGTATTATAAAAATAAAATGGGGGATATTTTACTAAAAAATATCCTAATAGTATAATCGATTGAGCAATGCCTCTAGACATTGTTATAATATTATTTGATATATCTCTGCTTCTGGTAATGGATAAATATTGATGATATTCTTTGGGAAATATTTCTGGTCTATAGCAATATTTTCCCTATCCGTTGTCTATATAGGCAGCAAATTATTCTGCTTTATAATCTGTATACGTTATTTCTATCGGAATATATATACTATATTGACTTGTCATTCTGATATGAATATTATCTTATCATTATATGTAATTTTGATACCCTGATCAAGTATATCATATGGCTTTACACTATTTAGGAATGTAGTTCCTAATAGGATTTCTAAAATATCATTTTTTCCTTCTGGTTCAACTAATAATTTATAGGTGTGGTGTTATCTTCGAATTTTAAAATAGTTTCTATCATTTTACTATTTCATGACTTTTTCCATTGAAATCAGTCTAGAGATGTTTATCTTTTAATCTATACCGTTGAAGGTGGTTACACAGCCTATAGCTGATGTAATTTCTACTAGCACTAGTATCTACTAAGATATTCATGGGAACGAATCTTATACCATTAAAATATTCTCTCTTTATCTAATAATTTTTTATTTCATCATTTTTTGCTTCTAAGATAGGTTGTATAAATCTTTCTGATTGTGTTCTTCTTATCAATGCAGATGGGTTTATGACTCGACTTTCATCAAAGATAATCGAGATGTTGAATCTTGTTGATTATACAAGGGTTTAGGTTGTAAATCTAAGTCTAATGACGTATCTTCTATTTCTTGTATCTTGGCTATTCTAGGCATTTGTATTTGACTAATTTCTTTAAATAAATAGGAATAATCGATTGTATCTTTTATAGTAAAGCAATCTGAATGATGAGTATTTGAAAATGCATACGAAATAACATAAGTTATCAAATATGGTCTATTGTTTTTATGAAAGAATTCTTTTCTTTTAAAATCTTTTATTAAGCTTAGAGTTTTATCAAAATCTCTATCCAAAAGATGGTATGAAATTTTTGGATATATATTGAACTTAATCTTTTCATATTGTAGATTTCCTCTTAAGATTTCTAAGCAGGCCTCTTCCCTGTTTATTATCAAGTTATCTATAATAGCTAAATCTATTGGGGTGTCTAACCCTTCTCTAAATGTAGATTTTATTATTATCTGAATAGCTCCTATATGTATCCATCCAAATGTATTTCGAATTTCTATATTTATTTTTCGTAATTTATCTGGAATATCTTTTTTAGATAATAACGGTATCATTACTTTATTAGAAGTAGCCGAAACTTCTAAAGCTTTTTCTTGGATATTTAATTCGTAAAATAAATGATATTTTCTTTTTCTTAATCCTAATCTTTCAAAGGTATATACTTTAAATCCTGAGTAATTATTTAACGAAAACTTTTTATTTTGTATTTGTTTTAATTTTCTTTTATCAATAAATATATTTTGTTTATATTCTCCAACTTGTTCTATCGTTTCTTGTATTATATCCTGGACAGTTTCTATTTTATTATTCATTTTGACTATCTTCTTCTGAAGAGGAATAGTAATCAGTATCTGTTAATATAAAAATTGTATCATCATACTCGACTTCTTCAAAATTATTTAATTGTATAAATTCTTCTGAATTTATCATTTCTGCAATATCTTCATCAATTTCTCTTTTCTTGATATTATTGCCAAACTTCTTTGGGCATCTATTGGCATAGTGTCCTATCTCTTTACAGTAGTAACTCTGCATTTCTTTGGATTTTTTCTTTTGTTATTTCTTTTGAAAAATGGTTTATTATATTTAGTATATCCTTACTTTTTGTAATATCTAGCCTTTCTCTTTTTAAAATATTTTTTCTTAAAGAGTTTCTTTTTCTTATATTTTCTTTTAATCTTTTTGTAATAACAGAGACTTTCACATCCGATCATTATAGGCATTTTTGGATTATTACAACAGAAGCTTATTTTATTTCTTAATCCTTTTGTTGCTTAAGCTAATATGGCATCTGCACACCATGTGCTAAGCTTATTTTTTAAATGAGTTGTTCTTTTTCCTAAAGTATCAGCTGTACCAAAATTATAAGTATCTATTAAGTTTTTACCCCAAGGGTCTAGGATTTTAGTAAAAAATAATGGTAAATAAATTTCCGTATATTTTACTATGTTATAAACATAGTAATAATAATCTTGAAAGACACATATATATTTATCTATTATATCACATAATTATAATCATAACAAAGTAATTTCGTATTTTATAATCATTGCATTTTGTTTACTGTTACTACAATCCTTAAGGAAGTTTCTCAATTATCTATAACTTCTTCAGTATTATTGATACAATCTAAATCTAGATATATTTCAAATGGATTAATCGCTTCACTTTTTATTGATCCTATGGGTGTATGACTATCTTTTGATCTTAAAACAGAGTTTATACCTGCATAAGCCTCGGCGGGTTTATTAAATTTTGTTCGGCTGGTTTTAGTCTGATTAGGGAGCTCAGTAATATTAGGATTAAAATCTACTTCTTCTGATTTGATTGTATTCATTTTTAAGTTTATCATATCCCCTTCATTTTTTAACTTGGTCTCTTTTATATTTATTATAAGATTATCTATTTCAGAATTTTCTGAGTCGGAGCTTACCATTTTAAATTGTTTCCTCCGTATCCTTCATGTCTTTTTATTTTAGAAGTATGGGATCCTATGATATGTAAAGTTTTACTTATAGGTTCTTTATCAATTTTTATTTCGTTTTGATTTTGTATATCTTTCAAAGTTTGAATATTTTTAACTATTAAATTTCCAAAGTAAATTATCGTTCTCTGTATTACATATAAATCTTGCTCTATTTTTAGAGGATCTTGTTCATTAACTAATTTATAGTTGGTTTTATTGTCCATTTTATCCTATACTAGCAGGAGGTTGTTTAAAATGATAACTTTTAAGTAATTTTATATCATCTTTTTCTAATAATATTTCCTTATTATTAGCAATTATTACTTCTTGTGTTTTCTTTATTTGTTCAATCATGGTAGTGTCTAATTTTTCTAAATATCTTTGATAAGATTCTTCTTTTATCTTAGCTATTTTTAAATTTTGCTAAAAAGTCCAATATAAAAGATAATCTAGTCTGATGTCAGAAAAGAAAAGTAATCTTTTCATTATCCAAAACTAGAGGAATGAGTATCAGATTCATCATTGATTCTTTGAATATTATTAGATAATCCTTTTATTATTATATCATAATCAGATAATATTTGTTCAGTTCTAAATATGGCGGCTTTATCTGTATTATCTTGTTTGAGTGATATTAACAATTTTTTTTACATTTTTCTCCGCCTACTTGGCTATCATGTAGATTCTTTTTAAATTTCCGTAGAAAATTATTATCTATTTTTTCTTCAGCAAAAAAAGGATGTCTTTTCATTCTATATCTTTAAAGGTTTCATCGCATCTTAAAGCTTTAATTATTTTATCAAATTTATCTTCACTACTTTCTTGTCTAATCTTAATATCTAAAGTTGACATATTTTGTGTAATATCAACTTCTACGTCTTTAACATCTATAATGGCTTTGATACCAACGGGGAGAGGGGGTTCAAAAAATCTATCATGGCTCTGAACCCCTTCTCCCCATTGGTATCCTGGCCGGGCTAGACCGTTGGCAGTAGTGCCACCTCCACCAGGAGGTATAGATCGGGTTCACGGCCGCGATGATGGTCAGCAGGGTGTTCAGGAAGGTTTTTGGGGAGGCAGGTCAGGTGGTAGGGTGAATGTTCGTAGGAGAGACCGATAGGGCCACTTTTATGCTGCTCCGGCAAAGGTTAGAGGCTGAGGCATAAGATGATGTTACCACAAGTACTATACTTATTTGTCAGCAGACTGCTTCAGCTTTATTTGATCCAGGTTCCATGTATTCCTTTATGTCTATATATTTTTTTCCACGCCTGGGTATGCTTATGAGTCACTTGAGGTCCCGTTGCATGTTTCAACCCCGGTAGGGAATTCTTTAGTAGTGGATTAGGTTTGTAGATCCTGTACGGTGACTATTCAGGGCATGAGACTCCGACATATCTTATTTTACTTGATATACTAGACTTCGATGTTATTCTGGGCATGGATTGGCTATCCCTTCATCATGCGTTTTGGACTATTATGCCAAGACCATTACATTAAACATGCTTGGTATTTCCTCGGTCTTATGGCAGGGCGTTTATAGTCTCTCACCTACTGGGATCATATCATTTATGCGGGCCCGGCGGCTAGTTGCATCTGGGTGCTTGACGTACTTAGTATATGTCCGTAATATATCCAGCGATGCTCTTACTATTGATTTAGTCCCTGTGGTTAGGGGGTATACTGATGTCTTCCCTACTAACCTACCTGGTCTACGCCTAGAGAGAGATATTGACTTTGCCATAGATTTGGAGCTGAGAACTAAGCCTATTTCTATACCACCTTATCGTATGGCCCCTGCAGAGCTCAAAAAGCTCAGCGTGCAGCTTGATGATCTTCTAGGTAAGGGATTTATTCACCCGAGTGTGTCGCCGTGGGTTGTACCCATCTTGTTTGTTAAGAAGAAGGATAGGACTATACGGATGTGTGTTGATTATAGGCAGCTGAACAAGGTGATGGTGAAAAACCGTTACCCCATGACTCGTATCGATGATCTTTTTAATCAGCTTCAGGGTGCGACCGTGTTTTCTATGATTGACTTGAGGTCTGGATACCACCAGTTGCGGATTAGAGCAGTCGACATTCCTAAGACTGCTTTTCGGACTCGCTATGGCCACTATAAGTTCCTTATGATGTGTTTTGGGCTTACCAATGCCCCTACAACTTTTATGGACCTTATGAATTGAGTATTCAAGCCTTATATTGACTTCTTTGTGATTGTATTCATCGATGACATACTGGTATACTTGTGGAGTAGGGAGGAGCACGTGCAACACTTGAGGGTTGTGCTCCAGACTTTGAGAGATCAACGGCTTTATGCTAAATTCTCAAAGTGCTAGCTTTGGTTGGAGTCTATGGAATTTTTGGGACACATGGTATCCAGAGAGGGCATCAGGGTGGATTCGATGAAGATTGAGTGTATTTGTGGTTGGGCTAGGCCCACATCTATTATGGAGATTCAGAGTTTCATTAGATTGCCTGGGTATTATAGATGATTTATTGAGGGTTTCGCTACCATTGCAGCCCCATTGACCCATTTGACCCACCAGGATCTTCCCTTTGTGTGGTTTGATGAGTGTGAGTCGAGCTTTCAAAAGCTTAAAGAGTTCCTTACCATCGCTCCTGTTCTGACTCTACCAGTTAAGGGAGAGATTTTTTTGGTATATTGTGATGCTTCTAGTATAGGTCTTGGGTGTGTACTGATGCAGTGAGACCGAGTTATTGCTTATGCTTCCAAATAGTTGAGAGTGCACGAGTGCAACTACCCTACTCATGACCTAGAACTGGCGATAGTAGTTTTCATGCTCAACTTATAGTACATTATGAGTCAGAAGGATCTTAATTCTAGACAAGAGCGCTGGATTGAGCTACTGGCCGATTATGACATCTCTATCCTCTACCACCCTAGCAAGGCGAATGTAGTAACGGACGCCTTGAGCTGGAAAATGGGGAGTATGGGTAGTTTAGCTTACTTGTCTGCTGCAGAGCGACCCCTAGCCTTGGACATCCAGTATTTGGCTAATTGGATGGTCAAGTTGGAAATCTCAAATTTCGGACCGATTTTGGTTTTGGGGGAGCTCGATTATCTTTATTGGACTAGATTTGTGGCTGGCAGTTTGAGGATGGAGCATTGGCAGAGCTTCGAGAGTTAATATTGCGAGGCGAGGGTGGCCAGGCTTCTATAGATTCGGATGGCATACTACGGTTTGATGGTTGCCTTTGTGTTCCCAAAGTTGCAGACTTCATTAAGTTGATCCTCTACGAGGCCCATAATTCCAGATATTCTATCCATCCAGGCACCGCAAAGGATTTGAGATAGCATTACTAGTGGTATGGTATGAAGAGAGATATAACTGAGTATGTGTTCCATTGTTTAAGTTGCCAGCAGGTTAAGGCCGATCATTATGGCCTGGTGGAGTCTTTCAGAGATTACCCATTCTCGAGTGGAAATAGGAACGGATTACCATAGACTTCATGATGGGATTGCCTCAAACATCCAAAGGTAATAATGGTATTTGGGTCATCGTTGATTGATTGACCAAGTCAGCACATTTCTTGCTAGTACGGTCCACTTTTATTGCAGATCATCTAGCTCGAATCTATATTCAAGAGGTGGTCCATCTGCACGGGGTACCAATATCTATTATATCAGATAGGGGATCTCAATTTACTTCTAGTTTTTGGAGGGCCTTTCAAAGAGAGTTGGGCACCTGGTTGATCTTAGCATGGCCTTCTATCCACAAACCGATTGTCAGTCAGAGAGTACTATTCAGGTTTGGGAGGATATGCTGCGAGCTTGTGTATTAGAGTTCAAGGGTCATTGGGAGAAGTACTTAGCTTTAGCAGAGTCTGCGTACAATAATAGCTACCATTCTAGTATTTAGAAGGCCCCGTTCGAGGCCTTATATGGTAGGCATTATCGCACTCCGGTTGGATGGTATGAGTCGTTAGAGCCCGGGCCGCACAGTATCGATTTACTTCAGGATGCCATAGCCAGATTCTAGGTTATTCAAGATAGGCTGAGGACAGCTCAGAGTAGGAACCAAAGTTATGCTGATCGCAGGCGTCGGCCCTTGCACTTTGAGGTGAGAGATTGGGTGTTTTTGCAAGTGTCTCCCTTAAAGGGAGTGATGAGATTCGGTAGGCGGGGTAAGCTTAGCCCCAGGTATATCGGGTCCTTTTAGATTTTAAGGAGAGTTGGAGAGGTTTCTTATGAGTTGGCTTTGCCACCAATATTTTTAGCTATACACCCTGTTTTTCATGTTTCTATGCTGCGTCGGTACATTCCAGATGAGTCTTACGTGTTTCAGTATGAATCTATTGAGTTGGATGATTGTTTGACTTTTGTTGAGGAACCAGTTGCTATTCTATCCAGAGATGTTTTCCAACTTCGTTCTAAATCTATCCCTGTGGTTAAGGTCTAGTGGAACCATCGTCCGATCGAGGAGGCTACATGGGAAACCAAGCAAGAGATGCAGGAGCAGTTCCCTAGCTTATTTGGCCATCCAGGTATATACCCTTGTCTTTACTTTCGCGGATGAAAGTTCATTTAGTAGTGGATGTTGTAATGACCCTAAAGGTTATTTTTTGGAATTTTTGTAAAATAATATTTTACCCCTCTTTTTAGTTGCCCTGAGTCATTTTTGATTAGTACAGAGTGTTGGTTTTTAGAAAATCCTATAAAAAGTTAAGACTTTAGAAATTTTGAGTTTTCATAAGCTTTAAGTATTAAAAAGTGGTAATTGGGGTCAATCGGAGCTACAAGTTTTGGAATGAAATTCTGTCAATTCCAGCAGCTCCAAAATGTCGAGATTGGCTTAGGAGACTTTACAGAATCAGTTTTGGAGTTGTAATGAAGATTTGAGGCCTTGATTTGAGAATTTGAGGAATTGTAAGCCAATGTTTGACTTTGGTCAACTTTTGGAGTTTCGATGCTCAAAATGGAATTACGATGACTCCGTTGGATTTGGGAGATGATTTTTGGTCTAGAAGAAATGTTGGTTGAATATTTAGAGGTCTCGAGCCCATTTTGATATTTTGAAGGCCTAAGTTGGTTTAGTTGTGACTTTTCGAGTTTCGGGGAAAAGAGACCTCGAATTTGAATTCTGATGGTTCCATCAGCTCCGAAATGGCCAAATTAGGTTAATAGCATAGTTGGCATGACTATCAAGATAATTGATACGAGTTTGAGGCAATTTGGCGCTTTTGACTTTGAAGGTTAGCCTATGATTGCCTTTGGTTAACATTCTTGAAAAATGTACTCGGATGAAAATTCTGACAGTGCGTTTAGTTGCGGAATATCAATTTTGGTCTGGAATGATGCTTTATTCACTTTCGAGGCTTCCGGTCTAATCTCGAGGCCCGTTATGGAATGTGGCTTAAAAAGGCTCTTGGGTGTGGGACCCACTTTTTATTAAAATGATCTCGTATGAGAATTCTGAATGTGCCATTGAGTCCAGAATGTTGAATTCAGTAGGATAGAATATCTGATTTATTTTTATCATATTCCAAACAAATTCCGAGCACCCCATCGGAGATTTTGGATTTTCCAAAAATCAGAATTTTGCAGCAGCTGGTGCAGATTTTTTTTGGATATTTTCTTCTACTTTTAAACCCTTTATCTTGGGATATATAGCTTTAAATTGGGTGATTCAAAAGGAAAACTTATGAGATTTTTCGTGAAGAACGTATTGGAAGCTTGGAAACTGATTTGGAGCATTCGATCAGGTAAAAATCTTGATTTTATTTGCAGCAGTATTCATTTTTGGAATAATTTTTTGAAGAGCTTTGAAAAGTTATTTCTTGGCCTATATAAATTCGATTTTGGTGATTCAAGGTCTAAATTCAAGATAATTTTGTGAGGAATCTCGTGGTGATCTCAAAAATGCAAGGGGAAGCTTCATTTGAGGTAAAAATACATTTTTAGTTACTGATTTAGTGTTTTTCGGAATGAAATTTTATTGAGTTTTGAAAGAGTGTATCTTAATCAATATAACTCCATTTTTGAGTGATTCTTGAGGCTAGATTGTGGTGTTTTTCATAAGGATCGTCATAGTGTAATTTATTTGGGTTGAAAATGTCTCGTTTCTTCAGAATTAGCTGATTTTGATGTTGCTATTTTTGATCTTTTAGTTGAAATTTTAGAGTTTTGGTTGCATGCTTGTCTCGTATAGTTTTTCACCTCGAATTATGTTATAAATTTGATTTGTGACGTTTAGAACCTGTTTTAGGGGTAAAATCCAGAATTCCATATGCGGGTCCCATATTTTCCATTTTAGACCCCAAAATTGGTCTGTCTCCAAAAATTATAAAATTAGTGTCTAAACGACCGTATTGATGTTGTGGTTCTGTTTTGATAGCGTGGAAGCATTCCGAGGTAGTTCAGAAGAGAAAAGCTCCAGCACAGTGATTTGAAGCTCGCGTGTTTAGCCTACAGATAGGCTACGGTTTTACCTTTCTTTAGATTGAGCTAGAATGTGTGAAAGCATGTTAAAATAGTTGGAATTTAGGTTGGGTAGTTTGATTGTATAGTTTAGCTGTTAGAAATCATGTTTTAGGATTGTTATCGGGTTTTTCAGATATTTAGATGCATGTGTATCTTGTCGTTATTTGTTAGTATTATAAAAAGAGTTTAATGAGCATGTTGTTGATACTGTGGAGTATGTTGCCCTTAGTATGGGATGTAAACTTGGTTTAGATGCTCCGACGTCGCTCCGGTGGACTTAGATCCTTGTAGAATGGTGTAGCGGGCTAGTGCCTAGTAGTTTGTCCTTAGTTAGGCATTACCCTTGCTCTTAAAAATATCCTCATCTTGATATAATCGTGACATTGTGATGCATTGGTAACACTAGATTTTATGATCGTTGACTTTGGCTCTGGTTTCAGTTTTGGCGGCATATCGGTTGACTCATTTGAGAAAAGATTTTTGGTATTGTTGTGTTCTAGTTGGAAAGTAGAATGTTTGGCATCACGGAATAAATTATCTTTGAGCATCCGGGTACAAAGTCCTAGCCTCTGTTCTGAATTATCGGGGAGCATTCGGGTACTCAACTTCGGCCTCTAACGGCTTGCTAGTATGACGAGCATCCGGGTACCCAGTCTCAACTTCGATTATACTGATGTATTACGGCGAGCATCCGGGTACCCAGTCCCAGCCTCGATTGTACCAATGTATTATGGCAAGCATCTGGGTACTCAGTCCCGGCCTTGGCCACTTTAAATATTCGGGCAAGCATATGGGTCCCAATCCTAGCCTCGACCCCTAAGTCACCCCTAGATCGATTGACTCTTGGAGATTCTGGGTTTGGAAATGATATAGTACTTCGGCTCCTAACATCGAAGATTCTTGGTTCCTAACCTTGGTAGTTGTAGCTATTCTGTGTACTCGGCGGACTTATGAGGGTTCATCCAGGTTTTTATTTAACTTGCGCATGAGTGTCCCAGCTGGACTTATGGGGGACCAGTTGGGTATAGTTACCTGTAATTCTCATAGGTAGTACTCTTTTCCCTTTTGATGCTTATGTTGACTCCTATTTAGGATATTCCTTTTTTTCATATTGTTCTTACCTTTTCTGCTCATTCGGCCTATGATGCCTACTAGGTACCTGTTATCTTTGTACTCATACTACACTGTGCATTTACTTTTGTGTTGTAGGACCGAGCACTAGCTACCGCCGTGGATAGATCGAGCCTGTTGCAGTCAGCTTCGGAGACTAGGATGAGCACTTGACATTTTTGGATCATTCTTGTCTACTTCAGTATGGATGGCCCGTATTTTGCCTTTTGAGACTAGCCAATTGTTATATATATTTTTGGTCCACTTTTAGGACTTGTACTTGTCTTTTATTTTGTAGCAGCTCTGTACTTGTGACTTTCAAATTTTGGGAGGGATCTTTAGTTGTTTATATCAAGTTTTGGTTACTTTCACTTATTGTTTTTGCCTATCTTTATAATTCGCCACTCTTGTTTAGTTTCTGCCCTCAAACCCATTACTTGAAGTTTCGGGTTGACGGGTTGTCTTACCTACTATTGGATTATAGTAGGTGTTATTATGACCTAAGGAATTGGGTCGTGACAAAAGAATAACTCATTTAAAAGATAAGCTTAGTACATAGTGTGCAGACGACATATTAGTTAAAGCAACAAAAGGATTAAGAAAGAAAATAAGCTTATGTTGTCATAATCCAAAAATGCCTATAATGATCGGATGTGAAAGTCCCTATTATTACAAAAAGATTAAAAGAAAATATAAGAAAAAGAAACTCTTTAAGAAAAAATATTTTAAAAAGAGAAAGGCTAGATATTACAAAAACTAAGGATATACTAAATATAACAAACCATTTTTCAAAAGAAATAACAAAAGAAAAAATTCAAAAGAATGCAGATGTTACTACTGTAAAGAGATAGGACACTATGCCAATAGATGCCCAAAGAAGTTTGCCAATAATACCAAGAAAATAGAAATTGATGAAGATATTGAAGAAATGATAAATTCGGAAGAATTTATACAATTAAATAATTTTGAAGAAGTCGAGTCTAACGATACAATTTTCATATTAATAGATACTGATTATTATTCCTCTTCAGAAGAAGATAGTCAAAATGAATAATGAAATAGAAACTGTCCCTGATACCCATGGGGAGAGAGGGTTCAGAAAATCGCTGGTTCGATAAATCTATAATCTGCGTGGGTATATTTTCATAGCTAATAACATAATTATTTTGTTTAACAAATAAACGTAATCCTCCTAAAGGAAATAAAAGGAAAAGAATTATAAAGTAATAATAAAGATGCTCAGGAAAGAAACTCACAACCTTAGTTTTTATTCATAACTGATTTTTTTATACAAGGATGGAGAAGAGAGGATTCGAGTTCCGATTGATGCTCGATGCCCTCTTTGTTTACAAATTGTCCCCTTTTACACATGAAGGAGACGGACTTACTTTGACGGACTTAATCTTATCCGAACTTCAAACTTACATTTGCATATGTTTAATAGTGACTAGACAATGACATTTTGTCTACTAGTAAAGGAAGAAAAGAAGAAATGACTCTTCTTCCTCCATTTTTCAAAGTAAACAAACTAGTTAACAAACTAGTAGGACCACCTATGCTATCACTATTTACAAAATGACAAAAGGGTCTTTATCATACCAAATGCATCCTTATCTTCTATCTTCTTATTATTACAAAATGATAAAAAGTTAGTTATCACTCGCTTTCATCTTTTTCTTTCTTCTTATCTTCTTCGTTCCTTATATCGTCCATCTGTCATTTTTAATCGGAAGAGGTTGACATAGAGTCTTCGATTATCTTCTCCTTTTTTGGAGAGCAAAATTCGCACGTGTCTTTCTCGTGCTTCCTCATTTCACATAATCTTTGCTGAGCCTGGGGGCTAGATTTGATGATACCTTTGTTAATTAATTCTATATTTTTTGCATGTATCTTTTTACAGATGGTGGAGTATTTTTAGCTGGGGCTATTAGGATTAAAGAATGTATTTTCCTTCCTCCCTATGTTCTAAATCCCTTTTTGAAGCCGTGCTCCATATTTTGTAGCACGATTCTTAATTCAATTGCTCTTTGGTAGTGGACATCGTTTTCTGAGAAACGTTGAAATATCTTTTCTTGAAAATTGTTAATAATATTGAAGTCGTCAGCCTTATCTATCTGTATAAAATGGTAGGCAGGATATCTTTCTTCTTTGTAAATATCTGATCCGACAGAAATAAACTTGAGGACCAAAATATCTTTGATTGTAATCGTTGGATTATTTAGCTAATTTAACTCCGTCTTGTACCCATGACGGTAGTCAACTAATCTCTGAAAAATTTGGAGAAGTAAGATGAATGGAATTTATTGCTCCAAAAACATACCAGTATCTAATTTCTTGAGGAGATGTATCTTGTAAATAATTTATTCGAGGATATATTTCTGAGCAATCAATATATCTATTTGGGAGAGTTTTGACAGAAAATAAATCTCTCATAATCTGTTCTTGATCTTCTGTTGGGGTGATTAACTTATCGAATTTTTCTTTCATAGATCCCAAGGTAATGCCCTTTCGAGGTATTTGGGGTCTGAAAGATAGTTTTTCATGTTTATCTTGTATCTCCGTAGTTGACGAAATGTTATCATCTTTTTGGATTTTTATTAGGCTATTGATAATATCATATGAATTACTGCATTGTCCAATTTTGTACGTTATCTTGGCACATATGCTGATTAATTTATCAACAATTTGTTTTCATTTTGTATTTGTTTTAATTTTCTTTTATCAATAAATATATCTTGTTTATAATCTCCAACTTGTTCTATCATTTCTTCTATTATATCCTGGATAGTTTCTATTTTATTATTCATTTTGACTATCTTCTTCTGAAGAGGAATAATAATCAGTATCTGTTAATATAAAAATTATATCGTTAGACTCGACTTCTTCGAAATTATTTAATTGTATAAATTCTTCCGAATTTATCATTTCTTCAATATCTTCATCAATTTCTATTTTCTTGGTATTATTGGCAAACTTCTTTGGGCATCTATTGACATGGTGTCCTATCTCTTTACAGTAGTAACATCTGCAATCCTTTGGATTTTTTTTTTTGTTATTTCTTTTGAAAAATGGTTTGTTATATTTAGTATATCCTTAGTTTTTGTAATATCTAGCCTTTCTCTTTTTAAAATATTTTTTCTTAAAGCGTTTCTTTTTTTTATATTTTCTTTTAATCTTTTTATAATAATAGAGACGTTCATATCCGAACATTATAGGCATTTTTGGATAATCACAACATAAGCTTATTTTCTTTCTTAATCCTTTTATTTTTTTAGCTAATATAGCATCTGCACACCATGTACTAAGCTTATCTTTAAAATGATTTATTCTTTTACCTAAAGTATCAGCTGTACCGGGATTATAAGTATCTATTAACTTTTTGTCCAAGGGTCTGGAATTTTAGTAAAATATATTGGTAAATACATTTTCGTATTTTTTACTCTGTTATAAATATAGTAAAAATAATCTTGAAAGTCGCAGATATATTTATCTATTTCACACATATCACATAATTGTATTCATAACAAAGTAATTTCGTATTTTTAATCGTTGCAGGGTCTTTTAAAATATTACCTTCTCCAGTAAATTCTAATCTTATAGCTTCTGTAGCCCTTGTAATTAAATTAACAATATTATCATCGGTGCAAAAAATATCATTTCTAGTGACATCATTTAAGTTTTGCCAAAATCTTAGCACACTATTTAATAAACTTTGTTCTATAAAATGTTTAGTGGTGTTATAATCCATTTTTTTTATTGTTACTGCTATCCTTAAGGAAGTTTTTCATTTATCTATATCTTCTTCGGTATTATTGATACAATCTAAATTTAGATATATTCCAAATGAATTAATTGCTTTACTTTTCATTGATCCTATGGGTGTATCACTATCTTTTGATCTTAACGCAGAGTTTATACCTGCATAAGCCCTGACGGGTTTATTAAAATTTGTTCGATTGGTTTCAGCCTGATTAGGGAGCTCAGTAATATTAGGATTAAAATCATCTTCTTCAGGTTTGATTGTATCCATTTTTAAGTTTATCATATGTACTTTATTTTTTAACTTGGTCTCTTTTATATTTATTATAAGATTATCTATTTCAAAAAATTTTGAGTCGAAGCTTACCATTTTAAATTATTTCCTCCGTATCCTTCAGATATTTTTATTTTAAAAATATGGGATCCTATGATATCTAAGGTTTTAGTTATAGGTTCTTTATCAATTTTTATTTCTTTTTGATTTAGTATATCTTTCAAAGTTTGAATTTCTTTAACTATTAAATTTCCTAAGTAAATTATCGTTTTCTGTATTACATATAAATCTTGCTCTATTTTTAGAGGATCTTGTTCATTAACTAATTTATAGTTTATTTTATTGTCCATTTTATCCTATACTAGCTGGATGTTGTTTAAAATAATAACTTCTCAGTAATTTTATATTATTTTTTTCTAATAATATTTCCTTATTATTAGCAATCATTATTTCTTGTGTTTTCTTTATTTGTTCAATCATGGTAGTGTCTAATTTTTCTAAATATCTTTGATAAGATTCTTCTTTTATCTTAGCGATTTTTAAATTTTGCTGAAAATCCAATATAAAAGATAATCTAGTCTTATGTCAGAAAAGATAGGTAATCTTTACATTATCCAAAACTAGAGGAATGAATATCAGTTTCATCTTTGATTCTTTAAATATTATTAGTCAATCCTTCTATTATTATATCATAATCGGATAATATTTGTTCAGTTCTAGATATGATGGCTTTATCTGTATTATCTCATTTGAGTAATATTAACAATTTTTTATATTTTTCTCCGCCAACTTGGCTATCATGATGCTTTTTAAATTTTCATAGAAAATTATTATCTATTTTTGCTTCAGCAAAAGAGGATGTCTTTTCATTCTATATCTTTAAAGGTTTCATCGCATCTTAAAGCTTCAGTTATTTTATCAAATTTATCTTCACTACTTTCTTGTCTAGTCTTAATATCTAAAATTGACATGTTTTGTGTAATATCGACTTCTACGTCTTTAACATCTATAATGACTCTGATACCAACGGGGAGAGGGGGTTCAAAAAATCGATGGTTCAATAAATCTATAATCTGCGTGGGTATATTTTCATATCTAATAATATAATCCATTTTGTTTACTGTTACTACAATCCTTAAGGAAGTTTCTCAATTATCTATAACTTCTTCAGTATTATTGATACAATCTAAATCTAGATATATTTCAAATGGATTAATCGCTTCACTTTTTATTGATCCTATGGGTGTATGACTATCTTTTGATCTTAAAGCAGAGTTTATACCTGCATAAGCCTCGGCGGGTTTATTAAATTTTGTTCGGCTGGTTTTAGTCTGATTAGGGAGCTCAGTAATATTAGGATTAAAATCTACTTCTTCTGATTTGATTGTATCCATTTTTAAGTTTATCATATCCCCTTCATTTTTAACTTGGTCTCTTTTATATTTATTATAAGATTATGTATTTCAGAATTTTTTGAGTCAGAGCTTACCATTTTAAATTATTTCCTCCGTATCCTTCAGATATTTTTATTTTAGAAATATGGATCCTATGATATCTAAGGTTTTACTTATAGGTTCTTTATCAATTTTTATTTCTTTTTGATTTAGTATATCTTTCAAAATTTGAATTTCTTTAACTATTAAATTTCCAAAGTAAATCATCGTTCTCTGTATTCCATATAAATCTTGCTCTATTTTTAGAAGATCTTGTTCATTAACTAATTTATAGTTGATTTTATTGTCCATTTTATCCTATACTAGCGGGATGTTGTTTAAAATAATAAATTCTAAGTAATTTTATAACATCTTTTTCTAATAATATTTTCTTATTATTAGCAATTATTACTTCTTGTGTTTTCTTTATTTGTTCAATCATGATAGTGTCTAATTTTTCTAAATATCTTTGATAAGATTCTTCTTTTATCTTAGCTATTTTTAAATTTTGCTGAAAATCCAATATAAAAGATAATCTAGTCTTATGTCAGAAAAAGAAGGTAATCTTTTCATTATCCAAAACTAGAGTAATGAGTATCAGTTTCAAGGTAATCTTTTCATTATCCAAAACTAGAGTAATGAGTATCAGTTTCATCTTTGATTCTTTGAATATTATTAGTTAATTCTTTTATTATTATATCATAATCGGATAATATTTGTTCAGTTCTAGATATGGCGGCTTTATCTGTATTATCTCATTTGAGTAATATTAATAATTTTTTACATTTTTCTCTGCCTACTTGGCTATCATTTAGATGCTTTTTAAATTTCCATAGAAAATTATTATCTTTTTTTGCTTCACCAAAAGAAGAATGTCTTTTCATTCTATATTTTTAAAGGTTTCATCGCATCTTAAAGCTTCAATTATTTTATCAAATTTATCTTTACTACTTTCTTGTCTAATCTTAATATCTAAAGTTGACATGTTTTGTGTCATGACCCAATTCCTTAGGTAATGATGGCTCCTACTATAACCCACCAGTAGGTCAGCCAACACGTCAACCCAAAACTTTAAGTAATGGGTTTGAGGGCAGAACCTAAACAAGAGTGGCAAATTATAAAGATAGGCAGAAAGAATAAGTGGAAGTAAATCAAAATATGATATAAACAACTAAATATCCCTCCCAAAACCTGGAAGTCACAAGTACAGAGCTGCTACAAAATAAAAGACGAGTACAAGTTCCAAAAGTGGACTAAAAATATATACAACAACTGGCTAGTCTCAAGAGGCAAAATATGGGCCATCCATACTGAAGGAGACAGGATTGATCCAAAAATGCCAAGTGCTCACCCTAGTCTGCGAAACTGACTGCAACAGGCTCGATCTATCCACGGCGGTAGTTGGTACTTGGTCCTGCATTATGAAAGTAGATGCAGAGTGTAGTATGAGTACCAAGACAACAGGTACCCAGTAGACATCATAGGCCGAATAAGCAGAAAATGTAAAAATAATATGAAAAAGAGGAATAGCCTAAATAAACGTCAACATAAGCATCAAAAGGGAAAAGAGTACTACCTATGACAACGACAGGTAACTATACCGAACTGGGCCCCCATAAGCCCATTCGGGACACTCGTGTGCAAGTTAAATAAAAACCTAAATAAACTCCCATAAGCCCGCCGAGTACACATAATAGCTACAATTACCAAGGCTAGGAACCAAGAATTTGCGATGTCAGGAGCCGAAGTACTGTATCATTTCCAAATCCAAAATCTCCCAGAGTCAATCGATCTAGGGGTGACTTAGGGGTCGAGGCTGGGACTGGGACCCAGATGATTGCCTAAATATTTAAAGTGGCCAAGGCCGGGACTGGGTACTCAGATGCTTGCCATAATACATAAATACAGTCGAGGTCGGGACTGGGTACCTGGATGCTCACCATAATGCATCAGTATGATTGAGGCCGAGACTAGGTACCCGGATGCTCATCATACTAGCAAGCCAATAGAGGGTGGGGCTGAGTATCCGGATGCTCCTCGATAATTCAGAACGGAGGCCGGGACTTGGTACCCGGATGCTCACAGATAATTTATCCCATGATGCCAAACATTCTACTTCTCAACTAGAACACAACAATACCAAAAATATTTTCCCAAATGAGTCAATCGATATGCCGGCAAAACTAGAACCGGAGCCAAAGTCAACTATCATGAAATCTAGTGTTGTCAATGTATCATGAAAGTCACGATTATACCAATTTATGGATGAGGATATTTTTAAGAGCAAGGGTAATGCCTAACTAAGGCCAAACTATCAGGCACTAGCCCGCTACACCATTCTATAAGGATCTAAGTCTACTAGAGCGACGTCGGAGCATCTTGTTACGCCCCTCACTTTTAAACTTGGAATGTCTCCTAAGTTCCTTAGACATTATCATGAGAGCCGGATAAGCTATGGTACTATCAAACGATTCTAAGGAAGGGAGGAATGTTATATCCCGCACTTTTGGGCATTCGGAAAGAAAGAAAAAAATTGATTTGCAAGGAATGACGTTGTGATTTATTTTATTTATTCTAGTTTGTACCAGGGTGATGTTAATGGAAAAACATTAATGTGGGAATACGGAGGAAGGCCGAGGGTAAAATTGGAATTTTGGAGAGTAGTTTGTGAATTGCAAAAAGAGAGAAGACTTGTAGCTTTTGGGCTTAAATAATAAGTGCAATAAGTAGTTTGGGCTCTCATAATAATAATAATAGTATATTGAGGCCCAACAAAAGAAAAGGCCCAAGTCTTGTAAAGATAGCCCATTAGTTAAGTAAACTTTATATATATATATATATATATGTTGATGACTTTTAAGTCATCTTTATCCATTAAGTCCTCTTTATCAACAAGAAGCTACAAGAAAAATCTAGAGAAAAGAAAGGGGAGAAACTTGAAGCTAGATAGAGAGGGAGCTCAGATTTGGGAGAAACAAAGGTGAGTCTCCGATTTTTTTCTGTGAATTAATTATCTAGGGTGTGACACGATGTTATGAAGGTGTTATTAATAAAAATATATGATTTGGAGCAGCCCAAAACGTTAACAAACAGCCCCGAAGTTTAAGCTGCGCTAAGGAGGTTTTCGAGGCGCAATTTTGGCTAGTTTTGGCCAATTTCGGGTAAGGTAAGGGTTCTCCTTTAAATTTGGACTTTATGGGGTTGTTTTGAAATGTATTAGGTACGTTTTATACTGATGAAAGTTTAAAACAAATTGTGGATATGCTCAGCGAAAGAAACAATCTAAATTGAAGTCGTCGTAGTTAAATTGTAGTCGAAGTGAGGCGTTGTGTGTTTGGAGGCGGCTGCTGGTTGTGTGGTGTGTGTTGCAGGGACTAAATGGGTTCTAAAATATTTGGGGGAGATGATGGTTGCATCCACACGACCCCCGCTTCGTACGGTTAAAGGTTTTGCAAAATGGAAGCTAGAAACCTTATTTCGGTATCGTAGTTTCAAGCGAGTCGTTTGAGTTTATATTGTGTAATGTTGCCATGTTATATATATATATATATATATATATATATATATGAGCTTCTGGTTATGTTGTTGGTTGGATGTAGGTATTAAGGATGTAATTGGGGATTCAGATAGGGCACATTATAGGGGAGGTGTTGTCCGATTTCCATTAACTTCTTAACTAGTCAAAGAACTAGTCGAGAATGCAAGCGAGGGGATGAGTTCTATAAATAATCGTGTGTAACCTAAGGCGCTGAAAAGTCTAAAGTTGTTAATACTCGTATTTCTTTCGTGTTACCTAGGTTCAAAGGACGACGAGGCGAACGGAATAAAGAGTAACCCGTAAGAGGTATGTAAGGCCTATTCTTTCTCTTCTTTTGGCATGTCTTAGAGGCAAGTAAAAGGTGATATGATCTCTGAAATAATTTCATTTCTAAGTGTCTCTTATTCACTTTTGGATGATGAACTACTTTCCTAGAACTTTCTATATATTAAGGAAGTAATGAATGTACAGACTCCTAGTCTTAAAGACTATAGGATGATAAGTGCTTCCAATTTCATAAGTGGCTAGTATTACTTTAGCACATGTCTAGGATCCCTGAGATTCCAATTGATGCAGCCCCAAATGGCAACTAGAACACACATGAGGTGATCACATTACTACTCTGATCCTCAGACGCTAGCTTATTCTTTTTATACGGTCGAGTCTCCAATAATGATTTAAATTACATTAGTTGCTCACTACTCTACTCGTGTATATGCTAACATATCTTTCTCCGAGTCCCGGGCCGGCTACAGATTTGTGCTTAATCTCATTGCCTTGTTCACCGAGTCCCTCACTAGAGGGCCGGGTACATATGTATATATATGATGATATGATGTAATAAGGTGGTGATGGCGTCGGATCTATGATGGTCCTATAGGTATGCTTCCCCGGTTCCCTGAAAGAGCCGGCAATATTGTATAATTTCAGCATGCATGTTTATGATTCCCAGGATTCAGGTACAGGTTCCTTATATGACATTTTATTCCCTGCTTCTCTGTGTCAGATATGTTTCTAGCTATGTTATGCTATACTATATTTCACATACTCAGTACATATATCATACTAACCCCCTTTCTTCGAGGGGCTGCATTTATGCCCGCAGGTACAGATACACCGTTTGGGGATCCGCCAGCATAGGAGTCTCACTCAGCAGTCCAAAAGTGCTCCATTGTGCTGGAGCCTAATTTTGGGTACTAAACCTTATTTTATATATTTGTTTAGCTCATGGGTACGGCGGGGGCCGTGTCCCGCGTTATGTTACTGTTTTCTTCCTCTTAGAGGTCTGTGGATATGGATGTGGGTTGTATGTGTATGTGAGTTGTATATATATGTATGTACAGCTGTATTGATATGACTTATGATTTAGGGGCATTCCTTGTGTCGTGTCGGCCTTGCCGGCTCGCGTATATGCGTGTTATGGAACAACCCTATACATTACTACAGCCTCGTCGACTTGTATGTTTTCTTACCTGTTAATGAATTTTGAGTACAAATAGGAGATGGGTTATGTATGGTTGGTAGGGGTACACGTGTGTGTACAGTTCAGGCACTCGTTACAGCCTATGGGGTTGGATCGTGATAGAAATGGTATCAGAGCAGTCCTTACTTGGAGTGTCCACAGGCCGTGTCTAGTAGAGGCTTGTTTATCAGTGTGTCGTGCACCACATCTATAAATAGAAGGCTACAGGGCATTTAGGATGTTACTTTCTTTCTTGTCTTAGATCGTGCGATAGAGCTATATTTTAGGATGACTTTTCACTAATGACCTATATGTTTACAGTGATGCCTCCAAGGAAAGCAACCACTGCCCAGAAGGGCAAGTCAGCAGCGGAGGAAACTAGTTGGAACCAGAGAGCTACCAGGGCCCGTGCCTAGTCTATGCCGAGGATTGTACTTCAGTCGGCAATCTCTACTACGCCGCCACCCCAGAAGAGTTTAGGGCACCAATAGCTGCAGGTCCTGAACCTCCAGTACAGGAGCCTCCAGCCCTACAGCACGAGGTGGAAGACAAGGCTATGAGAGATACAGTGCAGTTGCTGACTGGACTGATGGTAGGACAGGCTCGGAGGCATGGCCCAGAGGATGCAAATAGATAAGATAGCTTGAGGGTTCGTGACTTCTTAGCCTGCAATCCCCCAGAATTTCATGGGTCGAGACCTGCAGAGGACCCACAGGAGTTCACTCGACAGATGCAGCATACACTGTGAATCATTAAGGCCTCGGAGACTGAGTCGGTGGAATTAGCCTCCTATCGGCTGCGGGATGTGGCCGCTAACTGACACGAGTCTTGGGAATTATCGAGGGGCGAAGGCGCACCTCCAGATGAATGGGATGAATTTATAGAAGCCTTTCTTAGTCACTTTTTGCCACCAGAAATGAAACGAGCCAGGGTTGATAAATTTTTACAATTAAAGCAAAACGGCAGGAGTATTCGGGACTATAGCCTCAAGTTTGACGCATTGGCGAGACATGCCCCCATAGTTGTAGCTGATATGGCAGATAGGGTGCATCGATATGTCATGGGCTTGGATCTTTATTTGGTTGATAATTGTATGGCCATGGCTTCTCAGCCAGGCATGGATATTGCTCGGGTACAAGCATACGCCCAAGGAGTAGAAGAGCGACATAGAAGGCGTCAGCCTAACAGAGGGTTTGATAGAAGTCAGCTTAAGAGGGCTAGATCAGTTGGTTATCTGGGGAATTTCGCAGCGGGCAGTTCTAACAGTTTGGTAGATATCCCTCCCATCCAGCTCAGAGTGTACCTCCACAACTTCCAGGTGGAAGAGTTGAGAGCACCAAATATTCGGGGGGCGGTCAGAGCTCCAGAGTTTTAGGTACACAGGTGAACCAGAGTTCTCGACAGTCAAGACCACCGATACCCTAGTATCCCCGTTGTAATAGGCCTTATTTTGGGGAATGTCGTTGGACTACAGGTGCTTGTTTTTCTTGTGGCCGCCAAGGCCATATCGCGAGGGAATGTCCACTTAAAAGTACTCCAGGTGGTATGGCTCAGCCAACTGGGTCAGTTGCAGGTTCTTCTTCTTCTGTGGCTATGCACCCGACGGGGTGGGGTATGCAGATACCGGCAGGCCGTGGTGGAGGCCGTGGTAGAGCTTCTAGTTCTGGCGGCCCTTCTAACTGTATATATGCTTTGTCCAGAAGACAGGATCAGGAAGCATCGCCAAATGTGGTCACAGGTACATTATCAATCTTCTCTCAGGACGTATATGCGTTGATGGATCCCGGCTCTACTTTATCATATATATCTCCTTTTGTTGCTAATAGAATTGGAATTAAGCCTGATTTAATGGAATCATTTGAGGTGGCTACACTAGTAGGAGACGCTATTGTGGTGAAGCAGGTATATAGAAATTGCCCGGTGAATTTATATAGTCATTATACCTTGGCTGATTTGATAGAATTAGATATGGTGGAGTTTGATGTTATTATGGGTATGGACTGGTTAGCTTCATGTCATGCCAATATATACTGTAGGAACAAAGTGGTTCGGTTCCAGTTCCCAGGTGGACCAGTTGTCGAGTGGGTAGGGAACACAGCATCGCCAAAGGGTAAGTTTATTTCATACCTTAAGGCAAAGAAAATGATCAGAAAGGGGTGTATTTATCATTTAGTCCGCGTGCACGATCTGGAAGCAGAGGTGCCAACTCTTTAGTTGGTGCCCGTGGTTAATGAATATCTAGATGTGTTTCCAGATGAACTTCCAAGTTTTCCTCCTGAACGGGAGATAGAGTTCACTCTAGACGTGCCACCAGATACTCAGCCTATCTCTATTCCCCCATATAGAATGGCACCCACAGAGTTAAAGGAGCTAAAGGAGAAGCTGAAGGACTTGCTGGAGAAGGGTTTCATTAGGCCCAGTACATGACCATGGGGAGCGCCGGTATTATTTGTGAAAAAGAAAGATGGGTCGCTGCGAATGTGCATAGACTACAAGCAGTTGAACATGGTAACAATTAAGAATAGATATCCCCTCCCCAGGATTGATGATTTATTTGACCAGTTGCAGGGTTCTAAATGCTTTTCGAAGATAGACCTGCGGTCAGGCTACCATCAGGTACGGGTAAGAGAAACGGATATCCCAAAGACCACATTTAGAACCCGATACAGGCATTATGAGTTCAAAGTAATGTCTTTTGGGTTGACAAATGCTCCAGCGGTGTTTATGGACTTGATGAACCGAGTGTTCAAGCCATTTCTAGATTTGTTCATGATCATATTTATTGATGATATTTTGATCTATTCACAATCAGAAAAGGAACACGCGGATCATTTGCGGGTGGTACTAGGAATACTCCGACACCAAAAATTATATGCTAACTTTTCTAAATGTGAATTTTGGTTAAGTTTGGTGGCTTTTTGGGGCATATTGTTGGGACTGATGGTATCCGCGTAGATACGCAGAAGATCGAGGCCAAGAAGGCCTAGCCAAGACCTACAACCCCTACGGAAGTACGTAGCTTTTTGGGGTTAGCAGGATACTATCGGAGGTTCGTGGAAAAGTTTGCTTCCATTTCGGTGCCTTTGACAAGGCTAACTCAAAAAGCAGCTAAGTTCCAGTAGACTGATGCTTGTGAACAGAGTTTCCAGTTATTAAAAGAAAAATTGACTACAGCTCCTGTTCTAACTCTTCCAGAAGGACCAAATGGCCTTGTTATTTATTGTGATGCTTCCGGTATTGGTCTTAGATGTGTATTGATGCAACATGGTAAAGTTATAGCTTATGCCTCCCGACAGCTCAGAAAACACGAAAAGAATTATCCAACTCATGACTTGGAATTAGCAGCAGTAATTTATGCCTTGAAAATATGGAGGCACTATTTATATGGTGTACATGTTGATATCTATACAGACTACAAAAGCCTCCAGTATATCTTCAAACAGAAGGAATTGAACTTACGGTAGAGAAAGTGGCTAGAATTGCTAAAGGACTATGACATCGACATATTATACCACCCAGGGAAGGCAAATGTGGTGGCGGATGCACTCAGCCGTAAATCAATAGGTAGCTTGGTAGATGTACAACTGGAACGAAAAGAGATAACTCGTGACATTTGCCAGCTCGCTAGTCTGGGAGTCCGCTTAGCTGATTCGGGTGATGACGGGGTTTCTGTTCGAGGTGTTGCTGAATCCTCGATCATGGAAGAAGTAAAATAATGTCAGTACCAGGACCCTGTTCTAACACAGTATAAGGATGAAACTCTCCAAAAGGGAAAGACTCCATTTGAAATCACGGCTGGTGGGGTACTACGATATCAAGGCAGAGTCTGTGTACCGAAAGTTGTAGGGCTATGACAGCAAGTACTGGGAGAGGCACATTATGCCCGCTATTCTATTTATCTGGGGTCAACCAAGATGTATCACGACCTCAGATGTCTGTATTGGTGGGACGGTATAAAAAGGGATATAGCAGAGTTCGTAGCCCAATGCCCAACCTGCCAACAAGTTAAAGTGGAACATCAGAAACCGAGTGGGCTACTATAGGAGATGGAGATTCCAACTTGGAAATGGGAAGCGATTAGCATGGACTTCATTACAGGTTTGCCTCGTACTCTTCGAAAGCAGGATTCCATATGGGTTATCGTAGATAGGCTGACAAAATTAGCCCACTTCCTTCCAGTCAGGACCACTTACTCAGCTGAGGACTATGCGAAATTGTACATTAAAGAAATAGTACGACTTCACAGAGTTCCTACATCTATTATTTCGGACAGGGGAGCTCAGTTCACATCCCACTTTTGGAAGTCATTCCAAAAAGGCTTGGGAACATAAGTAAGACTTAGTACAACATTTCATCCTCAAACTGATGGGCAAGCTGAGCGTACTATTCAAACGCTAGAGGATATGTTGCGGGACTGTATAATTGACTTCAAAGATAGCTGGGATGATCATGTACCACTTATTGAATTTTCCTATAATAACAGCTATCACTCTAGCATCCAGATGGCACCGTATGAGGATTTATACGGCAGGAAGTGCAGGTCACCTATCGGTTGGTTTGAGGTTGGCAAAACACAACTAATAGGCCCAGACATGGTCCAACAGGCGGTAGATAAGGTGAAGCTTATTCAAGAAAGATTATTAGCTGCCCAGAGTCGACAAAAATCATATGCAGATAATCGATGTCGACCTTTGGAATTTCAAGTAGGTGATTGGGTATTCTTAAAAGTATCGCCCATGAAAGGGAGGTTCGGCAAGAAAGGGAAGCTGAGTCCGAGATACATTGACCCTTACCTGATTATTCGCCGAATAGGCAAAGTGGCTTACGAACTGAACTTACCAGCGGATCTAAAAGCCGTACATCCAGTCTTCTACGTGTCAATGCTTCATAAGTGTGTGGGTGATCCATCCCGGGTGCATCCCGTAGATGATATCCAGGTCACAGAGGAATTAGCCTACGAAGAGCAACCTTTCGCCATCCTGGATCGGCAGATCAGAAGACTACGGACTAAGGACGTAGCCTCGGTGAAGGTGTTATGGCGAAATAGAAGCCATGAAGAAATGACCTGGAAAGCTGAAGAGGACATGAAACACAAATATCCATACCTATTCTCAATATCTACAGGTAATTCCAACTCTTGGAACTTGCATATTAACTATTTGGATGAAAATATGTGTTATTGCAATAAAAAGAAACCTCCTTACAGTCTGTACGAACTCTTAAGGGAAGTTTTATGTAACATTCGGGGACAAATGTTCTAAAGGGGGGAAGGATGTTACACCCCTCACTTTTAAACTTGGAATGTCTCCTAAGTTCCTTAGACATTTTCATGAGAGCCGGATAAGCTATGGCACTATCAAACGATTCTAAGGAAGGGAGGGATGTTATATCCCGTCCTTTTGGGCATTCGGAAAGAAAGAAAAAAATTGATTTGCAAGGAATGACGTTGTGATTTATTTTGTTTATTCTAGTTTGTACTAGGGTGATGTTAATGGAAAAAAATTGATGTGGAAATACGGAGGAAGGCCGAGGGTAAAATTGGAATTTTGGAGAGTAGTTTGTGAATTGCAAAAAGAGATAAGACTTGTAGATTTTGGGCTTAAATAATAAGTGCAATAAGTAGTTTGGGCTATCATAATAATAATAGTATATTGAGTCCCAACAAAAGAAAAGGCCCAAGTCTTGTAAAGATAGCCCATTAGTTAAGTAAACTTTATATATATATATATATATATATATATGTTGATGACTTTTAAGCCATATTTACCCATTAAGTCCTCTTTATCAACAAGAAGCTACAAGAAAAATCTAGAGAAAAGAAAGGGGAGAAACTTGAAGCTAGAGAGAGAGGGAGCTCGGATTTGGGAGAAACAAAGGTGAGTCTCCAATTTTGTTCCGTGAATTAATTATCTAGGGTGCGCCACGATGTTATGAAGGTATTATTAATGAAAATATATGGTTTGGAGCAGCCCAAAACATTACCAAACAGCCCCGAAGTTTCATCTGCGCTAAGGAGGTTTTCGAGGCGCAATTTTGGCTAGTTTTGGCCAATTTCGGGTAAGGTAAGGGTTCTCCTTTAAATTTGGACTTTATGGGGTTGTTTTGAAATGTATTAGGTACCTTTTATACTGCTGAAAGTATAAAACAAATTGTGGATATGCTCAGCGAAAGAAACAATCTAAATTGAAGTCGTCGTAGTTAAATTGTAGTCGAAGTGAGGCGTTGTGTGTTTGGAGGCGGCTGCTGGTTATGTGGTGTGTGTTGAAGGGCCTAAATGGGTTCTAAAACATTTGGGGGAGATTCTGGTTGCATCCACACGACCCCCGCTTTGTACGGTTAAAGGTTTTGCAAAATGAAAGCTAGAAACCTTATTTTGGTATCGTAGTTTCGAGCGAGTCGTTTGGAGTTTATATTGCGTAATATTGCCATGTTATATATATATATATATATATATATATGAGCTGATGGTTATTTGTTTGGTTGGATGTAGGTTTTAAGGATGTAATTGGGGATTCAGATAGGGCACATTATAGGGGAGGTGCTGTCCTATTTCCATTAACTTCTTAACTAGTCAAAGAACTAGTCGAGAATGCGAGCGAGGGGATGAGTTCTATGAATAATCTTGTGTAACCTAAGCCGCTGAAAAGTCTAAGGTTGTTAATAATCGTATTTCTTTCGTGTTACCTAGGTTCAAAGGAAGACGAGGCGAACGGAATAAAGAGTAACCCGCAAGAGGTATGTAAGGCCTATTCTTTCTCTTTTTTTGGCATGTCTTAGAGGCAAGTAAAAGGTGATATGATCTCTGAAATAATTTCATTTCTAAGTGTCTCTTATTCACTTTTGGATGATGAACTACTTTTCTAGAACTTTCTATATGTTAAGGAAGTAATGAATGTACAGACTCCTAGTCTTAAAGACTATAGGATGATAAGTTCTTCCGATTTCATAAGTGGCTAGTATTACTTTAGCACATGTCTAGGATCCCTGAGATTCCAATTGATGCAGCCCCGAATGGCAACTAGAAAACACATGAGGTGATCACATTACTACTCTGATCCTCAGACGCTAGCTTATTCTTTTTATACGGTCGAGTCTCCAATAATGATTTAAACTACATTAGTTGCTCACTACTCTACTCGTGTATACGCTAACATATCTTTCTCCTAGTCCCGTGCTGGCTACAGATTCGTGCTTAATCTCATTGCCTTGTTCACCGAGTTCCTCACTAGAAGGCCGGGTACGTATGTATATATATGATGATGTGATGTAATAAGGTGGTGATGGCGCCGGACCTATAATGGTCCTACAAGTATGCTTCCCCGGTTCCCTGAAAGGGCCGGCTATATTGTATAATTTCAGCATGCCTGTTTATGATTCCCAGGATTCAGGTAGAGGTTCCTTATATGACATTTTATTCCCTGCTTCTCTGTGTCAGATATGTTTTCAGCTATGTTATGTTATATTATGTTTCACATACTCAGTACATATATCGTACTGACCCATTTCTTTGGGGGGGCGCGTTCATGCCCGCAGGTACAGATACACCGTTTGGGGATCCGCCAGCATAGGAGTCTCACTCAGCAGTCCGAAAGTGCTCCATTGTGCTGGAGCCTGATTTTGGGTACTAAACCTTATTATATATATTTGTTTTGCTCACGGGTACGGTGGGGGCCCTGTCCCGCCTTATGTTACTGTTTTCTTCCTCTTACAGGTCTGTGGATACGGATGTGGGTTGTATGTATGTGGGTTGTATATGTACGTGAGTTGTATATATATGTATGTACAGCTGTATTGATATGACTTATGATTTGGGGGCATTCCCTGTGTCGTGGCGGTCTTGTCGGCTCGCGTATATGTGTGTTATGGAACAACCCTATACATTACTACAGCCTCGTCGGCTTGTATGTTTTCTTACCTGTTGATGCATTTTGAGTACAAACAGGAGATGGGTTATGTATGGTTGGCAGGGGTACACGTGTGTGTACAGTTCAGGAACTCGTCACGGCCTACGGGGTTAGGTCGTGACACATCTAAAGCAAGTTTACATTATATACTAAGGCCAACATACTCCACAGTGTCAACAACATTCTCATTTAACTCTCCTTAAAATACTAACAAATAACGACAAGATACTCATGCTTCTAAATATCCGAAAAACCCAATAACAAGATAAAACATGATTTCTAACACCTAAAATATACAATCAAACTACCAAACACAAATTCCAACTATTTTAACATGATTTCACACATTTCAGCTCAATCTAAAGAAAGGTAAACCGTAGCCTACCTGTAGGCTAAACACGCGAGCTTCAAGTCACTGTGCTGGAGCTTTTCCCTTTCGAACGGCCTCGGAACACTGCCATACTTTCAAAAATAGAACCACAACATCAGTACGGTCGTTTAGACACTAATTTCATAATTTTAGGAGATGGACCAATTTCGACATTTCGGAGCTGCTAGAATCGACAAAATTCCGTTTCGAGACCTGTAGCTCCGATTGACCCCAAATACCACTTTTTAATACTTAAAACTTGTGAAAACTCAAAATTTTCAAAAGAATTAACTTTTCATAGGATTTTCTAAAAATCAACACTCGGTACCAATCAAAAATGACTCGGGACAACTAAAGGGAGGGGTAAAATGGTCATTTTACAAAAATTTCAAAAATGACCTAAGGGTCATTACATTTTGTCTAATATCAACTTCTACGTCTTTAACATCTATCATGGCTCTGATACCAACAGGGGAGAGGGATTTCAGAAAATCACCTGTTCGATAAATCTATAATCTGCATGAGTATTTTTTCATATCTAATAACATAATCCATTTTGTTTACTGTTACTGCTATCCTTAAGGAAGTTTCTTATTTATCTATAGCTTCTTCAGTATTATTGATACAATCTAAATCTAGATATATTCCAAATTAATTAATCGCTTCACTTTTCATTAATCCTATGGGTGTATGATTATATTTTGATCTTAACGCAAAGTTTATACTTTCATAAGCCCTGGCGGGTTTATTAAAATTTGTTCGGCTAGTTTTAGCCTGAGTAGGGAGCTCAATAATATTAGTATTAAAACCTACTTCTGATTTGATTGTATCCATTTTTATGTTTATCATATCCTCTTCCTTTTTTAACTTGGTCTCTTTTATATTTATTATAAGATTATCTATTTCAGAATTTTCTAAGTCAGAGCTTACCATTTTAAATTGTTTCCTTCGTATCCTTCAGGTATTTTTATTTTAGAAATATGAGATCCTATGGTAACTAAAAGTTTTACTTATAGGTTCTTTATCAATTTTTATTTCTTTTTGATTTAGTATATCTTTCAAAGTTTGAATTTCTTTAACTATTAAATTTCCAAAGTAAATTATTGTTTTCTGTATTCCATATAAATCTTGCTCTATTTTTAGAGGATCTTATTCATTAACTAATTTATAGTTGATTTTATTGTCCATTTTATCCTATACTAGCAGGATGCTGTTTAAAATAATAACTTCTAAGTAATTTTATATCATCTTTTTCTAATAATATTTCCTTATTATTAGCAATTATTACTTCTTGTGTTTTCTTTATTTGTTCAATCATGGTAGTGTCTAATTTTTCTAAATATCTTTGATAAGATTCTTCTTTTATCTTAGCTATTTTTAAATTTTGCTGAAAATCCAATATAAAAGATAATTGGATGACCATCTACCGCTCATCGAGTTTGCCTATAATAATAGTTACCACTCAAGTATTGAGATGGCGCCGTTTGAGGCTTTGTATAGTAGATGATGTAGATCACCGGTTGGTTGGTTCGAAGTAGGCGAGATGACCTTATTTGGCCCCGATTTGGTACTTGATGCTTTAGAGAAGGTGAAGATCATTAGAGAAAGGTTGAAGATGGCTCAAAGTCATCAAAAGTCCTATTCTGACACTAGAAGAAGAGATCTTGAGTTTAATGTGGACGATTGGGTGTATCTGAAGGTTTCACCCATGAAAGGTGTGGTTCGATTTGGTAAGAAAGGGAAATTGAGCCCTAGGTATGTAGGGCCTTATAAAATCGTGAGACATGTTGGTAAGGTTGCATATGAGTTGGAATTACCATTGGAAATGGTCATGGTTCATCCGGTGTTTCACGTGTCTATGTTGAAAAAAAATGTGGGTGATCCTAGTTCCATTGTACCTATGGGAGTAGTGAATATTGAAGAAAACTTGACCTATGAAGAAGTTCCTATGGAAATTTTGGACCGGCAAGTTAAGAGATTGAGGAACAAAGAAGTTGCATCTGTTAAAGTCCTTTGGAGGAATCAACAAATAGAAAGTGCAACATGGGAAGCGGAAGAGGATATGATTAAGAGATGCCCTCGTCTTTTCCCCTCTACCCAAACCTAAGGTATTAAGTTGTCCTTTCTCAATTACTTGAAATCTTTGCATCTCAACTTTACTTGTCATATACTTGCAAAATTATAAAATATATTTTAAACGATATTTTAAATTATACTATTGCATTAATGATGGGTTGTTGGTTTACTTTACTCTACTCAAGATAATTCTTTCCTCATTCGAGGACGAATGTTCCCAAGGGGGAGATAATGTAACATCCCCTAAAAATGTTGTATACGATGTTTCAATTCTCGCCTAAAAATGATACAACCTCTATAGTTTGGGCATAATTTTTCATAGGATTGTCCAAATTGGGTGATTCAAATTTCTAAGTAACCACAGGATCATTATCTATAATTTGTGAAGACTATATTTTACGTTTAGGAGGTTAAGTAGGTCAAATAAATTAATTGTTGTAAGACAGGATGCTTTGATGGAATGGAGTATTTATAGAAGAAAAATCACATCTCAATGTAGATTTATCCAAATTGGTTGATTCTTGAACGCTATGAAACTACACTTCCATATATACAATTCTTATGAAGATACCAAATCCTAATAAGGAAGTTATATTGTTCAAACGTAGCTCCGAAAAAGAGTATTCTGTTAAAAAGAACTCATCTCACCTACCATGGAAAGATCTAGATACATTTGACATATCTCATGACATCAATTGTCCTCTATTTAACATCACCCATGACATCACAATTTTCTATTAAATTTTCAGATTTTTTTTCTTTATAATTATTTTATTTATTGTTAGGTCCCTCCTCCACACCTATAAATACCTACCTTATTTCCTTATTTTATTAATCAAGCTTTCTCAAGCAACTCTTCTCTCTATACACTTCTTTACTCATTCTCAAATATAGTTTTAGTTCTTAGAAGTGAACAAATACTATTCCGGCGAGGAGAAAAGCTAGGACTCAAGAGTGTTCATTAAGTCCTTCGGTTCCGACTAAAGCTTCGGATTCCAGGTATGTAAGGCTTCAATGAGAGTATTCCTTTCAATCTCATGTCTAAATTATTTTGATTCTATGATAAATTATGTTTATTTTCTTTAACCTTTACTCTAAGTTATGTGGTTGTTTATTCATGGGTTCTTCCACCCATGTAGTCCAAAAACTCTTTCAATTAAGTCTCTTGATTTCAAGTAATATTTTCTTATGATAATTCTTATTTTTATTTAATATTATGAATCATGGTTAAACTAATGATTATTGATCTATTTTGATGCAACATAATTTCATATGTATGAATTGATGGTTTGCAAGTAATTCCTCTATTTATCTATTTAAAGATTCTTGAAATTCATGGTGGGTTGTTTAAAGCATGACTTTTAATTAATGGATTTCAAAGTATCTACGTATATTTATTTACATACATATTTGCAAGTTGAAGTAATTTGAACCCACCTAGCTTTACTATGTTTTTAATAAAGTTTGACTTGAAAGCTTTGACTCCAAATGAATGTTTATGAAAGCAATATCTATGATCAAAAGGGAGTCTTATGAAATGAAAGAATGATGAAATGATATGAATGATGAATTATTTATGCAATAAGGACAATTCTTACATATTTGAATCATCAAATGTTTTAATGAGCTATTCTACCGAATATGATGTTTGAATTCTCAAGTTATATGCCATGAATATTTTGAAGTATTGAACTATTCCGTGGAATTGAGTTAGCACCGAATGGGGCATTGAGGTGGGATTCGGTAAGGGAATCCTAGTAGCAACCCCTTGTCTCATTAACTATGTGCCAACATAGGAGCCCTTGTAGGCTTAGGCTAATGGATCCATGAAAGCCCTTAAAGTTAAAGTTAAAGAAATGAATGAAGTTGACAGAGTTCTACCCGGCAAGTAGTCTCCCCGGCCAACGTAGGGGGTTATGTTGGATTCCATATAATAGATCGCATGGTCTTAAATGTAGGTTATGGTTATTTTCCCATAAAATGAATGTTTTAAAGGATATCTATATGATTTATTATGCATGCATTACATTATGTTCCATATTACATAAATGTTATAATGTTCCTCAATGTTCATGCATCCTTACATACTTAGTACATTCAAAGTACTAACGCATACTCTTTTACCTATATGATATCACCATGTAGGGACCAGTGCTCCTCCTCGTTCTCCTCCACGTGGCTAGTTGAGATTTCGTTAAAGACTACTTTTAATGAGTTCCCATGTTCCGAGAACAATACTCATTTATCTTTCTAGCTTATGATATGTTGAGATATTTTACTATGACATTTCTTCTATTATGATTGAGGGTGAGCTAGGGACTTGTTTTAACCCCGTTAAATCTAATAGTTAGAGGTATTGTTGGACATATGTAAGTTGAAGATTTACTATTATGATTTTCTCTTATTTATTTATCATCATTACCTATGAAAGACTAAAAGAATGGTAAGAGGCTTGTTTGAAGTACTTTCCGGTTCCTCATTCGTCATGTCACGTCTAGGCCCTAGGCTTGGGTCGTGAGATTAACTTATCGAATTTGTCTTTCATAGATCCCAAGGTAATGCCCTTTTGAGGTATTGGGGGTTTGAAAGATAGTTTTTCATGTTTATCTTGTATCTCCGTAGTTGACGACGTGTTATCATTTTTTTAGATTTTTTTCAAGCTATTGATAATATCATATGATTCACTACATTGTCCAATTTTGGACATTATCTTGGCATATATGCTGATTAATTTATCAGTAATCTATTGTTCACAATCAAAATTAGCAATCTCGATATTATCCGAAACTGTTGTTTGAATATCTTTGAATCCTTTATCAATATCTTGAAGATGGTCTTCAATTCTTTCCATCTCTGGTGAAAAAATTTGCTGTAATATTTTTATTAGATCGAATAATTTCAATATCAAAGGAATAATCGGATAATAACATTTGTCATCTAATAAATTATTTCTATTCCAATTTTGACGGAAGATTATTATGAACAAAAGCCTTTAATTGCGTATTATCAGTTCTAAGAGTAAGTCATTTTGGTAATAAGAAGTAATATAATTTTTGACAACTTTTTACTATGGCTAACAATTCTTTTTCATTAATATGATATCTAGTTTGTGTATCTAAAAAGGTTCCAGAACAATATCTACATAGACTTTCTCCTATCTTATTTTTATTAAGGTCATAATATATCCTTTTTAATACTCCGCTCCAGCATTGTTCTGAAGCATCTGTTTCTAAAATTAAATCATCACTATCTTTTGGTAATTGTAATTTTGGTAAATTTTTACAAATAGATTTAATATCTTTTACTTTTTTCATTAAGACTTCATTAAATTCAAAGCTCTTATCCTTTTTTAATAATTCCTGAAATGGTTTTCTTAATTCAGCCAAATTCTGAATATCATTCGAAGCATAATTAAGAATTCCTAAAAAGCTTTGTACTTGCTTTTTATTGACTAATTTATCTGGAAAAATAGATATCTTTTCAATGATATGGCTTTATAATTTTATACCATTTCCGTCAATTATCGTACCTAAAAATTCAATCTCATTTTTAATAGACTTGCTTTCTTTTTAGAAAGTGCTAATCCATTTTCTAATCATAAGTTAGTAAGCTTATTTAGGTATATCAGGTGTTCATCAAGGCTATCAGACAAAACTAAAAATATCATCAACGTAGACAAATATATAGTTATAATTTTTAAAGATATTATCCATTTTCCTTTGAAATATCTGTGGGACATTTTTTAATCCAAATGGCATGACTAACCATTCATACTGTTCTTGAGGGGTTGAGAAGGCAGTATATTGAATACTATGTCTATTCATTTTTATTTGCCAAAATCCGCTTTTACAATCAAACTTAGAAAATATCTTTTTGTTAGTAGTTCTATTAATTAGACTTTCTTTATGTGGTAGAAAATATCCATCAAATATAGTATTATCTTTAATTTTTTATAATTAATAACTATCCTTGGTTTATTTCGTACTATCTCTGCATGATTTCTAACCATAAAGGCTGGTGAACTATGAGGGGAGTTACTAGGTATTATTATTCTAAGAATTAATAATTCTTTAATCTGCTTTTGAAATCCTTCTTGGTCTTCTGGACTGTATCTCATTGGTTTTACCCTAATAACTTTATCTTTATATTTCATTTCTAGCTTGGCTTCTATCTTATTTTTATCCCAAAATTCTAAGAGATTTTCAGAGAAACATTGTTCTAATTTTTGTTTGATCATATCCAAGTTTTCTTCTAATTTATCCAAAATTCTAAGAGATTGTCAGAGAATATTTTGCTGCATATATAGACAACGGATCAGAAAAATATTGCTATAGACCAAAAATATTTCGCAAAGAATATCATCAAGATTTATCCATTACCAGAGGAAGAGATATATCAAATAATATTATAACAATGTCTAGGGACATTACTCAACCGATTATATTATTAGGATATTTTTTAATAAAATATCCCCCATTTTATTTTTATAATACCGGACAAGATGTATTATTAGGAAATAACTTGTTAGAAATATTTCATAGTGTACTATACGATAGAGTCCTATTTCAAATAAGATTTAAGACTCCTTGTCAACAAACGATTGTTGTAAAATGCTTTAAAATTGCTTATTCAAAAAAAATACCTATTCAATTTAAACTCCGCACGGCCCAGCGTGGTGATATAGGATACCAAAACAAACCATTTCTTCCAAAAAACACTCTCTTGCTACAATATGATACTGATTGGGACAACCCTCAAATAATAAACCAACAATATCCCCTGTTAGAATATCAGATAACCTTCAATAAATTAGAAGATAATATAGATATAATCAAACAAAAATTAGAACAATGTTTTACCAAAAATCCCTTAGAATTTTGAGATAAAAATAAGATAGAAGCCAAGTTAGAAATGAAATAAAAAGATAAAATCATTAGAGTAAAAACGATGAGATACAGTCCTGAAGACCAAGAACAATTTCTAAAGCAAATTAAAGAATTACTAAGTCTTAGAACAATAAGACCTAGTAACTCCCTTCATAGTTCACCAACCTTTATGATTAGAAACCACACAGAGATAGTACAAAATAAACCAAGAATGGTTATTAATTATAAAATATTAAATGATAATACTATAGTTGATGGATATTTCCTACTACATAAAGAAAGTCTAATTAATAGAACTACTGACAAAAATATATTTTCTAAGTTTGATTGCAAATGCGGATTTTGGCAGATAAAAATGAATAGAGATAGTATCCAATATACTGCCTTCTCAACCCCTCAAGGATAGTATGAATGGTTAGTCATCTCATTTAGATTAAAAAACGCCCCACAGATATTTCAAAAAAAATTGGATAAATATTTAAAGATTATGACTATATATTTGTCTACATTGATGATATTTTTATTTTATCCGATAGTCTTGAAGAACACTTAACACGCCTAAATAAGTTTACAAACTTATGTTTAGAAAATGGATTGGCACTTTCTAAAAGGAAAGCAAGCCTAATAAAAAAAATATAATTTTTGGGTATGATAATTGATGGAAATGGTATAAAGCTACAAAATTATATAGTCAAAAAGATATCTGTGTTTTCAGCTAAATTAACTGATAAAAAGCAAGTACAAAGCTTTTTAGGAATCCTTAACTACACCTCAGATTATATTGAGAATTTGGCCGAACTAAGAAAGCCATTTCAAAAAATTATTAAAAAGGGATAAAAGTTTTGAATTCAATGAAGTCTTAATGAAAAAAGTAAAAGATATTAAATCTATTTGCAAAGAACTACCAAGATTACAATTACCAAAGGATAGTGATGATTTAATCCTAGAAACAGACGCTTTAGAACATTCTTGGAGTGGTGTATTAAAAAGGATAGATTATGATCTTAATAAAAATAAGATTGGAGAAAGCCTATGTAGATGTTGTTCTCGAATATTTCCGGACACCCAAACTCGATATCATATTAATGAAAAAGAATTATTAACAGTAGTAAAAAGTTGTCAAAACTATAATATTTCTTACTACCAAAATGATTTACCCTCAGAACCGATAATATACAAGTAAAAGCTTTTATTCATAATAATCTTCCCTCAAAACCAGAATATAAAAGATTTATTAGATGACAAATGTTTTATTTGAATATTCCTTTGATATTGAAATTATTCAATCTAATAAGAATATTGCAGCAGATTATCTCACAAGAGATGGACAATGAAATTAAGCAACAGATGACAATACATCTGAAAGATATTAATAAATGTTTTAATGATATTCAGACTTCAATCTCAAATATTATCGAAATTACCAATTTTGATTGTGTGTCAAAGATTGCTGACAAATTAATCAGCATATGTGCTAAGATAATATCCAAAGTTGGGCAATACAGCAATAATTATGATATGATCAATAACCTGATCAAGATAAAGAAATATGATAATACTTCAACTACTACTACCACGATCCAAGATGACAAGTATGAAAAACAGTCCTTTAGGCCTCAAAAGCCTTTAAAAGGAATCTCGATTGGTTCTATTGAAGAACGATTAAACTTACTACAGCCTAAGGTAGAAAGTCAAGAAATAATAATGAGAGATTTATTTTCTCTCAAGAATACTCCCACAAGATATGTTGATTTTGGAGAAATTTATCCTCGAATTAATTATCTACAAAATTTATTTCCTTATAAGATCCGATATTGGTATGATTTTGGAGCAATTAATTCAATATATCTTACTACTCCTGATTTTACTAAAATTGATAAACCCCCTCGCTGGATTAAAGCTAGCGTTAGAGATTGTTATCTGAACAATCCTACGATCACACCCAAAGATACACTGGTTCTTAAATTCTTTTCTGCAAGACCAGATTATTTCAATGAAGAAAGATACCCGGCTTATCATTTAATACAGTTGGGAAAATCCATGGATTTTTCTATCACTCAAAGTGATAAAACTACCAAAGAATTTAATAAATTCACTAAAAATGATATCCACTACCGAAGAGCCATAGGCCTTAGGATAATACTATAAGGAATAGATAGTTGTTCGAAGAAAGGTTTCAGGACCTATGGAGGAGAAAAAATGCACTCCTCAGTTGTGATAGCACCTGCACTATCAAACTAAGCAAATACGTACATAATCAAACTAAGTAAAGTTTAAAATGGAGAAACCATAACGTACCTCAAGAACAAAAACTACAAATGACAACTACTCGGGTGTTTTTCCATTCTGGAGAGCCTAGAAACACTGCCAAGCTATCAAGAATAGAAAGAGCAATTCAACGCGGGACTAACGATACCCATATCATAGCTATGAAATTCAGACCGAAAATCGGGTCAAAAATTTACCCTCAAACACATTATAGATTTACGATACTAGAAATGTCATTATGTTCTCATTGAAGTAAGCTTCACATGCCCGAAAGTTGGGCACAAACGGAATCAAATTCAGACCTCAAATGGTCCAAATACGAACATTTAAAGATTTGAAATCAAGGAATTTAAGGTCAAAAACAGAATTTAATTACAACAATAAAGCTAGAATCAAGTTAACCAAATGGAATAAAAGAGAGATACCTTTGAATCACTTGATTTTGGTCAAGAATTGAATGAAATTTCCCAAGACCGAGCTCCAAAATCAATGGGTTTCATTTTAGGAAGAATTAGGAAGAAAAGGAATTTAATCCCAGCGACAACTGTAAAAGTGGTCAAATGGCCACTTAAGCAGCCATTATTGTAGCCATTTGGCCGCTAAACAGTCAATCCCACCGAGGCGCCTGCCACAAAAGCAGCTGATAGGTCGGTTAATCTGCCAATGCTAAAGAAGCAATCCACCCGCTAAAGAAAACCCACCCCCTAATGCTCTCTCACTAACGTGACCCCTTGGTCGATAAAGAAGTCACCGCAAAAGTAGCCAATTGTTGAAAAAGCGATGACACTAGTTACCTGTATCAACAGTTAGAGTACACAACTCCAATCTTCAAACGGACCCTCGGAACACATCTGGGGTCTAAACAAAAATGTAAAGTGCTTTCCATTTCAAAAAGACACTACAAACTCAACAGAATTGAAAACACAACCAACGGAGGTTGTCTCATCAAATTGTTGAACTGTCACGATCCAAGCCTAGGGCCTAGACATGACATGGAGAACGAGACACCCGAAGGTACCTCACCCAAGCCTCTTAGCATTCATTAAGCATTTCAATGGTAATGATAAAAAAATCAAGTGGAAAACAAAAGGGAAGTAGGGACTAAGGGGTTTCACATTTAATAAGAGTCAAACACAACATAACATCTTTTTCTATGTCCAACCATACCTTCTACATTAAAGACTTGGTGGGGGCTAAGACATGTCCCTAGCTCACCCTCAAAATAAGTGTCAAGAAATATCTTAATAAAAGTCTTAATGTTCTACATAACATAAGCTTAGAATAAAAAGGATGTTGTTCCCAAACCATGGGAACTCACCCCAAGCAATCTTCAAACTAATTCGAGCTAGTCATGTAGAGGAGGTCGGGGAGCGACGTCGGTTCCTTTATGGTGATATCATGTAGGCAAAAGTATGCGTTAGTACTTTGAATGTATTAAGTATGTGAGAATGCTATGAAATGAAGAACATAAGGGAGACATGAGTAAGCAATATGCATAAGTGAATGCATGAATTAGACATCATCATATGAAACCCTAAAATATTCATTTTTTGGGAAAGTGACCATAACCGACATTTAGGACCATGCGAACTATTATAGGAATCCAACATAAGCCCCTACATTAGCACGGGGAGACTACTTTCCGGGTAGAACTCCACAACTTTAACATTCTTTAACTTTAACTTTATTGTCTAATTGTGAATCCACTAGCCTAAATAGCCTACAAGGGCTCCTATGGTGGCACATAGTTAATGCAACATGAGACTTTACTTAAGAACCCCTTAGGTCGAGTCCCCATCTACATGCTACATTTGGTGCTAGGTCAAATCCCACAAAATAATATTTATATATCATAATAACATAAGCATTGTATAACTTTAGACATCAAATCATCATTTGTGGAATAGCTCATTAAAACCTTTGGTTTATAATATCATCATGACTACCATGCCCTATTTATCGTTCTACTAATGAACCTTGATTAATAAGAAAATTAGGTCTACAATCAGTGATGGCATTCCGGGTACCATGCTAATCGGACCTTGTATTTTGGAAAAATATTCAAAAGCATTGACGGCCTATAGGGAGGTCAAACATGTCATATCATAACGTTAAATATTTCATTTGATTCAATGTGAGAATTATCCTTTCACATTGAAACCTTACTTTGGCTAAGAAGCCCTTTCATTAATCAATCATTTCATAAAGACTCCCCTTCTAACATTCATTGGAGTCAAACTTCATTTCAACTTTACTTTATCATAGGAAACTAGGTGGGTTCATTTCAAAAAGACTTTCAAATACATTTAAAGGATACTTGTATGCATGAGAGTGATATGAATGCATCCAATCAAACATCTTAAAAATAACCCACCATATGCACTTTAAAACTACCTTTCAAACCTTCATATAAGAACATTGATAATCCATCCATTTTATGTAAATAAGAATCAACATAAGTCAATATAATTAAAGAAACTTCAAATATTCAAGAATCTATGCATTTGGAATCGTAGTATGAAAATCCCTAAAAACTCATCACTTGAAATTAAGATTCAATATACATATAAATCAATAGGAGTAAATAAACTTAAAATATACCATAATCTATGCATTTGGAACCATCATGTGAAATCCCATAAGATTTCATTATTTAAAATTGATATACTAAGTTGAGAAAACATTTGGGCTCCATGGGTGGAATAACTCATGAATGAAAACCCACATACCTTAGATTGAAGCTTTTAAGAAAGTTTGATTCTTGGTCTTCTATGAGAAGCCTTGAATCTTTTGATTTTGAGAGAAAAATTGGAGGGGATGATTTAAGAGAGAGAAGGATGAAGTTTAGGGTTTTGGGGAGGTGAAAGACTGAAAATAAATTACCCAAAATGCGTCCAAGTTCATATATATAGATATTAGGTAATTTTTCCAAAATGTCCCTACAAAATCTGGAAAACTGGACAAGTCTGCGATAGGTCCGTGATGCAGACGTGTCGCGCACCTTTCTAGTCGATAAAAAATGAAATATGGAAAAAAATTCCAAGTTCGCTATGGTCCGCAATGCGGACTTGTCGCTGACCTCTCTACTCAACCAAGCATAACTTTTGATTCTGAACTCGGAAAAATGTAATCTTGATGGCATTGGAAATGTCGATTGGTCGATTGAAGTTGACACTTATACGAACTCATTTGAAAACTTAGCCGATAAAAATTCTTTGGAATTGGCTTGGTGTTAGAGATTCCTTATGACCCTAACATATCTAATACTCCTAAAATGCTTAGGAATTGATCCTAACTCATATATACAACTAAAAGTCACCGAGTTCGATCCTATACACCTAAAAAGATGGTTTGAGTCTTGGCATAGAAATGTTTTGAGATGTTACATGAACAAAGTCAACACTTACAAAGAAACCTCAACTACAATGAAAAAAGCCACAAACTCATCTTGGAAACCTCGGGAATCAAACCAAATGTCTTTCTAGATCAAACTCGATATTCTAGAGCTAACCACACTGATGGAATTTCAATCTGAGCATGTTTACAAGAAATGTCTACCGAAGACAAAATTTTCCCAAAGCTTCAAAGCTAAAATGCCTAACGGCACAAACTAATAACGAACACCTCGAAACCCAAAACTCAATTTCGAGATGGACCTTTTGAACTACATTTACCTTTTTGCACAATAATAAAAAGCCCGTAGGGGATAATTGATTTAAAAAAACATCAGACAAGACCAAAATGGCCTTTTCAAAGCTGATGAACTGATGAAATCATCATCTGACATCAAAATTTTGGATGTTTACTAAAGTCATCTATTTCATGTCTTAAGCCTTCAAAATAGCAAAACCAACTCAAAACTCATCTGACCACCTTGGGAAGCGTTCCACCCATTCCAATACCACATAAAAGCTATAAGAAAGCTACTACAAGGGGTAAAATGGTAAAATCATACAAAATCATAAAATAATCACGAGGGTCATTACAACATCCACTACTAAAAATATTTTGTCCTCAAAAGTAAAATAAAATGAACTACTTGGAGGGTTGAAAAGGTGAGGATATCAGGTCCACATGTCGAGATGTTTTCCAAGTAGCCTTCTTGGCTTGACAGTGCCTCCCTTGAACCTTTACTGACGGGATCTCCATAGACCTCAACTTCTTAACCTTCTTGTCTAGAATAGCTATAGGCTACTCCTCAAATGCCAAAGACTCATTAAGCTGAACCAAATCCCACTTAAGTATGTGAGACTTATTTGGAACATACTATCTTAACATGGAAATATGGAAAATAGGGAGAACATCCGAAATAGCTAGAGGCAAGGCTATCTTGTAGGCCACCTCTCCTGTCTATATCAAAATCTCAAAAGGACCGATGAACATAGGTCTAAGCTTACCCCTCATTACGAATCTCATCACACCCTTTATAGGTGACACCCGGAGAAATACCTAATCTCTAACTAGTAACTCTAAGGGTTGTAACCTTCGGTACATATAGCTTTTCTGCTTACTTTGGACAGTACAGAGTCTCTCTTGGATCACACGAACAATATCCATAGAGTTATACAACAAGACAGTGCCCCACGGTCTAACGTCAAAAGCATCAAACTAGCCCACTAGAGAATGACACCTCCTACCATATAACGCCTCAAATAGAGACAACTAAATACTAGAATTGTAGTTGTTATTATATGTAAACTCTGCCAAATCCAAGAACTGATCCCCTTAACTTCTGAAATCAATAACATAGGCCTGAAGCATGTCCTACACAATCTGAATAGACTTCTTAGTCTGACTTTCAGTCTGTAGATGGAAGTTTGTAATGAGCTCAACTCTAGTACCCAACTCCCTCTGAATATACTTCCATAAATGGGAAGTGAACTAAGTACCATGATCTGAAATAATAGACACTGGCATACCATACAAATGGACAATCTTCCAAATGAGATTTTGGTTAGATTTTGACTTGGGGAAAAACTTCACTGAATGGGAGCTAGTCCATGACGCGGAGATTCCACGTACCTCATAGTTTTGAACAATTTCTTAAAAAATCTATCTTTCGATATACGAGTCCTAAAAATCCATCAAGACCATTTTTCTGCAGATTTTGACCCCCTAATCTATATTTCAAACTCAGATTTTCCAAAAAGATTAAAGATAATGCATTACGTGAGCGTCCTATTTCCAAGGCATTCTTAAGGCACTTGTGAGGATTTTGATGAATGTTACAATATCTCCCCCCTTGGGAACATTCGTCCTCGAATGAACATGAACATGAGGACACTTTGAAAAATACATAGAACATGTAAACTTCATACTTAACATAAGACATAGTCTTTGAGAAACAATAACATTTTCATGAATCATGCATGCATATGAATGACATATGGAACTGAAACGTCGGAGTTTAATCGATTTGATCATGAATAGCTTAGTACCTTTAGGCTTGAATGGAAGGAACGATATACGAATAACGCTTCATCATTTCCACTTCCACTTTCCATGTAGCACTCTCTACTTTTTGATTTCTCCATAATACTTTGACGGATGCAACATCTTTATTTCTTAACTTCTTCACTTGCCGGTCTAAAATTTCCACTGGGACTTCCTCATAAGACAAATTCTCTTTAACGTTCACCATTTCTAATGGCAAAATGGAGCTTGGATCACCCATAAATTTCTGCAACATTGACACATGAAATACCAGATGAACCATAGCCAACTCTAATGGCAAGTCTAACTTATACGCCATTTTGTCAATATGATTTAATATTCTATAGGGTCTTACATATCTAGGACTCAACTTTCCTTTCTTACCAAATTGCATCACACCTTTCATAAGTGCACCTTCAAATATACTCAATCATCCACATCAAATTCAATCCCTCTCCTCCTAGTTTCCAAATAGGACTTTTGATGACTTTGGGCCATCTTCAATCTTTATATTATGAGCATTACTCTCTTCATTGCATCAACTACCAAATCTGGACCAATCAATGCCATCTCACCTACTTTAAACCATCCTACCGGATATCTACATCTTCTCCAATACAAGCCTTCAAAAGGAGCCATTTGGATGCTAGAGTGATAACTATTATTATATGCAAACTAATCAATGGCAAATGTTCATCCCAACTTCTTTTTAGATCAATCACATATGCCCTTAATATATCCTCCAAAGTTTGAATCATTCTTTCAGCTTGTCCATCGGCTTGAGAATGGAAAGTGGCACATAGCTTGACTCTAGTACCAAGACCTTTTTGAAATGACTTCCAAAAATTTGAAGTGAGTTGGGTACTTCTATCTGATATAATCGACAAAGGAACACCATGAAGTTTCACAAGTTCTCAAATGTACAACTTAGCATAATCTTCGGTATAATAAGATGTCTTGATCGGTAGAAAATGTGTCGATTTGGTCATTCGGTCCACAATGACCCAAATAGAATCATGTTGTCTCTTAGTACTTGGCAAACCCGCTACAAAGTCCATATTCACATCTTCCCACTTTCAAGTAGGAATCTCAATGTCTTGAACTAAACCTCCTGGTTTTTAATGCTCAACCTTAATGTCACGCCCCGAGAGGGTACCCTAGGCGTGGCCGGCACTCAGAAACCATTTCTGGCTTCCGAGAGAACCACTTGGTCTCATTTCTTATTTATTCATAAGCGGAAGACTTAAGAATACTAATGTGGGCTAGTCATAATCAAAGGAAAAATAGATAATTTTTATAAGAAGTAGTTTCTAAGGAGAACTACTCCGATTACATTATCAGACTCTATCTATGAAGCCTCTAATACTCTTAGATGGTGCCAATGACATGTCCATGGCTACCTCAAAAGAAACATCACACTCAACAATAATAAAAGGATAAGGAGTTCCTTCGAGTACAAGAAGGACTCACCAAATAGCAGAAAAGAAATGATCTTCAACGATGCGCCTGTTGAGGATCTCTAATACCTGTATCTGCATCATAAAACGATGCAGGTTGAATGACGTCAGTACGTGGAATGTACGAGTATATAAATTGGCAGGAAGGTAAGGATAGATATCAATAAACTCCTCTCAAGAAAACTCATCTCAAAACTCAACATCATCTCAACATGAATATGTAATGCAAGTTTAAAAATATAATAATAAAAATAATAGTAATAAGAATTGCTTACTCAGTTGGGAGTTTCTCTAACCGACAACCATCACTTATGAGCTAGCGATGATACAACGAAGCGATGTCATTGCCACATCCATCCAATACCTTGCCAGGGTAAAGGACATCACCATCTTGGATCCACTCATCAAAGTCTTCTTTTTGGGACTTAAGAGGCATAGCCTCCATCCTACGCTGGCTACGTAGTTCTGGGGTTTGAGTCAATTAAACTCTTACCCAACTCGGTGCTCAATACTACTCCCAAAATATGTGCTCATATTAAACTCATCATCTAGTCTCATTGGACTTTAATTTAAATCATCAAACTCATCTCATTTTATGTTCATCAATCATTATACTTCCAAAAACATCATTTACATCTCATCAAAACATCTTACTCAAAATATCATTTGCTCAAATTCATTCAAACTCAACTCTTTTGCTCTTTCAAAACTCAATAAAATACATATATAGTATTAATTCATATAACTTTCTTTTTATCAATGAAAATAATAAAAAGCCAACATCTTTACTCAAAACATATATAAAAATATTAATGAACATCAAATCAATTAGGATTCATGGGAAAATAGCCATGAACAATAATTTCAATAATATGAGAGATAACAATAATAATAATATTAATGCATAAATATATCCAACTCAATAGAAGAAGAATTATTTCATTTAGAATTCAAAATTTGGATAAAATTCAACTATAATTCAATTATAATGAAGTTAAATATTGGGCGCATGGACGAACTCAATCCAATGCTATGAAAGCCTTACATACCTTAAATTCGAAGGTTTACTCCGAATTGGAACACTCTTGGACCCCTAGCCTTTTCTTCTCGCCGGAGCGTTTTGTGTACTACCCGGAGTATAAGAATCACCGGAGTAGTATTTTTATACTACTAAAACTAAAACTATATTTGAGAAGAAGTATATAGAGAGAAGAAATGCTTAAGAAAGCTTGATGAATAAAATGAGGAAATAAGGTGGGTATTTATAGGTGGGAAAGAGGGACCTAACAATAAATAAAATAATTATAAAGAAAAATCTGAAAATTTAATGGAATATATTGATGTCATGGATGATGTTAAATGGAGGACAATTTATGTCATGCATGATGTCAAATGCATCTAGATGTTTCCATGGTAGGTAAGATGAGTTCTTTTTAACAGAATACTGTTTTTCGAAGCTACGTTTGAATAAGATAAATTCCTTATTAGGATTTGGTTTCTTCATAAGAATTGTAGATATGGAAGTCTAGTTTCATATCGTTCAAGAATCAACCAATTTGGAGCAACCTACAGTGAGATATGGATTTTCTTCTATCAACACTCAATTCCGTCACAGCACTATATCTTGCAACGATTAATTTATTTGACCTACTTATACTCCGAATTTGAAGTTATTTTCTTCATGAAAGTTGTAGGTAAGGATGCTGTGATTACCCAGAAATTTGAATACAGAGGCTGTATTATTTTCGTCGAGAATTGAAATACCGACATACAATATTTTAGGGGTTGTTACACTTAACTTGTTGACAATTAGGACACTTAGCCATAACTCCGCTATGTCCTTCTTCATGCCATTCCACCAATTCACCTTAGAGCCCTCTACCTCTATATGAAATTCTATCCAAAGAGTACTACCCCTTACTACCATATTCAATAAACCTCGAGACCTAATAAAGAAACACACAATACATCATACATTCACCCATATGCCATCACCACTACATTCAAATCAAGTTCTATAACCACTCTAATACACTCACTTGAAACCCTTAACAAGAAGTCATCAATAGCCTACTACAATCACTCACATATCTACAACCACACATTCAAGCCTACCATTCTAACCACTTTATGGCTCTCTTGAAGTCAACATCACTTAATAATTTTTGTGTCTACCTTAGCATTTCTATATCCTCACTGTTATTCACTCCTACAAAGGTCACACCAATATAATCTTACCTATCTATTACACACAACATGGTCTTATGTAGCTCTTCCTCCATGTCTATAACCTTAAATGGACCAAGCATACCACAATTATCACAATACGGAACACCCACTCTTCCCCCAATCTTCCCTAACTTAACCATTAATTTCTCATGCACTACAATCATAATTTCGGACCATTCCAAACAAAAACACCACACTCATTAGAATCACTCTATCTTACCCCCAAATGGGCCAATCACTTAACATCTTTAACTAACTCCTTCTTTTCATCTTCCACATGAGCAACACTATCCATAGAAAACTGACTAAGAGCATCGGCTACAACATTTGCCTTACCTGGATGGTACAATACACTCATGTCATAGTCTTTTAAGAGTTCAAACCACCTCATTTGCCTAAGATTCAAGTCCCTTCGGCTAAATACGTATTGTAAGCTTTTGTGGTTGGTGAACACATCAACATGCACCCCATAAAGATAATGGCGCCAAATTTTCAAAGCAAACACAACCGCCGCAAGTTCAAGATCATGGGTTGGATAGTTTCTTTCATGCACTTTAAGTTGCCTAAAGGCATAGGCTATAACCTTACCATGTTGTATCAAGACAGAACCCAAACTAATACGTGAGGCATCACAATAAACAACAAACCCATCTAAACCCTCGAGCAATGTCAAAAAAAGGAGTCGATGTGAGACGATCCTTCAATATTTGGAAACTCTTCTAACATTCATCTGACCATTAAAATTTCACCTTCTTTTGGGTTAACTTAGTTAAAGGCGAGTCAATAGATGAAAATCCTTCAACAAACCTTCTATAGCATCCGGTTAAGCCCAAAAAACTTCTAATGTCCAAAGGAGATAATGGTCTAGGCCAATTCTTAACCACCTCCATTTTCTTTGGATCTACTTTAATCCCATTACCAGACACAACATGGCTAAGAAATGCAACTTCCCTTAGCCAAAATTCAAACTTACTAAATTTGGAAAATAGTTATTTCTCTCTCAATGTTTGTAATACAATCCTCAAGTTATCCATATAATCTTCCTCATTTCGAGAATAAATCAAGATGTTATCAATGAACACTACAACAATCATGTTCAAGTATAGCTTAAAAATACGATTCATCAAATTCATAAAAATAGCGGGAGCATTTTTCAAATCAAACAACATTACTACAAATTCAAAATGATCATACCTTGTTTGAAATACCATTTTGGAAATATCACACTCCCTCACCCTCAATTGGTGATAACCGAACCAGAGGTCAATTTTAGAGTAGTGACTTGCACCTTAGACTTAATCAAATAAATCATCTATTCTTGAAATGGGATACTAATTCTTTATTGTGACCTTATTTAATTGTTGATAGTCTATACATATGAGAACTAGCCCATCCTTCTTTCTAGCAATAACACGGGAGCACCCCATGGTGAATACTAGGCCTTATAAAACTCTTATTATTATCAATCCTCCATTGAATTTGAGCTCTTCTTGGAGGCATCATCTGAAAATCGCAAAGAACAATTGTTAGGGGAAAAGACCTAAAGTATGCTCTATCGCACGACATGGATCATGAAAGAAGTGAAGATTTTCTAAAATGCCTCATGGCCTCCTACTCATAGATGTGGCACTTTTCACACCCATAAAGAAGAATCTACTCGACGTGGCATGTTGGACAACCTAGGATACTTGAACCTTGTGATCTGATACCAAGTTTGTTATGACCCGACCTAGGGCCTAGTTGTAACACAATGATCGAAACCCCGAAGGGCTCCAACCAAGAATCTTGTACATATCATAAGCATACATAAGTTAAAACAAAAGCGAAAAAATCATAAGAGAGTATAAACCATGAATAGTAAATGATTAATGTCACATGATAACATAGACTCGAAATATTTGTCCAACTAAATGCTTCTACTCATGAATATTGACGGGGGCTAAGACATGTCCCCAACTCACCCTCAATATAAAACATAACAAAAAGTCTTTAAAAATAATAACTAACTTGATGACTAGTCCCCGATAAATAAGGACTTATCACAAACACCGTCGGATAGAAAAGCTTAACTAGCCACATGGATGAATATGATTTTCAACCCCAACCCCTACATTTTGAGACAATTTAGGAAAAAAGTATGCATTAGTATGTTAGACTGTACTAAGTATGAGGGATGACATGCAACATAAATCATGGGATGCAATGGTCAAGTAAAACACATGATAAGATGAGATAAGTAAAACATGAGAAAAACATAATGACCAAAGCATTTAAAAAGCATAATTAAGATCATGAAAATACATATGAGATCGTACATATGTAGGATATGAACTATAACCGACAATAATACCATGTAAGCTATAACCTGAAATCCTGTTATCTTCCCATACAATAAAGAAAAAGGGGAATCTACTTGTAAAGGTAGACTCTACCCATCTAGGTGGGTCATACATACGCTATATGGGGATCTAATATCTAGGCCATGAAGGCAACCAACTGTGACACATAGTTTAAGAGACATGTGGTTGCTGCTAGGGCTTTTTGTTGGGCCCCCACCTCAAATCCACTTTGTGGTAATTCAAATCCCACAAAATACATACATAGCATAGAAATCATAATGACATATATCATAGTCATGATCATAAGATTAAAAATCATAGAGTAGCTTATTTTTATAACATACTTGTAATGTGAGAATTGTCCTTTCGTCATTACAATCATATTTGCATAATTCATATAGTTAGGTCCTAGATTACCACATAGGGCCCTAGTACTTCATAACTTGCATGAAATTCATACATTGAACGTACTTGTGATTCTTGATCACAATTCATACTTGAATTTAGAGTTAAACTCAAATGCATAATCAATTTGAATGAGATTCATGATAATACCTTTGAAATCATTGAATCCATAATCATACTTCATAATATCATCATAGAATATAGGCTTCATGCATGAGAAATCATAATTCAACTCAAAATTATGTAATTCATATAGGAACATACTTATAATGATCATTCATAAACTTTTTTGTGTAAAACACCTTTGAATTCATTAATAAAACTCTCATAGAATATAACTTGAACATTTATGATCATAACTTATACTTGAAATTAGGGTAAGACATGAATGCATGATCAATTGATTTGAAAACCATGAAATTGACTTGAAAACATGTATGATCATATACCTCCTATCAGCCCATACATAATTCATAAAGATCATATCATTTGAAAGTATAATTCAAAATACCCATAATTCACATTATAAACCCTAGAGATCAATATAGGAGAATTCATAGAAGAACTCTTCAATTCAATGCAATAATCATCAATTTATATTAAAATAGACTCATAATCATATTAGAATAATAATTCATGCAATTAGAATAAAGATCATAAAACCCATAAAATACCATACTTTAATTTGATAGAAAACTTGAGAAATTGATTGGGTTTCATGGATGAAAAAAGCCATGAATCAATACCCACATACCTTAAGTGAGAAGATCCACGAATTTGGAAAAATTTGAGAGATTTGATGGAGACTTGAGTAAATTTCTTTTAAGTCTTCAATGGAGTCTTTGAGAGTCTTTTGTAGAGAGAGAAATATTTTAGTAGGTGAATTGTAGAAGAATAAATAAAATTAGAGGTTTGAGGTAGTTTATAGACTAGAATTAGGCCCTAAAAACTCTCAGGTTCATTAACTAACAATTAGAGAAAAGTCTAAAGTGCCCTTACTTAAAAAATAAATTCGAACAAAAAATATCGCCCAGGTCCCACGACGCGGAGGTGTTCCCTGATAGACCAATTTTAAGAGAATGAGATTTTGGCCATATTTTGACTCGGGAAAAACCTTCTTTGAATGGGATCAAGTCCACGACGCGGAGATGGCGCGCACCTCACTATTTTGTGCAGTTTCTTGAAAAATCTAGCTTTCGATATGCGGTTCCTAAAAGTCCATCGAGACCATTTTCCCGCAGATTTTGACCCCTTGATCGATATTCCAGACTCAAATTTATAAAAAAAATTAAGATAATGCATTACGTGAGCGGCCTATTCCCAAGGCATTCTCAAGGCACTTGTGAGGATTTTGAGGAATGTTACATTAAATTAATTTTGAGTTAAAAAAACTCATCTACAAAAATGTGATTGACTGAAGTAGAACCTCTAAAACTAAAATGGATATTCTCGAGATGGCTGGAAGAGATTTGATTTGAGTAAATATATGAGGAATCAAAAAGCAAATTTTATCTACCAAAAAAGAGCAAAACAAGGAATTGTGAGATCTTGGCATATTAGAATTTTGAAAACGTGAGTGGGGGAATGGGCTGCTAACAGTACTAATTAACCACCCTTAATTTTAATCTGAATTTAAACTTACAATGGCAATTAATTTTAAAAACTGTTTTATATTTCTATTATGGTTTTATTGTAATTTATTATTTATTTTTTAAATTAATTGTAACGACCTAGCCCATCATTATTAAAAATATTTGCGGTAAAGATATACGAGTCTCATTCGTCATAAGACTAGGATCAATTTTTTAGTATGCGAGTTCATTAGCTATGAATTATAGTAGTACTATGCTCCTATCTCAAAGTTAAGTTGAAAGTATCTTTTCGATTTAGTTTCAGACTTGAGTTTAAACTAGGGTCAACTTCAAATGACCGTTTAAACTAGGGTCAACTTCAAATGACCATAACTCCTTAGCCTATAAAGAATTCGATGGTCCATGACCTATCAAATTAAATTTCTATGAGTCTTCTTTCTAACGCCACTAAATTTATCTTATTTAGAGTTAGGAGTAAAAATTTATGCCCATTTTATTAGGCACTATTCATACTGGGCTGCCAGAGCGGGATTTGGGCCGCAAGAGCGGGATCCGACGCGCCAGATGCTAAAGAAGGCATCTTTTTTATTATCTCATTCTTCTCCTAAATGCCAAAATAGATGAGGGTTACCCTAGAAACCCCCCAAGAAGCTTCTCTAGGCTTAGAGAGAAGGAAAGAAGAGATTCCTAGTGCAAGAAAGTCTACAACTCATGAATTTCAAGCCCGTCTCCATAGATTCTCCTTTCAAAAGTCAAGGATTGTACTATAATCCTTCTACAATTGTTTGGCGTCCAGGTAGGCTAGGTTTCTCAATTGAGAAGTTATAAATTCATTCCCATTGCTTAATATAATATAGATTGATAGGAGATTTCATGTCTAGGCCTTCGGGCACAGAGTCTGGATGGTTAATGATTGTCAATTGTTGTTTAGAGTGAGAATGTATGTTGTGGGTCATGATTATTATGTGATTAGTGATAAAGGTCCAATCTTTTAATTTTAATCTTGGTGAAACTGTTTAAAAGGCCAATAATTCTTGTGATTAAGTGTAGACAGGGTTATAACGGAATCCTGAGACTTGAAAATTATGGACTATTGATGTATATAGAGGGATTTGTTTATACAATAATTATGTGTGTTTATGCTGACTATTCCCAGTGAATTACTTGAGTAATATGAATCGTGAAATAAAGGATGAATGTGAATGACTTAGTGTTGATAGTCTTTTATCATGAACCTATTTGATTACCTATGGATGTAGGTTATAGTTTAGGCTATATCATAGAGTTTCTTAATAGTATTTGAGTAATATTGAGATATCTACCATGCATTTAATTATTGTAGTTGAGTGATTGATATGTTTTGATTGGTCTACAATTCTAAGACCGTGAAATCTATAATCTTGAACTTACCCTACTAAAAGTGATGCCTTGAATAAAGAAGGATTAATAAAATATTGTTAATGAAGGGAAAGATAGAATGAAACCAATGAAATAACTATTTGTGAATAATTGCATGCAATGAACCTATTACTTGATTGTGCAAGTGTGTGAACTATTCATTGTGGACTGAGTGGATGGGCGATTGCCACCTCCTTGTCCTAGAGGCTCTTCGGCCGGGGAAGGGCATTGTGATTGTGATTTTAAAATTAGATTGGGTGTCACATTCCGATACATATTTAGGATCGGGTGTCATGTTTCGACATGTTGGATTGGGTGTCACGTTCCAACACATATATAGTTTGGATACAGGTTTCATAAGATAACCATTGTATGGTTATCATCTATGAATTGATCTTGACTATATGGGTGATGATAGAGAAACTAACCTGAATATAATCGAGCATGCCCATCTTGTGTAATAATTGATATGAAAGGACCGAAAGTCCAAGTGTTACTATGTTGACTGTTGTATCTGAAATCTACCCTGTGAAACTGTACATTGTTCCTGAAATGGTAAATTAATAATATGTTTCTGTATATGCTTGTTCAGATTATGTAATGGGTACTAAATATGTCAGCATCATAGGTATGAGGTCATGGATAAATAAATGGAGACCTGTTGATGTGTTGTTAAGTGAAATTATTGACTTAAAGTCAGATATTGCTGATGTCTTATGGGCACATATGTTAAAGGGGGATTTGAAGAGAATTCGGAGCTTCTGCCTCTGGACAGACTACTCTGGCGGAAGGAATTCCACTGCGGCGAGGCCGCCAGAGCGGGATAGGTCCGGCTACAGCGGGCCAGTGTGGTTAGAATATGAGCCTTAGCCCATCTAATTATTTCCCTCTTTCAAGTGAGATGCTAATTATTCTAGGGTCAGGTGTTGGTATGGAAGCTAAAGGTAGTAGACTGGTTAGACAAAGCTAATGAGCCCGTAGTTCAGAAACTCATCTATGTGAAAAAGGGCTAGGCCCTGATCTGAATTAGAGTTGGCAGCGTACCAACTAGAAGAGATGAAGTTAGGCTTGAACGACTTTAATGAGGTTAATGTGAATAAAAAAGTTTGTGCATAAAGGTTGCCAAGTGTATTTCCTTAAGAGCATGTTTTCTTCTTGTTGATTTCTTTATATTATGCAACGGGTATCGAGTTGACCGATGATGCCTATCAGTACATGTTGTTTGTACTGATACTATTCTTGCTATGCCACTTGGCATAGTCTGATTGCAGGGTCAGTGATGTTTCATAGGTGAAGACGAAGATGAGTCTCCAACAGCTTCTACTCTTCATTTCTTATGGGCGGGTGTTGTGTCTTATTTTTATTTATACTGTATCTTTAGAAGTTTTTGTACCTGTTTAGACTAGTATCCTTAGGGGTATTAAAGTGTTTTTCTTGTAATCAAACTTGGAGTCAAAATTTTATTTACAGTGTTTTCGCTACTCTTTTTGGCTATTAATGACTTTTTGTCAAACTTCCGCATGTATTTCTATAAGGGTTCTCATAGCTAGGTGTTAGAATAGGTGTCTGCACGGTCAGGTGGATTGGATCGTGACATTAATAAAAATAGGCAATCAATTATTTAGTCAAAAACTAACGAATTAAGAAGCACCCTCCTTTTTTATGTTTGTGATTTATTTTTTTGAATTTTAAAATCTATATCTATATCTATATATTAATATCAATATATAATTGAAAGGATGACACTTGAAAGTCCACAAAATTATGCCCTGAAACTGAATTTTAGGTGTAGCAACGGATGTGATTTATATTTTTTATTTTAATTTTTAATATTTTCAAATTTTTGAAATTTCAAATTTAAAAACCGCAGACAATTAACATTGAATCATGCTAACTGCCTACAAAATAAAACAATAGTATTCTCTTAATAAAAGATAATTGGAAAAATTTAGAGAAGTTTTAAAACTGTTAATTGTAAAAACTGCTTTAACTTTTTCTTAAATTATTATTTATTATTTAAAATAATCACAGATAATCAATAATTTTAATTGTATAGAAAATTTAGAAATTTTATGATACACACGTGACAGTTTACTTTTGAAATGATTTTATTACATTCTGTTTGATCTTCAAATACCTATGAATTAGGAGCATTTTTTTTACCGTATATATAAATTCAATTAATTGTCATTGTAATTTAATATTTAGTCTAACTGATTACTACGTGAGGGCATTTATTTGAAGGTAAATATCCGAAAGTAACATCCTTGTATTACTCTGCTTAGAAAATTGTTCCTAAATTATAGGCACAGACTAACCATTACTCTCCACTCAAAAGAAGAAAACAAATAATTTAAACTCATTATTTTATTATCTCAAATAATTATAAAACAAAATTAATTGTTTTTAATAAAAACGTACAATATGTAAGTAAACTATTTAATTATGAATAACACATATTCATTTAGTAAATATAGTAATTATGACTTTAATAGATAAATCTACCTAAAGAAAATATTGATTAATAAATAAAAACCTCTTTTTCTCTCTCTCGTCGGATAATGACCCCTTTATAAAAGTGCAGTTATAACTTGATGTAAATTCTTATATTGTTATTTATTATTTGAAATAATTACAGATAATTGATAATTTTAATTGTACAGGAAATTTAGAAATTTTATGATGCACACGTGGCAGTTTGCTTTTGAAATCATCTTATTATATTCTACTAGTATATGTTCTCGTGCGATGCGCGTATAATATTAAACTAATATTTTTGATCATTTCATATTGAAATATATTATTTGATCATGTTAAAATCATACAATCTTGAAATAAAAGTTCAACTATCATCGTATTTTTCAATAAAATACAGGAAAAAAAATGTCTACCCTTGCCCCTACACCCCACTCTCACCCCTCAATTTTTTTTTAAAAATATTCTGCTCTCCCCACACCTCCACCACCCATGACTCTAATACCCCAACCTCTTAGACAATTTACACGAAAAAAATATATTCATGTAATCGTAAAAAGAAAAGACGTTTATTTTTCATATTTTTTAATTATATTATTCAAAATCTAAAGATATAAGATTGCTAATATATCCCTCCTCCCCACCTCAATTTGTTTTTTTTAAAAAATATTCTACTCTCCCCACACCTCCATCCCCACGACTCCTCTACCACCCCATGACTTTAATACTCCGACCTCTAATCCAATTTATACGAAAAAAATATTCATGTAATCGTAAAAAGAAAAGACTTTTATTCTTCATATTTTTTAATTATATTATTCTAAATCTAAAGATATTAGATCGTTAATATCTCCCCCCCACCCACCCCCTCCCTCTTCCCTTCCTCCACCTCTAATCAAAATCTATATGAGTGAAAATAATTATGTAATTAACAATAAAGCTTTTGCGTTTAATATTTTTTTTTCTTATTATATTATTTACAATATAAAGACTTTATGTAATCAAATATATTTATTGTTATCAAAAAACTAAACGGACAAGATTAGAATAAGAAATATGACTTACTTGATTTCAGGCTTGCATATAGTAGGAAACCAATTTAGCTTATAATATGACCATCACTCATCTGAAAATAAAAATATTAAAACAAAAAAAAACTTTAGAAAATAAGAAATGAAGTAAATAAATTCACCAGTATAGCTAATGATCATCTATATATAAAAAGAGAAGAAACTTAATATTAGATATAATTGTAAGAAAATATATAAGTAGAGGTTAAGAAGGAAGAATTTCATTCCAACTCAAATTTCGTTTAAGTTTAAATTCAAATATCAAATCTATTTTTTAAAATAAAATTAGTTTATTACTCTTCCTTATTTTTATTTTTTTAAATACAACCCAATTTTTTTTATAATTAACAATAACTGAATAAAAAGAAACCTATCTTTTTCCCACACTTCTCCCTCTTTTTCTCGTTTCTTCTTCTTTTATTTTTTTTTTAATTTTTTTTTGTTTCTTCTTCCATTCTTTCTTTCTTTATTTTTTCTCGTTTTTTTTATTTATTATTATTATTATTATTATTATTATTATTATTATTATTATTATTATCATCATCATCATCATCATCATCATCATCATCACCATTATCATCATTATTATCATCATCATCATCATCATTATCATCATCATCATCATTATGATCATCATCATTATCATCATTATCATCATCATTATCATCATCATCATAATCATAATCATAATTATTATCATCATCATCATTATGATCATTATGATCATTATGATCATCATGATCATCATTATCATAATCATCATTATCATCATCGTCATCATTATGATCATTATGATCATCATCATCATCATTATTATTATCATTATTATCATCATCAATAATATTACTCTCATCAAAACGATCTTGAGAAAGATTACGTGGAATCAGACACAAAAAAGGGTAAATGCATCCATACCCAAGTGATAGTTGTGTCAAAATGTGACACACAATCCCTATATATATGTGTGTGTGTTTTGTGTGTGTGTGTCATAACGTGACACCCGATCCCAATATATATATGTGTCGGAATGTGATACCCAATCACAATATATATGTGTCAGAATGTGACACCCAATCCCTATATGTATATGTGTTGGAACGTGACACTTGATCCCTAGGTATATATTTATATCAACCACAACCACAATCACATTCCCAAAACCATAATGAATGTTTCACATGCTTGCACATTCAAGTAACAAGTTCATTTCGTATAATTGATCTCAAAATTCATTTTATTAAGTTTGTTACATCTTTCGTAGTTTCACACATGTAGGTCATACTATTAATTACAGTAACAAGCATATGTAATATAGACAAGAATGTGAAAATTATCACCTACCTCGAAATCAAGCCTTGAAAACTCTAAACAACTGGAGCTTTCCCTTTCCAAAGTCTTTCGGCTTGTTCTTGGTCTAAAACTTACACAAAAATTACACAAATCAATGAACTATTAGCCTACAATATCTGCATCACATCAAAATCCTAATCATTGGCCAATTTCGTGATCCTATCACCCATCTAGGGCTGATTTCCACCATTAAATTCAGGCCAAGTACCCTCCCCTAAGATATATACCATGAAACCAAGGTTATGGAAATCAAATAATGAAGTAGGAAAGTATTTATCTTACCTTTGTTGCAACAATGGGTGAAAAACTGAAAGGAATAGCCCTAGTTCGTCCCTCTGCTCTCCAAAAATGAGAAAGTATGGAAAATAACATTTTTGGGACTTTTTCCGTTTAGCACCGTGTCTACCTCACTATGGAGGCACTTACTCCGCCATAGTGGGAATAATCTCACCGTGAATGATTTAACAGAAATAGAAGCTCAGGATTTGGGTCCCAATTCCCCATTTTACAACATGCCCTCAAAATATGACATCCCAAAATCAACCATTCGCGCCAAGATCAATTATGAGAGTTGTACTCACTTGAATTCAATTTCATAAAATCATACAAGCTCCATAGTATCTTGGATATCAATTATAACTATCACACTGACAAAATCATCACCTATCCATTATCGGACTACTCCAAACCTCATCTGACTCAGATTATGTCCAAGTATGGTCTAGGCTCAAAATTTTCAAGTTAATACTCAGAAGTTTTTCTGGCCCAATTTTCTTTCCCATTGACTTATCCATAACGATGGAAACATGTTGTTACACTTCTACAGGTTGTAAGTATCCCTCATCCTGGAAACTTTTCTAAGACTTGAAACTCTGAGTTTTCAAACCTAACCTACGGGTCCTTTCTATGGATCGTAGGAATTCCTATGGTCCAGAGAAACCCCTCGTAGAGTGAGTCCATACTTGGTAAATTTTCCAATCTCAGAACCCTTCCTATGAGCCTTTACTACGCCTCGTCAACCTTTCTACGGATCGTCAAAGTGACTCATCTCAGACTTCCAAATTTTCCCAAGCATGGGGCCTTCTATGATTACCTTCCTATGGTCTGGAGAACTTCCTACGGCCTGTAGGTCGGCTTGTGAGACCTGAACCAGTAAAATTTGCAAATTTTCTGCAACTTAAATCCTTACTTAGGCTTTCCAACTTCTGGGGTTTTACAATATCTCCTCCCATAGGAACATTCATCCTCAAATGAGACTCAAGCTAGCATGAATAGAGTATGGAAGAGACAAAGCAACCCAACATGAATGCAAAATATATCAAAATGCATAAAAACATGGAATATTCAATCCCAAGCTAAAACATGACTTAAAAACTCATTACATGAATATGCATGCATATGAAAATATGAGAATGAGTTAAACACATGAATTCGATAGAGTCAATCATGAAGGAACTTAATACCTCTACTAGAGATGGAAGGAAAAAGATAAGGATATCACGTCATCATATTGGCCTCGGCTTCCATGTATCCCCCTCAACATCTTGGTTCCTCTACAACACCTTAATGGAAGATACTTTCTTGTTCCTCAACCTTCTAACTTTTTGGTCAAGAATCTCAACGGAAACCCCCTCATAGGATAAACTCTCTTTCAAGCCAATGCTTTCCAAAGAAACAATAGATCTAGGATCACCCACACACTTCTTCAACAATGACACATGAAAAATCAAATGCACCGATGCCAATTTCGAGGGAACTCTAACTCATATGCCACCTTGCCAATCCACCTTAAGATCTGATATGGGCCTACATATTAGGGAATAAGCTTACCCTTTTTGCCAAAATGCATTACATCCTTCATGGTGAAATTTTCAAATAAACCCAATCATCCACCTCTAATTCAAGTTCCTTTCTTCTCACATTCTTATAGAACTTTTGTTGACAATAGGGAGTCTTCAATATTTCTCTAATGAGTCTAACTTTGTACATAGCCACATGCACTAAGTCAGATCTATCAAGGCAACTTCACCAACTTTAAACCAACCAATAGGATACCTATACCTCCTACCATACAAGGCCTCAAATAAAGCCATTTGGATGCTAGAATGGTAACTATTATTATAAGAAAACTCGATCAATGGTAAATGATCACCCCAATTACCCTTGGAATCAATGACACAAGCTCTCAACATTTTCTCTAAGGTCTGAATGGTACGTTTGGCTTGACAATCCATTTGTAGGTGAAAGGTCGTACAAAGCTTAATTTGGGTACCAAGACCTTTTTGGAAAGACCTCCAAAACTAAGATGTGAATTGGGTACCTCAATTTGAAATGATAGATAATGGAACCATGAAGCTTAACCAACTCTGGAATATAAATTCTAGTATAGTCCTCAGCTGAATAGGAAGTCTTAATGAAAAGAAAATGCGTCGACTTAGTCATTCGGTCAATAGCTCAAATGGAATCATGTTGTTTTCGAGTACGAGGCAAATCCGTAATGAAGTCCATATTCAAGTCTTCCCACTTCCAAGTAGGAATCTCAATATCTTGAGCTAAACCTCTCGGATTATTAAGTTCAACCTTCCTTCACTTGTTGATTATTAGGACATTTGGCCACAAATTCTGCAATATCCTTCTACATGCCTTTCTACCAAATCTCTATACATCTTTATGGAACCTAGATAGATAGAATATCGTGAACTATAGGCTTCAAACAACATCATTTCCCTAAAGCCATCAACATTAGGAACACTAATCGCCCTTGATATCTAAGAACACCATCTCACCTCCCCCCCTCTGGAGAAAGCCTCAATGGCATTTTTGGCAACCAATTTCTTCAATTCAACCAAAGTTGGATCATCATCTTTCTTTGCATTAACACCCGCCACAAGAGATGATTTTGAACCATTTTGCACAACTACACCTCCATCCTTGGAATCATCCAAGAGAACACCCAAACGAGTTAGTCTATGAACATCACTAACTAACTCCTTCTTTTCATCCTCAACATGGGAAACACTATTCCTGAATAACTTAATAAAAGCATTGGAAACAACATTCGCTTTACCCAGATGGTACAACACACTCATATCATAATATTTCAACAACTCAAGCCATCTCTTTTGTCGAAGGTTTAAGTCCTTTTGGTTGAACACATATTTCAAACTCTTATGGTTGGTGAATACATCAACATAAACACCATAAAGGTAGTGTCTCCAAATCTTCAAAGCAAATACAAGCGCTGCTAACTCCAAGTCATCAGTTGGATAGTTTTTTTTATGTACTTTAAGTTGCCTAGAAGCATAGGCTATCACCTTATTATTTTTCATCAAAATACAACCAAGACCAACCCTTGAATCATCATAATAAATAACAAACCCATCGAATCCTTTCGGTAGGATCAACACTGAATGGAGGTAAGTTTATCTTTCAACTCTTGAAAGCTCTTCTCACATGCCTCAAACCATTAAAATTTCACCTTTTTTGAGTCAAAGTTGTCAAGACTGATAATGGAAGAGAATCCTTCCACAAATCATCTATAATAACTGGCTAATCCCAAAAAAATTTGAATATCGCCAATTCTTAACCACTTCAGTTTTCTTAGGATTTATAATAATACCTTCACCGAAGATAATTTGGCCAAGGAAAGAAACTGACCTCAATTAAAATTCACACTTGCTAAACTTAGCAAACAATTGACGGTCCTCGAGAATTTGCAAGACAATCCTCAAATGGTCGGCATGCTCGTTTTCACTCCGTGAATAGATCAAAATATTATCAATGAACACAATAACAAACATATCAAAATATTGCTTAAACACTCTATTCATCAAATCCAAAAAAAGGTTTTAGGAGCATTCCTTAGACCAAAGTACATAACTAAAAATTTGACGTGACCATACCGAATTCTAAAATCTATCTTCAAAATATCATATTCATTTACTCAAAGTTAATAATAACCTGATCAAAGATCAATCTTTGAAAAGTAGCTTGTACCTTGAAGTTGATCGAACAAGTAATCAATCCTTGGAATGAGATACTTATTCTTAATTGCGACCTTGTTTAATTGCCGATAATCAATACACATACGAAGAGAACCATCTTTCTTTCTGAAAAAAAGAACCCATGGAGAGATACTTGACCTAATAAAACCCTTATCTAAATAATTCTTTAACTGATTTATTTACTACTTAAGTTTCATCGGTGCCATAAGTTAAAGAAGAATAGAGATAGGCTGGGTAATGTGGCGAAGATCAATACCAAAGTTTATCTCCTTTTAGGGAGGGATACCTGGAAGTTCATCAAGAAATACTTCTAAAAACTCATTAACAATAGAAACTGACTCAAGAGTAGGAGCTTCGACATTTGTATCCCTAACTTGTATTATATGATAAATGCAACCCTTGAAATTCATATTCCAAGCTTTAAGGCACAAGAAATTGTCCATTAAATACAGAATTACTACCTTTCAATTCTAGGACTGGCTCATTAGGAAACTGAAGCTTGACCACATGGATTCTACAACATATAGAAGCATAACATCTATGAGATCAATCCATATCAAGAATAACATTAAAATCGGTCATGTCAAGCTCTACAAGATCAGTTGAGATGATTTTATAAAAAATAAAAACTAGACACATAGACTCTTTTAGCCAAACCTGAATCACCAATAGGAGTATAGACCAAAAAAAGTCTCTAGCAAGACCTTATGAATAACAATAAATTTCATTGCAAGATAAGGAGTAACAAATGATAGAGTATCACCCAAATCTAATAATGCATAAACATAAAACTCAAAGACTTTCAACATACTAGTCACAACATCGGGCGAATCCTCTAACTCTTGACAAATCTGCAAAGCATTAAACCTATTTTTGTGTTGATTGCCACCCGAAGGATAATTCTTCACTTGGTGACCCTTCTTACCACAACTGAAACAAGAACCCGAACAGGCCAAAGATTCCCCTAAATTTTTTTTCCCACACTTCTTACATAGTGGAATGGGTTGACCACTAGGAGCTCCTGCTTGAGGCTTAGGGTTAGGTACTCTATCTTTGTTAAACTTTGGAGACAGATTGTTAGAAGAATTTTGTCCAAAGAACTTTTGGAAAAATTGAGAACGTCCACTATTGCCCGACTTAACATGAGAGTATTCACCACCATTGGTTCGAGTCCTCTTAAGCTCCCTTCTATACCTCTCCTTCAACTTGTCCCCTTCTATTTGCTCGGCATGAATCATGAGCCTCGAGATGTCAAGCTATTTGATTAGCATAGTGGTTCTATATTCTTTGACCACCAAGTCCGATACACCCAAAATAAAATTGCTCATACGAGCCCTTGGAGCGAAAATCATGAAAGTATCATATTTTGATAATTTAGTGAATTTAATGGCATACTCCCTCACACTCATGCTTCCTTTCCTCAAGTTGATGAATTATTGCACCTTGGATTCCCTTAATTCTAAAGGAAAGAATCGGTCAAAGAAGGAACTGTTGAACTTTTTCCAATCAACGGTACCCAAACCTATAGTCCTCTCACTTTTCCATTGATCAAAACAAACTTGTGCCACTCCATTGAGTTGGAATGCCACCAAGTCCTCCTTCTCCACCGGACCAATACCTATGATATCCATAATCTTACCAATACCCTCAATGAACTCTTGTTGATCCTTTTCCACTTTAGAACCATTAAACTTGAAAGGGTTCATATGAGTGAAGTCACGAACTCGTATAGTCGTCGTACCCACATTTGGGTTCACAAGAGCCATAATTTCCCTATTAGATTAAGTGGCTACAACTTAGGCAAGTATTTGAAATGTGGTTTGAAACTCCACGTGAAAGACTTGCTCATTTAAAAGGGTTATTTGGAGCATGTTGTATCTCCTCAAACTCCTTCTCCCAAGAATTATTCATGGAGGCATGATTCTGAACTCGCTAAGAGAAAGCATTAGAGTGAAAAGTCTTAGTGCTCAACTCTATCACACGATATTAGAATGATGAAAGAAGTGAAGTTTCATAAAATGCCTCATAGCCTCATATTCATAGATGTGTCACACTTTATACTCATGAAAAACTGTTTACTTGACGCAGCATGTTAGACTCCCTAGGACACCTTAAAACCTTGTGCTATGATAACAAGTTTATCACGATCTAAGCTAAACTCTAGACATGACACGGTCACTAGAATCCCGAGAGACTCTAACCAAGCCTTTTAGCATATCATATATGAGCATATATAAGGTAAATAAGACATAATACTGTAAATCATGGATGTGCAAAAAGAGAAGTCTCAACATGAGGGTCTCAGCACAAAAGAGAATCAGACTAAATCTCTGAATGATCGGGACAACATAGACTCCATGACAAATCTAACATTCCTCTACTACTATGGATGGGGATTAGGACAGGTTTCTATCTCACCATAATAAGAAATAAATTCACAAGGAACAATGAAAATATAAATGTCTCATCCTTCAATCATGAAGACTCACCAATAATAGGAAAATAGTATTTTAACTCTAGCCTCGAGTGGGAGGTGCATGATGATCGTGGACCCTATATTTTGATACAATGTAGGCAAGAAGTATGTGTTAGTACATGGAATACATAAAGTATGTGAGAAGTATGCATGAACAATGACAATCAAATATAAGATATATGAACATGAGATGCATGACTAATATCTTAAAAACATGAGTAAAATATGAAAATATTTGAAAATCATAATCATATAGTGAATGCATCATAAAACATCATAAGATCTTATAGAATATAACATATACATATGTGAGATATTAACCTTAACCGGCATGTAATACCATGTAAGCTATAACATGGAATCCAATGTAACCCCCACACCAGAAGAGGGAGGTTACTTTCCAAGGTAGACTCCATAACATAAACATAACATAACATGATCTATATGTGAATCTACTAGCTAATCCATAAAGGAAAACCTACGCCAGCACGTAGTTTTGGAACTAATGGTTGCTACTAGGGTTTCCTCGTGGATCCCCAGCATAAAATATTCTTGGTGCTAAGTTAGTCACAATGGAATACATAAAAATAGTCATTAGGAAAGGTAAATAAACCAATCCAACATCATGGAAATATAACATAAGAATAGCTCCTTGAAAACCATGATCATAACTTGAACTTGTGGATACTTACTTTTCTAAGCATCAAAATCATCATAACTTGCATATTATGAGAAAACCTTTCATAATTCATGGTTTTATACTTGAAAACATACTTTAATCATAATACATAACTTTCATAAATCATACATGGGTAGTTCATAAGTTTTATGATCATAAATTCATAAATCATACCTGAAATTGATAGCATAATGCATAGGTCATTATAAAATACATTGAAAACATGTAATTTCAATGAAACCATACATGAATGAACCATTGTAATTGGAATAAATCATAATTGAGTTGACCCTTAGGCAATTTGATCAAAATCCTAGAATTTATAGAATTAAATTGATATAAAAGAGAGAAAATCTTGGGACTCCATGCATGGAAAGGATCCATGGAGAAATTTCCAACATATCTTGATATTCAAAGCCCAAAAACAAGCTCTAATAAATGGAGAATTTTAGTTGAATCTTGAAACCGTACCTCTCTTGGAGAAGAAGGCTTGAGAGGAAAACTTAAACTACTTAGGTGAATTTGAGTGAAAAAGAGAGAATAATGAGAATTTGAAGGATTTGTGTACTTATAGGGTCTGTTGGAAACCCCAAAATGACATAGTATAGGTGTAGAAGTGATAGGAAATGCCCAAAATAACCCTCATTAAAAAATGCCAAAGTAGACCTACGGATCATAGGTCCTTCTACAGGTAGAAGGAATGGATCATCGACTTGATGCAAAAAATTTCAACCTGCTGGAATTGTAACTTTGATCCTACAAGTGAAATCTATGGGTCATCAAAGGTGATCCGGGTCGTAGGGTCCAGTCGAAAAACACCCTAACACTTAGCCAAAAATCCAAAACTTAGGACCCAACCTATGAGTCGAATCTATGAATCGACGAACCTTCTACGGATCGTAAGGACCCCTCGCCCTGGAAACTTTTCCAAGACCAAAAACTCTGAGTTTCTGAACCTCACCTACGGGTCGTTCCAGTGGATCGTAGGAACTCTTACGGTCCGTAGGAACCCTTTGTAAAGTGAGTACATACTTGGTAAATTTTCCAATCTCAGAACCCTTCCTACGAGCCTTTCACACAGCTCGTCAATCATCCTACGGATCATCAAAGTGACTCACCTAAAACTTCTAATTCAAGCACTGGGCCATCTACGATTGCTTTCCTACGGCCCATAGAACTTCCTAAGGCCCGTAGGTTGGCTTGTAGAGACCTGTACCAGTAAATTTTGCAACTTTTTTGCAACTTAAATCCTTGCTTAGGTTTTCCAACTTCTAGGTCTTACTGTAATGGAGGGCTCTGGCAACTTGAATAGTACGTTGTATCATCACGAGACTCATAGTGATGGTTATTGGTTAGAAAATTTTCCAATAAAATAAAAGTTATTATTTTAAGAATTGCATTTATTACCTTACTTCAGTTATAAATTTCATGACCCAAAATCGATGTGATTTCATTTGTCCCTTCCCACCTGAACAAGTCAGCCTAACCCACCAAGTACGGATAATAAAGAAAAAGTAAGTAAATAGAACTTATATGCAAATGCGGAAGACTTTAATAATCTCAACTAACCTTAAAATCTAGTTGTCATGTGTACAAGCCTCTAGTAAAATAGAAATGAAAGATAAGTACAACTCTCAAAGTCTTTGTTTCTCAAATAGAATAAAGTACAAGTAAAAGGGATAAGAGAGATCTCTGGGAATCAATTAGCTACCTCTCAAGTCTCCTCGAAGACTCAGATAAGGAAAAAGGAATACAAAATCATGGTCCGGACTCAGAACCTACACAAGTGTAGAAGCAAGAATTGAGTACTAAACAACTAGGTACTCAGCAAGTCACTAACAAAATAAGAAAAATCTAATAGAACACTAGAACTCCCTTCATCCCAACCGAACCTTCTCAACTACAAACCTGCACAAAGATCAACCCAAACTAGAGGCACAATCCATACGGAAAAAAGATCAATAATAGCTCATCAACATTACCAAATGAGTCACATCAATATCAAGGATGTCAACCACAGATACAATAAGGGATATTTACACAACTTCACGATGACACGTATATAATGCAATGTAATGTAATGTCAAGAAATGTGATGCATATCTGTCAAGATGATACACATCCGTTGTGACTCAGACTAGAACCCATAAGGGAGGCATAAGGTCCATGTATCCATAGAAATCATTTTCCATCGGCATAATCATCAATTGCCAGAATTATTTCAAATCGACATAATCATAAATCGCTGGAATCATTTCCCATCGACATAAACATCAATCGCTGGAACTATTTTCCATCGATATAATCATCAATTGGATCTCATCATAGTGTTCCAAAACTGATGCAAATAAATATGTTCACAAAAATAACAAGAAAATAATGGTGTCCACAATCACAACATAATTCATATCAAAACAATTCACGTCACAATGTCAATAGTACATCAACACCAGTATTTACATCATTAACATCAATATAAGTCATCAAAGTCTCCATTTCATTACTCCTTTAACACGTAATTAGGATCAACCGGTGAACAAATACATCAAGACAATTACAACTATCAATAATGAGCAAATGACCATTTTATTATAGTCACAATCACATTAAGGCTATCATAACATTTCATCGAATTTCATATCAACTTCAAGGACAAGAAGTTCACGTTTCCAATCACAGTCATATAACACATTGCTTTTTTATTAGCCCTATTCTTTCATTAAGGGTAATTCACATGATTAAAGTCACATACCTCATTCCTATTACTCCCCAACACATATACGAAAGGAAATCGGAGAGTTCTACCAGATTTGTGGGGTTTTAGAAGTTCCCTTGCCTTAATCAAATCACGATCAACCAAACACTTGAGTCTTTTCCTTTCGAATAGAACCTAAATTACCATAATCTAATCAAATAATGATTCACAATCAAATTCTAAAACCAATAGCAACAAGATCACAAAATTTGAGAAAAGGGTCAAAACAACTCAAAAATGTGATTTCGAAAATGAGGCTAAAATCAGGAAATTTATACTTGAAAATGTTTCTTAAAGCATTTGGAATCCATTAATGGAAACCATTTCAAAAATGAAGTTGAATTTAAGTCATAATCACCGTATTTCATTTGAAAACCTAAGTTCTTTAAAACCCCAAATTTGCCAATCAAATCTATATTTCTGATGTTAAAATCACATTTGATGCTAGGGAATTGAAGTTTTAGGGTCAAAAACACTCACCCAAATGATTCCCAAAAAGAACTCCTTCAAAAATTGCCTCAAGGATATTTCTCAAAATCAAAAATCAAGGAAATGAGGTTAAACCCCGCCAAAACCCCCCTCAGATCTCACTAAAGCAACTCAGGGGTCGCTTAAGCGATCCCCTGATCGCTTTTGCGATCCCCTGATCGCTTTTGCGAGGTCCTCAAAAACCCTGGACTTCACTTTCGCAATAAGGTTTTTGCTGAACTGAAGGTCATTTTTGCGGTCCACCCACGCAATCGCAAGGCCTACAACCCAGTCACATCAAATCTTTTCACAAGGACGGAATATTCTCTAAAAGAACTTTCTGGATTCGATCGGAACCACGTACACACAAACCATTTATACAACCTTACTAAATTAGATATTTTGGACGAAATTGTTGAACTTCAAATTCGATGTCTACTTAATCCGAAATCTGATAAGTCGCAACTAAACTAACTTAAGGCCCAAAAATACCAAATCAAGCTCGGAACCTTTGAAAAATCAACTAGGACCTCACCTAAGCCTAAAATCATATTCCGAATCCTATCAAATCATCGGAAATACATTCCAAAGTGTCCGAACTTCAGATATTGACCAAAGTCAGATTAAAGGCAAAAATTGCTATAATTTCCAACTAAGGATCTCAAATTTACGATACAACTCCAAAACTTAAACTAATAACTCTTACAGACTAATTTCTACATTTTGAAGCTAATGGAACTGGTGGAATTTTATTTTGAGGCTTGTAGCTCTAGTTGGTACCAAAAATCACTTTTAAACAACTTAAACTTTTGAAACTGAAAACTTTCAGAAATCTTAACTTTTAAAAAAAATTCCAAAACCAACTTCAGAAACATATCAAATATGACTCGGGGCAACTATCAGGAGGGATAAAATGGTTATTTTACAAAAAAAATCATAAATGACCTTCAGATTCATTATATTATCCACCACTAAAAATCATGTTCTTCCTCGAACATTAAGTAAAAAAAAGAAGAAGATTCAACGCTACCAAGATCTTGAGGCATAATTTCCAACTTCGGTATTTGTTTCCCCAAGTGAACACATACTTAGATCATATTATCTGGATCAACTACCAAAATTGAACTTTCTAATTGAACTTTGGCAAATCTACCAATCAAGAGTAATTTCAAAGTCTAAGACTAACCCATGGACCAAATCTAAACTGAAATCCACTAAACCACATCATAACTATCAGGACAATCTTTAATCACATAACCACGAGAGAATTTTGTACTAATACCGGCCACAACCCGAAGTGAACCTGAACCAGCCACGACACTCATAATACACAAACTATCACAAATCTTGTCAAGACTTCATTCTCACAATCAAATCTTCCCACGATCTTACACTTCCTAATGAGCGACGCACCAAGCATACAAACCTATAACAACACTACCAGAAATGGTAGATAAGTAGTTGTGATGTAAACAACCCTTAAGAGTGGTAGCACCAGACCCAATGGCCCTCACATTCAATTATACATAGCAGGAACATGATCTCGATGATGAGGTGTATAATAATATTGTAAAGCCGCTAGAATACTTCAACTGCCACAAAGTAACACCGAATTTGCTATATTTAAACCGTCTATGCCTGCACAAGCATCCTACTCTACCAAGAGGTTATTGCAGGATGGGTACACCCGATCCACCACTAGGAATTCATCCATGAGAAAAAAACATGTGTGACCATGTACAGCGAATCATACTCCAAACGATGTCCAAAATGAAGTAGGTGGTCACCTAAAATATATGGAACCCAGGATGGAATAACACAAGATACTCCTTCCATAGTGCCATATCAAACATTTTCATTACAATCAACCAATCTGGTCCCATTATACTAGTAGACATACTCGATTTATCAACCCCACATACCGCTCACCTACTCCACTGAAGCCAACACTCTTAATACTAACAGAATATAATAACCACATTGGTCATTTACTTTACTCTCACACCATCACTAATATGAAGGTCCTCTTAGGCACACATTATTTCCTCCAAAATTTTGAACTATGGCTCTATCTCCTTCTATCTACGCACTTCATAAAGGTACGAGTCCCATCCAATGTTGACAATCCAATTCCAAATCTCATTGTACTTTTCCATTGAGATAAAACTATTAAATCACGCCCAATATCAACTCTACACAATCTTTCACTTATCCAGTTTCAACTACTATTCAAACCATCATATACCCCATGCCAAAATTTAGAGAAATTCTTGGTCACCCTAATAATTCTGTATACTATGGGCATGTAACCGCTATGTCCCATCAACTATCTATATAACGCATCACAAAAGTCTATGTAGGCCCATCAACAGAGTTATCACCCCAGCTTAAAATCCTCAATAACCATGTAGAACTATAAGCCCTTCCTATAGTGCACCCATAAGTCACCTACCATAATTTTCACAATCCATCCCAACTTAAAAATGCACAATCTCTCATACATAACCGTTTATCACCCAAACCAATACCAAATCTTCAGAAAAGTAGCTGATAACCCTTCATAAATTTATGCCAAACTAACCCATCTTGCATTGTCATATCTAAACTTAAAGACAAAAATTCATACAATCCCCAACTTTGAACTAAGGATTTACATGTGATGTCTTATTTTTACACATTTCTTAACTTGTATCCATCGCGCAATGTTGCTAGGACATTCAAATTCTTAACTCATAGTCATGACCCAATCCTAAGTGTTTGAACTCTTTGATGCACCAGACTTTTGTTCCTTTCCTTAACTTGTTTATCATTATTATTTATTGGCCAAGAATCCACAACATATTACTTCTTACTTTAAACCAAACTCCTCAAATGAAGACTTCATTGATTTCTTTCACAAACAAAATTAATAAACTCTACAACCCAGACCATGTACCAGTCCTTTCAAATGCTCAACAATTGACACAATCAATTATTTGTTACCTTGCCAATTCATACCTTGACAAAACTAAATACCATGAATATAGACTTACAATGCCAAGCCTAAATTTCAATTCAAACCATGTAAACCAATCCCCTTATCAATCAACATTAGCCTATACCTTGAAGATTTTATGAAATTACATACCTTAGCTTAACATCAAACACCTATCCTTCAATCTTACCATGTCCCTCATTAGGAATCCAAACTGTGCTAGTCATTAAACACGAAACCACTATAGGACTTACCAAAATACTAGAGCTAAATGTCTGTAGACTCCATTCTCAAAGAATACTCAATTCGATTGATGAACGTCATATATTAGCAAGACGGATAAAGTCACATGTCTCTAAACCCAACTATCCAGCATCCCTGAAGTTAAATCCTTGAACTTTGCAATCGGAGCAAATATTCTTTCTCTCGCCTCATTCCAAAGCCGAAACTATATCCCACCAATTCTCCTATTATAAGATAAAATTCTTTTCAATTCTACTCGAGTGGTTCCCAACACATCATATGAATTTCCATATAACTATGCTATATATTAAGTAGTAGCAATGATAACCTTAGTACTTGCAAATTGGCATTACCATACTGGATCTCTTACCATATAGTTGCATCCTAATCATATCATATCCCAAACTCTTATTACCATGCTCGACAACCCTTTCTATCATCATAAAGTTAACCTTATCGTCGACGAGATACCTCAAACTCATTATACAGTCTAATCTTGTGCATTAACCAATTTCCATACGTACTTTCTCTCTGGTACACTCACTTGCCTTCACATAGGCATAGTTGGAACTTTCTTTACCCATAAGCTTATCATTTCAATATTAGTCCATTCCTTTTGATTTATAATGAAGTTGTCAGTCCCCAATTAGATCCTTGCAATACACCTTACACTTAAACACACTAGTACCATACCAAGATCCACATTTACAATGTTACTTATAAAACAATGCCCAACTTAAATGTACATAGTATCAACATGTTAGTTCCTCAAATATAAGTGCACACCAACCTTATTAGCCGAGTAGGAAAAATGACTGGTAGTTCCTTAAGTACCTGCATATCATACTTGATAACTGATGTCTCCACTTTTATATATCACTATTATTACATTGTGAAAGCCCGATAGATCCACTACTACAACACAACACAACCACCGGAAAGATTGTACCCAGATTGTCTACACCTAGCTATCAATTACATAACTTCCACATATTACAAAAGCATTTCAGTCTCCAGCCAAGCGATATGCACCTTTTCGAAGGCCAGGTCAATAGCAGAAGCAATAAAGCCCGTAACTCTAACCAAGTCAATATAGGTATCACAATATTAGATGTATTATAACCTTTCTTGATGTACAACCACTCTATAAAATTATCGTAGAAATTCTGATCTCGATTGGGGCAACATCATCCTTAGTATACACTATGCATCCTATTTTTTATGATGAATTCACAAACTATAGTCTCCACAATCACAGTGCTCACAACATAGTCATTCTCCAGATGATATAATTCTCAATTGTAGAACCACTTCAGATAACGGGTAGGATACACAAGCAGCATTCTCAATGTTGAACCACTGACCAAAAAGATAAAATGTTCATATGATCCTCCATACCATTGTTTCTCTTTCTATACATATTCCTCAAAATACGCCATCGAAACACAACCTTACTCTTTTTTGTAAATATCAGAGCATTCCAAGTTGGTCCAAGCATTCCTTTTTATAAATCTGTTACTTTTACATCAATTCTAGATCTAACACTAAAACTACGCAATGACATCTCAACTGCACACATGCAGAACCAAGAATGAGTCGTCACAATGAGTGAGAGAATGGAGTGAAGAGATAGAAATTAGATTAGACCAAGGGCGTACATTAGAGAATCAAGAACTGAAGATTTTTCTTAAAAGTCACCATAGCCCCTCGAAGATAAATAACGGACCTCTCCATGTCGATCCTTGAGACTCTATTAGACTTGGCTAGTACACATGTGAGACCTATGAACCAAGGGCTCTGATGCTATTTTATCACAATCCAAAATCAAGTGCGATGACACTTATCCCTTCCTAGTAGAATAAGTCAGCTTAACCCAACAAGTATGGCTAATAAAGTAAAAGTAACTAAACATAACTTATATGGAAATATGGAAGACTTAAATAATCATAAATAACCTCCAAAATCTGGTTGTCACATGTGCAAGCCTCTAGTAAAACACAAATGAAAAATAAGTATAAGTCTCAAAGTCTTTATTTCTAAAATACAACAAAGTATAAGTAGAAGAGATAAGGGATGTCGTCGAACATCAATTAGCTACCTCTCAAGTCTCCTCAAATCCTCAAATAAGGAAAAAGGAATACAGAATTACGGTCCGAATTCAGAACCTACATAAGTGTAGAAGCAAGGAGTGAGTACCAAACAACATGGTACTCAGCAAGCCAACTAATAAAACAAGGCAAATCTAATAGAACACTAGAACTCTCTTCATTCCAACTGAACCTCCTCAACTACAAACCTATACAAAGATCATCCCAAACTAGAGCACACAGTTCATATGGCACATAGATCATTAATAGGTCATCAGCATCACTAAATAAGTCACACCAATATAAAGTATGCCAACCACAGGGACAACAAGGGATATTTACACAATTCGCGATGAAATGTAAGTTATAATGCAATGCAATGTGATTTCAAGTAAAGTGAAGCGTGTCTTTCCTAATCATATATATCCATTCTAACTCAGATCAGAACCCATGGGGGACGCACAAGGTTCAAGTATCTACCGAAACCATTTTTCATCGGTATAATCATCAATTGCTGGAGCAATTTCCTAACATCTGATGCTAGGAAATTAAAGTTCTAGGGTAAAAACACTTACCCAAATGATGCCCAACAAAAACCCCTTCAAATATTGCCTCAAGGATACTTCCCAAACTCAAAAATAGAGGAGATGGGGTTAAAACCCAACCAAACTCCCCCTCAAATCAAGCTAAAACAACTTAAGAGTCGCTTTCGCGACACTCTCTTAAGCGATTCACTAATTGCTTTTGTGAGGCCTATAAAAACCCAGGACTTCGCTTTCGCGATAGGGTGTTTTCTTAAGCAAATGTCACTTTCATGACCAACCCTCACGATCGCGCGGCCTGCAACCGGTCACAATAAATCTTTTCACAAGGACCAAATATTCTCTGAAAGGACTTTAGAATTCTATTGGAACTCCGTACACACAAACCATATATGCAATATCACTAAATTTGATGTTCCAAACTCAATGAAACCATTAGGATTCAAATTTGATGCCTCCTTGCGCCAAAATTCAATAAGTCACAACTAAACTAATTTAATGCCCAAGAATACCAAATCAAGCTCAGGACCTTTGAAAAATCAACTAGGACCCCACCTAGGCCTAAAATCATCTCTTGGATTCAATGGAATTGTCAAAAATCCATCCGATCGTATAAACTCTGAATGTTGATCAAAGTCAACTCAAATGCCAAAATCTCTACAATTTCCAACTTAGGACCTCAATTCTATGAGACAACCCCAAAACTTAAACAAACAACTCTCTCAGCCTAAATTCAACATTTTGAAGCTGATGGAACTGAAAAATTCTATTCTGAGGCTCGTAGCTCCGGTTGGTACCAAAAACCATTTTTCAACAACTTAAACCTTTTGAAACTCAAAACTTCTAGAAATCTTAACTTTTTAAAAAAATTACAAAACCAACTTCAAAAATAGATCAAATATGAATCAAGATAACTATTGAAAGGGGTAAAATGGTTATTTTATAAAAAAAATTCAAAAAGGACCTTCAAGGTCATTACAATAAAGCTTTGAGGTTTTTATTACACTTGTATTGTTTTATATTTCAACCAAGTTACTTTAATACTTCTTTCAGAATGAGTATTTATTTCAGTTAAATTTATTCATTTACCTTTATTCTAATACCGTACATTTCATATACTGGCGTCATTCGTTACTACATCATTTTATGATGCAGTTTCAGCTACTCACAATAGAAGACGTTCATAAGATTTGTTTCCATCAGCAGTTGACGAGACCTCCTTGTATTCGAATGGCTCCAATATAATTAGTTTAATTTTATTTAATTTATAATTAGGTAGCCGTGGATCTTGTATCAACACCTATTTTCAAATAGTAGAGGCCTCATAGATAGTCAAAGTTAGTGAGCCAGTTTAGTTTATTTATTCGAATGTTATTATTACTATTTATATTAAGAGCTATTTTCATACTTTACATAAATTGAGATTGAGGTGCTTTGAGTTTAGACTGAAATATGTTATTTAAGGTCACTTTATAAATCTTCTGCATGTATGTTTAGTCTTCTGTTTAGTAATCAGCTAAGCCAAGAGTTTGCTTTGGACTGGAAATGATTTTTTAGTGCTGACCACATCTAGGGTGTATGCTCAGAACATGACAAACTTGGTATCATAGAACTAAGTTCAAGTTTCCTAAGGTGTCTTTGAAGTCATGTCTAGTAGATTCTTATTTGTGGGTGTGTCGTGCACCACACTTATAATCAGAAGGATACAACATTTAGGAGATGTTTTATATTCTTTCACACTCTAGATCGTGCAATAAAGTTATGCCATAAGAAAATAATTCAAACTCGTGCATTTCTCAAATCTATTCGACTACCCCTCATACTCAAGGTGGTTGAAACAGTAAAACTCAAATCCTTATTGATGAGTTAATCTTAGATAAGTCTTCAGAAGGTAAAGAGACTGCATAAAGGCCTAAGAGAAGCTCATTAGTTTTCTTAAGTCTATCTATTAAAATAATTTCACTCTTAGTCATATCAATCGTGTGTTCGAGCTAAAACAATATGTACTCTAAGATTCTCATATCTAACATCTTATTTTAGGTGATACCTTATAATATGGAAGTATGTCATTTTAGAATGCTAGGGTAGTGTTGTCACCTAAGAGATAGTGTGATTTAATTCATTATAAATCATAAGTTGTAGAATGATCCTAGAACTAGAAAGAAGAAGATAGAAGAGTAAGATGGAAGCATGTTGTTTTAGAATGTTGGGGTAGTGTTGAGAGATAGTGTGATTTAGTGCATTGTAAATCGTAATTTGTAGAATGATCCTAGAGCTAGAAAGAAGAAGATAGAAGAGTAGAAATCAGAAAGTGGGAAAGGTAGTTGATTGAGGCATGTAACTAGAGTCATATATCTATAAGGTAAATAATGGAAGGAGGGGATAAGTCAAGTCCCTTTGGTTTTGACAAAAGAGTTATAAGTATCGCCTCGCTTTCATGATAGAATGTAGAGAAAGAATTATTAGTCAGGATGAATTAGAGTATGCTCTAACAAAGAAAGGAGTTTATGTTGATGTGTCATTGTATTCGTAAAGACCAAATATAGGGTTGAATGGAAGGACATAGTAGTCATGAAGTAATAAGTCTAAGCTAGGCTTATGATTTTGAATGGAGAGACCCATGATATTCATAGGGTTATGGAACTAATTAGGCAATGTTGTATAGTGAATGGGTAAATAGTACTTAGATTATGAAAGGGAATGTGATGATAAACTATAGTTGTAACACTTCAGAAGGTCCTATGCTTAGATCAGACCTTGGAAAAACTAGAATGACAAATATCAAAAGAAATTAGGCTTGTACAAACCCATTCACGAACCGTGAAAGTAACTATAGACCGTGAAGGGATCTGTCGACTAGAACTTGAGATTGGGAAAAATTGGAAGAAAGTTCCAAGGACTCATTTATGGATCATGTAAGCTTTCACGAGCCATTTATGGACCCATAAATCAAAACCCTAGAACTTAGAAATTTTAGCCTTATATGGGCATTTGTACGGCCTGTAAAATGATACACCGACCATATAGGCTTTCATAAAACCTACCTTCAAATCCCTTTACCTTTTACTGACACCTTCATGGACCGTGAAGGATTATCTAGTTCATGAAAGATATGATGAACCTCTTACATATAGAGCCATTTGGATAGGCTTAAAAATGACTTTTATATATGAAGTGTGTTTAGAAATTTTAAGTGCTGAAAATTATTTTTATAAATAAGCAGTTGAGTGTTTGGATAAAAGTGCCTATGCTGAAAATAAGTTGTTGATGTATTTGGCAAATAAGTGTTGTTAAGCACTTATTTTCTGTCAAATGACTGAAATACCCTTAAAGCTGTTAACACCATACTAGGTTGATTTTAAAAGATTTTTAAACTCTAAAGTTTATTTAAATCAAAAGTAATTTATATTGTAAAATCACTTCCACTATAAAATGTTTATTTAAGTTAATTTTTTATAAATACATATTATTTAAGGGGGTGCAGGAGCTAAAAGAGACATTTATTTTAGAATAAAGAGTTGTGTATTAATTATGAGAATATTAATTAAACCATTCTTCTTCCTCCAACAGATATATACTATGTTAACGGTGATTAAGGGATCAGATTTGCTATATTTCTTAACAAAGAAAAAGGGAAAAGCGACGTTGCCATGGCTGCAGACACCAGTTTGCTATTCAAGGCCTTAATCGGGTCGCCCTGCCAAGATACAAGTCGAATTTTTCTCAATGCTGTGATTGAAAATAGCCAAAAAAGGAAGCAATCAATCATCATAGCCCCTTTACAACATCAGAAACACAAGGAAAGGAGAAAGAAAAAGAGAAAAAACAAGAGCAAGAAGAGTATTAACGTGTGTTTGGATGAAGGTATAATGTTTGTTTTTCTTGTATATTTCAAAGGTTTGTTGGTTTTTTATTCCATTAATGGAGAAATCACAGGCAAAGCAGAGATGGGCAACCACCCTTCTATAGAAAATCTCACTTTTCTCTGTCGCCTCATTCTTCTTCCTTTCTTGGCTACGCTCAAATTTCTTGGCTAGTCACCAAGATTGAAAGTCTGTTTAGCAGCCCAAGTAGAGTAATTAGATGAAGCCTTTTTATTAGTGGCAATGTTGTAGAACCAACCAACTGGACTACTAGATTTGGAGGTTGCGCTGTTGTAGAAGATGATGAATAGAGATCGTAGAGGTTGCGTTGTTGCTGAAGAAATAAGGAACAAATGTGAATTTTAGGACTTTAGCTGAGAGGGTACTTTAGAAATTAAAATAAAATATAAGGGATATAAAAGTAATTTCTATGGTCAATGAAAATGGCTTTAAGCCCTCCAAAAAAAAGTTAGGATTTCCAACTTTTCATTTTTGGGTGATTTTAAGAACTTTATGGCTTAAATTTAGCATTTTAAGTTGGTAGTCAAACACCACAATAAGCTAAAAAGGATTATAAGTTAGTTTGACCAACTTATAAGCCCATCCAAATGGGCTCATAGTCCATATTTCCTCGAGTTAGGTAGATATAAAATTAGAAGGATAGTATTAGTAGCCTAAGAAGGAGAAGTCAGACTACTAAAAGTTAGATAAAGTGGTTTTATAAGCCAATACGGGTAAGGATTATAGAAATGTGATTATAGAAGCAGGAAGAAGTTAAGAGAAGCATCTCAAAAAGAAGCCCTAGAAGGATCTTAGTACCGGCAAATGGAGAGTTCAGTAGCCATAAGATTAGCATTTCTCAAGTGTTAGACTAAGGTAAATATAGACTAGTTTAGAGAATAAAAAATATGTCCATAGCCTTAGAGTATCGGCTTTAGACCTAAGGGGGAAATGATAAGGTGAGAAACCAAGAGTGTTGAGAATCAGATCATGATGTATTCATAAAGAGTTATGGTGATATATCAATTCATTCCTATTATAGCGCATTCCTCAAATTTCAATCGCTATAACACCCTAGTAATGTATTACATATCATCATTATGTCCATGACCTATGCCCATTCAGATTAACATATATACTCAGTTCTCAGAATAAGAGACAAAGACTTTAACCCATTAATTTCAATCATACTCCATAAAATTTTGAATAGCAGCCTCATGATTTGAATCATGTTATGTCTTGTATGTTCTCTGATCATATTTCTCGAATAAATAGTGGTTATGATATTTTCTTCTAAGTACTTCCATTGATCCTTTATTTTTGGTTTTCATAGTGATGTTGATGGTAGTAACTAATTTATGAAAGATAAGAGAGAGTGGGTGTTCCTTATTATAATAGTTGTGGTGTGCTTATTCCATTTAAGGTTATAGACATGGAAGAAGAGCGAGATGGGATTTTGTTATATACCATAGATAGGTAAGAGTATATTGGTGTGCCTTATAGTATAAGTTAATGAAATTATGGTGTAGAGATGATAAGGTAGACATAAAAAAATTTAAGTGATGATTGACTTCAGAAAAGCCATAAAGTGATTATAATAATAGTCTTGAATGTGTGGTTGTCTTTATGTGAATGACTGTAGTAGGCTATTGATGACTTCTTGTTAAGAGTTTTAAGTAAGTGTATTATAATGGTAAGAGAAGTAGCACCCTCTAAAGCAAAAGACCCTACAGAGGTATAGAACATGAATCTCATAGTTCAGATTAGCATGAACATATTATGGGTAGCACCTTGTGACTTTGAGTTAGGTTTGAACTCCGTGAGAGCATGTAGTTTGACTTGGACTTTAGTGAGAGTTATGAATTTCAACAAATGAGGTGTAGTATTCAGAAAGAAGAGCATGGTTAAGAAGAGTTTCTAAGCTCGAAAGATATCAGTTGTATCGCGTAATGCATAGTAGTCTTATTCTTATATCATGCTTGTAATTCTCTTCTCAAAATTTAAGAGAAATTTTAATGTAAACGTTTAAGGAAATACTCATTTCCATGTTTCAAATTTAATATATATTCATGCATGAATGTGTCAGTTCCTTCATTGCATTCATGCCTTGTGTATTTTTCTAGCTTGATCATCATTTGAGGATGAATGATTCCAAGGGGCAGTATTATAACACCCCAAAACTTTCTAAGAAAAAATCCAAACCATTGGTGATTTTTAATTGTGCATATGTGTTAAGGTCAATTCTTTAGTGTGGAAATATATTTTGAGATCAACTAAAGTCACAAGAATCCTCTAGCATAAAGTTGAGTTGAAAGCTTCCTGATTCAGTTTTGGTATAAGATTTTACTTGGGTCAACTTTGAATAATCATATCTCCTAAAATGCAAGGAGTTAGGTGTCTATAACCTACAAAATTAAAGCTATATGAATTCTCTTTCCGACGACACAAAGTTACCTCATTGTGAGTTTGAAGTAAAAGGTTATGTCTATTTTAGAAAAGCCCTGTCAGACATGAAATTCTTCATCGACACCTATACGGCCAGTGAAACACTTCACGAACCATATAGCCTTCCGTGAAGGGCTTGGTGCCAAAATTTTCAAACCCTTTTTGCATGCCTTCCAAGGTTATTTTGATCCTTTCCAAAACTTTTTAACTCTATTCTAAGTCTTTTTGGGTGTTTTAAAGGAGTATATCATTCAACTAACTAATTTTCCTCTCATAATCATCAATCTAACCACCCAAGTCTTCAGAAATTCTCTCAAAACTCACCTAGGGTTCCTTTTCTCCATCGACAACCCTAAAGTTATCAAATCAAAAAATTCGAGAACCAAGAGAAGTCTTCCATCCAAGGTTTTCCGAAGTCCTTCCACTCTAAGAACTCTATAAAAGAGTTTCTTTTCTCAATATCAAGCATCAAGATTCAAAGATCAACAAATTTCTTTAAGAAAGCTAGTGTTCTTCTAGGCTCAAGAGAAATCAAGTCTCCACCAAGGTTTTCAGTCCAAGATCTTCATAATCAGGTATGTAAAGCTAATCATAACATTGACCTGAGTTCGTACTCGCGCCCCACATCTAAATTTAATCAATATAAGATTAATCTAGGGTTCTATCCTGAATTTTTTGATTTCTTAAATTTAGATAGTATTCATTATATTGCATTTTGAGTATTGTCCTATTATTATTATTGAAGTATATGTCCTTCCACATGGAAATTTTGACTTTTCTTGAATAGTATTTCATGTTATTCCTTTCATGAACTCCGCATTAGTTGAGAAGTTAAATTAGTTGCATAGCTTAAATTAAGCATGATTTTTTAGAGTTTGAATAAACTAAAACATTTATGCTTTTATTTATCTTGAAACGAGTTTGAGAAAAAGAGCTATATTTTAATGCATTTACTAAGATTGAGAAAGTATAACTATTTAAATAGAAACATAAAGAGTTGAGAAGAGATTGAGCTAATCGAATTAAACTTCAATGAGACTAAATGAGATGTATTTTGATTATCTTACTCACCTTATTATTATATGAGCATTATTGCATAATTTTGGTATAGTATTGAGCATCGATTTTTGTAAGAGTTTAGATAACTCCAATTCCACAAACTGCATAGCCAGCGTAGGATAGGATCGTACTATTGGTTTGGGAGATTCCTCATTTTAGCCCCTAATTTGGACTTTTATATGGATCCATGAGTTGAGTTTGCATCCCTTATCCTGGAAAGGTAATGGATAGATCTGGCAATGTGAGAAGTACATTATATCATCACGAGACTCATAGTGATGGTTGTTGGCTAGAGAAACTCCCCAAGAAAATAAAAGTTACTATTTTAAGAATTGCATTTGTTACCTTACTTCTGTTATAAAGCTTTGAGGTTTTCATTACACTTGCATTGTTTTACATTTCGGTCAAGTTATTTTAATATTTCTTTCAGCATGAGTATTCAGTTCAGTTTAGTATGTTCATTCATCTTTATTACATACCATATATTTCATGTACTAACATCATTCGATGCTATATCATTTTATAATGCAGATTCAAGTACTCATGTTAGTAGACATTCATAAGATCTCTTTCCATCAGTAGTTGGAGGGCTCCAATATAGTCAGTTCAGTTTTATTTAATATATAGTCAGGTAGTCTTGGGTCTTGTCTCGGCACCTATTTTCAGTTTGTAAAGGCTTCATAGATAGTCAAAGTTAGTGAGTCAATTAAGTTTATTTATTCGGATGTTTTAAATATTATTACTATTATATTAAGAGCTATTTTCATAATTTACCTAAATTGAGAATGAAATGTTTTGAGTTTTGACTTAAATATTTTCTTAAAGATTCACTTTATAAAGTTTCTGCATGTATGTACACTCTACTTTTGTAGTCAACCAGGCCAAAAGTTTACTTGGGACCAACAATGATTTTTGAGTGTCGGCCACTATAACGATCTGTCCCCATCGTTGTAGATAGGCCAATAGGGAAGAATTTTAGGTCAGAAAGCTTCGGCTAGTAACTTTGGAAAAATTTAGCCTTATGTGAAGTTATATGATTTGAGGTGGTTGAACTGTGATCTTGATGAATACTGTTTGAGATGACACTGACTAAGTAATTCTATATATATGTGCTTATTACATTGAGTTTACTTGTCCATGATCCGCCTACTAGCTAACCGCGTGATCCTACCAGTACACTATTAATTTTGTGTGTTGATATTATACTTGCTCTGTCTTTTGTTGAGTACATGATATATTTACCTGGCTGCGGAGAGACCTCGATTAGAGGAGTAGTTATGTTCAATTCAAAGGTGAGCTATTCTTTCAGGTTGTCGTGGACTCACTCTTTATTCTAGTCCTTTTTTTTACAGGACTAAGATGTCAAACATTGTTTAGTTTTCAAGACTATGTTTTCAGGATTGCACTCCATGGTCTTCGACTCGAAGTTTTTAGAGTTTTGGTACATTCGACTTTCAAATCCTAGGAGTTAATTTCCGCGTACTTGTATAAGTTATTGACTATACCATCATGAGTTTATAGGGACTCAGGCTTATATCTTTAATTAAGATTGTTTCCGCATTTTTATCTTGTTATCTTCTACGTTTACTAATTGTTGGGCTGTTGAAAATGGTTTTTCCACTGGAGGGTTAGTGTGGGTGCCAGTTACGATGGATCGGGGTCATGATAGCCATGTCCAGGGTGTAAACTTAGGGCGTAATAGTTTCCCATAGGATATTTTATAGAGTGAGTAAATGGGAAGGGGGTGGGGCATAAAAGATTGATTCGCTCTAAAATGCTAAGCTTTTCGATTCGCATCTATAGCCTCCAACTTTGAGTGTGCACAAATAGATAATTAACTTGTCTAAAGTTGAATGAGTAGACACACGTGTTCTACACATGACAACATATGCCATACATGGCATAACACTAATCAGTTTGAGTGTATCTCACGTGAATGGTTATATGTAGAATATGTGCGTCTAATTGTTCAACTTTATACAAGTTTAAGTGTCTAGTACCTGTGCACCCCCAATGTTGAAGGACATAAAAGCTAGTTGAAGCCAAGTTAAAAGGCACGTTTATGTATTATGTCTATCTCTTATTCTCTATTATCTATATTATTCTCTATTATCTATGTAGATAAATGCATATTGATTGTCATTGATGACATATTTTTATATAAATTAAATTACAAAAATACTATGATTTTTTTAAAAAAGTATATTAAAAAAAAAAGATAAAAGTTGATAATGTAAGGGTAGAATAAACATTGAGAGAGTCAACTAGGCAAAAAGACGGAGAATGACTAATTCTCAAAATCAAGGAAGGAAATTGATATTTAAAATAAAGTTGCAAGGTGTAAATGATTTTCACCCCTAATATAATAGGTGTGAGTTTAATTATCTGTGTCTTTTATCCCTCTTTCCAAAATTCCCAATATAATAGAAATATAATATATATGTGTGGGGTGGTTGATTAAAGCTGGGTTACTTATGCTTTTGAGCCTTCCAGTATATGAGATATTTTATACACCATTTCCTAAAATGAGATACTACTATTATTTTAAGTCTACTAATAATTCATTCCATAAATTATTCACCAATTTTGTTTTGTTCTACCTTTGAGAAAGAGTGTGTCACTGCATTGTTGGACTATGACCCATATTCCAGCTAAAGACTCATGACCTAATCCTATTTGTAAAAGAATTAGAATAATTCTTATAATTTGGTTCCCAATTCTATTTGAAAAATGGTTGGAATTATAATCATATTTGGAGTTGGTTTTGGCTTTAGGAAAAGTATCACTCTATAAATAGGATGATTTGAGAGAATTATCCAATTGCTCATTGGTAGTATCTTTGAGATACATTAGGCATATAAGAGAGGTTTTTGAGAGAGCTTTCAACAAGAGAGAAGAGAGAAGAAAAGAACGTTTTCCGCAGAAGTTTTGCCTCTCCAATCAGCAACCTTCAAATTATGTTTTCCGATTCATTAACCGTTGAATCGGGTTGATATTTATATTGAGTCTTCCTAGAATCTTATTATTTGATTTGAATGGAGAAGATTATATTTAAAGGTCAGAAACATCCTATTTTAGGTCCCGGATAGTAGCTCTATTTTGGGCGGATTTTTTCTTCTTATTACTTTTGTTGGTGTAACTATTGTTTTTCCTCGCTTGACAATTATTGTGTATCCATTTAGGAGAATATTTGTAAATCTCTTATTATTATAGTGAAGCAATTCGGATCTCGATGATTTCGTGATTGTTACCTTCAATTTGAAGGGTTTTTCTACATTAAATTTGGTGTTATTTATTTTCTCTGCTTTTGAGATTTGCGTCCTTCCATCTTAACAAGTGGTATCAGAGCCTTGGTTGTCTATCAAGGTTTTTTGATGGAGGGAAATATGAGAAAGATGGTGTGTTTAAATGATAGTAACTACAAGATATGGTAGGGCAAGATGAAAGATTTACTATTCATAAAAAAGATGCATCTTCCCATTTTTGTTGTCATAAACCCAAGAATGTGATAGATAAAAATTGGAATTTTGAGCACCAACAAGTATGTGGATATATAAGGCAACGGGATGAAGATAATGTTCGCAACCATATTATGAATGAGACACATGCTAGAACATTGTGGAAAAATTGGAGACACTTTACACTTTAAAAACTGGCAATAACAAATTATTTTTGCTAAAGCAATTGATGACCTTTAAATACAAGGAGGGCAGTCCTATTCTTGATCACATAAATAATTTTTTAAGGTGTTCTTGATCATTTTTCAGGAATGAGTGTCAATTTTAATGATGAAATACAAAGACTTTGGCTTCTTAATACTCTACCAAATTCTTGGGAAACTCTTCGAGTTTCTTTAACAAATTATGCCCCCGGTGGTAAGGTTACTATGGAATATACAAAAAGTGGTGTGTTGAATGAAGAAGTCAGAAGAAGATCTCAAGGCACATCCTCACATTCAGACATTTTCTTTATAGAAGATCGAGCGAGAGGTAAAATAAGAGGTTCGAAAGTTAGAGGTCAAGATCCAAGTATCAAAATATTTCATGTCACCATTGTGTAAAGAAAGGACATATTAAAAGATTTTGCAATAAGTTGAAGCAAGACCGTAGAGAAGGAAAGAAAGAAGAAAATAATGGAGACAATGTTGTTGTTGTTGTTATTGTTCGAGATGACCTTCTCTTTGCTTGTGATAAAAACGTCATAAATTTTGTATCTCAAGATACAAGTTGGATAGTAGATTTTGGAGCTACATCGCATGTCACACCAAGGAAAGACTTCTTTTCATGTTATACTCCTATTAATTCTGGCGTGTTAAAGATGGGTAATGCTGGTAAGGTTAAGGTTCTTGGTGTTGGCACGGTTTGTTTGAAGACCAATCTTGGTACAATATCACGCTCCAGACATTCCTTTGAATTTGATCTCTGTAGGACAACTAGATGATCATGGCTACCATAATGACTTGTTCGATGGACGATGGAAGCTCACCAAAGGCTCATTGATTGTAGCTCGAGGAAGAAAGCATTCAAATTTATATGTGACACAAGGATCAATTCTTATGGACTCTATAAATTTGGTAGAAAGTGAGACTTTGTCAAAATTATGGCATAAGAGACTCAGTCATACGAACAAGAGGGGGATCACATGTTTGGCTAAGAAGAATTTTCTTACTGGTGTGAAACAAGCAAAGGTGAAAATATGTGTTTATTTCTTAGCTGGGAAACAGAAAAGAGTTTCTTTTTACAGTAATCCTCCTTCAAGAAAATCTGAACTACTGGAGCTAGTACACTCTGACTTGTGTGGTCCTTTTAAAGTAAAGTCAAAAGGTGGTGCACTTTACTTTGCAACTTTCATTGATGATCATTCTCGTAAGTTGTGGGTATATCCTTTAAAATCCAAAGATCAAGTACTTGATGTGTTTAAGGAGTTCCAAGCCTTATCTGAGAGATAAATTGAAAAGAAATTAAAATGTATTCGCACTGACAATGGTGGTGAGTATATTGGTCCCTTTGATAACTATTGTAAAGCGCAAGAAATTTGTCATCAGAAGACTCCTCCCAAGATGCCTCAATTGAATGGTTTGGCAGAAAGGATGAATAGAACTCTTATTAAGAGAGTCAAATGTGTGCTTTTAGAGGCTAAACTTTCAAATTCCTTTTGGGCAGAAGCACTTAACACTGTTGCTTATGTTATCAATTTTTCTCCCACTGTTGCTTTGGATGGTGATGTTCCAAACAGAGTTTGGTTTGCAAAGGATGTCTCCAATGATCACTTAAAAGTATTAGGGTGTAAAGCTTGTATGCATGTTTCAAAAGATGAGAGATCAAAACTGGACGTTAAAACTAAGAAGTGCATCTTCATTGGTTATGGTCAAGATGAGTTTGGATATCGCTTTTATGATCCAATTGATAAGAAGCTTATCAAAAATCGTGATGTTTTGTTCTTTGAAGACCAAACAATTGAAGATATTAACAAGACTGAGAAAATATATTCTCAGATTGATGAGAGCTTGGTTGATGTTGATCTAATTCCTAGTACTGACACATCTTTTGCACATGAAGGAATCCAAGATACAAATGTCAATGGGGATCAAGATCAGAATGAACATCAGAGTGTAGAACTTGAAGATGCTCATAGTAATGATGTTATGGTTGATCATCCACCAACTCATATTCAAATGACTATTCCAGCTGCTCCAGAAACCTCTTGTAGAAGATCTACTAGGGAGAAGCTAAAGTCAACACGTTATTCTCCTAATTAGTATATACTTTTGACTGACATGGGAGAACCTGGAGATTATGATGAAGTCATACTAGATACCCATAGAGATAAGTGGATAGAAGCCATGGAAGATGAGATGAAGTCACTTCATGAGAATGACACATATGAGTTTGTAGAGTTACCGAAAGGTAAGAAAGCTTTGACAAATAAATGGATCTTCAGAGTAAAGCAAGAGCAACATACATCTGCACCTAGATATAAAGTGAGGTTAGTTGTCAAAGGTTTTGGCCATAGAAAGGGAGTTGACTTTGATAAAATTTTCTCTCCTATTGTGAAAATATCTTCTATTCACATGGTTTTAGGCTTAGGCGCAAGTCTAGATTTAGAGGTTGAGCAAATAGATGTCAAGACTTATTTTCTTCATGGTGATTTAGAAGAAGAAATTTACATAGAGCAGCCTGAAGGTTTCGTGGTTAAAGAAAAAGAAAACTATGTCTGTAAATTGAGAAAGAGCTTGTACGGATTGAAACAAGCTACAAGGCAGTAGTGGTACTTAAAGTTTGAATCTGTCATCGAAAATCAAAGATACAAGAAAATTTCTTTAGATCATTGTGTATTCTTTCAGAAGTTCTCTGATGATAATTTTATTATCTTACTAATTTATGTGGATGATATGCTGAATGCTGGCAGAATTAAATCTAGAATCGTATTCCTTAAGTATGAGTTGAGCAAATCATTTGCAATAAAATACTTGGGGCTAGCAAAGAAAATTTTAGGCAAACAAATTCATTGAGACAAAAAGAAAAAGGAGTTATCATTATCCCAAAAGCAGTACATTGAGAAGGTACTCAAGAGATTCAATATGACAAAAGCAAGAGTGGTTATTACTCCTCTTGCTAAACACTTTAAGTTGAGTACAATTCAGAGTCCATCTACTAATGAAAAGAAGAAGGAGATGTCATATATTCCATACTCTTCTGTAGTTGGTAGTTTGATGTATGATATGGTTTGCACTAGACCAGATATTGCACATGTTGTTGGTATTGTTAGCAGATTTCCTTCTAATTCTGAAAAGGAAAATTGGAATGTAGTGAAATGGATACTAAGATATTTAAAGGGCACTTCATATATGGATTTGTGCTTTGGTAGTGGCAAGCCTGAACTTGTATGCTACACAGACTCTAATTTAGGAGGCAATCTTGACAATTCAAAACCCACTTCCGGTTATTTGATCACTTTTGCAGGGGGGGCTATTTCCTGGCAATCTAGACTACAAAAGTGCATAACTCTATCCACCACAGAAGCCAAATATATTGCTATCACTGAAGGTGCCAAAGAATTACTTTGGATGAAGGAATTTATGAAAGACTTGACTTTGAGTAGTCAAGGTTCATCTTATTTTGTAATAATCAGAGTGCTATTTATCTCACCATTTCATTCTAAAGTATCATTAGATTAGAATGACCGTGAAAGAGAAATTATTTGAGGTTGAGAAGAAACACACCGATGACAATCCTTAAGATATGCTTACAAAAGTGGTGATCGCAGAAAAACATGGGTTTTGTAGAACAGCGACGGGTATGAAGCCTGTCAAGAGTTCCTCCACTTGAAGTTCATTTGGCCCCTTAGCTGGAGGGGGAGTTTGTTGGGCTATGGCCCATGTTTCAACCAAAGGTCCATGGCCTAATCCTATTTGTAAAAGGATTGGAATAATTCTCCTAATTTGGTTCCCAATTCTATTTGGAAAATGATTAGAATAATAATCTTATTTAGAGTTGGTTTTGGCTTTAGGAAAAGCACCATTCTATAAATAAGATGATTTGAGAGAATTATGCAATTGCTCATTGGTAGTGTCTTTGAGAGACATTAGGCACATAAGAGAGGTTTTTGAGAGAGCTTTCAACAAGAGAGAAGAGAGAAGAAAAGAATGTTTTCTGCAGCAGTTTTGCCTCTCCGACCAGCAACCTTCACATTGTGATTTTCGATTCATTAACCGTTGGATCGGGATGAAATTTATATGAGTGTTCCTAGAATCTTAGTATTTGATTTGAATGGTGAAGATCGGATTTAAAGGCCAGAAACATCATGTTTTAGGTCCTGGACAGTAGCTCTGTTTTGGGTGGGTTTTTTTCTTCCTATTACTTTTGTTGATGTAACTATTCCTTCTCCTTGCTTGGCAATTGTTGTGTTGTCATTTAGGAGAATATTTGTAACTCTCTTATTGTTATAGTGGAGCAATTCGTATCTCGAAGATTCCGTGATTGTTACCTTCGATTTGAAGGGTTTTTCCACATTAAATTTAGTGTTATTTATTTTCTCTATTTTGGGGGTTTGCGTCCTTTCGTCTTAACATGCATTTGCATCTTTTCATTAACTTTCTTCAAAAAAAATAATTGCTTTTATAAATGTTTTCTGAATCTAGAACACTTCCTCCACGCTCCCCCACTCTCTATCTCTAACAACGTCCTTAAATAATGTAGCCGGAACAAGTCACATTTCATTTTGAATCGTTTTAGTTGTACTTTAACTAATAATCCATAGAAGTATAGAATTCATCATAAAATGGCAGCGTAATTGCTTTTCTTATGTCTAGTACAATTATCAGTTAAAGTATGGATCTATTCAAGACATGATTTCCTACTGAGAGAAGAGAGAAAATGGTCCAGCCTCACAAATCTTCGCAGGTTGATAAGAAGTCAATCTTGTTCGGTAAGGAGAAATTGAACAAAAATAATAGATTGTTCAACTAAACAACAATCAATAAAGACCGTAATTACATTTACATAAATAACTAATCCAAAACGAAATAGACTTTAATAACTTGTTAGGAGATAAAATTGGTATTGAATTGTCGAGGGTAAAAACTAGAATTTAACTGTAACTTCTTGTAAAATATTTAATGAGTTGACAAAAGAAATGGGAAATGATCTTATTCAGATATGCTGAACTTATAGAAATGTTTTTATTGGTCATTGTCAGAATAAATTAATGCTTTTTAAACAAATGTTCAAATTCATAATCAAATCATTACAAAGACTCCAACTCTTATTTCCATAATAAATGTTTCTAAAGAGGTTCAATGAACATACGTGGACAAGGACAAGTATTTTACTTGTTTTCTTATGTCTTCCCACACCTTTCGCTATAAAGCCTTATTACTTAAAAGGGACAGAATAATTTTATATACAACATATAGTTTAAATGCATGCACCAAACATCATAAGGGTATAATCCAAGATTTAGAAAGCATATAAACAGCACAAGACCACAAGCATTAATACTATTACAATTGCATGCTAAGGCACGCAACTTATTATTATCATATGTACTTTCTCTATTACTACTAAAGCCAAAAGCTAATTAACTAGTCACTCATCACTCACCGAGAAAATACACCCAAACAACTCAATTTGATCATGTTCAATAGAACTGATGCTGAGTTGAAGCAAAGTCCTCCATCAGAAAAACATTAAGAGGATCAGAATCAACGATCCCTGAAAACTGAGATGAATTAGCTGGCTCCAATTCGAAGAACGATTCCAAGTTGGAAATCTGTTCCTTGAGCTCATAATCATCATTAGCAGCGGTCATTTCCATTGGGTAGTAGGGTGTTTGGTTCTGATATCCGAAGTTCATCATCAACGAAGAGTTGTGATCAGATATTATGTTATTAGAAGTCTCAAGGAGTGCTGGTGGAGGATCAGCGACAGTGCACTGTCTCTTAGCGGGTGGTGATGGGCTGGAAGGTGGTTGGGGAAAGTTGAGTTTGGCTTTGTCACCGCGAATTCGCTTAGCAGCCTCATCGTATGCTCTGGCAGCATCCTCTGCTGTGTTGAATGTACCAAGCCACACACGGACGCCCTTCTGAGGATCACGAATCTCAGCTGCCCATTTTCCCCATGGTCTCTGCCTTATTCCTCTGTACTTGTTCTTCCTTGGCCTTGGACCTGGCACACTGCTCTCCTTCTCAACCTTCACACTGCTACCTGCATATCAAATTTTGTCAAAATACTTCCTCCTTCATCACAAAAAGTTTGATTTCCACAAAAATTGATAATGTTTCTTTATCACATCATTTCCACAATACAAATTAATTATCAGCAGCTTCTGCTCCCACATATAATTGGTGGTTTAATATGATGAGCTTAATTGACAAGAATTAAAGCGCAGTCTCGCATATCAATATAGACGAAGTGGCCCACGTGAGATTTTGTACACATGTAAAACAAGAATAGTCACTCCATTCTTGGTAAACTAATTTTGATGTCTAATTTTGCTTTTTTATGATTTTTCCCTCATCAAGGATCGATTTGGTCAATATTATGGAACTAAAATGGATTAATAATTTATTTTGGATTAACATTTAACTTACAATTTTTCTCAAACCAAAATGACCAAAGAGTAATTTTCTAACATTTACAGACCAAAGGAATAATATTAAAAACAATTACTAAAACGTAGAGTAGAACTGATTACTAGGGTCAGGTCTGCGTACACTTTACCCTCCCCAGATCCCACGATGTGGTATTTCACTGGGTTGTTGGACCCCACGATGTGGGATTTCACTGGGTTGTTGTTGTTGTAGAGTAGAACTGATTACTCTAAGGAAAGAGGGTGCCTTCTTTTTGCACAAAAGACAAATAAATTTTGGTTTCATCAAATAATACTTCAGGATGATTGATTTTCTTTTCTTCTTTCTCTGATTTATCGGTTATGATAAGTTTGGGCATGATTGATATGCAAACAGCAAAAAGGAAAAAAAACAATATACTACTTAATTATTTTGATTGAAGCAGAACACATCTTCAAATAGATAAGATAATACTCTTAATATGGATTTAATCATTTAAAGAACATATATGAATTTTGAAATTACATCATTGCCGCATTAAAATTTGTTGTTTTTGTTTTTTCAAAATGAATAGGGAGTAAGCTCTTGTATACATCCTGATGGCTGCTGCAATATAAGGATGAAATGATAAATGCTTGTAGATAGCTACAAATATAAAAACCATAAAATTCCAAGGTAGGTTCTATTCAATTCGCAGAGACTGACACGGCCTATAATTGCATTTATTCGCTGTTTATCCCAATGATTTTTCAATTACTTTTCAACCAATTTTTACTTGTTCACAATAATTTTACAAGCTTTTTAAAAAATAATAAATAAATTTATCATACTTATTTTGATTGATGTATAGTTTTAAATTTTCTCAAATAATTTATAATTTTAAAAATAAGTAATAAATATTTTTGTATTTTAATTTATGTAGCATTTTTTATTTTTCGAGAATCAAATAATTTAAATTTGATCAAAAATTTGCATATAAAATCTTCAATTTTTTAAAATAAAATTTATATATTTATAAATTATGTAAAACTTTTACAGTCAAAAATCAATTTGTTTGAATCTCGAAATTCTAAATATGTAACATATATTAGGATACATATATTATGATGGAGGGAGTATTGATGATAAAACATGAAAAAAAATATTTTTTTAATCTCGATATACTATGAAAAAATAAATTCATTTTACTATAATGAACAAAAAAAATAATTGAGCAACTATTTATTTCCAACTTCTGTGAATAAAAATTAAACCCAAACTACATCACTCGCAAAAAAAAGACCTTCTTCTAGTATTTGATTTATTCCGTGAGTTCCGTTTGTGACACTGGATTTTTAATTATTTTTTTTCAATCGGATTTTTCAAAATATTTTCAATTTAAAAATTGAAATATTATATTACTTCGTGCATTTTTATACAGTACATTTTATTTCATAAAATTTAAGGTAGTATTGCACAAATTAACGTGAAAATTATATACGGAGTAATTTTAACAAAGAGACATAGAAGCTAAAGATAAATGATTAGCTACACACATATATATATATATATATATATATATATATATATATATATATCACATTACAAGCGCACATATATATGTATTACCTTTTTTGAGTTGATAAGATTTGCCGGTATCTGATTTCTTAGGCTTATCGACGGAGTGAGTCGTCGGCGACTGAGCGGAATCAGCTTTTCCGACAGTGGAGGATGAGGAGGAAGAGGACAAGTACTCGGAGATAGGGTCAAGCTCAGACCAGAGGTCACGAGAAGAGAGTTTCCGGTAGAAGTTTCCGGCGGGCTCATAATCGGAGATTATGGCACCTCCACACATCTTTTGTCACACTTGTTTTTTTTTTCTTTTTCTTATTCGAGTGAAAGAAATTGAAAGAGACGATATAATTGTGCTTGGGGTAAGTGTTAATTTATAGGAAAGGACAGTTGCAGTTTAGTCCTTTAGTTATTCATTACTTTTAATCTTGTTCTTCCAAGATAATCAACTTAGCGCATACAACCTGATATTTCTTGGAATGTTCACTTATGGTCCCTTAACATAACATAAAATTCATACAATTTCGACAATTATTGACCGTTAAAGCACATTGGAACTAGCGCTTCGGTTACAAGTATGTAGTTATTTACATACCGTGATGATTGTCAAATCTAATTTGCAATAATAACGGTTAATTATATAATAAATTGATTGATATTTACATTTTACATATTGACTGCACTTATTATATTCTCTTATTAAAATTAAAATAATAATTATAGCATCTCGAGTTAGGCTCATACCGATTTTGATAAATATGCACCAATTTGAAACTCTATAGATTCTAAGATAACACACATATATATGACACACACATTAGTAGTACTAATAGTAACCGACATATTCATAAATTGAAGCTAGTTTTGACTACAGAGTTAGAATTCAATTTTGTAAATTCATCTTAATAAATGTTTGTTTGATTATTGAATTAAATTTTGAAAATTTATTTTCAATAATTTTCAAGTTCTAAAACCTTGTCTTGATTAGGTTTTGAATTTTGGAATTTTAACTCACAAAATTATTATTTTTCAATTTAAATAAATGTCGAAACATAACTTTAAACACATTTTTTAAGTTTCAATTTTAAAATATATGACCAAATGAAAACTTAAAGATAATATCAAATATATATGTACAAAATACCTTTAACTTACCCCATTTTTATATTAACACTGCATCGCAACTTTGTTCCATATTAATTCTTTTAACTTTATTTTTTATGTTCCATTTAAACATAAAATATTTTAAAGTATGTCGATTTTCTTTAAAAAAATTCACTAATAACCCAACTGAGTTCGTCGTGTTTTAGTGCTTTTTAGTGTTGTTATTAGTAATGAATCAATTTTATTTTTCTAATCGTATTGAAGATGAGTTCTTTATTCGTATTAGAACCGAGTTAAATATTAAAAAGTTGATATTTAGGTTAAATTCAAATGATATGAAAATATTAAAACACGGGAAATTATTTAATTAAATATTTTATATATTTTTATGTTTATTAATACATGCTGAATAATTTACATCAAATAATACTTTTTGTGTTTAAATAATACATGAAATATTTAATTGAAGGGTTAAAATAAAAGAAAATTAAGGTAGAGTGTGAAAATAAAATTTGAGGACAATTTAAAGACGATGACTATGTATTTGGCCTAAAGGTGAAATATACTTAACTATTCAAGGAACAAATTGAAAATTTATGAATCATCAAAGGATTAGAGGTGCAAATATCCTGTAACATGGATGAACGGTTACACTAATCAGTGATAGCAACAAAAATTTATAGCAATTGGGCCTTTATAACAAATGATCGGACGGTAAAGAAAGGGCCAGCTAATTAATTGGAGGGTGAGATCATGGTGGTAGCAAATGAACTGCTTTCCAAAATCCAAACACTGCACAAACTCTAGTAAGTCAAAAGAATTCACCCACTTTTAACTTGAAGTTGACAAAAGTTCAAAGGCAGAAAAGAAAATATGTAGCATGATCACGTTTATACACTTAAATCTCTCCATATCAATCTGGTTTATCCAATAAAAATGTATGTTATAACAATATTGTTCTTATTGAGTCACGTTCGATTTGTCCTTTTTAGTCACGCGTTTTCTCCTAATTTGCCCACATGTCAAGCCTAATTTTACCCCATACGTACAATGATGATCCATTTTTTTGAATTAATCAAAACAGTACATGACAATGTAACTTTAAGTCGTACCAAATGATGCAACAGTATAAAAGTCTTTTGAAAGAATTTAATGGAAGAGTTATCTTGATAACAGAGGTTCAAAACTTATCATTCATCCTTTCTTATTTAAAATTTGACATAAGAATATCATAGATCTTATATGAAATAAAAACTACTCAAATGAAATAAAACCCATATACCAAATAATGTATATAAGCCTATGTGGTATAAGAATATTCGGAACGTTTTGATCCAATTAAGTAATAATATAAAATATATTTGAATCAAATTATTAATAGTAAAAGTATTTTTGAATCAAGCTTTTAACGAAAAATATTTTTATTCAATTACACCTAACTTTAAAATATTTTTGATTGTTTTCCGTTAAATAAATGACATGCATGGCACTATCAAATTTCACCAAAGGCATTTTTTCGTCGTCCTCTTTATCTTACTTTACCTTATCAAAAAGTGAGATTTTTTTCCTCGTATTACTTTACCTTGCCTCCATTAACAACCACTAGCTATATGCGTTTGGCGTGGGGCCCAACTAAACTTATGTGAGTTTGTCCATATGGATGGTACAAGTTCAGTTGTAGTAACAACTCGTAACGTAACGTATCTCTTATGGATCTTATATAGAAAGTAAGTTTCAATTCACAATTATATCATTTGTAGAAGGAAAAAAGGCAAATTTAAAGAAACAATAAACTCCAAATCAAAAGGGTTATATATGAAACTGAACTAAACGGTCGAGGATTGTAGGGAATACTCAACACTTGTTTGCTTGTTGTTACACTTGGACTGGAGTTTGATTTGCATGCATGCTTCATATACTTCGTGATTAAGATTTATTGTCATTAGTAATTAACTAAATATTTGATTTATATTTCGATACGCACTAAATTTTTCCAGGAATGTAATATTAGTTAGTGAAATTGTTCAAATTTGACCTCTGATAACTCCACTTTGATATAGTAGAGAGAGTTTCGTGTTTTTTCTATAAAAAGTTGAAAGCCTCCTCAAATTTGACATTTTATTAAATGGACATATAAATAATCAGAAGTTTTAATTATTTCCTCAAACATGAATTTCTGAAACTATTTACCTCCCCTTCCCCCCTCTAAAACTATGAAAATTTTAATTACCCTTCAAGCATGTGATTTATAGCCATGTAAATATTCATAACTTATTTTAGACCAAATCTTTCTTAAATTTCGTATCAAGTCAAACTATATTATATAAATATGAATCGAGATTATATCATTTTATTTTATTAGGTGTCTATGTGAAATAACCATAGGAGGTGAAGATAAATAATATAGTAAAATGTTAATCTCCGTTCTTATTCATATGATGTAGTTTGACTTGACACAAAATTTAAGAAAAATGTGATCTAAAATAAGTCATAAATATTTGTGTGGCTATGAATCATTTCATTAGGGATAAAATGAAAATTTTAAAATTACATTTTACTAAATATAAAAATGTGTAATTCCTTTTGAATTGACTAAAAAGAAAACTGAGTCATATAATTGGGATAATTTTTTTTTTCAATGTGTCATATAAGGGGGGAGGGGTAAATAATTTCAAAAATCCATGTTTAAAGTGTAATTAAGACTTCTCCTGGTTTCCGAGGGTAAATAGCTCCAAAAAATTATGTTTAAGGGGATAATTAAGACTTCTAATAATTTAGTTGTGTATTTAATAAAGTGTGTCAAGTTTAAAGAGATTTTTAACTATTGACTCATTAAAAATATAGTAAGGATGATTTTAGTGAAAAGAGAGTCCGGACCTAAATAATGTAAAATTTAAAGCAAATGAACCTAAATAATGGGCAAAAGAAAGTTAATTTTTAGCTATTAGCGCAATAATTTCCTGCGCTATGTAGAAAAAAAGCTAAAACCCCATCCCACCCCACTAAATCACCTTTTTTTAAAAAAATAAATTTATTTTAAAAATAAAAAATTACACAACTCAGTTAAAGCATGCGCTATGTAAGTCCAAAAATTAAGGATGCAAGTTTTTAAAGTGTATAAAGTGATTTTAACTTGGGTTTGAGTGTGAAGTTAAAGAAAGAGTTCTTAATATAACTTTATTTTAATTATAAAACAAGAAAAGATGTAAACTTTTACCATGGAAGTTCTTGGGTTAACTTTCTTTATTACGAAAAATGACATAAATTAAACAAAGTTAATTTAACTTTTCATCGGTTAAGTTTTTCCTAATTTTTCATTAAAAAAAAAATTAACACAAGTTTCCTAATTTTGTTATTAAAAAAGTTAAAACTTTCACCAAGAGAAATTAATAAAAAAACTTAACTCAAGTTAAATTTTAAATTGCGAAATTAGGAAAAAAGACAAACTTTTACTATTAAAAAATAGAAAACTTGACTTCACTTGTTTTTTTTGTTACAAAAAAGAAGCTCAATTAAAGAAAGTTAATTTAAATTGATCAACGTCTTCCTAATTTTTTTATTACAAAAAAAATAATCCAAGTTTTCTGAATTTTTAATAAGAAAAGTTAAACTTTCATAAGGAAAAACTTAATAAATGTTTTTAACTCGAGTTAAATTTTTTATTAAAAATCAGACAAATGTTAAACTTTTACCATTGAAAACTTGGATTAGCTATTTTTATTCCAAAAGAAAATGTTAAATAATAATAATAAAAAAGATAACTTAACTTTTCATAGGTCAACTTTTTCCTAATCTGTTTATTAAAGAAATAGTTAATTCTAGTTTTCTAATTTTGTGATAAAGAAAAGCTTAATATTCACAAGGAAAAACTTCATTAAAATTGTTAAGTCGAGTTTAATATTTTATAACAAGATTGGGAGAAAATATTAACCCAACTTTTTTCATAATTAAATTAACATTTTTTCTAGTTTTTTTTTAAACCAAAAAAGTCAATTCAGTTTCCTAATTTTGTAGTAAAAAAAGTTTAACTTTCAGCAACAAGAACTTAATAAAAGTTGTTTACTCAAGTTAAATCTTTTATTACAAAATTAAGGAAATAATTAGACTTTTATCATGAAAAACGTGGGGTAACTTTTTAATTTATTGCCAAAAAAAAGAAGCAAAGAAGTTAAATTAAATAAGCTAACATGGTTTAACAGGAGACGTTAACTTTTTTCTACGTAACGCAGAAAATCCGGGTTATAACTGGGGACGTTAACCTTTTCCTATATAGCGCAAGATATTCCTACACTATTAGTAGTAAATGTAACTTTTTTTTGTTCATTGTTTAGGTTTATTTGGTTTTTCGTCTTTCTATTTTACATTATTTAGTTTTGGACTAGTGAAAAAAAGTCATAGTTATACAACCATACGTGAAATTTACTTAGAGAAAAATCTAAAAGAGAGAAAGAGGCAGAGACTATAGTGTGGCCAAAATCACAATATAAGTGAAAAATGAGATTGGAGAAACAAAAAAAATGCTGAATCAGTTGAAGAAAAAAATGTAACTGAAAAGAAAGATTCTGCCCCAAAAAATACAAAAAGGATAAAGCGATGAGAATAGTAAAGAGCGTCACTCAGAGAAAGTAACCAAACGGCAAGCTAGAGAAGAGAGCACTGTCTGTTGGGAAGCAAAAATTAATGCTAAAAAGTAGTTTATAGGTTTTGCTTCCCCAATGGCATAGACGAAGCTAGAATTTTCAACATTATGGTTTTTGAATTTTAAAATGACGACTTTAATGTTGAAAATATAATTAAATAATAAAATGTGTTTTCTGTAACATCTTAATCTTTTTGATTAGATGGTCACACACTTCAACATGATATCTAAACAGATAAAGATCCCGAGATCGAATCTCATCGCCACTTATATAAAAAAAAAATCACATGCTTGAATCATGTAAAGAATCAGACCCGCGAGTATGCTCTCTCTAGTAACTTAAACTTTTAGATGAGATGATCACACACTTCAACATGGTATCAGAGCAGCCAAAGGTCTTGAGATCGAATCTCACCGCCACTCATATCAAAAAGAATTTTCATGTGCTTAGTCACACACTTCAACATTCAAACGTGAATAATTAGATTCTAAAATTTAACATTTATATATATAAAATAAGATCTTTTAATATAAATATATTGTTTGAACAAAAGCAAGTTCGATCGAATCCATATACGAACTTCTAGCTCCGCCCCATGCTTCCCAACACCTTATAAGATGGCTTCTTGCTGAGAAACAAGACAAAAAAGACTCCTCTCACAAAGCGTGACTTTGCCTTCCCTCATCTATGTTGTCTTCTTTTCATGGAGGTTTCTCAATCTTGTTTCTTTCTATAACTAAATTGCCTCACTCCCCAAATGCTCTGTTCAAAAATGATAATGTTATATACATATGTAATCATGCATATGATTGATTGCAAAATGATGGTAGAATAATGAAGTACAACCTTTATACGTTAATTGATTTTGTTTGATTGGAAGGAATCATGTAAGTCTGTTGAAAATTAATCGAAATAATGAGCTTGCCTTTATTATTAGGTAATCATTAATTATTTTTTGGTGGAACTCATGTAATCACTATAACATGTTTCATCATTTATTGTTTTCTAAAACTTATATATTGTAACCATTGCTATACGATCTACCTCACTGAATATTTCACTACTTCCTGTTTTACTAGATGGAAGAAATACTATACACTTATATTGTGAGTAGTGAAGAGAAAATTGACACAAAGAAAAATATTCTAGTCTCTAACTTCTTCACTATAAAAAAAAGAGTAATTTTATCTTTCAATCGAACTTTGGACTCTTCAACTAATTCAGATCAGAGTTGTTTAAGTCACACGACATTATTGGAATGTTGTATTTTGGAGGGGACAAGTCAAAAGTTATATTGCTGAATCGGTGAAGATTATACCGCATGAGACTTGAATCTGAGCCAGATATCCACGCCCTAACTTGAATATTATATATTTATTTATTTTATTCATTTTATTTTTCAACTATAATTTTCTAAAATTATGGTATATTCACCAATAATTGAAGGAGAATCACTTTTGTTAGGTCCAAAAAAATGTGTATACCAAGATAGGAATATTTTGCTTTGTGTCATTTAGTGTTGAATTGATTTATTTTTTTGTTAGCATTAGTATCTATTTTGATTTTGATTTGAGCTTTGTCAGTGTTACTAATATCTATGAACTATAATTTTTAGTGGACCATTTAAAATTCTAAGTCTCAAACTTGAAATAATATGTTAAGAGATAAAAATTATGAAAAAAGTATATAAAATAATTATAAATTATATTTTTTTTGGGGGGGGGGAGTTAGGCTTGACCCCTACCATGTCCATTACTTCACCAAACAATATACATGTTAGAGAGGAACATGGACCAAACCTCTAACCATCCAATCAAACTATCCAAAAGTTTAGAGAAAGGATTAGCCTATACAACCAATAAACTTAGATTACAAAGAAGTTACACTTTGTCGTATCTTCTTCTCATAGAGGGAAATTTTCACTTGTCCAGTTGAATCAAACCTCTAACCTCTTGCGGAAGATCTTGATAGGAGGAAAAAAAGGTTTCTCTTCTAGTGGCGGTAGCCATTTTGGTTAAGTAATCTGCAATAGTGTTTGCCTCTCTATAACAATGATGAAATTTCACTGATCCATTACTGATAAGAGCAACAATATCTTGAATAATCCTTTTCAACTTACGGTTAGAAGTAACCATGTTGATAAGGATATTATTGATAATCATAGAGTCCACCTCTAAGATGTAGTTATCCAAGGCATTTTCTGCACACCATTTGAGAGCAAATCTGACAGCTACAGCCTTTGCAAAGTTGCTACTAGTACTCTGGATAGGTTTTGAGAAGGCCCCGACGAAATCTCCAACACTATTTTTGATAATACCACCGATGCCAACTGCTCTGTTGTTATAACTTCCATCCACATTCTATATATATCTATTTCTAGCATTTTCCATGTCACTTGTTGAATCTTGACCACGAGTTGTGGCCTCTCTATGCTTTCACACATATTGGGCCAATTATCTGTAATCGTACAGTTAGGAAAAACAATCTTCATAGCAGTAGTTATATTCCATAAAATTTGGTACTCCATCTTCTTTTGATGCATTTTATCTTGATCCCCAAACTTACATGAAGTCCATTGCTTCCATAATTCCAAACAAATAAATATACGCCCAATATGAATAATCATTTTGTGAACACTGTATTTAGTCTTCATGTTCCACCAGTTTTGAAAGATCCTTCTAATAGCACCAGGTTGGTGAATAATTCCAAAAGGGGCACCAATGTGTTTCCATATGTGTTTGGCAGCATCTCCTTGAGTAAAGGTATGATGAATTAAATCAGTGGTCAGATTAGTGCAACAATAGCAATCTGCATTAGATTGCATCCCGAATCTCGCAATGGACTCATTGAAAGGTAGTTTACCCTTACATCTTGAAGAGAACAACTTTATGCCATAAAGTATTAAGGAAATCATTCTTCTATTTTATAGGTTTAACCATTTCCCCGGCAGAACCATTAGAGTACATTCCATCCTCCGTGTCCATACAGATTGGATCATCATCCCGATCTGCAGTGCCAATTTCAATATTTTTGATATCTTGCACGATGTTAGGAGGGAGAACGCAAGAAAGAGTTCTTTCATCCCATGTCCTATTCAACATAAAATCTTTAACACACAACTTTGCTAGTAACCCATCACAACATAATGTAGAAATCGATGCTAGGGGACCATGGCCAGTTCAAGTGTCCCACCAGAAGTTGGAGTTCCCCGAGTTAATATTCCACTTAATTTTCTCTTCTTCTTTACTTCTTTCCCAAACTAAGTTCTTCCAACCTTTTGAGTTTCCTGAGTTCCACTTCTTTTGAGTAATGTGTTTATTAGCACAATATTTTTTCTTCATGAAATTAGCCCAAAGAGAGTGAGCAGTTCTCAATCTCCACCACCTTTTAGTAGCTAAGGTGTTATAGATATCAACCAAACTTCTAATATCTATACCACCTTCATTTTTAGGGTAGCAAAAGTTGGTCCATGAACTCCAGTGATACTTCTTATTGTTAGTAGTGGAGCCCCAAAAGAATCTAGCCATATGCTTCTCAATTAAGTTTAGAGTACCTTTGGGTGGGTTGAGTGCTAATAAAGTGAAAGTTGGAAGAGATTGAAGCACAATCTTGATAAGAACTGCTCTTCCACCATAGTAAGCACTTTTTCTTTCCATCCATTCATTCTTTTGATCACTCTAGTAACCATGCCTTCAAAGTATTCAATCTTCTTTTTTCCTGCATAAATAGGACAACCCAATTAAGTAAAAGGAGGTGATTTTTCCATATAACTTATACACTGCCTCAACCTGCTAATTTTGTAGGGATTGGTTTTAGTCCCTGTGAGAAAAAAAAACTCTTCTCTTCATTTACTTTTTGTCCAGAAGCTCTTTCATATCTGTGAATATGTTTCATAATCATCTTAACTGATTTAGAATTACCACTTGAAAAGATGACAATATCATTTGCATAAGCTAAGTGGTTAATTGGAGGCCCTCTTTTGTTCATAGAAAAAGGAATAAAATTACTATCATTGTTAAGATTATTGAGAGATCTTGAAAGTGCCTCAGCTGCTAAAATAAATAGAGATGGGGATAAAGGGTCCCCTTGTTTGAGACCTTGAGAAGAAGAAAAGAATCCATGTAGGTGCCTTTAATTAAAATGGAGTACCAAACATTATATATAATCCTTCTAATAATATTGATCCAATTAGCACTGAAATCAAATTTATGAAAGCACATTGAAAAGATAAGGCCAAGAGAGTTTATCATATGCTTTAGCTATATCAAGTTTAATTACCATATTACCCCCTCGATTAGGCTTGGCAATATCATGGACTATATCCTGGGCAAGCATAATATTCTCTGTAATAAGTCTTCCAGACACAAAGCCACTTTGTTTATTAGAAACCAACTTAGGGAGAAGAGATCTCAGCCTTCTAGCCACCAATTTAGAGATGATCTTGTTAGTGAAATTACTACGACTTATGGGCCTGAAATCTTTGAAAGTGGAATGAGACTCCACTTTTGGGATTAGAGCCAAGCAAGTGTGAGTATAGAATTTGGTAAGGCCTTTTCCTTTGAATAAATTTGTAACAAAGGCTGTAATGTCTTGATTGATAATATCCCAACAAGACTGGTAGAACATCCCATTGTAGCCATAAGGTCCAGCACTACTCTTAGTATTCATGCTAAAAACTGTTTCTTTAATCTCTTCCTCCTCTAGAATCTTAGACAAATATTCATTATCTTCATTGGTAATGATGGTAGGAATACAATTGAGAAAAGTACTATTACTTCTGGTCTGCTGATTGAGATTGAAGAACCCCCTAAAATATTTGATAGCAACTTTTAATATTATATCTCCCCCTTGAATCCAAACATCTCTGTGATTTGTAAATGAAGCCTTCTTCTTCTATCTCTGAGAATGCTATGGAAATACTTAGAATTGTAATCACCTTCTTTAAACCAGGTGGTTTGAGTCTTCTGTCTCAATAGATTGTCTTGTAGCCCCAACCATCTAATATATTTAGCATGACCTTTATTGAGTTCCTCCCTGTCATGTTCATTATTCCTATGAAGATCTATATCTTTAAAGATGAGCACTTTAAGCTTCCCAGGAATTCACTTTTTCATGAATGTCACCAATATTATTCTTAGACCACTGGCTAAGTCTTCTGCTCAATAGTTTCAGCTTGCTTTGAAGAATCTACATTGGGTTTCCCTCTATAGTATTGCTCCAAACTTGTAGCACAACATCTAAGAATTCTGGTTGTTTATTCCAAAAATTCAAGAATCTCAAATATTTGGAATGAATCTGATGATCATTATGAGATTTCATAAGTAAAGGCCTGTGATCTAACGTTGTTCTAGCAAGGTGCTTGACCATGTTAATATTGAATATTTGAGTCCATTGCTCATTAACCATGACTCTATCAAGTCTTTTTTAGATTCTGCTTCTTGGGCTTCTATTATTACACCTAGAAAATCTTGGTCCACTAAATCCAATATCCATGAAGCCACAAGTTTCCATAATACTGATAAATTCTAAACTTTTACTAGCTCTGTAAGGTTTGCCACCCAATTTTTTAGAAGGGTCGACGATAACATTGAAGTCTCCTCTAATACACCAAGATCCATCCAAAGTGGTATTGAGATTATCAATGCTATCCCACAACTCTTTTTTTTCGGGGCAGTACATTTGGCATATACTGCTGTGATGAAGGTCCCTGAGTCAGTACTATGTTGTTTCATATTGAGAGTTATTTATTGCTCATCGTCTTCATTGATCTCTGAGTGGTCCATATGATTCCCGAAAAAACAAATTTTACCATTAGAGTTGGCAACACAATGATGATAACCCGAGAATCTCCTATAGCCATCAATCTTACTCATATCGACAAAAGGTTCAAAGATAGCAATATAAAATAATTTGTTGATGTTGGCTAGTTGCTTCAGTCTATGTATAGCTTTGTTGCTTCAGTCTATGTATAGCTTTTTTTGGATCTCACCCCCTTAATATTCCAAAAAAGAGCACTAATCATTAGAAACTAGGTGAGGGGGAACTTTGTTTACTATTTCTCCAATGATGTGAAGAAGTAGTCTTCTCTTTGTTGTTTCTTACTTCCTTCATAATTCTGCTTCTTCCTCTTCTATCATGAGTGTCTTGGTTACTTGGAGAACCTTGCTCTTCGTCGTAACCCATGTTGTCTTCTGAATAATTTTTGTATCTATGATGTTTCTTCTCTTTACTTTTTGTCTTACTTCCTCCTTCTTTGCTCATGCTTTCATTTTTACTTTGATCTTGAGAATTGTTTTTTTTTTTTGAGTATTGGATTCTTGGGATGCCTCGTTGTGTTGTATATTCTGTTGAATCTCCTTGCTAACCTCCAAATTCTTGCTTTGAACTTCTTGATCACAGTGAAGATCCTCAAACAACTCTAGAGCTTCCATATTCTTTATCGCTGAAGGAAGGCTATTGGCGTGGTGTTCAATTTCTTTGTTTTGTTGCACTGTGTTACTTTTTTTCTTTTCTTCAGTGTGCTGTTCATTCTGAATGTTACTCATTTCCTCATCTTGATTCTTTCTGTTATATCGAATCTCACTGGTTTCATCAGTAGCTTTTTGAGATTCGATGTTGAGGTTATTCTGGTTTTGATCTGTATCCTCTTTCAGATTCTGCTCACTCGAGTTCTCGGTGTGCTCCACCCCTTTAATCTCGACTTTGTCCTGCTTGAATTCGCTAGTCTTTCTTTGTTGCCTCTTACTCAGTTTCTTAGCTATAACAGGTTTGAACATGACAATATTTTTCTTCTTAGGCATTTTCTTTTTCTTATTTTTCTTCTTCTTCTTGACCATTTCAGCTCCTATTTCTTGAAGTCTTTCACTGTTATCAATCTCAAGTTATTCTTTATTCTTCGTAGGAATAGTTAAATTTTGTTGTGTTTCCTCCTTTGTGACATCAAAACCATTTTGTTGCATATCATTTTCCAAACCTTTTTCCAGTCCTTTCTCTTCCATTTCTTCAAATGTTGTTCTTGGTATTGTTCTGATCATCTTCTCTGTCAGCAACATTCCTTCTTTCCACCACTGTACAGTTAGATAGATTATGACCCAATTTTCAACATTCCTTACAATATTTGGGGATTCCTTCATAGTCTATTTTTTGCACAACCTTTTAGAGGAGACTCGTCATCTTCTAGACCAATCCAAATAGTTTCCAGTAGAGGTTTCAAAAGCTCTACTTCTACCCTGATTTTAGCCATACTAGGTCGGGTTCTTCCCAGTGTACCAGCATCAAGATCAAGAGGAGTATCTACTAAACTTAAGAGTTGTTTAATATAATGCTAGTTGTGAAGATGATAAGGAAAACCTGGGAGCAAAGCCCACGCAGGTGCCACCGGAAGATCTTCCTCTGGTTTGAAGTCGAGGGACCATTTTTGAAGCCACATTTACATTCCGTCGATCCCGATTACTCTTTTGAACCAAACATTTTTTAGTCTTCTTCATTAACCAGATCAATAAACACATTGTAATTGTCATAAACACCTATCTTGACCGAACCTTTTTGCGAGATCAGTTCATTGAATCTCGACCTAATCCCATTGATTTGTGGTCGGGACTTGAGAAATCTTCCAACAAGAGTGTATTTACAATCCTCAGCCATTACCCCATAATATTCTTTCGCTTTGAAGATGATGGCTAGCATCTCATTGTGAGTAGTTAGCCTAGCAGTAACTTTTTCCCTTTCATGGCGATTCGATGGAGTATTTGACGATGAGGGGTTACATATAGAGTTAGCATAAGGGGGTCTTCTTGCAATTGTATCTTGTAGCTTCTTCGTCCTTTTAGATAAGGCCTGATTCTCCTCTAAACGTGCTGAAAGAGGGCCTCTCGGCGGCTCCATACAGTGGAGCGTGGAGTTACTCGCCCCTCAAAGGCTGTTATCTAGCCGTTGCAAGTATAGAAATTAGGAGAGAGAAGAGAGCACTTTTTCGGCTATAACTCAAAAAGAATATATTATATAATTTATATGAAAGTAAATATTTTTATGTATAAAATAAATTTTAAGAATTATAAAAGGTCAATCAACATTTCAATCTTAGGATCTTATTAGAAAAAGAGTCAACTTTCAAGTTCATTTCACTTTCAATTGGAGTAGCAAGAACTCACCTTAAGAAAAGGTCAATTTTCAAGCACACGTAGCAGAAACACTTGGAGGACAAGTTGACTTCAAATTCGGTAAAAGGAAAATGAATATATCACCACTTGAGAAGGCTTGAAGACTCAAGTCAAAATTCAAGAGAAGCTACGTAGATAAGATCTTCTGCCTGTAGTTTCTTTAATATTTTGTCTTTTATTTCATGTAAAAACAGGAGCCCCGAGCCAGAGCCTCGATGGGATCTTACTTGACTTCCAACTCACTCTATTATCTCCTTGAACTACATGTGACCTGATTCTCTTATCACTCGGGATATGTAGGCTGTCTAAAATCAGGATTCGGTCGCATTATTTTCCCTTCAAATAATAGTTCGGTCAAAACTTGTCACATTATCTACTTTTTTATCTGCAAACTCTCTGTGTTTTCAGTCAAAGAGGGGAAAACTGTAGACACGTAATTTTGATCGAATTTGAGACTTTACAAAAAATTTAGTTCTCCAATATTTCTTTTATATCTAAATTAAATATTTTGGTTTTATCTTATTTTAGTAAGTTTATTATAAAAGGGGGGGGGATAAAAAAAACTACAAAAATAGAGTCACATTTTAATGTACATTTTTTTTTATTTTTTTATTTCAAAAGAAAAGAAAGTTTTAAAAATATATGTGTTTTATTTAAATTTAGATTTAATAAATAATTTAGTTTTTAATATTTTTTGTTAGTCACATTTTTATTTTTGGACTAGTCATTTAACTATTAGTATAAAATAATTGGTTACTATTATTATTATTATTATTTCATTGTTATGAAAAATAAAATAAATAAAAAAAACCATACTACTACCCCATATTTCCCCTAAAACATGCAAACCCGTTTTCCTAAAATCCTCTCCTTTTTCTTTTCTTTTCCCTATAAATCTCCACTAAACCCTCTCATCCCAAAAAAATCCTCAACTTTTCGCTTCTATATATGAAGGAGAAGAAGAAAGGAAATGGAGAAGAAGAAAGGCCAAAAAAAAAGGACACAAAGAGTAACACATAGAGAAAAAAAAAATGGGAGACAAAAAAAAAGTCGAGTTTTGATCCAAGTTCCAGTTTTCGATAACAACACCCTTGTTATTATTGTTGCTTAAGTTCGGGGTTCCTTATTGCGATCTTTTCTTCTCGTGAATTAATTTTCATAAAAAGTATCACTTGATCTTCATTGTATGGTTTAATTTTATATATAATTATATAAGACGTGATTCTAATGTGATGAAATTATTTAAATTCTCATTTAAATTTGATACAATAATATTGAAATATATTCGAACATTTGTATGTTAAGTTTAGAGAAAATATGGTATAACATATAATTGTTTCTTGCTTGCTTTGGATCCCATAATTTTCTTTATTCGTTCTATTATGTAAAGCCAAGATGTGACTCGTGAATTATATGAATTAAATTACTTAATTCACATAGGTTTGAGCTATTCATTGTAAGCATAATTTAAAAATAGATTAAGTAGACCATCGTTCATTAGAGAAGTGCATTTCTTAATACAATTTATCTTTTATCTAAACTACTTAAGGTTCTTGGTATTGTATTGACGTCGATCTAATACTAGTTTCAAATTTGGTGTAAATATTAAAGATCGTATTTCTTAAATTATTACTTTTTCCTTTTTTAAAAAAAACAAGGGCCTTTTATGAGTTCATTAAACAAGACATTATATTTGTTTTAATAAATTGCAAATAATAAAAGTCATTTTTCTATTTAAGCAAAATCATTGTTAAATAAGATACACATGTTATTATTTATTAGCTAAAGTGTTCTCTTAATTAATTAATTTATTTATTTTGACACGCTCCATCAAAAAATTAATATTTAGAGTTAGAATAGTAAAAAATAATAATTAATGAATTAATTGTCCTCTATTTGTTAATATATGGAAGCACAATTGCGTTAAAAATGATAAGGTTTAACTAATTGAATTTAATAGATCGTGTGATGGTAATTGAACATCATAAAAAGGCTTTTGGACGTTGTAATATTTTGGTGTTTATATTTATTTTTGACTCTTTTAACATAATTATAGGCAAATATCATTAAATATTAAATAAATATAAATATAATGGATTTTGTCTTAATTAAGAAAGTGGTTACACATCTTCTTTTGAGATGCTTAAAAAATTTCAAGGATGTGGTGACATACCTTGACCAAATTGATCTTATGATAAGTTTTATTAATTAAGATTAAGTCTTATAGATAAAATTATTAGGTGCGATGCAAAGAAGACAGTTATGCCTCTAAATGTCAAGACTAAGAATGTGGTGACGCATCTAGGCTGAGACCAATAAAAGTTAAATAATAATAAATGTGAGCAAACCGTAGCTTGTAATAATATTTGGGCGATTTGGGTGATTCAAAGGGATAAATTGTGTATATTTTCGAGGGAAATCCATTGGTACATTCATAATTAGGAGAATAGGCTTCCTTTGAGGTACTTTGTCCTCTTCCTTGCATTTTTGACTATTCTAGGGCTTAAATGTGGTGGGATTATTTGAGCTCTTTTGGTGCTTGAAATGTTCCCATTTTTGGAGCATAAGTTCCTTGAGCTATTTGGGAACTTGTGATGGAGTTGGTTTTTTAATTTCGTGCACGGGTCCCAATATCGAATTTTGACCCGATTTTAGTTTTATTTTTAATTATAGCAATATGGGTATTAGCCTCGTTTTGATATGTTCTTTGATAATTTGATAGAGTGGCATCGTTTGGAGGCGTACAGGAAGAGAAAGACTCAGGTTTAGCGATTCGGGTGCGGTTTTCGCTTTAAGGAATGTTATGGTTTACTCTTGTTAGACTTGGCTTGGTTAGAATTGATTTATTTTGAGTATTAATTCATGATTATGTTTTTGATTTAAGTGTTGATATCCATTGGACAATTAGGAGTCGATGATATCGATAGTGACAAGTTTAGAGTTTGAGTCGTTGGATCCTTAGCCTAGGTGATATCTTGATTTGCTTGAATCGATTAGAATCCTTAGAGGTTGCTCCTAGGTGATTTGAACATAGGATGTTGGTTGCTTGAATTGCTTGATTTGGTTGCCGCTTCATGTGATTTTGGTGTGTGCCTATATCTTGCTTGTTTTTGATATTGATATGTTGGGCCCGATGCCAAATTTTTGGTATACTAGAGTTTCAGGTTAGTGATTTGGAATCTTTGATAGGATTTTACTTAGCTCGAGTGATATGTGATTTTGACATACTACTTTATTTGAATTGCCTTGCCACTGTTAAAAACCCCTTTTAAAGAATAAAATGGTGATATTAAGATTTTGATTTATAAATAAGTATAATGATTTGAAGAAAATACCAGTGATATTTTAATCATGACATTTATTATTGAGAAGCTTGAGGCATGAATTTCGGGTGACCCGTTGCTTCATATTTTGGGTTATTATTATTATTGAGAAGCTCAAGATATGAATTTCGGGTGGCCCATGATACATATTCGGTATACTTTTATTACTACTACTATTGGGAAGCTCGTGGCATGAATTATGGGCGACCCGTTGCTACATATTTTGGGTTATTATTATTATTATTGCTGAAAAGCTCGAGGGGTGAATTTCGGGCGGCCATGATACATATTCGGGTTACTATTATTACTAATACTATTGGGAAGCTTGAGGCATGAATTTCTAGTGCTTCATAATACTTTTAGAGGATGTTGAGCCTTAGCTATGAGTTTACCATTGTGTATTCTTTGGTGTTTTATTAGTTGTATGATTGGTCCGGCTTAATTGACTACCTTATGATTATTGTCATGCCCTCTTCCCCTATATTTGTAGTTTATGCTCTTCTCTTATTGTTATTAATATCATCATGCTGCTTATTATATATTTTATTCTTTTTGAGCTTGGTCGGCCTATGATACTTACTAGGTACCCCGTGTTTTGGTACTCATACTGTATTTCCGCATCTTTTTAATGCAGCTCCCAGTTCAATCCACCCTTAAAGCGTACCTGATCATCTGTAACTGAGCCAGATCTAGATTGTGGTGAGCTGCCGACGTTCAAAGACTTGCTACATTCTCTCTTTGCTCTAACTTATATTTTGTATTTTTGGACAGTCAGTTCTGCATTGTGTATATATATATATATATATATAGTCAGGTCTTGTACTTAGTAGCTCTTGTATAGGTGACACCAGGTTTGGGGTTTGATCTAGTGTCAATTCATCATTTTTGGTCACTATTGGGCCTTTTGTATATTTTGTATCATATTTACATATTTATACCCTGGCCCAACTATTCTTTTGTTATATTCCGTTTGCTTCCGCCTTCTTATGTTATTATTATTTAATTAAATTGAGGCTTGACTTCCGTTTGAATTGGGTTTGGATCATCTACTAGGGGGGTTATAGTAGATGCCATCATGGCCCGAATTCGGGTCATGACAGAGTGGTATCAGAGGTTAGTTTCATCGGTCTCACCATTACAGGATCAAGTGTCTAGTAGAGTTCCGCAGATTTGTACGATGACGTCTGTATCCAATCTTCGGGAGACTATAAGACATTGTTAGGAATTAATTCACTATGCTTGTTTCTGGCCTGCGCTAATAATGATGAACACTTTTAAATTCTAATTGTTTTACTCTTTCTCATATGGCAAGGACGAGATCTACTCAGGGTGGATGAGAGCCCCAACTCGAGGTAGAGGTCAAAGACAACACAGAGGCTGGAGTAGAGATCATGCTATAACACCAGCGCCGAAGCCAGACAATGAGGTTGAGCAGTTTGAGTATCAGCCAACAGAGGAGGATCCAGTCCATCCCCAACCTAAATTAGTAGTCACATCACTATTACAGGATACCTTGGCTCGGATACTTAGCTTCATATAGGGAATGTACTAAGCAGAGACCCTGCCTAACACATCAGATAGACCTCAGGTCCGAGAGGAGGCACAAACTTCAGGCCAAGACGAGGCACATTATGACAAGACTTAGATCTACAGCTTGCTACTACAGCTAATCCGATGATTTATCCTACTTCTACAGTTGTTCAGCACATGGCAGGTAGGCCAGTCATGACTGGAGAGAAGAAGAATATGTTAGGGAGCTTTATGATATTGGACCCTCCTAGGTTCTCAGGTGTCGTGGGCGAGGATGCACACGAGTTTCTAGTTAGTTACCTGGAGAGGTTTCATAAACTTGTATTAGTGAAGTCCCACGAGGTTAATTACACTGCTTTTTAGTTGGATGTACCAGCGAAGCAGTGGTGGAGGTCTTATCTCATCTATAGACCTATGGGATCGCTACTGATATCATGGACTCAATTCTTCGAGGCTTTCTTGGAGAAGTATGTACCCCGTAGTTTGAGGCAAAGGTTGAGATATGAGTTCAAAACGCTAGTACAGGGATCGATGATGGTTACAAAGTATGAGTCTCAATTTTATGAGTTCTCAAGGAACTCTACCATGATCATACTGATAGAAGAGGAGCGGGTATGTCAATTTTCATAGGGTTATCTATTCCTTTGAGGTTGGCTATAGAGTAGAAGGTTGCATCGAGTTATTCGTCTTACAGATAGTAAATCATGACCATACTATTGAGGCTATACATCATGAGGACTATAGAGGTAGCGACAAGAGGCCTCACCGCCAGGGCAGTTTCAGTGGACACCAGTCACATGGTAGGGGTTCTTTTGTTAGAGGTCATCCCAAGCAGTATCCACCAAGTAGATTAGTTCAGGCAGCCTTATAGCTTACCAATGGTAAGAGAGGCCAGATATTGGGTCAGTCTTATCGGGGTTAGACTTTCGGGTATTCAGGACATGGTGGCCATTCAGGTTCACCAGAGACATCATGGGGGGGTTCATTCAGAGGGCCATGCTATGAGTGCGGTGTGGTAGGCTACTTTTCCAAGGAGTATCCTACTATTAGCTATCGTAGATTCCAGATACAGCAGGGTCAGCAGGTTCAGGCCCTAGGTACTCAGTTCATCTACCTAAAGAGAGTGTGTAGAGTGGTAAATGTGAGTCTCAGGGTACTAGGGGTGGTCCCCAAGCAGGCTGGATAGGTGGTAGAGGTGGACGTAGCCATATGTATGTTTTTTTGGGTAGGCAAGAGGCAGATACATCAAGTGACATCATTACAGGTACGATCTCTGTCTCTTACTAGCCTGCCTATACTTTATTTGATTTGGGTTCTACTAACTCGTATGTGTCTTCTCATTATGCTACTCGATGGGATGTTTTATGTGAGCCATTGTCTGTATCTATATGTGTAGCTAACCCCGTAAGTGATTATTTAGTAGTGGATCGAGTGGATCGAGTATATCGATCATATGTGATGACTATCATAGGGTATGATACTAGAGCAGACCTGATTATGTTAGAGATAGTAGACTTTGACTTGATTCTAGGCATGGATTGTTTGTCTACTCATCATGCAGTTTTGGATTACTTCTCCAAGACTGTCACTTTGTGTATGCCTGGTATTCCTCCAGTCATGTGGGAAGGTGTAGTTAGTCATGTGTCATGTTGTATGATGTCCTTTCTTGAGGGCTTAGCGATTAGTAGGGAAAGGGTTTCTAGCCTATCTTGCTTATGTTTGTGACACTCATGCTGACACTTCTTCTATTGATTCTATTTTGGTGTTTCGAGAGTTCCCTAATATATTTATCACCGATCTACCTGGCCTTCCTCCTGAGCATTATATTACTTTTGGCATTGATATTGAGCCGGGTATATAACTAGTCTCTATTCCATCATATCGGATGATCCGGTTGAGTTGAGAAACCTTAAGGTGCAGCTCTAGGACCTCTTGAATCAAGGGTTTATAAGAACTAGTGTGTCTCCCTAGGGTGCTCCTATTATGTTTGTGAAAAAGAATAATGGTACCTTGCATATGTGTATTGATTATAGGTAGTTGAATAAGGTGACCATCAAGAATAGGTACCCGATGTCGTAGATTGATGACTTATATGACAAGCTCTAGGGTGCAGAAGTGTTTTCTAAGATAGAATTATGGTCAGTGTATCACTAGCTAAGGATTAGGGAGTCAAATATCCCTAAGACTACTTTTAGGATTCGATATAGGCAATATGATTTCTTAGTCATGTCTTTTGGGTTGACTAATGCCCCAGCTATATTGATGGATTTGATGAACCATGTGTTCAAGCTCTACTTGGACTCCTTTGTAATTGTATTCATTGATGACATTCTACTCTACTCCGGGAGTAGAGAGTAGCAAGAGCAGTACATAAGGAAAGTACTTCAGACCTTGCGAGATCAGAAGTTGTATGCCAAATTCACTAAGTGTGAATTTTGGCTTGAGTTTGTGGCTTTCTTAGGGCACGTGGTGTCTAAGGATGGGATTATGGTAGATATAATGAAGATAGCGGCAGTTTATGATTAGGCTAGGCCCACTTCTCCTATCGAGATTCACAATTTCATTGGGTTGGCAGGGTATTACAGACTGTTTGTAGAGGAGTTCTCTTCTATTGCAGTATCTTTGACCAGATTGACTCAGAAGAGTGTTCCTTTCCAGTGGTCTGGTGAGTGTGAGACGAGCTTCTTGAAGCTCAATGCCTTGTTGATTTCAAAACTAATCCTTACTCTTCCTATTGAGAGATAGGGATTTATAGTGTATTGTGATACTTCAAGTATTGTCTTGGGTTGCGTTTAGATGCAGCAGGGTAGAGTTATTGCATATGATTCTAGGCAACTGAAGGTACATGAGTAGAACTACCCCACTCATGATTTAGAGTTGGTGGTGGAAGTCTTCGCATTAAGGATTTGGAGGCATTACTTGTATGGAGCCTATTGTGAGATTTTTACGGACCACCATAGTCTTTAAGACATAATCAGCTAGAAGGACCTTATTTTTAGACAACACAGGTGGTTGGAGTCGCTGAAGGACTATGATGTCTCCATTCTCTATCACTTGAGCAAGGCAAATGTGGTAGTATATGCTTTGAGCCAGAAGGCGGTGAGTTTGGGGAATTTGACATTCTTATTAGTTAAGGAGCAACCTCTAGCTTGGGACATTCAGTCCTTAGCTAACTTGATGGTTTGTCTTGATGTTTCTGAGCTGGTCAGGATAATTGCTTGTATAGAGGCTAGGCCCTCCTTGATGGAGCAAATTCGGACACAGTAGTTTGAGGATCCACAGCTGAGGGTGATTCGTGATAAAGTTCTCAGTGGGGAGGCTAGTAAGGCGACCTTAGATCTGGAGGGCATTTTGAGGATTGAGGGTCGTATTTGTGTTCCTAGAGTTGGAGATCAAGTCAGGCTCATCCTTGAGGAGGCCCATTATTCCAGATATTTTATTCATCCTTATGCAGCAAAGATGTATCACAACCTACGACAGCATTACTAGTGGTGTGGGATGAAGTGGGACATTGTAGCTTTTGCGACTAGGTTCTTGAATTGTCAGCAGGTCAAATTCAAGCATCAGAGGCCAAGTGGTTTGACCCAGCGACTACCCACCCTAGAGTGGAACTAGGAGCAGATAGATATTGACTTTTTTGTGGTTCTACCATATACCTCTCGAGGTTTTGATTCTATTTGGGTCATCATAGATCAGTTGAACAAGTTTGCTCACTTCTTACCAGTCCATACTACCTACATATCATAGAAGTTGGCTCAGATTTACATATGAGAGGTGGTTCGATTCATGGGGTGTAGATTTCTATCATTTTAGATAGTGATATTTAGTTCACTTAGCATTTCTAGGGGTCTATACAGAAGGAGTTTGGTACCCGAGTCGAGCTCAACACAACTTTCCACTCCTAGACCGATAGTCAGTCAGAGAGGACTATTCTGGCCTTGGAGGACATGCTACGGGCCTGTGTTATTAATTTTGGAGGTTAATGGGATTAGTTCTTAGCTTTGGCAGAGTTTGCATATAATAATAACTACCATTCGAGCATTGAGATGACACCTTTTAAGGCATTACATGATAGGAGATGTCATTCCCCAGTGGGTTGGTTTGATGCCTTTGAGGTTAGGCCTTGGGGCACCGATTTGCTATATAAGTCGATAGACAGAGTTCATATGATTCAAGAGAGGCTCATACTGCCTAGAGTAGGCAGAAGAGTTATGCTAATCGGAGGGTACGACCTTTGGAGTTCATGGTTGAAGATCGAGTATTCCTACGAGTGTCGCCCATGAAGGGAGTGATGAGGTTTGGGAGGAGGGGTAATATTAGCCCCAGGTTTATTGGCCCTTTTGAGATCTTGAGGTGGGTAGGAGAGGTAGCTTATGAGTTGACCTTTCCCCTAACACTATTAGGTATTCACCCTATATTCCATGTTTCTATGTTGCGGCAGTACGTTCCAGATGAGTCTCATGTTATTCAGTGTGATTAAGTTCAGTTTGATAAGTCTTTAGCCTTTGAGAAGGAGCCTGTAGCTATTTTGGACAGGCATGTTAGAAAGTTAAGGTTTAAGGAGATTCCATTGGTGAAATTCCAGTGGAGGCATTGTCCGATCGAGGAGGTTACTTGGGAGATTGAGCAGGACATGCGGACATGATATTCTTATCTTTTTGAGGCACCAGGTACCTTTCTCCCTTAATTTTCAAAGATAAAAGTCCTTTGAGTAGTGGATGTTGTAATGACTTCCAAGGTCATTTTTATGCTTTTGCATGTTCTTACCATTTTACCCCCTTTCCGTAGCTTCAATATAGATCTTATGTGAGGTTGGGATGGGTGACACGCTCTCCAAGGTGCTCGATTGAGTTTTGAGGTAGTTTGGTCATTTTAGAGGCTTAAAGTTTGAAAGAGTTGAATTTAATCAACATCCAGAGATTCGAATGTCGTATGAGAATTCTGATGGTTCCATCAGCTTTAGAAGGCCCATTTAGGTCTAGAAGGAAGGTTGGTTTGGGTTTTGGAGTCTTCGTTTTGAGTTTAAGTGGTTTTGTCGTTTTAACTTTAAAGTTTGGCCAAGTTTGACTTTGATCAATATTTTGAGTTAACGCGCTCAAATGAAAATTCTTTCAGTACGGTTAGCTCTGGAATGCCAAGTTTTGTCTTGAATGACCTTTGGTTTGGTTCCTAAGGTGATCGGAATGATTTTTTGGGCGTTTGTTCAACATTTTATTAAAACAACCTCCGTTTGAAAATTCATTGATTCCATTATTGTTTCCTGTTGGGTAGCATATCTCATTTGTGCGCACAAGGTTTTGAATGAATTGGGAATACCCCGTCGGAGATTTTGGCATGGCAAGCTCAAATTGCACCAGCAGAACGTGGTGTCGTCGCTAAAGCAACTCTTGGTCGCTAAGGTCGCTAAAGAGACCAGGCTATAGGGCCGAGTGTCACTAAAAAGACCAAATGTCACTAAAGCAAACTGTCGCTTAAGAGACCTATTGTAGATAAAGCGACATCAAAGACCTGTTTTTGGTCCCTTTTTCAGATTTGAGACCAAACTTTCAACCTCAATTTTTCTCTCTGTATTTGGGAGATTTGGTTGATTCAAAGGGCTAAATATCATATATTTTCGAGGGGAATCCATTGGAACGTTTATAATTAGGAGAAAAGGCTTCCTTTTAGGTACATTTCCCTCTTTGTTGCATTTTTAACTATTCTAGGGCTTAAATATAGTGGGATTATTTGAGCTTTTCTAGTGCTCGGAATGGGCCCATTTTTGGAGCATAAGTTCCTATTTGGAACCTTGTGAAGAAGTTGGTTTTTGATTTCGTGTGTGGGTCCTAATATCGAATTTTGACCTGATTTTAGTTTAGTTTTTAATTATAGTAATATGGGTATCATTGGCCTCTTTTTGATGTGTTCATTGATAATTTGATAGAGTTGCATAGTTTAAAGGTGTCCCACAAGGAAAAGACTGAAGTTTAGCAGTTCGGTTGTGGTTTCGGCTTTGAGATAGGTTATGATTTATTCTTGTTAGACTTGGCTTATTGTTGTTATTATTGTTGTTGTGATCGTTTCTCTAGATAGTCGATCATGCACACACCAATTAGAGGATCCGTATTAAGGGCTATAGAGGCCCCATTATCAGGGTGATTTTAGTAGATCTGAGCCCCATGCTATAGGGATTTTGGGAAGAGGTTACCCATAATAGTTTCAGCCTACAAGGCCGGTTAAGGAAACTCTTTAGCTTATCGATAGTGGCACTGTCAGTGCTAGATGCCAATTGGTTCAAAATTCTTGGGGTTCACATTCAGGGTATTCAACCTATGATCGCCCTTCTATTCAAAATGTGCAATTTCAGCAAGTTACCTCCTCTAGAGGTTGTTATGAGGGCATTGATTTAGGACACTTTTCTAGGGATTGTCATAGGGGTCACTTCCTCAGGTAGCTAGCCTAGCAGAGTCAGTAGGGTCAATAGGTTCAAACCCCAAGGCTCTAGTTTAGTCGACTAGAGGTGGTGCTCAGGGCTGTAGGGGTGCTCCCTAGGATGCTCGAGGTGATTCTCAAATAGGTAGGTCGGGTGGTTACGATGGACGCAGCCATATTTATGTCTCTCCAGGTAGGACAAAAGTAGAGGCTTTGGAATCTTTTATGAAAGGTACGATCTCTATCTCTTATCATCCTACATATGCTTTGTTTGATCTAGGGTCTACTTACCTATATGTATCTTCCTATTATGCTACATGTTTAGATGTGTTATGTGAGACCTTTCCTGAGCCTATGCATGTATCTTTCCTTATAGGTGACACTTTAATAGTGAATCGAGTGTATCGATCCTACGTGGTGTCTATATTAGTATATGATACTAGGGCATACATAATTATATTGGATATGGTAGACTTTGACTTTATTTTAGGCATGGATTGGCTTCTTCACCATGCAGTTTTGGATTACTTTTCTAAGATTGTTACTTTATGCATGACTGGTGTACCTTTGCTTGTGTGGACGAGTACCACTATCCATATACCGAGGGGTGTGATCTTATTTTTATGGGTGCGACGGTTGGTAGGGAATGGGTGTCTAGCATATCTTGATTATGCTCATAATACTAGTACAGATACTCCTTCTCTTGAGTTAGTTTTGGTGGTTAGACAATACTCTAATATGTTTCCTACTAACTTACATGGTCTTTCTCCTGATCATGATATAGATTTCAACATTGATATTGAGTCGGTCACACAACTTGTTTCTATTCCACCCTATCAAATTGCTCTAAGTATGTTGAAGGAGCTTAAAACACAACTCCATTACCTTTTGAGTAAGGGATTCATTAGACCTAGTTTGTATTTGTGGAGGTGCCTCTATTCTGTTTGTGAAGAAGAAGTATCGTACCTTGTGCATTGTATTAACTAAATATAGTTGAATAAGGTGACCATCAAGAACATGTATTAGATGCTGCAGATTGATGATTTTTTTGACCAGCTTTAGGGTGAAATAGTTTTCTCTAAGAAGACTTGAGATCGAGCTACCACCTGTAGAGGATTAAGGAAGAGGACATCCCTAAGACTACCTTTAGGACTTAGTACAGACATTATGAGCTCATAGTTATGTCTTTTGGGTTGACTGATTCCCCAAAAATGTTCATGGAGTTGATTATTATTATTCAGTCCCTACTTAAACTCATTTGTGATAGTTTTCATCAACGATATTCTACTCAACTCTAAGTGTAGGGAGAAGCATCTGAGGGTTGCACTCTAGACCTTGCGAGATCAGCAGTTGTATGCCAAATTTACTAAGTGTGATTTTTGGGTTCAATCTATGGCATTCTTGAGGCACGTAGTGTCAAATAATAGATTAGGATGGATCAAGTGAAGATAACCAAAGTTCATGATTGGGCTAGGCCTACTTATCCTACCAAGGTTCATAATTTAGTCAGTTTAGTAGGCTACTATTGGTGGGTCATAGAGGGATTAACTTTGATAGTGACACGTTTTACTAGATTCACTTAGAAGAATATCCCTTTCTAGTGGTCTAATGAGTGTGAGGTGAGCTTTATAAAGAACAAGGCCTTTTAGTGGTCTGATGAGTGTGAGGCAAGCTTTCTAAAGATTTATTGCATATGTTTTTATGCAACTGAAGATTCATGAGAAGAACTACCTCACTCATGACTTATAGTTTGCGGTGGTAGTCTTCGTATTGATGATTTGGAGGCACTACTTTTATGGAGTTCATTGTGAGGTTTTTACCAATCACCATAGTCTTCAGTATATCTTTATCCAAAAGGACATAAATTTGAGATAGCGAAGGTGGCTAGAGTTACTGAAGTATCTATAATGTGATGATCCTTTATTATCTCAGCAAGGCAAATATAGTAGAAGATGCCTTGAGGTGGAAGGTGGTGAGCATAGTGAGTTTGAACTTCTTAGCTGTAGAGGAGTGACCTTTTATTTCAGACATCCAGTCCTTAGCCAACCGAATGGTTAGACTTGATATTTCTATACCTATCAGAGTTCTTGCTTGTGTGGAGGCTAGATTTTCTTTGATAGAGAAGATTCGAGCACAACAATTTGATGACCCACAATTAAGGGTGATTTGAGATAGGGTTCTTAGCAGCGAGACTAGGAAGGCGACCTTAGATATAAAACATGTTTTGAGGATCGAGGGTCGTATCTATTTTCCTAGAGTTGGAAACTTGGTTAGATTGATTCTGGATGAGCCCCACTACTCTAGATATTCTATTCACCCTGGTGGGGCAAATATGTATCGTGGTTTGAGGCAGCACTATTGGTTGTGAGGGATGAAGAGGGACATTTCAATATTTGTGCCTAGGTGCTTAAAATGTCAGCAGGTGAAGTATGAGCATAGAGGCCAGGTGGTTTGACCCAACGGCTACCCATTCTAGAGTGGAAATAGGAGCGGATAGCTATGGACATTTTGGTGGGATTCCCATGTACTTTTCAGTGTTTGTATGCTATTTGGTTCATCGTAGATCGATTGACCAACTCTTCTCATTTTTTGTCGGTTTAGACTTCCTATAGTTTTGAGAGGCTAGCTTATACCTACATTTGGGAGATTGTCCATTTGCATGGTATGCTAGTGTCTATTATTTTAGATCATGGTACTTAGTTCACTTCACATTTTTGGAAGTCTATTTAGAGGGAGTTGGGTACGAGAGTTGAGCTCATTACAACCTTCCATCTACAAACTAAAAGTCAGACTAAGAAGGGAATGCTTTGGCTAGGATCTGCATCAAAAGTACATAGAAGTACGGGGTGAGTATAATACACATGTACTCAGTAGGTTTGACCAACTGAATAAGATAGATAATCTGAACTTATGAAAAAGAACTATGAAACACTTCTAACCTGCATACAAAAATGTCACATTCCGGCATTGGCGCCACCTATTTATTTAAGAATAAAGTGAGTAAAATAAATGGGCAGAACTACAGATAAATACTAATTATAGAAGAAAAGATTCACAATAACAGAGATGACCAAATGTAGTGCAATACAATGATGAAATGATAATGTGGTAGGACTAAGATTGTCGCACAACCTGTCGTATACACCTTGTCAAGCCTCTAGCTGCCAAGATAAGAACCCATGGGGAACTCGTAATCCTTATACCAAATCTTATGATCTCAATATCTTGTCAGCTTTCCACCTACCTCATGGTCAAGGATATATGAGGTGTCTTATTTTCTTTCTCAAAACAATACTACCAAAGTTCTCAATTTTCTATAAACAATGACATGATGAGTGAGGATGAATGCATCACAACACATATAACACAAAGGAATAATCTACTCAATAGATGCATAATAAGAGGTTGAATTTACAAATCTCAATAAATCATGATATATGCCCTCCATACCAAAACTAGAGATAGCATTCATCTGAAACATGCATTTATATTTTAAAAATGTTCATTTCATGTTAAGAAGTGATAAAACTCATCATAAACCCCTCTCTCAGGCATTTCACATCAACACATAAGAATAATCCGCTTAAAAAACCTTTCACGAGCAATCTCATAGATCATTTACTCTCAAAGAAAATAATAATATCACATATAGCCCCCACACGGGCAAATCAAAACAAATAAGCCCCCACATGGGCAAAACATAATAAATAAGTCCCACATAGGTGAAATAGAAAAATTCATAATTTAGAACACCTAAATCTCATGGTATGATCCCATCCCGTATCCTACCTCATAAGAACAATTAACTACCTATAATGACCCTCCAGGTTATTTTCTCTATTTTTCAATCTTTTCAACATTTTGGTCGTTCATTTGGTTTTTATACCTATTTCTGTATTTTAGAGCTCTTGGAGTTTGAATGGTTGACTTCAGTAAAAACTCTGGGAAAATGGCCATAAAATGAAATTATGAAGATTCTATCATCTCAAGAAGGGACATTTTAGGCCAGAGTCATGGTTAGTTTGGGTTTTGAAATTTTTGTTGTGAGTTTGTGCCATTAGGCATGTTAACCTTAAAGCTTAAGCCAAATTTTGAGTTTGGTCTATAGTCTTGGTAAACATGCTCGGATGAGAATGACCTTTCATATTATTCTCGAGATTTCTAATATCATTTTGAGCCTTCTTATAAAATTTAGCTTAAAATTAAACTTGAGTCTGGAACCGACTTATCATTGAGATGACCTCAGATGAAAGTTTTGATGGTTCCACTGAATCTAAAATATTGAATTCGATGGGGTAGCATATTTTGTTTGTGTGCTTGATGTTCTGAATGAATCTCAGACACCCCATCAGAGAACTAAATTTGAGCAAAACAACTGAAGTGCCCATATTTGGTGTAGGATTTTAGCGGCAAGAATTTAGGCTTTTTAGCAACCAAAATTACCTTTTAGCAATCACAATTTCTGGTATTTCAATTTTAAAAATTAGTTTTAGTCCTCATTTTTTGAACGCGATAACTCGAGTTCTGGATCTCTATTTTGGGTGATTCAAAGTTCAGTGTATTTGAAAATTTTGTAGATACGCATTAGAGAGTTCAGAGATCATCGGGGACTCATCTTTCAAGGAAAATTTTGCCTTGAAGGGGATGACATTCCTATCTTCTTTAGCTTTAATAGAGTTTTGTTGCATTAACTAGGTTTGGGTTGTTTTGAGCCACAAATTGTGCTCCATTTTGGGATATAAGTTTGGGGAGCTGAAATAAACCTTTTCATGTAGTCAATTTTGGAATTCCCGGTGCACACCCCACAATCCCATTTTAGATTAAATTTTGGGTCCGACGTTCATTGAGAATTTGGTGTCTAAATGTTCATTATGATCAATATTTTGATAGCATGACAGTGACCGAAGGTATTTCGGAGGTGGGAAGCTTCAATTTGGAAGGTTCAAAGTGGGCGTGATCGACTTTGAGGTATGATAGGTCTCCTATTTTAATTGAGATTTATTAGATAATTTTTAATTATGAATTACATATGGTATAATTTGGTAATAGCCAAGTATTAGGTTTGCCTCCTTTTATTCCATTTTCTTGATTCCAGATGAGCCTTAGACTAGAGTAGTTTCGTGAAATCCTTGGTTTAGGCTATGGGCCTTACTTGTGGCATTGTTTGATTTGATTATCCTTATTAGCATCGATACTTGATGGCCTTAGGCAAGGTTTGTGTGACGCTCCGGGAGGGTACCCTAGATGTGATCAGCACTCGAAAGCCATTTCTGGCCTTCAAGAGAACCACCTGGTCAAGTCACACTTTCATTCATTCACATTTTATCAGCGGAAGACTCAATCATAAGAATACTATTCATAATTTAGGGCCAAAGGCCAAACAAATACCTAATCAATAACTAACTAGAATAAAACTAGTCAAAATAGACAATTCAACACTTCCACACTCTAGTTTATGAAGCCTCTATCAACAATCCAGGAGGTGTCAATGACAAGTCCATGGCTACCAACGATCAAAATAAAGAAAACAAAACAAAGCTATAAAGATAATCTCGGTATCCTCCGGAAACTAGGACTCACCAACTAGCTGGAAGTGAGGAGATCTTCAATGGTGTGTCGGTTGATGATCTCTAGTACCTGTCTCTACATCATGAAACGATGCATGCCAAATGGCATCTGTACATGGAATGTATGAGTATGTAAAATGGCTGAATAAAACAGACATCAAGGGAGAATCAGATCAACTCGAAATCTCAACTCAAGAGAAAGAATAGCTCAATCAAGTGTCCTAAGTCTAAACAGGGATATGATTTAGACGGGACCAATCATATACAATTCAACCTAATCCAACTCAGAGTACTATCAAGACCTATATAGGAGTTTCTCTTATCCGACAACCATCACTTATGAGCTAGTGACAGTACAACAAACCGATGTTGTTGCCGCATCCGTTCATACTTTGCCAGGGTATGAACGAATCAACCACTCATGGATCCAATCCAACCAAGTCCTATAATGTCAGGACAATAATTTTGGGGAAACATCCGGCTTTAACGGTTCAATCCCCTCCTACATTTGGCGATGTAGTTATTGGATTCGAGTTATTACTTACTCTTACCCAATTCGGTGCTCGATACCCCTCCCAAGACTCAATTCTCATAAAACTCCATCCAATCAACTCAATCAAATCATATCAACAAGTCTCATTTGGAACCTTGTCAAATCATTAATTCTATCACAATCAAGCCTCTCCCAATCATATCTTTCATGAGTAGTTACATATGCATTTATAACAACATACAAACCTATCAAATCGTTCCTCTATTCATTTAACACATCCTTTGGGACTCATCACAACTCTAAGATTCTAAATCAATAATTCAAGATGAGCAACATATTTAAGAAAATTAACATATTTAACATAATCAACATAGTTAAGAAAATCAATAAAGTATGTTTAACAACTCATATCCATCAACTAATACTAACATGAAGATTTTAGAAATTTCTTGACTCAACAACATCAACATAACAAGAATCAAATTAATAGATAAAAAGACTCATTTGGACATAAGCCTATCAAGAAACTCCATTCTTATGAATATTTAACCTCAAAGAAGGTGTAGGGCACATGGGTGGACTCAACCCATGCTTTGAGTAGCCTTACATACCTTGTGAAGACTTTGAAGAAACCTTGATGTTAGGTCTTCAATGAAAGGCTTGAATTCTTGAAGTTCTTGAAGGCAATCCTTTTTGGAAATGGATTTGAAGGAGAAGAAAGGGGATTTCTAGGGCTTTTTAGAGAGAGGGATGTACTGAAAATAATAGTCCAAAATGTCCCAAGGCTAATGTATATATAATTTGGGAAATGTTCAATTTGCCTTTTCTCCAAAAATCTTGAAAGACGGGCTAAAACACTCCTGGCGCTATAGTGGAGCGCTGCGCCACTGCAGCGCCAAGTCGAATATAGGCTTAAAACATGCACATCTGATAGTGACGCAGCGCGCCAAGGACCAAACTACTGAGTCTGTTTCATGGCGCTATAGTGGCGCATCGCGCCCTTACAGCACCAAGCCTAAGTCTTTCTAGGTTCTGGAAAATAGGCTTAAAAATCCTGCACATCCAATAGTGGTGCACCGCGCCAGGGACCAAACTATTGAGGCTGGTTCCTAGCGCTATAGTGGCGCGTCGCACCACTGCGGCACCAAGCCAGGTTTCCTGCAGTTAAAACCCAGGCCGGAAATTCCTGCAGTACTAGTTCGTCTTAGGATAGTCATAACTTTTGACTCCGAACTCCAAAAATTACAATCTTGGCGGCGTTGGAAATAAGACTCAAATACCTTTAATGTAATAGGTTATGGGCCACCCAGATCATTATATTTCAAAGGATATGGTCGTTAGAAGTCGACCCCTTATACAAACGCATTCTAAAACTTAGCCAAGACGAACTCTTTGGACTTAACTTGGTTCTAGGGATCCTTGTGACCCCATATCACCTATAACACTCTTACATTACTTGGGAAATCATCCTAACTCATGCATATACTTCACAATAGTCGAGTTTGATCCTACACGTACATGAATAAGGGTCCAAACCTTAGTGAAAACTTTTTGAGGGTGTTACAGTTTGAGCTTTAGATGCCTCAATTTTTGTTCCACTGCCCTTGTAGTTAGGTGTGGCTTCTGATAGGTCTTATTTCGAATGATCTTCATTATGCTAGTACTGAGACCTTAATTTCTTGTCATAGGTATAGGTTTGGCTTAACTATGCTTGGTTGTGAGCTAGACTAGTATATTTGGGGTAAGAGTCGATCTTAGAGCTATTTCTCATATAATTTATTCTGAGTCATTCCTTGTTTTCTTTTCCTTAAGGTTAGCGATAGGCTTGTGATGCTTTATTGAGTTGTTCCTATATTGTTGGGACCGAGGCCATGTTTGAAGAGCAGTTGGATTCTAGGTTAGTTCCATCTGCCTTAGTAGCATGGTAGGTTGGTCATTGTACTTCTAATTACATGTGCCTTGTTTGGATATTGGTGATGGCATGATTTGCATTGGTTGTTCATTTTTATGTGTTTTGTGGTACGATTTTGGGTCATGCATTAATTCCTTATTATCATTTGGAAGGCTTTTTTCACATGGTTACTATTTCAAACTATTTTTAATAGGAGTCGTACCACCTGTATTACTGGTTTCACTAATATTTTGAGATATATGGGATGTAGGGGATGTGCTCCTTTTTATATATTAACTTTTGAGGAATTTGAGGCATCGAAGGTGTGTTTAGTGTTTACTTGACTAGTCGCATGTCGTCGCCCTTTTATGCATTGGTTGCATTGGTTTGTCTACTAGTTCCTCCAGTACCATGACGGAGATGATATATTTCTAAGACCTATTATGGGAGTAGGCAGGCTATACGAAGTTTCTCGTGTCCTATATGGGCCCTCTATCCGTGAGTACCATACTACTGGATGAGAGAGCTATATGGGTCCTACCTTGCATGCTATGGGTAATGATAGGTGTATATGCTTTAGGTTAAAGTCCCTTATCATAGTTGGTACACCAGATTCTGTATTTCTTGTATTTATATGGATCACCTATCACTAGTATAATTGATTGTTATTTGGCATCTGCTAGTTTTATGAGGACCATTTGGGTTATGTTTATTCTTTGTACCATTCAAGAGTATCGACGTCTGATGGGTTATTGTGTGATTATACTTGTGTTCATTTTGTATTGCTTTTGTAGTTGGTTAACTATGTGGCTTATACTTTACTTGATATCGGTACTCCCTGTTAGGTTGAGTTCGTTTAGTGTTTAGGTTGTTAAGAGTTTAAAGGTGGTCATTGGCATTCTGTCCATATTAGCTGACTCCTACAATACTTCTTGTCGTGAGTAAGTTATTGGAGTTGATCTCTCAAGTACGTTCTTGGACTCGGTTCCTTTGCTTTATTTATCCTATTATTGTATTCTCATTTCTTGTATCATCAGGTTATATCTCCTGTGTAGTGACTTGTTCTCATGACTTGATTTCTCAAGTCATGATGGCACCTACTACAATCCACCAATAGGTAATACTAACCCATAGCCCAGAGACAGATGCAGTGGGATATCAAGCAAAAGATAGCCAAAAGAAGCAAGGTAGCAAAAGAAGCGACCAAAAAGACAAATCAACACAAATGCATACAAGAACCATCCCCAAGACCTGACATCAGTTAGTATTCAAGTATTTAATCAAAATAAGGGTACAAGGCTCTTACAAATACAATATAAGTATATACTGTCTTGAAAGCAAGGTAAAGACTAGTCCTAGCCCAAAGTAGATGGAGATAGGCAAATCCGAACTCCAAGAGCTCATCCAATCTCTGAATCAAAAGTTGCTCAGCATAAGTCCAAATCAACGATGACAACCTGTACTATGATTTGCAGGGTGCAGAGGTGTAGTATGAATACCAAATAAATATACTCAATAGACAGAGGTCGACTGAGCTCCACAGATAAAGCAAGTAGAATGACATATAAATAAAGTAAGTAATGCACAAGTAGCTACACAGAAAATAAGACATGAAAGACAAAAAATGAGTAACGTAACAAAGTGCATAAAGTGAAGTAATTGAGTCAAGGAATGTACCTGAAAGTGCAAGTCCACTACCTACTCTCCATAGAGAATTCCTATAGGAATCAACTAAATAAGGACATGACACTAATGAGCACTACTAAGCAACATAAAGTCCTAGAAATAATACAACTCGACCTAATAAGGAGTACCAAACACAAGTCAAGAATAAGTCATATGTAAAATCAACTACCCAGCAACACAAGGTAAACACAATTATAATCATGCAATAACCAACAGGACGCCCATACCCCCAGAAGGTACAAATACACAAACATAACCCTGTCCCCCAAAATACTGATGGCACCAAACAAAAACCAATTATACTAGTGATAGTTGATGCATATGAATACAAGTTATTAGTAAAACCATAGAATCATCTGAAACCATCCAATAAACTATTCCAACTGTAACTATGGCCTTTAACCCCAAAGTGAATAGACCCACCCTGACCTATGGCCTGTTAAATAGGACCCATGTAACTCTCTCATCCGATATTGTTGTACGCTCGGCCAGAGGGGACCATAAGGGATGCAGGTAGTCCATATATAATTTTTGGCCTAAACCAGGTCTTACAACAAGTAATCTATGTCATAGTATCAGAGAAATGAGTAGCCAAACAAGGTAAGAAAGGACCATGATGCTCCATCTAGTGAAGTAAAAGCTGAGTGCATCCCTGATGCCTCAAATATATCGAGTAAAAAGAGCATGTCCTCAATACCTCGAATACCTTAAAAATCAGTTTATCAAAGATCTGGGTAGTATGACTCCTGTTCAAACTAGTTTAAGTGAGAAACAGTGTAAAAGGTGTTTTCTTGAAAATAGTAGTGAAAATCCAATGAATAAACCAAGATTGTACCACAAAACACGTGAAAATGCTCAACTAATATTGTGCATTCCATCGCCAATATCTAATATAGGCACACGAAATTAGTAAAAACAAATCAATCCTAACACGCTAGCAAGGTAGAGGGAACTAACATGGGATCCAACTGTTAATTGACATGGCCTCGGGCCTAATAATATAACTCATCTCAATAGAGTATCAGAAGCCTACCGCTAAACATAAAGCGAAGAAAACAAGATGCATCTCATAATAAAAAGGGGAAGATAACTCAAAGACAAGGCCCTACCCTAAACATGCCACCCGCAGCTCATAATCGAGCATAGTTAAGCCAAACCTACGGCTATAATGAGTTGCTAAGGTCTCAGGCACTAGCACATGATATATCACTTGAAACATGCCCTACCAGAAGCTATGCCAAGCTATAAAGGAAATAAAGCACATGCTAAAGCACCTAAGGCTCGAACCTAAACTAAGGACATCAATATCAATCCTAAGAAGGACGATCTCACCAATCCATACTACAATTAAGGCCACATGCCTAAACTAAGGATTTCAAGAGACTACGTTCGTCTAAGGCTCAATTGGAGTCAAGAAAATGGAATAAAAGGAGGTAAACCTTATACTCGGTAATTACCAACCTATATCACATGTAATTTATACTAGATAGTATCTAATAAAGCTTAATCAAAATGGGAGACCATAGCCTACCTCAAAGTCAATCATGCATACTCTGAATCTATCCAATTAAAGCTTCACCTATTTAAATCACCTTCAAATGCCTCTATACTAACAAAATGTTGGTCATGGCCTCATTATGTATGTTTTGACACGAAAATTGCAATAATCAGAGTTAGATCCAAAATTGGGTCAAAAATAGGATTGTGGAACCTACCTCGAGAATTCCATAATAGACTCTATGAAAAGGTTTATTTTAGCTTACTGCACTAGTGTCCAAAATGGCACACAATTCAAGCTTGGAAAGAGCCTCAATGATTACATGCAAGAAAACCACCATTAAAGCATAAAATTCAAGCTTGGATATCCCCTTCAAAGTGAAAATCACCTTGATACAACAGCCCCTAATAACCTCCCAGCACTCCAATATGAAGAAAATCAAACTTTGAACATCCAGGACTTTGAATTACCCAAACAAGAGCTCAAACGAGGGAGATATTATAATTTGAAAATTAGGAATGAGGGTTAATTGGGATGTAGTCTTCATTTAAAACACTAGACCCAACTCTACATCGCGATCGTGTCCCTCTGTGAAAATGACCCTCGCAATCGTGGAGGTCAGACCTCGCAATCGCGGAGGTCAGACCTCGCAATTGCGGTAATAAAAAATGGTCATTGTGGGTAAGAATATGAAGAGGTCGCAAATGCGAAGGCAAGGGGGCCAAACCCTCACGATCACGGCCAAAGGCCTTGCAAACACAAAGGCAATGAGGCCTGCACCAGCTGAGTTGCATCAACTGGTTTGGACAAGTTGAAAATTCTCTGATGGAGTGCTTGGGATTTGTTCATAACCCAAGCTCATAAATGGACTACGCTACCCTACTAAATTTGATGTTCTTGACTCAATGGCACAGTCAAAATTTTCAACCAAGGTCATCTCGATAAAAAGTGGGTCCCAAACCCAAGCTCCATCTTTAACCAATTGCGCAAGGAAGCTCAAAATAATACCAAAAACTTTGGGACCCACAAGAAAGGTCAACCTAGACCAAACTCGATATTTTGGAATTAGTTGTGTTGGCAGAATTTTCATCCAAGCACGCTTTCTAAGAATGTTGACCAAGGTTAAACTTAGATTAATTCTTAAAGGCTAAAACATCAAATGATTCAAACTCACATCGAAAGGCTTAGGACTCGAGCCGAACAAGCTACTAGCCTTAAATGCCCATTTTGGAGCAAATGTAACAGTCAAAACTCTATTATGAGGTCGACTAACTAATGTTTTGACTGAAATCAACTATTCAAGTCTCAAAAGCACTAAAATACAGAAATGGACATAAAACCCAAACAAACAACCAAACGATTGAATAGTCAGTTCCAACAAGTCATAAATGACTTGGCGTTGCTATAGAAAAGTGCTAAACACTGAAAATATTGGAAAATGGAGGAAATGACCTAGAGGGTCATAATACTTGTGTTGTACTGACCTAGTTGATATGTTGTTTATAATTGCTATATCTATGGAGTTAAGTCGGCCTATGCCTACTAAGTACTATTCATTTGGTGTTAGTACTTCACTTCTACTCCCTACATTTCATAATATGGATTATCATTGTTGATTTGGATTTCATGGAGAGAAACTTTGGATTCAGAAATTTAGTGAGCTCCTAGCGTGTGGAGTTGCCTATTTATATCTATTTTGGACTAGGACTGATCTTTACGTTGCTTTAGAGACAGTCTGTACTTATATTTTGTATTTGTAAAAGTCTTGTACTCTTATCTTGATTAGATATTTGAACACTGACTGGTACCAATTCTTGGTAGTGGTTTCTTGTGTTATATAATTAGTTATTCCTCCTTTTTCTCATTAATATTGTCTTCCATTTCATTGGTTTATCTTTTGCTTGATAGCTTGTTACCTCTGGTTTTCGGCTATGGGTTAGGCTTACCTACTGGTGGGTTATAGTAGGTGTCTTCATAACTTGAGAAGTTGAGTCATGACACTACCCAATACATTCTAGAAGAAGAATAAGTCATACCTACCTCGAAGACCGAAAACTTCACCCAAACAACACCAGAGGAAAAAATACCCAACCATCAAGAATGGAAAGTATTCATCAAAATGGGTCCAACAAAACCCATATTGTTAAGGTTAGGAATCGGTGTCAAAATTATCCAAAAATTGCCTCAAAACTAAAAGGCAAAAACAAGAATTTTATTTGAAAATAATGATCTATAAGTTTTTTTTAAAAAGAATTCATGGTTGAAAACCCATTAAAATTAAGAAAGAAACGGGTTCAAAATCAAAGAAATACAAATTTCCAACGTGGGGAAGAAAACCCCCAAACCCACACTGAAATCTTGATTTTAAAGAGTTTTGGAAGATGAAATTAATAGGAAATGATTTAAGATTGGTACAGAAGATTACCCACACAAGATTCCTCAAGAAATTACTCCAAGAATAGTCTCTCCTAAGCTTCAATTGATTAAAATGGAAGGAATGAAAAAAAGGAGAATTCCAAAGCTACATTGTTCAGACAACATTTCACTCTTCACGATCATGAGTCATCAACCCATGCGATCATGAAGTAGACTGGGAAACACACTACGATCCTGATCTCCCATGGCACAATCATGAAGTGTGGAGAAGTTCGCTTATCAAGAACATGATCTTCCCCACTGCGATCGCGAAGCACATTCACTGGCCATCTCTTTGCGGACACGAGCTTCTTGTCTGTGATAGTGAAGTATTAAAATGTCTACACCACAACCAGCAAAACCCCAACTATTCAAAGTCTCCAAAAAGACCCTTAAAATTTGTTTGGGGTTTGATAAAAATAAATCGTATGAGCTACCACATTAAAATCGACATTCAGGACTCAATGGAATTGTTGAATTTTCCTAAAAAGATTATTATGATAGAAATACCCTCTCAAACCTCTCTTGGGCCTAAATTTCCAACTTCTTCCTTAAGTGCCCAAAATCCAACCTAAGGTTCGAGGCTATAACCAACCACCCTACTAGACCAAACTCGATATTTTGGATGCAACCCAACTGATAGAATCATTATCCGGCGCTTGAATCTCGGAATGTTGCATAAAGTCAACTATCTCAACATAACTCCACTCAAAAGGTTCAAAATCACCAACATCTCACCCGATCACATCGGGGACCACACTAACCATTCTCACATCACATAATAAGCATGAAAAAGCACAAAATTGTTATTTTACATGCAAAATTAATTTCTCATGAAATGGGATATTCACTATCCATCACTAAAACATGCCTTCGTCCTTAAATGAAAAGCAAAGTAAAGTACCTAATGAGGTGAAAGTTGGGGGTATCTACAACGTATATCGAAATCAACCTCCTATGTAATCTCTTCAATTGGTTGGTACCTCCACTGCACTTTTACAAAATCAATATATTTGGACCTCAACTGTGTATTCTTCCTATCCAAGATAGAAATAGGCTCCTTCTCAAAGGAAAAATCCTAATCCAAATAAGCTGAGACCCACTGAATTTAATGGGAGTCATCATGATGGTATCGCTTAAGCAAAGAAACATAGAACATGGATGAACTACTGAAAGGTTCGAAGGCAAAGACAACCTATAGGATACCTCTCCATACTTCTCCAAAATCTCCAAAGGGTCAATAGACCTCGAACTAAGCTTCCCTTTCTTCCCAAACCTCATCACACCCTTAGTGGGTGATACTTTAAGCAAAACCCGATCACTAATAGCAAATGAGACATCACGAACACACCTATTTACGTAGCTCTTTTGCCTACTCTAGCTATCACAAGACATTGCTGAATCAATATCACTCTATCCATGGAATCCCTCAACAAATATGTACCTCAAGTTATACCTCAAATGAATTAAACCATTCAATGGGAGATCTACACCTCTTCCCATACAAAGCCTTAAATGGTGCTACTCGAATGTTGGAATGCTACTGTTTTTATAGGCAAACTCTACAATGGGTAGAATTGGTCCTAATGACCACCAAAGTCCATAACAAAAGCACAAAAGAATTCCTCAAGCACCTGAATAGTCCGATCAACTAACCATCGATCTGAGGATGGAAAATGGTTCTCAACTCAAGTTGGTACCCATTTTCTCTTGTATAAAACTCCAGAAATATGAGGTAGATTGAGTACCCCTATCCGACACAATAGAGATAGGTACACTATGTAATCAAAAAATCTTATGAATGTAGATCCTAGCTAACTACTTTGCATTGTAGCTAGTCTTCACCCAAGTAGAATCATACATACCCAATGTAAAGGGTAATCTATCCACGAAGTTCATAGTGATGCGCTCCCACTTCCACTCAAGAATGGACATCCTCTACATCGCACCACCCAATCTTTGAAACTCATATTTCACTTGCTGGCAATTCAAACACTTAGCTATGAAGTCCACAATGTCCCTCTTCATACCCCCACAAATAGTGTTGTTTTAATTCATGAAACATTTTTACCACCCCTGGGTGAATAGAATACTTTAAACAATGAGACTCCTCCAATATCATACCCACCCAACTACCAACTCTAGGCACATAAATACAACCATAATCCTCAAGACTCCCTGGGAATCAAGAGAGGCTAACTTAGCTTCACCTTTCAATACTTTATCCTAGATCACCCTCAACTTGTCATCATCAAACTAATGGGCACGAATCTAATCCAACAATGTTGATCTAGCTTCCAAGAAGGCCAAAATACAATGAGGTACTAAAATATCAAGTCAGACTAACTATATAGACAACAACTCAACCTCCAATGACAAAGGTCTCTCATTTTCCTTAAGAAAGACTTAGCAACCCATGTTAGGTGCTTTCTGACTCAACACATCCACCACTACATTTGCCTTGCTCTTATGATAAATGATGGTGATATCATAGTCTTTCAACATCTCCAACCATCTACATTGCCTTATGTTTAAATTTGGCAAAGAATAGAGATACTTAAGGCCACAATGTTCAGTAAAGACTTCACAATGTACACCATAGAGATAATATCTCTACAACTTCATATTAAAGACCACCGCCGCTGACTCTAAATTATGAGTAGTGCAGTTCTTCTTATGCACCTTCAATTGTCAAAAAGCATTGGCTATAACTCTACTTTTATATCAATACACCACTCAAGCTAATACCAAAAGCATGACAAAATACCATAAACATGACACCCTTCTTGGGTAGTTCCAAAATAAGAGCCGAGTTCAATAATCCTTGAGGTTTTGTAAGCTCGCCTCACACTCATTTGTCCACTGAAATGCCACAGTCTTCTGAGTCAACTTAGTCAATGGAGTTGAAATGGAAGATAAAATTTAAATGAACTAACAATAATAGTCTTCTAACCCAATGAAACTCTGAATATCAGTAGCAAAAACTAGAATACAATCACAAAGAAATTCAAATAAGGTTGAAACACCGGTTTATCAACTCCATAAAAGCGGTCGGGGCATTAGTCAACCCAAAGGACATGACCAAAAACTCATAATGACCATAACAAGTCCTAAAAGTAGTCTTTGGAATATCAAAATTTTGGACTCTCAACTGATGGTAAATTGACCTCAAATCAATCTTGGTAAATATCAATGCACCATAAAGCTGGTCAAATAAATTATTGATATAGAGAGGAGGATACCTGTTCTTGATTGTAACCTTATTCAACTACCAATAATCGATACACATCCTCGTAGTTCTATCTTTCTTCTTCACAAATAAGATCGATGAATCCCATGGTGAAACACTAGGCCGAATAAACCATTTTTCAACAAATCTTCCAATTGTTCCTTCAAATCCTTTAACTCGACCAGATCCATCCGATATAGGGAATTAGAAATGGGCTTAGTGCCCAACTCCAAATCAAACACAAAGTCAATATTATTTATCTGGAGGAATGCTACGTAAGTCCTTGGGAAATACATTTATGAACTCTCTCACCACCCTCGTGGTCTCTAAAGAAGATGGATCTTTGGTAAGATTACAAACATGCACCAAATAAGAAAAGCAACCCATCTCCATCAAAAGCTGGGCATAAATAAAAGATATCACTCATTTTAAATACGAAATTAGAGTACCCTTCCACACCAATCTAGGTAAACTGGATAAGTTAAGGTCACGATCTTAGCATAACAATCTAGAATCATATGATAAGGAGAATTCCATACCCTCTATCACATCAAAATCAAGCATATCTAATAAAATCATGTCTGCTCGAGTCTTACTACCTAAAAAAGTCACTACACACCCTCGGTACACCCAATCCCCTCCTAAAGAATTGCCTATTGGGGTACGGACACTTGTAGTATAATTAACCTCCATGTCAGTTTTTGAATTTAAGCATTCATTCCATTGTTTACAGCATTCTTGTAGTGACCCCAAGTCATTTATGACTTGCTGGCATTGACGGTTCGGTTGCCTGGTCATTTATTTGGGTTTTAGGCTTGTTTCTCTGTTTTGGAGCTTTTATAATTTCAAAAGTTGACTTCGGTCATAACTTTAGGAAAATGAACTTAGAAAAAAATTGATGGTTTCATCAACTCCGAAATGGTCAAATTAGGCTGGTAGCATGGTCGATGCTAGTATCAAGGTAATCGGTATGAGTTTAGGACCATTTTGCGCTTTTGACTCTGAAATTTGGCCTATAATTGACTTTGGTCAATATTCTTGGAAAACGCACTCAAAAAAAATTCAAACAGTGAAGTTAGTTCGAAAATACCGAGTTTTGTCTAGAATGACCCTTCGTTTGCTTCCCAAGTCTTCCGATCTAATCCCAAGGCCCATTATAGAATTTGGCTCAAAATGGCCCTTGGGTGTGGGACCACTTTTAGTCATAACGACCTCGTATGGAAATTTTCATTGTGCCATTAAGTCCGAAATATCATATTTGGTAGGGTAACATATCTCGTTTGTGCGCACGAGATTCTGGATGAATTTCGAGCACCCCATTGAAGTATTTGATCTTAGTGAAAACTCAGCTTTTATCTGATATATGGTGTAGCACATATTGCTCTCCATGATTGCGGGCCTTTATCTTTGTTAACGAAGGTCTATGAGGTTGTTCTCCGCGATCAAGGAGACATGGCCGCTTTTGCAGAGGTCTATGAAGTTGGTCTTCGCATTCAAAGAGCCTTGGCCGCATTCACGGAGGCTTAATTTCTTTGCCTCCATGATCGCAGGCCTCTAGCAGTGTTTGCAAAGGTAAAGTTTTTTTAATACCGCATTCGCAGAGCACTATAGCTGTATTTGCGAAGGCCAATGTCCTAGTCTTTTTATAAAGACCAAGGACAATTTTCCGCTCATTCTTCAAATTTCAAACATCAATATTTCCTCTATTGTAGTCTCAAATTAGGTGATTCAAAGGTCCAAATTCAAGAGATTTTCATGGGGAATCTATTGGTAAGCTCGGAAACTCGAGGGGAAGCTTCGTATGACATAATAATTCATAATTATCCACTAGTTTAGTTATTATCAAAGTGATGATTTGTTGAACTTTGGAGAATTGTAACTTGGTCAATTTAACCCCATTTCTAGTGATTTTTGAGGCTAGATTGTGGAGGTTTTCATAAGGATCATTGTGGTATATTTGGTGTGGGTCGTGGGGGTATCATTTGTGAGAAATAGACATGTAAAGAAGCTGCTATTTTCATCCTCTAGTTCAAATTTCGTGAATTTTCGTTACATGCTCATTTTCATTTCCCAACCCCGTGCTAGTTATCAAATTTATTTGTGAGCTTGGGGAGATGTTTAGAACCTATTTTGGGGTTCAATTCTAAAATTTCGGATGTAGGTCCCACATTACCCATTTAAGACCCTAAAATTGATTTGTGTCTGAATTCGATAATTTTAGTGTCATAAAGTCCATATTATTAACATTGTAATTCTATTGTAGATAGTGTGGCAGCATTTGGAGGCCACTCAAAAGAGAAAAGCTTTGGTTTCGTAAGTTGGAGCGCGTGTGGTCAGCTTACAGATAAGCTACAATTTTCCCCTCATAAAACTGAGCCTGTTTAGGCAATTGTACATTGGTTTGTATGAGTTTGGTGGGGTTGGGTGTGAAGTATGCTAAATTTCTAGAATCCATGTTCTAGGCCTTATTTCGGGTAATTGTTGAACTGTGTAAGCATGACTCCCTTGGTTGTTGGTTGTTTTTATCCTATAATGAATGATGTGTTGGTGGTAACACGTTTGGAAGCATGTCTGTCCTTAGTCTAGGGTTAGACTAGTGTTGCTTTAGAGTTGCACAATTTTGGTGTCGTTAGGCCTTACACCTTCTCTAATGCCATTTCAGACGGTTAGCTCCCTGTAGAATGATAAAGCAGATTTGAGTCTAAGCCTTAGCTAGGCAGTAAGTCAGCTTTCACCTTACCTCTATAATGCCCTATTGTCTTATCGGTTCTTGGTTTTGGACGTTTTCTCATTAATTAAGGCTATATTTGGTTCGGGCTAGAGTGGTGCATTGATGACACTTGATTCGGGGGTATTCCCTATGAAACACGATTGGTTGCTGATTCTAATTTGGTCCGATCCCTTATCTACAAATACCCGATCAAAGTTCGTGGTCCAGCTTACTTATGTCCGGCTTCTGAGCTACAGATACTCTGTTAAATTCTGTGGTCCAGCTTACTTGTGTCCAGGCTTCTTAGTTATAAATACCCGATTCATATTCGCGGTCTAGCTTACCCGTGCTTGACCTTTGTCTATATTTACCTGGTTAAAGTCCGTGGTCTAGCCTACTCATGTCGACTCATTAACTACAGTTACTCGATTGTAGTCCGTGGTCCAGCTTGCTAATGAATTTTTGGTTAATTCTTCATCTTCTCTCGGTGGTGGGTTAATTGTTAGAGTTTTGAAATGGTTCAGTTCAAGTCCGAGAAATAGTGATACTATTGAAATCCTTTTGGTTCCATTCATTTTATTTCAGTTATTCTTGCATTTGTCGGGCTTATGGGAGTCCGTGAAGGTGGTTACTCTTTATTTATGCATTAGCATACCCGTTGGATTTATGGGAGCTCGACAAAGTTAGTTAGATTCTTTCTCTATGTTTTCTAGTACGCTCAGGTACATACCCACCTTTACCTCTTATCTTGTCTTGGTTGTGATTAATTACTTGCATTTCAGTTTACTTTTTCTTATCTTGCTTAATCGGCCTATGATGCCTACTAGGTACCTATTATTTTAGTACTCATACAACACGTTGCATCTGTTTTCATGATGCAGATCTGAGTACTAGCTACTAGCATTGATTCCAGCTAGCTAAGGTTGTGATTAGAGGCGAGGGTTAGCACACTGCTTTGTGGATTTACCCATCTCCTTTTGTACATATATTTTGCCTGTATTTTGCTTTTTGAGACAGCTTTATTTTCGTGGTCCACTTTTGGGACTTGTACTCTTTTAATAGCAGCTCTATAAATGTGACTTCCAAGTTCGAGGAGGGATCCTTTTATTTATATAAATATGCAGTTGCTTCTTCTTATTCATTATATGCTCCTATTATTACTTTACTATCTTAGGTTAGATTGTTGTTCTTCTACCCTGATATCCCATTACTTGCAGTTTTGGGATATAGGTCGGCTTGCTAACTGGTAGGTCATAGTAGGCGTCATCATGACCTAAAAAATCAAGTTGTGAAAAGTTGGTATCAGAGACCCAGGTTCACCAATCTTACTTGTATAGAGCTAACATCTAGTAGGGTCCTGCAAATCAGCGTGGAGACGTCCATGACTTATCCTCGAGAGGCTACAATATGTCCTTAGAAATGTGTCTCTTTTGAATCGCTGTCATGCAGTATGTGTCATGTTGGTTTATGGAAATCTCACTTGTTTCACTCTTTTACAATATGGCTTGCACGCATGTTGGAGGTAGATGATGACCACAGGGTTGTACCAGGGCTGCAGCACTAGCCCGGGACTGAGAGCAAACTCCAAAGATGGAGGAGGAGCCATTAATAGCTCTAGTACATCAGCAGTCGGTAGACCCTAGACCAGCTTAGCCACCGCCCGAGCCAGCCGCAGCTCCAAGCTTACAAGCAATGTTCGCCCAGATTTTAGCTACCATTAGGGGTATACAGTAGGCCTCATCTCCCACCACTCCAGTACCGCAAGACCAGCATATACTAGTGGCACCGATTGTTCAGAAGCCACCAGCACCAGTCGCTCAGCCTGATGATTTGGAGGGCGTCATGCCACTCGGAGAAAAAAAGATGCTCGGAGTGTTCCTTAGACTATCACTTCTGAGATATTCTTGGGCTGTGGGTAAGGATGCCTACACATTTCTACTAGAGGGGAAGCTTCTTGTGAGGTAAGAATTCATAATTAGCCACTGGTTTAGTTATTCTCAGAGTGATCTTTTGTTGAACTTTGGAGAATTGTAATCTAGTCAATTTAACCCCATTTTTAGTAATATTTAAGGCTAGATTATGGGGTTTTTCATAAGGATCATTGTGAAATATTTGTTTTGGGTCGTGGGGGTTTCGTTTGTGAGAAATAACTGCGTAAAGAAACTGCCATTTTCCTCTTTTAGTTTAAATTTCGTGAATTTTCATTGCATGCTCATTTTACATAGTTTCCCAACCCCGTGCTGGTTATCAAATTTATTAGTGAGCTTGGGGAGATGTATAGAACTTATTTTTGAGGTCAATTTCAGAATTTTGAACGCGAGTCTCATATTTCCCATTTTAGACCCCGAAATTGGTTAATCTCTGAATTCAATAATTTTAGTGTCATAACGATCGTATTAACGTTATGATGCTATTATTAGTAGCATGGTAGCATTCGGAGGCCGCTCACAAGGGAAACGCTTTGGTTTCGTGAGTTAAAGCGCGCGTGGTCGGCTTACATGTAGGCTACGGTTTTCTCCTCGTAAGACTGAGCATGTTTAGGCAATTGTACACTGGTTTGTATGAATTTGGTGGAGTTGGGTGTCAAGCATGCTAAATTCCTAGAATTTATGTCCTATGCCTTATTTCAGGTAATTATTGGACTGTGTAAGCATGACTCTCGTGGTTGTTGGTTGTTCTGATCCTGTAATGAATGTTGTGCTTGTGGTAACACGTTTGGAAGCATGTTTGGCCTTAGTCTAGGTTTAGACTAGTATTACCTTAGACTTGCGCAATTTCGGTGTCGTTGGGCCTTAGACCTTCTCCGACGTCGTTTTGGACGGTTAGCTCCTTGTAGACTAATATAGCATACTTGAGTCTGATAGTTTGAGCCTTAGTTAGGTATTAACTCAGCTTGTGACCTTACCTCTATAATTCCATATTAACCTATTGATCTTGTATCACTTGGTTCTTGGATTTTAGATGTTTTCTCGGTGATTCAGGTTATATTTGGTTCGGGGTAGAGTGGTGCATTAATGACACTCAGTTTGGGGGTACTCCCCATGAAGCACGGTTGGTTTCTGATTCTAATTCGGTCTGATCCCTTAGCTACAAATACTCGGTCAAAGTTTGTGCTCCAGCTTACTTGTTTTCGGCTACATAGTTACAGATACTCCGTTAAAGTCTGTGGTCTAGCTTACTTGTGCTCAGGCTTCTTAGCTATAGATACCCAGTTCAAGTTCGCAGTTTAGCTTACTCGTGCTCGAAATTTGGCTACAATTACCCGATTAAAGTCTGTAGTCTAGCCTACTCATGTCGACTCATTAGCTATAGTTACCCGGTTGCAGTCCGTGGTCCATCTTGCACGTGGTTAAATTCATAATTCCCTGATAAATTTTTGATTTAATTCTTCATCTACTATCGGTGGATGGTTGAGGTGTTAGAGTTTGGAAATTATTCATTTCAAGTCCAGAAAATTGTGATATTAGTGAAATTCTTTTGGTTCCGTCATTTTCTTTCAGCTATTCTTGCATCTGTCGGGCTTATGGGAGTCTGTGCAGGTGGTTACTCTTTATTTGTGAACGAGCATACCCGTTGGGTTTTTGGGAGCCCATGGAGTTAGTTAGATTCTTTGTCTTTGTTTGCTAGTACGCTTGTGTACATACCTACATTTACTTCTTATCCTGTCTTTGGTTTTGATTACTTAATCACATTTCAGTTTACTTTTGCTTATCTTGCTCAGCCGGCCTATGATTCCTACTGGGTACTTATTGTTTGGGTAATCATACTACACTTTATATTTATTTTCGTGATGAAGGTATGAGTACTAGCTACCTGCGTTGATTTGAGCTAGCTGCAATCGTGATCGGAGGTGAGGGTGAGCACACAGTATCCTGGATTTACTCGTCTCCTTCTGTATATACATTTTTTCTGTCTTTTGATTTTTGAGACAACGTTGTTTCTGTGGTTTAGTTTTAGGACTTGTACTCCTTTTTATTAATAGCTTTGTACATGTGACTTCTAGGTTCTGGGAGGGATATTTTTGATTTGTATGTATTTAGCTTCTCCCATCGTTCATGTATGCTCTTGTTATTTCATTACTGCCTTTAGATAGAGTTGTGGGTCTTCTACCTTGACATCCCATTACTTGCAGTTCCGGGATATGGGTCGGCTTGCCTATTGGTGGGTCATATTAGATGTCATCATGATCTGAGAAATTAGTTCGTGACAAATAGGTACTACAAGGGGATCACACATAGAATTAATGCTCGCGACAAAATAAGTAGACACATATGAATAAGTAGACTTGGGATCAAATAACACTGTAGTGGAAAGATGGCAAACTGAGATGATACCTGTGATCGTTGCATCTGAGGCCTCTGCCTCAGATCTACCCGATATAGCATAGCATAGTTTATGATCACCACTAGCCTAGGAACGGCCACGAGCACTGGCACGAGCTCCCTGAGCTCCACCCTTGGTACCCTTAGTATCATTTGCACTTTGTGAAGCACCTCTAATAGCTGAAACTGGAGTAGCACAAAAGATATATGATCCTGAATGAACAATAGAAGAATCACGTGTGGGAAATTCATCACCATATGCTGAAACTCATCACATAAAATAGCCTCGAGGACCTGAAACTCATAGAGGATAACCATAAGAGTCTGCACGTCCTCTCTAACCTGATAAAACACCATATGCACCATGACTAGTCTGGTCATACTTAGGTCTACCATCACTATATGTACCCTGAATTGTTGCATATACTGGTCTACCCTGATATCTCTGGGTGCCCTTACCCAAATATTTTCTACCTCTAGATGAATGACCACTGAACTGACCCTGGCGATGGAACCTCTTGGCACCACCCTATCTAGTATGTCAAATACTCTCAATCATCCTAGCATGGTCAATAATGAACTAGAATGAGCCACTCGATGACATAAGAGGTTTTGTGGCCTCCAAAGATAACCAGAGAATCCCTTCACCAACTTAAGATCCGCTCAAACTCAGTAGGAATACTCAACATAGCATAATAAGACAACTCATGAAAATAAGCATCGTACTCAGAAACTGATAGGGGACCCTGCTCCAATCTATCAAACTCATCCATGCGCTGATCATGGAGACTATATGGCATGAACCTATCGAGGAAAACCTCAATAAACTGCTCTCAACTCATCATGGGAGAACCAACAGGCCTACAAGCAAGAACTGATATCCACCACTCTTTGGCCACTCCCATAATTGATAAGAGGTATAGGACACTCCATGTGCCTCCAAAATGCCCAGGTTGAACAACGTGTCCTGGAACTCAGTCAAGAATCATAGGCATTCTCCCAGCTATCCCATTGAATCTGAGAGGTGCCAATCTAACAATTATCTCAAATCTCTTCTGCTCGGCAATCGACATGGCCGCACTAGCAAAAACAGGCGAAGCTGAAAATTTGAGAGGTGTTATAGAAGGCACTAAAGAAGAACCAGGAGTCTGAAAACCCATACTAGGCCCTTAAAGTGGCGAGGTAGTACCCACTATAATAGGAGAACCTGTTATATCCGAAAGAATACCAAAAGGAGGTAGACTATCCAATCTAGCCAATAGCTTGATAACAATCTCATGAAGCACCGGAGTGCTATGTGGGACTGAATGAGGTTGGGATGGTCCCCCTCTCATCATCCTACTGCTCCATATATCATCATGCTCATATATAGTCTTAGGAAATGCCTCCATAGATCATTCTCAACTAGGTATTGCCTCTCTCTCTCTCGGTCATGAATCCTAACTCCAGTTCTTTCTTTTCCTCGCCCACAAGCAGGGGCTTGATCAGTAGGTACGGCCTTACCCTATACGACTCTGGCTCTAGTCCGCACCATCTGTGTAGAAAAATAGATTAGAAGTATGCAATACATGATATGAATAACTCGTACAAAAGGAATCAAATGGAAGGAAATTTCCTATTAAGTATAATGTAGCCTTTCGAAGATAGGTACGGACGTCTACTTACCTATCTCTAAGACTCCACTAGGCACTCTGCTCTTTAGCTCATGAAACCAGTGAATCTAGTGCTCTAATACCAATATGTCACTCCAAAAATTGAGGTCATGATGGCAGATACCCCAAACCCCTCTTATTGTATAAGCATAACTTTCTAACTCAAAGATATCTCATATATGCAGAAAAGAAGATCAAATCACATACGAGACTCCTTGAGTGGATTCAAGCCATAAACAAAGAAAAATTGAGATTCAACATAAAAGTTCCTAGAACCTGATATAATAAGCATAAAGAGCATCTACTACAACTTTAGAATCTAAAGTACATCACAAGTCTTTGAAATTAAAAATAAAGACTAAAATAGATAGATAGAGTCCAATGATGATTCACCAAGCAAAATCTCACCACGGCTCTAAATGGACACAATCCTCTAGATTTGGCCAACTGCCACGAGGAACGCCCTGACTAGGATATGCATCAAAAGGACACAGAAGTAGGAGTGAGTACAATCTACATGTATTCATTAGGTTTGACCAACTAAGTATAAGACAGATAATCCAAACTTATGAAAATGAACTATGAAATGTTTCAACCTGCCTGCAGAAAAGTCTTTTTCAGGCATCGTGCTACCAATTTATATAAGAACAGTGTGAGTAAAATAAACAGGTATAAATACACATAAATACTCATATTAGAAGACAAGATTCACAATAACAAAAATAGCCAATGTAATGATGAAATGATGATGTGGTGAAATCAAGACAGTCGCATAACCTGTTCAAGTGTTGGCACGAAGTTGAGAAGAATAAGAAAATAAAACTAAGTATGAAAGTACTCAGAAATATTCCAAGTGTGGGCAAGTGCCAAATTTGGCTAAGGCATATAAAAGACATGTGCGAGGCACATGGACTGATATATTTGAATTCGAATTTGTATAGAGTTGTTACAATATGACTGTTGTAATTTAGTTATTTTTAGATAAGGATTATAGTAGGCATGTGCCAAGCACATAGACAGTTGTAACTGTTTGTAACTACCTTGTGCAAACTTTTTAAAATGGGGCAGAAATTTGACCAAGGCATTAAGAGAGTGTTTTCTGCCTTAGTCAAATTCATGAAGCCTTTCCTTTGTTGTATATTGATATTAATAAATGTTGGGAAGAGTTATTGTATGTTTTATGTGTTTGTTAATTCATTACGCTGCCTAAAAGTAAAATACAATCAAAGTACTTAGACAGATTCATATATGTTGTGAGGTTGAAGTTTGTGAGTCTTGCAGACTGCCTAGTAGTTGTGTGCGAGAAAAATAATCACCCCTTTATTAACGTCGAGCCTCTAGCTCCCAAGAAAAGGACCCATAGGAGACTGCAGTCTATACACCAAATCTCATGATCTAAATATCTCATCAACTTGCCACCTAATTCATGGTTAAGGATATATAAGGTGTCTCATTTTCTTTCTCAAAAATAGTACTTCCACAGTTCTCAATTTTCTATGAACAATGATAAGATGAATGAGGATGAATACATCACAACACATACAACATAGAGACATAATCAACTCAATAGATGGATAATAAGAGCTCGAATTCTCAAATATCAATAAATCATGATATTACGTCTTCTCATTGTAAAAGTAGTGATAGAAATCATTTGAAATATATCGTTATATTCTGAAAACATTCATTTCATGTTAAGAAGTTATAAAACTCATCTCAAGCCTCTCTCTCGGACATTTCACATCAACACATAAGAATAATCCGCTCAAAACCTCTTTCATGAGCAATCTCATTAACACATGCCATCAAAGCAAATAATAATATCACATACGGCCCTCACACGAGCTAATCACAACAAACAATCCCCACACATGAAAAACACAACAAGCCCCCACACAGGCAAAATAGCAAAATTTATGATTTACAAAACCTAAATCTCATAGTACAATCCCATCCCATAGCCTACTTCATAAGAATGATTAACTACTCAACCTAGTCTAGAAGAAGGATAAGTCAAACCTACCTCGAATGTCGAAAACTTCATTCGAACAACTTTATCAGAGTTTTATCCTCAAACATCTGCTCTAAAAATCCCCAACTATCAAGAATAATCAAAGGGGTCCAACGTTATCCATATTATTAAGGTTAAGAACTAGGATCAAAATCATCCTAAAATCACCTCAAAAATAAAAAGGCTAAAACCAGAATTTCATTTAAAAATCATGATCTACAAGTAAAAAGGAATTTATCGTTGAAAACCCATTAAAATCGAGTGAGAAACGGGTTCCAAATCAAATAATTACAAATTTCCAGCTAAGGGAAGAAAATCCCAAAACCCATATTGAAATATTAATTTTTAAAGAGTTTTGAAAGATAAAATTGATAGGAAATGATTCACGATTGGTAAAGAAACTTTGCCCACACAAGATTCCTCAAGAAATTACTCCAAGAATCGCTTCTCCTAAGATCCATTTGATTGAAAATGGAAGAAATAAGAAAATGCAAAGAATTCTCAAAGTTACACTATTCGGGCAACATATAGCTCTTCGCGATCGCGGGTCACTAACCCATGCTATCGTGAAGTAGACCAGGAAAACACACCGCATTCACGAGTCCCTATGTCGCGATCACAAAGCCCAGAGAAGTTCGCTCATCGAGAACGCGATCTGCCCCACAGCGATCACGAAGCACACCCACTAGTTAATCTCTTCGTGAACGTGAGCTTCTTAGCCGCGATAGCGAAGTATTAAAATGCATGCACCAGGACCAGCAACAACCCAATAATTCAAAGTCTTCGAATGTATCCTCGAAATTTGTTTGGAGTCCGATAAAAATAAATTTGATATGCTACTCCACTAAAATTGATATTTTAGACTCAACGGAATTGTTGTATTTGTGAAAAAAAGATTATTATGGAAGAAATATCCTCTCGAACCTCTCTTAGGCCTAAATTTCCAACTTCTTGTCTAAACACCCAAAATGCAATCTAAGATCTCAGAGCTCTAACCAACCACCCTAATAGACCAAACTTGACGTTTCGAACGCAACAGAAATGACAGAATCACCATACGATGCTCGAACTTTGAAATGTTGAACAAAGTCAATATCTCAATATAATTTCACTCAAAAGGCTCAAAATCACCAAATCTCACCCGATCGCATCATAGACCATAATAATCATTCCCACATCACATAATAAGCATGAAAATGCTAAGGAAAAGGACAAAATGGTCATTCACACATAAAATATTTTTTTATGAAATGAGATATTACATCAAAGGAGGAGCACCAAGAAGCGGTCTACAGGATCCTAAGATATTTGAAAAGTTCACCAAGGAAAGGACGTTCTTCAAACAAGGTCATCATAGGGGCATTGAAAGCTTTACAAATGCAGATTGAGTAGGTTCTACTATTAATAGGAGATCTATATCAGGATATTGTACTTTTATATGGGGAAATCTCATGACTTGGAGGAGTAAAAATCAAAATGTTGTAGCCCGTAGCAGTGCTGAAGAAGAATACCATTTTACTGCCATGGAATTTGTGAAATGATTTGGCTCAAGAAGATGATGGAAGAACTAAAAAACCTGTTTGTGTTACCAATGAAGTATTAATGTGACAACAAAGCCGCCATAAATATTGCTCACAATTCAGTTCAACATGACAGAGCAAAGCATGTTAAGATTGAAGAAGAAAATGTGTACACGCCTTCGTCTCAACAAATTAGCAAATTGCGAATATTTTCACAAAAGGCTTGTTTAAAACAGAGTTTGAAAATCGTGTAAGCAAGCTAGGCATGACAGATATTTTACATGCCAACTTGAGGGGAGTGTTGATTTGTAAATATCTAAGTGTGATCAGATATGATTTTGTAGGATTTAAAATGATCTAATTAAACCATATCTAAGATGCTATTAAATAGTTTAGGATATTAGATCAAATAAAATCATTCCTTGATTCTTAAAATCTCCCAGAATCAAGGGATATGGATGCTAGTTAGTTTATTTTTCTGTACTATTATTAATTTGTATCTCTATGGATGAATAAAAGTGCATAATTTTGGTTCCAAAATTTACAGCGATAACGATTGATTTTGGTGATTGAAGGTAGTGGTAATTGTGGTTGGGATGAGGGTGATAGTTATGTATGGTTAGTGGTGATGATTAATAGTGGTGATAGTTGTGGTTGAATGATGGTTGTGGGTGGTGAGTGAAAGTAGATGGAGTAGCATTGAACTATCATCTTTGTAGAAATTTTTAAATAGACATCTTAATGATATTAAGACTTTGTTATAGATCTTAATCCTTCATACCTATTCAAACGCATTAAGTGGTTGTAAAATAAGAAAAATAAACGCACTTAATCATTTTGATCGGAATGATTAAGATTGAAACCTTGAAAACAAACAAACTTAATAATTAAAATAATTAAAATTAAGACCTTCATTAAGTGTAAACAAATGAGGCCTAATAATGATTTTATTTTATCAATTTTTTCAATATTTAATTAAGTTTTATTCGAATTGTACATATAAATAAATTAAGTATATTCAAATGTTGAAAAACAAACAGTCATAATCATTCAGTGTTTAGATCTAAAGATAACATCCTAATCATTCAAATATGTATTCAAATTCAGACGTCTAAATCTTAATGAAAACAAATTAAGCCAAACTCTACTTAGGAATTGATCTTGCAGAAGGAAATGGGAACTCATACTTGCTCCCTGTTAATTACTCCCTCCAGAGATTTATTATTTTATTTTAATATTACATTTATCATTAAGTGACTATATAATTTAATAGTTATTAAACTTTAACATTTTCAAAATAATTAATAAGACTAAAATTAGTAAAATAAACCCCCAATAAATACTTGAGTGTCTAAGTCAACGTGGATCACATAAAAAGGAACGAAATAAATGTTCTCCAAACTTAATTATCACAAAAAAAGATTGCACCTTATCAATACACCAATTAATCAACTATATCTTAAATTTTACACCAGTTGACCATAAACATGAGAACACATCAAAAGAATAAAATATGCAGCACTTAAAAATTTCCAGTACAAAGCAATTTGAAGATATTATAATGGAAGTTCACCGTGACAAACAACAAAAAGATTAAAATACAATAGATAACAAACCAACAACCAGAAAATGTTGAAAAAAATTCGTCGTACGAGTTCCCCAGAATTGGTATGACAAGGGGAGCAGTTCTCAAATCATCTGTGCCTAGTAAAAGCTAAGAGAACTAATGTGACAAAGCCTCTTAGCCAGCCATCTTAGTCAAGCGGTGTACAGTACTTCTCGCCACCCTATTACCAGGATCAATCTTCATAACAGTTCTGAGGTCTTCCGCACCGAGCTTGTACTTCTCCATACTCTCATACAACAGAGCACGCTGCACAAGGACGGAAACATTTGTGCCATCTTGTTCTAGCACCTGCACAACAAAATGCAGCAATAAATCTTTTTTGTATTATTCATATATTCATGGATATAACTTCCAACAGAAGATTGACAAAAACAAAAATTACTTCAGAGAAAGTCTCTACTTTTCCTTTCCAGAGGCATCAAGAAATTAATTGATGCATATCCGGAAACTAACCCAAGTCAAGTGGATCTTTCAACTAAACCCTTTACGAGGACACAAGCTAAGAATGTACAAAAACTCCAAGGTTTAGCTCAAGGAATCCTGTAACAAGACTTCGAAGACAATGGGGAATCAAACAAGGAAATGACAAGGGATAAGGCATAAGTAACCCACTAAACCGAAATCTCAGGTACACACCTAAACTTAGCTAGGGTCCTACTACCCCTAAACTATTTAAAATGGAATAAATACACCTTAAACGCTAACGTGGCATTGAGAGTGTACACACTCTCTTGAAAGCAAGTGAACAGCCAAAAGTTGGACACATATCCATTTTTTAATTGGTCTATTTACAATTAGTTAGTACACATAATTATTAACATTAAAATTTATATATATTTAATTATTTTCATTTCTTTCTTTGTAAAATATATATTTCCCTCCTCACTTTAAACTTTATATTTTTTATCTTTTCAATTTTAATTATTTTTTAAAATTACGTGTATTTTATAAAAAATAATAATTATTTTTTAAAAAAAGTATCCTTTAATTTTAACGTTTTAATTTTTTATATTTTATTTGTTTTTCTTCACTTATTTTGATTTTCATTCGAAATTAACTTATTTTAAATACCAGGCATTTGAAATCAAATAAACAGGAAAAACAAAGAAAATAAAAAGAACAAATAAAACCAATTTAAAAAAGAAAGAGAAAAAACAATGAATGAAGTTTTAAGAAAAAACAAAAGTTTAAATACATGGAAAAAAAATTAAAAATTAAGTGTATTAGTTTAAATACAAGATAAAGAAAATAAGAAGATTTTTATATTTTTTTAAAAAAGTAAAAAATTTAAAAAATATTTACACATGTTGCAGCGCGTGTTATACCCGTAGAAAATTTGACCTTGTTGAAGGTGTCATGTCATCATAAAAGGTGCATGAAATACAAAAAAAAATGGGGGGGAGGGGGGTAATAGGACCCAAGATAAGTTAAGATGTGCCTTATCCCAAATGACAACAGTAAACTTTAACACATTTTCCCATAGAGACCAACTATCAAGGGCATTTATGTACTTTTGGCTCTTGGATTGACATAACTATACATACTTATTTTATTTGTGTTCTTTCTTTTAGAATGAATTTGGATAGAAAAACCCCTTGTGGGAGCTTTAGAGGATCTTAGTTCTCAGCTACTTAAGTCATTTTATTTAAGGTAAGATGTTTGTGGATTTTATTCCCCCTTCTAGCTTAGTATTTTAGTTTTTTTTTCTTTAGATATTGTAATAGTAAGAATTACAATTCTCTAGTTTGTGCTTTGGTTTCACTTGAACATTGATTTCTCTATTAAAGTTGGTTGCTGTTGTTTGGTTTCTCCTCTTTTTATCTTTTAGCTTCCAAATCTATATCAAAACTTCACGAAATTACCAATCTAACAACTGTGTTAAATGCACTTTATTAGCAGCAAGCTTCAGGGAAAATGTTCTATCTACAGTAGGGATGCAACCAGGCGGTGCAGGTACAGGTTTTAGGCTATGCGTGGCCGGTCTAAGGTTATGCAGAACAGGGCAGGTTGCGGGTTGAACGAAACAAAAACTAAAAATTGAAGGTTTCGATACTGAACTTCCTTAGGTGTGCAAAGGCATTAAAATTACATATAATCTAAATGTATTTATAAAAACAGGTTTTACTGGGTAAATACATAATCTATCAAGGAGAGCAATTTGTGATTGTTAAGGGTACACTGTGCCTTGTCCTAAGTTGCGCGGACTCTTCATATTTGCTGCCGCACCCGCGTCGACACGAGACGGGTGCGGGTGCGGGATCCGTAAATGCAGTCCCATCCGTCACATCTTAGTGACATAGCATGGATTGCTTTGGCGATAACAAAGCAACATGTATGGGGGTGAAATGTAGCCTCTAGCTGTCCATTAATGGGGAGTCCAACAGGACTAAACAGTCCCCCATTTGGCGGCCTAATATATCACATCCTGGAATTAGGAGTGAAAGAAACCATTTTACCCAGATTCTCTCCCCTCTACACACCACTTACCTCCTTAGCTCGAAACCTCTATTCCTTTTTTGTTTTAAGCTTTTTTATGGATGATTTAGTGCACCGGGCTGTCCTTTTTTTTTTTATGGATGCTCACTTTCTTATTTTATTTTGCTTCGTATATGTTAATCACATGTATTGACTGTCTAACTAATTTATTCTTATTCTTTATGCCTAGTTACTTAGCACATCTGTGTTAAATCATTTTTCAAAAGAATAATTTGATACTTCTATAAATGACATGGTATAAATATGACATATCAATTTCCACATCTGTACTTTATATCTGCTAGGGTCCGCAATCTGAATTATTAATTTAAAAACCATCTATGTAAAATTATTGTTTGACAAGTAAATGCATCTTAGATGAAGTGTGTCTGCAATGACCATTCCCAAAAAATGAAGTATGTTTGCAATGACACGGCTAATACACAAGGGTAGTGTTTTATGTATGCACCATCTGGGTTCGAAATATTACCTAATATAACTTTGTTGGTGTCATAGGTGGTATAAGATGATATATGCGATGCAGATGCCGGAAGAGCCAAAATCTATATCACACACAATCAAAACCACATGCGAAATATATAAAATAGGAAGAACACATTGCTTATGTCACTTTATCACCTTTTGTTTCATTGATATTCAGTCAAATTGTACTCAGCTTTACAAAAGAAAATATGGGGCATGCACCTACTGATGCAAGGACTCGTTTGGCTGTAAAAAGTAGTAGTTATTGGGGAAAAACTTGGAAAAAAGTGTTTCATAAAACTTGCCATTTTTTGGCAATTTGGCAAAAAATCCAAATTCCCCAAAACTAGAAAAAAACTAGTTTTGGGGCCAAATTCTATATTTTGGGCATTTTTAAAAATTTAAAATTTACCCCAAAAACTTATATTTTATAAAAACACCCCACTATTTATTAATCCCAACTTAACAAGCTTGAGACATGCACCATGAAGGCACTCAATTTATGTACTGTATTTTTTTTTTATGATGTGTTTGTTGTTATTTGACTTTCAACTATGTAATGGTATTGTTCTATAGAACTTGTTAAAAGTAATGTAAATATAAAAATTGGATGCTCCTTTGTGAGTTGAGAAAACTTTAATAGCCCCTACATTGCTCTGTGAAATTGTTTATATGCAGGTAGAAGCTTATAATCTATGAGTTCAATTTTTATCACAGAACATGTTCATTATAAAATAATAATACAAACTTATTGGTATTTTTAATAGTTTTTAAAACTTATGGGTATAAATCATATTTCATAAAAAGTCAAATAATTTTCCCAAAACCTATGGTCAAACGCATCGTGAAACTTCACCGAAAACCTCACCCAAAAATGTGTTGTAAAAAATATTTGGGAATCTATGTGCCAAACACTAGCTTAGTGTCTACCATTTTCCCCTATATGGTAAATTCTGTAAATGAGAAAATACTCTTCTGAAACTATTACAGGGAAGAAGCTTATTTTGTGTGTAGCTGTAAGCTAGCCTGACTTACAGTGCAGAGAGAAGTCTAAAAACATTTTTTTAAGTATTTCATAAAACGAGGTGCAAAATCTTCCATGAAATACCATCAACCGTGCATAAAAAAATAAATGACCATAAATTAATATTTAAAAGATAATAGAGGTCTTATCATAACTAACAAAGCATGGTTAACGATCATACCTTTGTACAGTCAGCCACAGCCTTCTTGTATTCTCCTACCTCTTTGTAACATGAAGCCCTACTTGACAGAACCTCCATTACACCAGCTTCATCACCGGCCTTCTCAAGAAGAATGACGGCCCACGACAACCATTTTATGGCATCACCATATTGTCCCTGCTTGTGATTATCCATTCCCTTGTTCTTCGCTGTGGAAGCACTAACACCAGCAGGTGGTGGTGGAAGCCCTTCAATTTCAGTTGTCCCACTGCTATCGTTAGCACCCACAAACTCTGATTCAAACCCCCAATCATCACCCCCTGTAAACTGCTGGTTCTCACTCCCTCCAGCAGCTTCTCCAGATGAAGCATTTGTTGATGAAAAAAGCGAATCAAAATCACCCACACCTGAAGACTGTGTAGTAGATGGTTGACCCTGAGTATTAGTGAATACGAAATCATCAACTTTGGAATAAGCACCACCCGAATTCAACCCCGTTGAAGCATTAATATTACTTGTAGGAAACGGATCTGATGGAAATCCTGATCCACCTGATTTAGTAGCATTTTGGAAATCCCCAAACACATCATCCCCTGAACTATTCGTTTTAGTTTCTTTACTAGCCGACTTCATATTAGGCCCGGGCTTAGACGAAAAATCAACCAGAGAACCAAAAGGGTCCTTATTGACACCCATCCCTCCTCCAACTCCACTTCCAGACATATTTTTCAATGATGTACCTCCAAGATTAGGGGTTTTAGTATTACCACCACTTAGATTCACACTGGCACTATAGTTATAAGCATTATAACCACCAGCATTACCGCTACCAGAATTTCCAGCTGAACCCCAGCTACCACCAGTTTTCACAGAATTACCACTCTTAGGCAGATTATCAGCCATACCACCCATAGAGAACGCGCTCTTGTTAGCAGTTGGGGTAGCATTTTTTAACGGGGCATTGCTATTACTCTTATTTCCTCCCAATGCTGAGCTCACCAAATCACCAAACAAATTAGGGTTTTTGTTAGCAATCCCAACACTTGACACTACATTGCTAGTGCTTGAAGGAGCTGAAGATCCCCAACTCTTCCCAAATATGTCACCAGCCATTGAATTCGGTCCAGATAACGATCCTACTGGTTGGTGAGTCCATGTTGATTTGTTGGGTTGAGTCCATGATGATCCAGAATTTGGTTTTGATTGCATTGATGAATATGTATAGGATGATGATGAAGAATACGAAGACGTTTTATTCTTCTGATCATTAAGAGATCGAGATCGACCAGAGTTCAAACCCAGATCAAAATCGAAACTATTGATAGAAGAACCTGATTTCCCGTAATTTGAATTCATATTTTCTCGATATTATGGAATTTCAACTAAAAACCTTAAATTGTACTTGAAAGTTTTTTAGTCTACGATGGGAAACAATGGGGGAATTGTAGATCAGAGAGAAAAAGAATGAGATCTGAGTAAATTCTGAAACGTACCTGATGATAATAAAAACTACAAATAAGAAAAGAACGATAATTCAGAGACCGGAGAGATAAGTTGCTGATGCTAACGTGAAGCTTCTGCAAGATGATAATCGGAGCTCAGATCGGAGAAGAACCGACACGGCGGAGGTGGAAGAAACGGAAATGGAGCAAATGTTGGGTAATTAAAGAGAACATAGAATTTATTGGCCGGAGGGAATTCATTTTAGTTTTTTCTTTTATTAGTTTTTGTTATAAAACTATATAAAATAATTCAAAGAATATGCTGTGACAAAAGATGATTTCGTATATTTCTCCAAGAGATTGAGAGATTTTTATGATGAATGAAATTATTTATTTATAGGAGAAAATTCGCTTGGTCTTTTAATTAGTAATTGTGATTTCTAACTTTTCTCAAAATGAATTAATATAATAGATATTTATTATGATACAAATATGTTTATAACAGTTTATTTGATAGATTATGTGTCTCGTTAAAATCTTAATAATAAAAGCAGTAGAAAAAATTTTTAGTGAAAAAAAAGAGTACACATATCTAATAATACACATTTTAGATGTTTCATTAAAAACCTTACAAGGAAAATTCATTGGAATATATAAAATATTGCGAGAAAAATAGACTACATCGCATATTAACTCCCCCTAATGAGAATATCAATCCAAAAACTTGAATTTTGGCATTCCAAGCATGTGCATCATCTTCTCAAAAATTGCAATTGGTAGAAAATTGGTGAATTAAATCATTCATATTATCACTTAAACGAATTTGTTATACGTTCATATTATTATTCTTTTGGAACTCATGTGAGTGGAAAAGCTTTGACGAAATGTGTTTCGTTCAATTTTTTTTATAAATGTTTTTCTAGTTGTACTATGTGTTGGAACACAACATTTTAATATTAAATTCTAATATTGAAGTGTATTATTTTAGTGGATATAAATTAACAAAAATGTAATCAATTATTCTTGGTGTAACTTATGTAACGACTAAATCATATTCAACTATCGTGCCTTGTAACTTTTGTAACCTCCAAGGCATAATTCCTCCATTTATTTACCTACATTATTATCCTCTTTATTTCTATTTTCACTTAGATACATTATTATCCACTTTATTCCTATTCAAGACAATGAAGAATCCCTCACCTATAAATAGTGGTGCTTCCATTATGAAGTGAATGCAAAAAAGATAAAAAGTGTGCATAAATATTGTTGTGTGTAGTAATGTTAGTGTAGTGAAATAGAGGGTTGAGAAAAAGAAATTATTCTAAGTATTTAACTAATTCACTATACAAAAGAGAGTAATTATATATTGAAGGAAGGTGTCCTTCTGTGGAGCTTTGACCTCTTCAAAAGTGTTCTTCTGTGGAGATTTGGACTCTTCAACTAATTCGGAATTGTTTCAGTTATGCAATGTTGTTGGGTTATTGTATTCTGGAAGAGACAAGTCAAGAGATATATTGTTGGATCGGTGTAGATTATGCTGGAGTGGGCTTGAATCTTCTTAAAGAGAGAGATATCGCGCCTCAGCATGAATATATTTTTTATTCATTTGGTAATTTATTTTTCAACAATAATTTATTGTATTTCTGATATTTTACACCTACAATTTTAAGAAAATTCACATTTTTATTATAGTTTGAAAAAGTGTGGATATCAAGAAAGGATATCAACATCATTCTGTTTCGACATGACTAGATCTCTTCAAGAGATGGAAGAAAAGCAATGTACAGGGGCAAAGTATTTTTTTACTTGCTCAATTCAAGCCGAGAAAAGGTAAAAGAAAAAAAAAACTTTTTACCTAATATTTTTCATGAACAAAGTGATACTACTTTTCATGGGAAAAAATAATATTGAAATTCTTAAAATAGTGGGGGTTCATGAAATGAGAAAAATAATCATTGTGAAAAAAGCAATTTTTGCATTTTTGAGAAATGCTCTTAAAAAGAGTATTACAAGTGCATATATTAATCTTGAAAAATATCACATGTTATTATTTGCATATCATTTAGTGATTTTGCCTCTAACATGAGTATTATCAAAGAAATTATTGAAAACATGTTTGAGTAGCATTTTGATATGAAGTATTCGGGTGAAATAAATTTCATTCCTGGAATGAAAAATATCATAAACATGTGATGGAAATTTCCTTGTCAAGTCACATTATGCTAAAAAATTGTGAGATTCAATTTGCTGGTTGTGTGAGCCTTGCAACTTCTTTTGATACAAATTGAGTGAAAATGATGTGCTAAAGAAAAGAAAAAGGAGTTTGCTAATCTAATTAAAAAATATGAGATATGTGATTAATTGTACTTGATATGATATTGTGTATAAAATATAGCATGTACAAGCAAATCAGGTATATTTACTTGGTACGAAATTTGGTGGTTTGTTTTATTAAAAAAAAATTGCTATACTTAAAAGATTTGTTGGTGCAGATGAGACAACTTTTGTGTTATTTGTTGGAGAAGAGAAAAGTAAATTATATTATTTGCTAACTCTACTTTGGAGGTTGAAGTAAAAAAAAATAATTAAACTTCGCTGTTGAAAAAGTGAATTGATTTACTATATCAAACACTTTATTTTGAGATTTTTTTTTAACTTTGATTAATTGTGATGACACCAACATTATTGATAGAGTACAAAATCGTTATTATGACCGTAAATTCAAATTCATGAGGAGAAAACACAATATTGTGAGATCATATTGATCACTGGTATACCATCAATTTAATTGTGTTAAAACTTATGATAATTTTGCAAATTCATAAACCAAGGTCTTGGCAAGATAAAGAGTCTGAATCACATCGAGGGAGATGAGATTGAAGCAGTTAATTTTAAGTGTCATATATAAAGAAACTCAACCTCAGACTAAAGATCCTATAACCAGGTTCAATGGGAAAAAGAATCATATGATGGCTCATTAGAAATGCACTAATATTTATTTTATTCAATCCCAATGATGTGAGTCCATTTATTCTTTAATGATGTGGAGGTTGAGTGTGAACTCTTAATGAAAGTTTGTATCTCGTATGAGTGGGGTGTCGAAATTACAGGAACACTCTTGATAGATTTCACCTATGTGAGTGTGAAAGTAGGCCGCTTTCTATGAGATTGAGCTTGTTCTCAAAAACACTCATGAAAATTAGGATAGCATAAGGCCGTAATGTGCTAGCTATTAAAACTTATGTCAGCACCTTCATTATTGTGTGTAAGCAGTGAAACTTTATTTCTCTTAAGCAGTCATATTTCAAATTTGAAACTACTATTGACTCTAGAGTAAAGGTTATTGTTTTACTAAGAGAAGGTTCAATGCAGAGCAGGTCTTCATTATGCATAATAGTCTTCTTTTAACTAAATTATGAAGTACTCTCTTATTTTAATATTAAAATGAGTGGGGGGATGTTGGAGCATGATATTTTAATATTAAAATGTATTATTTTAATAGATATAAATTGACAAGAATGTGCTCAATTATTCTTTGTGTAACTTATGTAACCACTAAGTAATGTTCTACCTCATTATGCCTTGTAACTTATGTAACCTCCGAAGCATAATTCCTCCATTCATTTACCTACATTATTATCCACTTTATTCTTGTTCAGGATAAGGAAGAATTCTTAACCTATAAATAGTGATGTTTCTTCCTTTGCAAAGTGAATGCAAGAAATATGAGAAGTGTTGATAAATATTGTAGCGTGTAGGCGAAAGAGAGAGTTGAAGGAAGGTGTTCTTTTGTGGAGCTTTGGTTCAACTAATTCGGAGTTATTTGAGTTATACGACATTGTTGGGATATTGTACCCTGGAGGGAATAAGTCAAGAGATATACTGCTGGATCGTAGATTATGCCACAGTGGGCTTGAATATCTTTAAAGAGATCGAGATGTTCGCGTCTCAGCCTGGATATGTTTTTTATTCATTTTGTCATTTTATTTTTCAACTATAATTTATTATATTTGCGGTATATTACACCAACACTATGCATACTGCATTATCTTCATATACAAACGTGGATACTTGTCATATTTCACATATATCATTGACCAATTACTCACACACATTCTCAACTTGATTCATGATTTGATTGTCATACAAAACAACATGGTAGGACAGTAACTTTTCATGAAAATATATAATACGTCTGTATCACACTCTTATATCGAACAAAAGAATCTCATGAATGTTTAAAAAATTGATAATATTCATTTGGGTAAGTGTAATGACCCTCAAGGTCATTTTTTGAAATTTTTATAAAATAACCATTTTACCCCTCCCTTTAGATGCCTCGAGTCATTTCTGATTGTTACCGGGTGTTGATTTTTAGAAAATCCTATGAAAAGTTAAGTCTTTGAAAATTTTGAGTTTTCATAAGTTTTAAGTATTAAAAAGTGGTATTTGGGGTCAATCAAAGCTACAAGTATCAGAACAGAATTTCATCGATTCTACAGCTCCAAAATGTTGAAATTGGATTAGAAGACTTTACGGAATCAGTTTTAGAGTTGTAACGAAGTTTTGAGGCCTTGAGTTGAGAAATTGAGGAATTTTAAGCCAAGGTTTGACTTTGGTCAACTTTTGGAGTTCCGATGCTCGGAATGAAATTTCAATGACTCCGTTGGATTCAGAAGATGGGTTTTAGTTTAGAAGAAGTGTTGGTTGAATTTTTATAGGTCCCGAGTCCGTTTTGGTTTTCTGAAGGTCTAAGTTGGTCTAGTAATGACTTTTTGAGTTTTGGGTCAACGAAATCTCGAATTCAAATTCTGATGGTTCCATCAGCTCCAAAATGACCAAATTAGGCTAGTAGCACTATTAGAATGACTATCAAGGCAATCGATACGAGTTTGGGGTCATTTGACGCTTTTGACTTTGAAAGTTAGCCTATGGTTGACTTTGGTCAACATTCTTGGAAAATGCTCTTGAATGAAAATTCTAACCGCGCGGTTAGTTCTATAATATTGATTTTGGTCTAGAACAGCTCTTCATTCGCTTTTTGAGGCTTCCAGACTAATATCGACGCCCGTTGTGAAATGTGACTTAAAATGACTCTTGGGTGTGGGATCCACTTTCTATTAAAATAATCTCGTATGGAAATTCTGAATGCGTCATTGAGTCTGAAACATCGAATTTAGTGGGATAGCATATCTGGTTTATTTTATCGAATTCCGAACGAATTCCAAGCACCCCATCGGAGATTTTGGAAAATTCCAAAATCTGAAAAATTGGAGCAGCAGCAGCCCTTTTATTTTGGATTTTTCTCCAACTTTAAAACCCTTTATCTTGAGTTATATAGTTCCAAATTGGGTGATTCAAAAGGCAAACTTATGAGATTTTTCATGGGCAAAATCATTCTATTAGATCGAATAGAGCTTTAAAACTAATTTGGAGCATTCGATTAAGGTAAATATCATGATTTTATTTACAACAGTGTCTATTTTCGAATTAAGTTTTTGAAGAACTTTGAAAAATTATTTCTTGACCTATATAAATCCAATTTTGGTGATTCAAAGGTCTAAATTCAAGAGAATATTTTGAGGAATCTCGTGGTGATCTCAGAAATGCGAGAGGAAGCTTTTTTTTTTGGTAAAAATGCAATTTTAATTACTGATTTAGTCATTTTCGGAATGAAATTTTATTGAATTTTGGAAGAGTGTATCTTGGTCAATATAACTCCATTTTGAGTGATTATTAAGGGTAGATTGTGGGGGGTTTTACAAGGATCGTCATAGTGTAATTTTTTTGAGTTGAAAGAGTCTAGTTTTTTTAGAATGTACTGATTTTGATGCTGCTATTTTTGGTCATTTAGTCAGAATTTATGAGTTTTGGTTGCATGCTCGTCCCGCGTAGTTTTCCACCCCAAATTATATTATAAATTTGATTTGTTTGCTCGGGGTGATGTTTGAAACCTATTTTGGGGGGTCAAATCCAGAATTCCATATGCGGGTCCCACAATTCCCATTTTACACCCCAAATTGGCCCATCTCCAAAAATTATGAAATTAGTGTCTAAACGACCATATTGACGTCGTGCTTCTGTTTTTGATAGTGTGACAGCATTCTGAGGTAGTTCGAAAGGGAAAAGCTCTGGCACAGTGATTTGGAACCCGCGTGTTTAGTCTATAGGTAGACTACAGTTTTACCTTTCTTTAGATTGAGATGGAATGTGTGAAAGCATGTTGAAATAGTAGGAATTTGGGTTGGGTAGTTTGATTGTATATTTTAGCTGTTAGAAATCATGTTTTAGGCTTGTTATCGAGTTTTTTGAATATTTAAAAGCATGTGTATCTTGTCATTATTTGTTAGTATTATAAGAAAAGTTGAATGAGCATGTTTTTGATACTGTGGAGTATGTTGGCCTTAGTATAGGATGTAAACTTGCTTTAGATGCCTTGGCGTCGCTTCGATAGACTTAAATCCTTGTAGAATGGTGTAGCAGGCTAGTGCCTGGTAGTTTGACCTTAGTTAGGCATTACCCTTGCTCTTAAAAATATCTTCATCCATAAATTGGTATAATCGTGACTTTTGTGAGGCGTCAACCACACTAGATTTCATAATCATTGACTTTGGCTCCGGTTCCAGTTTTGGCGACAAATTGATTGACTCATTTGGGAAAAGATTTTTGGTACTGTTGTATTCTAGTTGGGAAGTAGAATATTTGGCATCATGGGATAAATTATTTGTGAACATTCGGGAACCAAGTTCCGACCTCCGTTTTGAATTATCGGGGAGTATCCGGGTACTCAGCCTCGGTCTCTATCGGTTTGCTAGTATGACGAGCATCCAGGTACCCAGTCTCAGCCTCGATCATACCAATGTATTGCGACGAGCATCCGGGTACCCAGTCCTAACCTCTACCGCACTTATGTATTATGGCAAGAATTCGGTTATCCAGTCCCGGCCTTGGCCACTTTGAACATTCGGGTGAGCATCTGGGTCCAAGTCCTGGCCTTGACCCCTAAGTCACCACTAGATCGATTGACTCTTGGAGATTCTGGGTTTGGAAATAATATTGTACTTTCCTAACATCGCAGATTCTTGGTTCCTAGTCTTGGTAGTTGTAGCTATTCTATGTACTCGGCGGGCTTCTGGGGGTTCGTCCGGATTTTTATTTAACTTACGCACGAGTGTCACGGCTGGGCTTATGGGGGACCAGTTGGGTATAGTTAGCTGTAGTTCTTATAGGTAATACTCTTTCCTCTTTTTTGATGCTTATGTTGACTCCTATTTAGGCTATTCCTCTTTTTCATATTTTTTTTACTTTTTCTGCTCATTCGACCTATGATGCCTACTGGGTACCTGTTGTCTTGGTACTCATATTACACTCTGCATCTACTTTCGTGATGTAGGACTGAGCACCAGCTATCGCCGTGGATAGATCGAGCCTATTGCAGTCAGTTCACAGACTAGGGTGAACACTTGGCATTTTTAGATCATTCTTTTCTCCTTCAGTATGGATGGCCCATCTTTTGCCTTTTTAGACTAGCCAGTTGTTATATTTATTTTTGGTCCACTTTTGGGACTTATACTCGTCTTTTATTTTGTAGCAGCTCTGTACTTGTGACTTCCAGGTTTTGGGAGGGATCTTTAGTTGTTTATATCATGTTTTGGTTTACCTTCACTTATTCTTTCTGCCTATCTTTATAATTCGCCACTCTTGTTTAGTTTCTGCCCTCAAATTCATTACTTGAAGTTTCGGGTTGACGGATTAGCTTACCTACTGGTGGGTTATAGTAGGTGTCATCATGACTTAAGAAATTGGGTCGTCACAATAACCATATTCATATGTGGACTTTTATTTGCAATATGTAAGTGATCTTAGTTCACTATCTTCATATAAGAGTAAAATTATATTATATTCATAGTTAAAATGAGAAGTATCAAAGCATTAATTGCGCATGATATTATATTTCATGACCAATCCAATTTTGTAAGTTTCTCATTTCAACTTCTTTCGGTAGATAATCTATTGCCTTGTGAAAACTCCTTAAGAGTTCCAATTCAAGACATTAACTTGTATAACAATATGAAAGATTCTTGATTGATTTAATCCATATGAAGATTATACACAAGTTTTTCACAAACTTAGACATTCTTCAAGCATTTTGAATCCTTCAGTAATTTTCATATCAATTTTATCAAGTGAAAACATACATATTATATACAAGACATCTTCTAGTGTCTATACTGCAAGTCAAATAAGTTTTATGCTTATGTAGATGCATCGTTTTACTTGATAAATATTTCTACATCAGCATGCTTTAATAGATGTAGAATTCAGATTCGCATAATCTTTTACACTATTGCGCTATATTGTATCAAAGATAGCGTCGATAATATATCATTTGTATCGGTTCATAATGCGACATAACTTATTGAGATCTTATCACTTCATTATTTTTAGGTACCTACCCCTCTCTTAAGGTTTCATAAATGTTATGTCGTAAGCTTTTCAAGAACACATTGCCTCCTTATTAGGACCATTTTGATCATTTTCTCCTCTCTTTTTTAATAATTATTTTATTTGGAACCAATTAGTCTATCATGCTTCATGCATGTCATAAACTCTGTCCTTCAAGGACATTCAGTAGGAGAATCTGCAGCTACATATGAAATTAATTTTTGGTCAGCAAATGCTCCTAGCATTTGGCTTGATTTATCTTTTGACTAAGAATCATATTGATGATAATTCACAACATATTTTAACTGTTTATTATCTCCCCCTTATATTAGACAAACTAAAACATATCCCAAACTACTTTGGAAAATTCATCTTTGTGCATCATGGTTTATCCATTAATCATATACCGCACGTAAAAAACTATTAGATAAAAAATATTTAATTCTTGATCCTGAATCGATTGAGTGGGAGAAATTAATTAATCATAATTTATTGATAAAATGCATATAACTATTTTTGTATGCAATATATCATATTTCAGACCAACACATGAAGTTTTGTTCTCATAAATAATGATTTAGCTCTTTATCTGAGGCATTTAACGTCAAATCAGCTTGAATTTTAATCACAACATTATTAAGAGAATTTTCTTGATTACATAATATGAAAATTTGTGTTTTTAACTCAATTATTTTGCACAAACAATTTTGCGAATGTCAAACTATAGGTTGACAATAAACAATATGTAATCATCTTATAGATGCATCTCTTTAACATGTCACACTGTAGATGTACGGGCCCATATTGTAATGACCCAAGAGGTCATTTTTGAATTTAATCATTTATTCCATCATTTAGAATATTCCTATAGCGACTCCATGTCATTTATGCCTTGTTGGCACTAATTGTTTGGTTGTCTGGTCGTTCGTTTGGATTTTAGGCTTGTTTCCTTGTTTTGGATCTTTTATCACTTGAAAAATTGAATTTGGTCATAACTTCAGGAAAACAACCTCAAAACGGAATTCTGATGGTTCCATCAGCTCCAAAACGGTCAAATTAGGCTAGTGGCATGGTCGGCACGAGTACTGCGGTGATCGGTATGAGTTTAGGACTATTTGGCACTTTTGCTTTTAAAGTTTGGCCTATAGTTGACTTTGGTCAACATTCTTGGAAAATGGATTCGAATGAAATTCTGATAGAGCGGTTAGTTTCAGAATGTCGAGTTTGGTCTAGAACAATGCTTCGTTCACTTTTTGAGGCTTCCGATCTAATTTCGATGCCCGTTGTGGAATTTGGCTCAAAATGGCCTTTGGGTGTGGGACCTACTTTCATTCATAACGACCTCGTATGGGAATTTCAACTGCGCCATTGAGTCCAGAATATCGAATTTCATAGGGTAGCATATCTCATTTGCGCGCACGAAATCTGAATGAATTCCTAGTACCCTGACGGAGTATTTCAACTTAGTGAAAAAATCAACTTTTGCTGATATCTGGTGTAACACCATTTGCTCTCCGCGATTGCGGGCCCTAGGCGGATCACTATAGTCGCGTTTGCGGAGGCCATTGACTTGGTCATTTAATGAAAGACCAAGTCAAATTTCTGCTCATTCCTCAAGGTTCAAACTTTGTTTTCTCCATCATCCTAAGCTCAAATTAGGCGACTCCAAGGTCAAATTTCAAGGAAATTTCGTGAGGAATCTAGTGGTATGCTCGGAATCGCGTGGGAAAGCTTTTTGTGAGATAAAGATTCATTTTTATTCACTGCTATAGTTATTTTTAGAGTTGTATTTTATAAAAGTTGTGAAGGTCGTAACTTGATCAATTTAACTCCATTTTGAGTGATTTTTGAGGTTAGACTGTGGGATTTAACACAAGGATCATTGTAGTGTAATATTTTTGGGTTGAAAGGGTCTCGTATTTTTGGAATTAGGTGATCAAGAAGTTTCCATTTTTGATCTTTTAGTTGAATTTTGTGAATTTTGGTTGTATGCCCGTCTCATGTAGTTTTCCACCCCTAATTGTGTTATAATGTTGATTTGTGATATTGGAGTGACGTTTAGAACCTATTTTTGGGGTCAATTCTAGAATTCTGGATGCGGGTCCAATATTTCCCATTTTAGACCCCAAAATTAATCCGTCTCCGAATTCGATGATTTTAGTATCACAACGATCATAATAATGTTGTGACTCTATTGTTGATAGCGTGGAATCATTGAAGGCCACTTGAAAGGAAAAAGCTCTAGTTTTGTGAGTTGGAGCACGTGTAGTTGGTCAACTTTCAGGTAGGCTATGATTTTTTCCTCATAAGACTGAGCATGTTTAGGAAATTGTATGTTGATTTGCATGAGTTTGGAGAGATTTGGGTGTCAATCATACTAATTTCCTAAAATTCATATCCTAGGACTTATTTGGGTAATTATTGGACTGTGTAAGCATGACTCCTATTATTGTTGATCATCCATGTCTTGTGGTGAATTCTGTGTCTATGGTTATATGCTTGGAAGCATGTTTGGCCTTAGTCTAGGCTTAGAATATTGTTGTCACGATCCAACCTTATAGGCCGTGATGGGTGCCCGAACTAGACACTCGCGTATACCTTTGCTAGCTATAAGCAAACCTGTCCCCTGTTTGAGTCACAGTATATAACATTCAAGAAAAATATATAAGCCGACAAGGCCATCACGACGGGGGATACGTCCCCAAAACATAAACCATATCCATACGACTATACATACATACCTATGTAACCCATATACAACCCACACACATATCTATAGACCTCTAAGAGTATAATGATAATATAAGGCGGTATAGGGCCCCCGCCGTACCCGTGAAAAAACAAATATATACATCGAGGGTTAGTACCCAAAATCTAGGCTCCAGCATAATAAAGCGCTTCTGAACTGCTGATAGGAGTCCTACGCTGGGGGCCTTCAAACTGTGCGTTTGTACCTGCGTGCATGAAACGCAGCCCCCCAAATAGAGGGAAGTTAGTACGACATATGTACCGAGTATACAAAGCATAACTGGAAACATATCTGAAGTAAAAAGACTCAGGGGACAAATACGTTACTTAAGAAAATACTGTAACTGTACCTTATGAATTATAAAAACATGCATGCTCATATTATACAATATAGCCGGCCCCTTCAAGGACTCGGTGAAACATATAGCTTTAGGACCATCATAGGGCCTGGTGCCATTATCACCTTATCACATAACATCACATCATATATATATATATATACATACATTTCCGACCCTCTAGTGAGGGACTCGGTGAGTTGTTTATGTCATTGCATTATCATTTCCTCATATAGCGTACCCAACCCTTTAGTGAGGGACTCGGTGGATAATGCAGTAAACTGCGCATGATTACATTCCCAGCTCGGGACTCGGCGATAGAAGAGTTACGGTCTGCACAAGTAGAGTAGTGAGTAATCATATGCAATTTAAACCATCATTGGAGACTTGTTGAAATAATCAAAATGAACTATCGTACAAAAATTAGGACAATAGCCATAACAAGTATGTTTGAAGTATCATTATGGTTTGCATCAAAGTAGCACTTTTGGAATTATCTACTCGTATCAAGGTGTAATAAAATATCTTTTGGAAGTCAAGAAAATGGCCATCTTAGTGGCTTTGAAAATGGGGACTTCCTTGGGATCACATATACTTCGTCTATTCGTTTCATAAGGTTCATGCCAAAAAAAGAAGATTAACTTTACCTACTTACTACTTCCCAAGGTATAGAAAAACTTGAGAAGCCATAGTTCAATTATTGGAAGAGTTCTAGCTTAAAAGAGTGAATAAGAGTCATATTTTATACCATAACATAAATTACACCAACTTAGGATGGTTGGACACTTTCACATGAATCGAGGCAAAAGGACATAAGTTCTAGAAAATTAGAAACGTTGGCCATCCTAGTGCACTTAAGAATAAGAGTTTCTTGTAGACTTCGTGCATCCTTCGTCCGTTGTCTTTCTATGAGTCATGCCAAAAACGAAAGAAGATAGGCTTTACATACCCTCTACTTTCCCTTATAGAGTCATTATATATATATATATATATCCGTTATGAGCTCGGTATCATAACTTTCTCATTGCTTTACCATACCATTGTATAATGTATCCGACCCATGATGGGACTCGGTGAGTAATCGTAGCATTATAACATCGTACTTATGTCAAAGACATATCAAGAGGGAAGAAGGGTAGCTTTACCAACTTGTACCAAAAAATGTGCGAAGAGAAATCTTCACATAATTATGCCAAAAAAATATGCCAAGAGAAAGAAGGGCTTCACATACCTTTTTTTTGGATAAATTGATATCCGTCCTGCCTTGATACCTCATTAACCTATTTGACATGAAAGTAATACTAAGGATAATAGCCTTCACTTTCAAATATCCCACTCTACAACCAAGTAATAATAGGAGTCCTTTCCTATCCATTACCCTCGACTAGTTTGTTACTAGTTCCGAAGCTACCGAAAATCGGGCAGCATTTTCCCTATAACTTTAACATCCACGAGATACTCGGCCACAATAACCATACCAACAAAAACAACCAGAAGCATATTTATAATTAACTCACTTCAACCTTATCCAATACAAGCTCCAAACAAAACTGCAACCAGAAGCACCCACACCCTTTTTAAAATACTTTAAATCCCTGCAACATGCAACCCTACTAGCTACATTCGCAGAAGCACAACGATAACACACTACGCGACTTCGATTTAGCTATTACTACTTTAATTTAGCTTGTTTTTACCACTTCCAGCATTATTCAATACATGTAAATACCTCATAATATCATCATAAACTCCAGTTCGAAAGAGAAACTCTTACCTTGTCCGGAACTCGACAACCTAATCGAAACTTGCCTCGGAAGTTCTTTTAGCGCGCCTAAAACTTCTTGGCTGTTTGGTAATATTTTGGGATGCTACAAATCATAAATTTTCATTAATAACACCTTCATAGAATCTTGGTGCACCTTAGATAATTAATTCACGGAACGAAATCGGAAGCTTACCCTTTTTTTCCCTCAAATCCAAAACTCTCTCTAGCTTGAGGGTTTCTCTCCTCTTCTTCTCTTTTCTAGAATATTTGGATGAAGTAATAACTTAAGGGATAAGGATGACTAAAATTCATCAACATATATATATATATATATATATATATATATATATATATAGGCTACTTTAAGGTGGACACATGTCATCCCCTAAGTGGTGACATATGTCAAGCCCTAAGTGGTACTCCCTCATGCTTCCACGTGACACTCCCTCATGCTGCCATGTGGCACTCTATTTTCCCCCTCATAGATTCATAATCTCGTCTTACTTTACGAACCTATGTAATCCTTACCACGTAAGCTTGGTATGTACTTAAGTAGTTTAAGTACGTAAGATTTCTAAATTGATAGATTATGTAACTAAGTCGAGTCCTATGACTCATTAATTGGCCTTCAATTCCTTCCGAATTCTCATAACCATATTTCCAATCTTCCCTTCTATGGGGTGTCACATTCTCCCTTCCTTAGAGTTGTTTGATAGCATCATAGATTATCCGGCTCACATGACAACTTATAAGAAGCTTATGATCCTTTCAAGAAACTTAAGAACTTAAGAAGCTTAAGAGGTTCAAGAAACTTAAGAAGCTTGAGAACCTTCCAAGGTACAAAAGTACGGGGTATAACAACTGTTGCCTTAGACTTGCATGGTTTTAGTGTCGTTGGGCCTTAGAGCTTTTCCGACGTCATTTCGAATGGTTAGCTCCCTATAGACTGATATGATAGACTTGAGTCTGATAGTCTAAGCCTTAGCAAGGCGGTAACTCAGGTTGTGACTTTACCTCCATAATGCCCTGTCCTCCTATCGGCCATGTATCGTTCAGTTCTTGATTTTTGGAAGTTTCATCGACAATTCGGGGTATTTTTGGTTCGTTCTGAAATGACATATTGATGGCACTTGGTTTGGAGGCACTCCCTATGAAGTAAGATTGGACACTGATTCTAAATCGGTTCGATCCCTTAGCTATAGTTACCTGGTGAAGTCCGTGGTCCAGCTCACTAGTGTTCGGTTCCTTAGCTACAGTTATCCGGTTAAAGTCCGTGGTGTAACTTACTTGTGATCGATTCCTTAGCTACACATATCCGGTTTCAGTCCGTGGTCCAGCTTACTTGTATTCAGGCTTTCTAGCTACAACTACTCGGTTACTGTCCATGGTCTAGCTTACCTGTTCTCGACCTTTGGCTACAGCTATCCGGTTAAAGTTCATGGTCTAGCCCACTCATGTCGATTCATTAGCTACAGTTACCCGATTTTAGTCCGTGGTCTAGCTTGCACTTGGTTAAATTCTTGATTTCCTGATGAATCTTTGGTTAAGTCTTTCGTCTACTCTCTGTTGTAGGTTAAGGTTTTAGAGTTTGGAAATGGTTCGGTTCAAGTACGGAAAATGGTGAGATTATTATGATCTATTGGCTTTGTTCAGTTTCCTTCAACTATTCTTGCATCCGTCGGACTTATGGGAGTCCGTGCAGGTGGTTACTCTTTATTTGTGCACAAACGTACCCATCTGGTTTATGAGAGCTCATAGGATTTAGTTAGATTTCTTTTCTTTGTTTTCTTGTACGCTCGTGTACATACCTACATTTACTTCTTGTCCTGCCTTTGATTATGATCTTTGGCTCGCATTTCAGTTTATTTTTATTTATCTTGCTCAGTCGGGCTATGATGTATACTGGGTACCTGTTGTTTTGGTACTCATATTATACCTTGCATCTGTTTTCGTGATGCAGGTCCAAGTACTAGCTACCGACGTTGATCCGAGCTAGCTACGGTCGTGATCAGAGGCGAGGGTGAGCACACATCATCCTGGATTTACCCGTCTCCTTCTGTATATACATTTTGTTTGTCTTTTACTTTTTGAGACAACATTGTTTTCGTGGTCCACTTTTGGGACTTGTACTCCTTTTTACTAGTAGCTCTGTACAGGTGACTTCCAGGTTCTGGGAGGGATCTTTTTGATTTGTATGTATTTAGCTGCTCCCGCCGTTCATGTATGCTCTTGTTATTTCATTACTGTCTTTAGATAAAGTTATGGTCTTCTACCCTGACATCCCATTACTTACAGTTCCGAGATATGTGTTGACTTGCCTACTGGTGGTTATAGTAAGCGCCATCATGACCTGAAAAATCGGGTCATGACACATATTCACCTTTTAGTAAGCGCCATCATGACAAGTGTTATTTTCTTGAGTAAATTTTAGATTTTACTATTTCAAAAGTAAATTTCATATTTATTTTTTCTCAATTACTCTACCTCTTCTGGAGATAAGTCGTGATCCCATTACGATAAAATGGACATCCGTATTAATAAACTTTATTATATACCATCACATTCATTTCAAGGAATGAATCTGTATCATTAAGATTTATTAGAAGTTTTCATTCTTCATGTATGCAACACAATCATTTAAATATATTAATTATAATGGCTTCATACTTTATTCTACATTTACCGTATTCAGCTGAATTTCAACATCAAGCACTTAAGACAGGTAGCTTTTATCCTATCTATTAGGACAATAAATTCAAGTATGTTATTTTAGAAGTAAACTTCAAATTTACTACTTCAAGAGTAAATCACGGTATACATATAATATAGAAAAACATTCTCTAACATATCTTTCACAGTATATGACACTTCAAAAATAATTAATGTTTTAAAAGCTATGAAGCACCATAAAATGTAATTACTTTTAGTGATTAGCGAATTAATTATGCTGAAAATGTGAAATATATTATTAATGACATGATTATCAAAGTGTAAAGGAAAAAAAAATTAAATTAATTTAAAACAATCATCACAACTATTGTTCCCTGCAAATTGCAATATTCGGTACCCTTCACCTCTTTTAAAGTAGCATTGCTTCTTTCTTCTTCTTTGACACTTTTTCATGCATCACAGACCTCATAAAAAGATTGATAACATACCTTCACATATACTGAACCGTGCTACTCCAAAAAGAGAATTTATTTTAATTTTTTTATAATTTTCTTAGGGAGAAGAGTGAAGATTTCTTATATTTCATTTGAAGGATTAAAAATTGAGGAATTATTTATAATGAGTGAAACCCTTTATTTATAAGAAAAAAATGACTTAGTCACTAAGTAGAATTCTAAATTTTCTCCAAAGGAATCAACATAATTAACTTTCAATATGATATAAATATGTTTATAATAATTTTCTATTTTTATTTTTTATACCGTAATAAACAGGGGGAAGGAACAAATTTGTTATTATTAAAACCTTTTTGAATTATAATCATTTGACATTGGTGAGTGAAATATTAGAACTGCAAGAACGATGAGAAATTTCAAAATATTACTTGACTAATATAAAGTCAACCTAAAAGGATCTGTCAAAACATGTAAAAATTTACCACAATGTGGTATCATGATAACACCCAACATGGGTGTGTGCGACATGAATTTGGTGATATGAAAGTAAGAATAATAATAAAGAGATAATATAATAGAAAAAAATCATGCTTACCAAGTATCAAGTAGTAGAAAAAAATCATGCTTACCAAGTATCAAGTATATTCAATGAATATGTATGCCTCTATTTATACTGTCATAAGAGATATATAAAATATTGTCATAAATATGACATTAATCATGAAAATTATGAAGAAAGATTATGGGAGAGATTCTGGAGGTATAATGAGAGTAGTGTACATCCGCACTAACTATAATATTTTATAACTCTCCCTCTTGGATATTTATAGATAATGTGTCTCGTTAAATTTTTACTAAAAAATCTTAGTGAAAAAAAGGTACACATATTTTTAGATATGCATTGTTTTTTCCCCCGTTAAAAATTTGCCAAAAAAATCAGGGGGCAAAATCTGGCTAAGAAAAAAAGAGTACAACCCACATTTTACTCCCCTTATTAAAAACATAACATTATTTCTCGAAGATGACGTATTTCAATCTTGTATATATTTTATTGAAACTCGTGTCTGAAAAAAGAACTTTGACAAAAATATACTTTATTTTGCTTTTTCAGTTTATTTTTCATTCAATTGAGCCACATAAGCATCAACATCTTCATATAATATTGGATTTCTTTTTTCAAAGAAAAATCACAGAATTCAAGTATGTTGAATCACTTATCTTACAAATTGCCAGCGTAAGACCTCGGAAGTTGAAAATTCATAAAAGAGGTTCAAAAGAAGTTCTAAGAAAAAACTCATCTTTTGCCTTGGGTAGCCACCACGAGCCGTGGTCCTCAGTACTGGCCGTATAGGCCATCGTGGTGGAAGTCCTGAAACTCAGATTTTACAGGAAAGGGTTCACGACAGGGACCATGATCCTTCGTAAGCATTACGAGCCATAATGACCTTCGTAGTGGACACCCTCCTAGACCCCTGTTCAGTCTCCTCACCACGCACGACCACCATGAGCCGTATTGCCCATCACGGAACGTGGTGGGTCTTGTGGTGGAAGTCCTTGCAAAGGCCCTTGTCTAGAAGATTAAGGCCCTTACCACGACCCTAGACCACAGACTGTATTGCCCTTTACGGACCGCTATGGTCTCCGTGAAGGAGGTCCTGTAGATCCCCCCCTATTTCCTCGAGTTCAAGGCAAAGACCACGATCACCATCACTGCTCATGGTGGGTTTTTCGTGCAATCCCCAGTTTTTAATTTTAAGTGGGGGTATTTTGGTCATTCCCTATATTTCATTAATGATTGTGGATAATTTTTGGACTATAATCTCACCTATTAACTACCCTAAGCTCTTCTAACTCTCTCATTATCTCTCAAACACTCTAAATCCAAAAAAACTTCTTTTTAAAAGTGTGCTCTCCAAGTCTTCTTCTTCATCAAGCAAATTCTAAGGGTTTCTTCAAGATTAAGCTTCAATTCTCTTCAATCTAGGATTTCTAAGGATCAAGGTATGTGGAATTCATCCATGGGCACCTTTCACCCATGGAATCCCAAATTTTCTCTCCAAATTATTTATGATTTTCATTCAAGAAGCCATAATTTTATGATAATGCATTGGTTTCTCTTATTCATGATAAATTTTATGATTATTGATTAAACTATGCATTCAATTCATATTATTTTCATGAATTAAGTATGGGTTGATATAAAGTATATGATCATGCATGTTTTCACTTCAATTTCATGATTTTGAAGTGAATTGATTATGCATTCAAGTTTCTACCCTAATTTCAAGTATAAGCTATGATCATGAATTTCAAGTATGCAATTCTGTTTTATGAATGAGGGTGACTCAAGATCCTAATGTTGTTTTATGAAAAAAAATCGTAATGATGGAAGGCCTACACCCACATTACAAGAATCACATGATAATGAGTTATTTCTATGAGCAAGTTTATGAAATATGATTATAAAAGGCTTATGATTTATGCCAAGTATGATTTATGATTATGATATGATATGATATGTATTCTGTGGGATGTTGACTTAGCACCGAAAGGACTTTGAGGTCGGGGCTCGACCTAAGCCTTAGAAGCAACCTCTAGTCCCTTAAACTACGTTGCCACCATAGGTTTGCCAATATGGCTTAGCTAGTGGATCCACATATATAGCACATGATTATGATAATGTTGGACAAAGTCTACCTTGGCAAGTAGCATCCCCCCTTCTCGATGTGGGGATCATCGAATTCCATATAATAGTTCACATGGTCTTAATGATGGTTATGATTATCTCCCACATATGTATGGTTCTTATGATGATAATGTTTGATGTATTGACCAATTATTATGATGTTTTAGTGTTTTCATGGTTTTACTCATGGTTTAAGATATTGGTCTTGCATCTCATGATCCATATTGATTATGTCCTATATTTATTATTCATGCATACTTCTCACATACTTCGTGCATTTCATGTACTAACACATACTTTTTGCCTACGTTGTATTATAATATAGAATCCGACGACCATGTTCATCCTCCTCCCACTCGTGGCTAGAGTTTATACCTCGTATTTTGGGTGAATCCTCACAGTTCAAGGACATGACATTATTTCATTTTGATAGTTGACTTCATCATTACTCTTATGTTGTCATAGGTGAGCTAGGGACTTGTCTTATGCCCCCATCAAGTTAGTAGAGGCATGTAAGATATTCATGGAGTCTATGTGTCGCTTTTGCTCATTTTGAGACTTATGCTCCTTTTATTGAGACTATGCTTTCGTATCTTTGATTTAGCTTTATTTGATTTATTTACCTTATGTATGATCATGAATGATATGCTTAGATGCTTGATTGGGGTCCCTCGAAATTCTAATCGCCGTGTCACGATTATGCCCTAGTTCATATTGTGACAACCAGTATCTTGATTTTGACTTGAATAAGTATCAATAATTGATTGCATTGTAGTATATGATAATGATAGTACCTTCACATACACAAACATTGTTTGAACAAAGAACTTCATGCAATTGTAACATCTTTGCCCATTTGAAATGTATAAATTAATTTGCATTTTCAAGTTAAGACTAAGAGTGTTTAATATGCTAGGAAGGATTGTTATGAGATACTCTAATCGCAAAATGGTCGCATGTTATGTTTTGAAGTCAAGCAAGTTGTGAAATAAAAATCAGCAAAAGTTATCGCAAATTATTTTCATAAATTCTCTGAAATTTGGGTCAGATGTCTCGAAGCTTTTCTCCTCAATCATGAGGAATTAGAGGACTCATTAACAATCAAATTAAAGGTCAATGAGCCTAGTTTTAAACATACTGAATCGTTCATTGATATGACTTCAGAATAGAGAGATATTTATGTTTTATGAGACTGTACAAGAAGGCATATGAAGTGGACCCTTAGATCAATGGAATTTTATAAAACCTATTCTCTGTTTTAATTCCATTTATGTTTGTCCAAAAACTAAAATATAATCAGAGATAAAGGGGCGTTCAGCCACTTGACTGGTTGGAGAGGGGTGGATGAGAGTTCTAATAATTCCCTTCCTTTCGGTCTGCACTTTTTCTCACTGGTCGAGCTTTCTACAAAAAAAACGATGCAAGAACTTCCTCTAGCACCCTCACCTGATCCTGAGCCAGAGCCCCTCGAATCCCCTACTGGATACTTCGAAATTCTCCATGAATGTTGATGTTCTTAGCTTGAAAACCTAAAGGGTATTATGATCTTTGTTCAAGAACTAGAAAGAGAAAAACCAGACGATAACAAATTACTATTTCTAGAACTAACAAAATTGGTCGATCCTCTTTCAAAAGAAACTCAACATGTCTATATATAATGGTCCAAGAAATTGAAATCCTAAAATATCAAACTAGTCTATTGACATAGTTCATGAACTAATGCATGACCAATGATTGATTTACAGTTCGTGAAATGTCCTTGTGTCGTCATCGATTTTTTTAGGGTTTGCAAGACTCGCATCGTGAATTGACTCTAAGGACGTGAATTACTTCATGGCCCGTCTTTCTTGGTCGCAAGTTCTTCTCTAGTTATGATTTTCTCCTTCAGGTATAAGTTGTTGAATGGATTCATGATCGTCTTTTGCCTCAGGTTCTAATCATCTTCTGCAAGGTCCTCGTTGACATATCCTTTGATCGATCTTTTTTCATGATCTTCTTTGTGGTCCGTCAATTGATTTGCAATTATAAATTCAAAAACTGACAACTTTATGTATTTTTCATTTATCATTTGGACGTGAAAAATCTAAAAAATACTAAATTAATGTAAAAACAACATAATATAAGCATAAGAACAATAAAAGCATCAAATAAAAGATATAAGATATGTTATAAATTCAAGGTACATCAATAATTTCACTCAAAGGTTGAGCAAACGCAACACAAACGTTGACAAGAGTGCCTTCCCTTTTTAAATCGCCTTGGAAAGTGTCAAATTTATCAAAATCATACTCCACGTGAGTATACAAGTCTATTGACACTCAGTTCGAAAATCTAGTCAAAAGGCAAACTCAAACTCCGAGGTCAAAATTAAAATTTTATTTCAAAACTGATTTACCCATGATGTAAAAAACTTATGTGCCAAAAATCATCCAAAATCGAGAACGAAACGAACCTTAAATCAACAAAAATACCATTGAGAAGATTAGGGCAAAAAAATCAATTACTCATACCAAAACACCGATTAAAACTCAAAATGAATGATAAATTAGCGAGAAAATATCAAAATAGTGATTAGAATCTTCCTCTCTTCTTAAAAATGAAAAAATAGCACCAAAAATCAACTCAAATCAAGTGCTAGAATTCCAAAAATAATAAACTAAAGTAAAAATCGCGAAATCATTATTTAAGGCCCTGATGCCCAGGCGAGACCCAGTACCTTATGCAATCAAGCCCCACATAGCGCCGGTTGCGCCCTAGGGCCCTTGTGTGATTGCTCCCCAATTACGTTGATAATTTTCCACGCGACATCTAGACCTCATACGCGATTGTATCCTAGTTGTGCTGACAGTGCCCCACACAACCCCAAGCACCAAGTAGCAGAACATTTTGTTATATCTTAAATCTTGGTTTCGACACCTAAAACTCATTCGAGACTTCTCAAATATAAATCAATAGTGCAAATCGATTATAAAACATGTTTCGAATATGTGGAAATCTTCAAATCACCATTCTGAGGTCGTATTAACCGAATGTTGACGCACTCAATGGTCACAATCATTCCTGAACACCTTGAAATTATTGCAAACCATCCAACTTCTTAATAAATCACCTTTCGTACCTAGTGAAATTGTTATAACTCAAATTCGATTTCCTCAACTCAATGTTGATTTTGATCAACTTTCTAAATTTTAAACTTTTAAAATTGAAATTTTCCCCCTAAAATGCATCCGATCACCTAGAAATCGTGTCACCCATCCTTCAAGTCATAAACAACTAAAAGAAGCTAGCTTACCCCGAGATTTAGCATCGTCGAAGATCAGGTCTCTCGTTTCTTTTCTGAAAAAAAAAGAAACTAATGGATCGAACTCATATGTTGTACGTGATCGTTTAAATTAGATCTTTATTTTGATACAACGAGAAAAAGGTGTGACACGCTTTCCTGCTTGCCCTCCTCACAACACCAGCTTCTAGACACCTGTTGTATCCTCATTCTTTTGACTCTCAGTCATCTAAAAAAATCGAGGTATTTTGAATTGTTTGTTGACACGGACAAAGTCAGACCTTCAAAGAGAAATGAAAGAATTTTTTGAGCATTTTTTCACTTTTTTTTCCATTTGAATTTTTTATGCTCCTAATATTTTGGGCATCCTGAGGAAGGTCAAACTGCAGAAGAAATCACCAAACAACCATGATGATTGTTACAGTAAAAAGGTGTTTATATGTACTTTTACATTGTTATACAAAATTATACAAAAAATGAGTTTCATCTCTTAAAAACTTCAACCATGAAACTCCATCACAAATGGTTCAAATTTTCATCAAATAACTTTAAATTTTAACTACTTCAAAATTACATCCCAACAAACTCCAATCATCAATTTTTCCAAAATATTAACAAATCAAACTCATTTGTGAGTTTTCAAGCTTTTGAAAATCCCAACAATTTTTAAATTTGTGAAGTTAAATATAAATATCACTTCCAAACAAATTTTAAGCATCAAAAAATGTATACCTTGTTTTTCTTTATCAATATGATCAAACACACTCCATCAGTAATTCACAGTACAACTTAATTCATATATCATTCAGACAACGGCAGCAAAGGAAAACGAAAACAAGAAAAATGTCATTCCACACTTTCATCCATGTCTCAGACTTTTACACATTGAAAGTAATATGTTGCCTGAAATTATGAGTTAAAAAAAAAAAAGGGCGCAGCAACAGTAACATAAGTACCCCTTATAGATGCTTTCTCATCTAATGAGAATTAACCAAATGAAAGAAACAACACTAACAGCAAACATCATTCAAATTAACATCTCTGAATTGACACTCTTTTGATTTACTGTTCTACAACACTTAAATATGCAAACCAGTTCCTAAAGACAACTTAGACAAGAAGATTCACCTCCTAGTATATGACACAATGCTCTTATGTGTTCAGGCACGAAAAGTTATTAACATTTCAATCATATGAAACTGTGACAATGCCCTTTCGCTCAGTTGAGAACTCATGAAATGAACTTATGAGGTAAATAGTATCTGACCCAACCTAATCCATTACTACGGATTTTACTGTGACAATGGCATAAGAGCTTCAACTATTATTCCCCTGATATCCTGCCAGACCTCCAGTTGGTTGTGCAGGATGTTGCTGATTGGGTACCCATGCTCCTCTTTGTATTGGTTCTCTTCTTTCAACCTGCATGGTCTCCCGGCGTCTGTCATAACGAGGTCGAGGTCTGGGTCTAGTACCTTGGTTTTGATTAAATCTATATTGTGGTCTATGGATGACTTTTCCGTCTATGAACAGATCCCCTAAACATAAATGAATGGAAAGAGTAAACAGGTGATGAAACAGACATCCTACAAGTGACAGAAGAATCCCAAAGGCATAAAAACACAAGTTTTCTGCAAGCCAACCTCCATAATCCTTGTTGGGAACATCTAGATATGAATCTGGCAAGACCCATAAAACATCAGGTAGACCTACATATGACATTAAGAAATCAATCATGATGAAATCAAATAACAGAATTCTGAGAATAACCATATATCTGCTAACTACTAATAGGGAGATCAAACCTTAAAGTGCATACATGCCAATATTAGGGAAGGGTAATAACTAAAGAAACCAAGGATCCTCTCAGTAAAAGCTTTCTCGTACAAAAAGTTAAGCCGATCATAAAGTACAATCAATAAACTAGCAGTGTTATTAATATTAATGTGAAAAAAGACTAAAGATAAGGGGGTCTGATGGAGCTTCACAAAGCGTACAAAGATAATGAAGAAAAGCACAAAAGGAAACAATAAAATCTACATGTAATGCTAGAATAATAATTATAAGCACAAACAATAATTATAAGCACAAACAATAATTATATGGACAAAGAAACTGAAAAAATTACAACTAAGTGAACTGTTCAGTGACGTCTTCTAAGGACACAGCTTATGGGTAATGAGGCGAATGACTTATTTCATTGCCGCACGCCGAACAGCTGCCTATTCGAGTCAAAGCATTCACCCTGTGATGTACCTAATTTTAGGTTTATGCGAGCCTATAACAATCCAGTCAACTGGGACTCAACCCCAAAGTAATTGGGTTCGACGATATGAATCCTATTTTTCCATTCCGCTTCATTCTGGTCGAAAGCTAAACCAATCTAAAGTTGATATTTTTAATTGCAAAAGTATCAAGGGTAAGCTGATTATTGCATAGAAGTTATTACAGAGCTTTGACATTGTTTTAGATAACCCATAGTCACATACAGAAGCTGATTATGTTACATGTGTAAGCCTTAAACCTAGATCTTGCACATTCAGTATTCGCAAATTAAAGAGGGCTCCGAGTAAGCACTTGCATCTTAACTCTACAACCAAGGAGTTTCTTTTCCCATTCTAGGGAAAGTGTGGAAAAGAGGAATGTGAATGCTCACTTCTTCAAAACATCGAACAATAGTTGCATGTTCACTTTAGAACTTCTAGATTATCCCCATTTCAGTTGCTATCCAGAAATAACTACGTATTTGTCCCTACTTAACCTGATATTAAAAAATACCAATTCTCAACCTTTTATAATGACAAGACAATTTGAGAATGGACAGAATAGAACTTCAGATAACAAGTAACTCAAGGAACACAAATGAAAGAACAAGACACCAGTGTTATCAAAAGCAAAAGCAGAAAAAAGCTCTAAGGTCCATTGGGGCTTTAAGCACAAAGCTCAAATAAAGTGTGGACTTTAAAGAAAAAAGGCACAAAGGGAAAAGAAATACAAATATATGTTTAATCCAAGACTAATAATTTATAAGCATGAATGACAAATATATCAACTAGGAATCCGAAAAATAATTACGATAAAGTGAAATATCAATTGTTTAGCGTCGTCTCTTCAGAAGAGGTTCATTGGCAAGGAAAAGTATGTCTTAGAACCATGATGACGACACTGAAGCACACATTAAGTGAGGCAAAGAGCTCAACACGTTTTGAGCCTCGCTTCAGGGCATAAGCGTGCCTTTGATAACACTGAGACACCTTAAATAACCAGTAAAGAAAACCATATACCTTTAACTTTGTAGGAAAGCTCTTCAGAAATCAAAGCACCAAACCCAGTGTAAGTAGTTGTACAAACAGAGTAAATCTTCTTTTTTGCTTCTTCCTCACTGCATACCAAACAAACAGCTATGAACTACCACTAGTCCATTACATAGACAAAACAGCCTATGCCTAATAATACACAAAAAGGCTTACTAGTCAAGGCAGTGAAATAAAACTGTTCCCTTTAAAATCTAACACAGTATATTTGACTCTAAGAATATGGTCCTTGACGTAGAAAAGCTAAACCGAAAAATTCGACATACATCTGTATTCAAGCACATAATGGGTCATATATGCACCAATATAGCAACTCTGCAAGACTGCAACAAAGGCACAATTAATAAATTGGTAGACAAGTTTGCAGAAGTTAATAGAACTACTTTGTGAATAAAGCTATGAAAATCTGTCGAAAGAATAAATGAGTAAAGCTATGAATTGTAAAAAATTCAACAGGAAAGACTAGAAGAGATCAAATCAAGGAAACCAAGCAAATATATTGAGAGATCCAGTGAACAAGTAACACAACCATAGATAAAAATGCACCATAATGTTACCCCAATTTTCCAATCCCTAATGAACTTCATCATGTCCTTATAAAAAAAGGAACAACATGGTAGCAATTTAGAATGTTAACCTTTGCAAAACATACTATTTTCCTTCGGTTTAATGCCAATTTCTGTCTCTAAATCCAATAAAACTTGAATAAAATGTGATTTTCATAATCTTCTCTCAGAAAAGAAACTACATTCAAATCTATAAAACACAATGTTATTTCGTATCATAAAAGTACAACACAACATTACCCAATTCTTCAATCCCTAGTGAACTGTATCATGTTGTACTAGCAACAACATGGTAGTGATTTGGAATGTATACTTTTGCAAAACAAATTGTTATCCTTCTCATTTACAACTGTTTAATGCCAATTTTTGTCACTAAATCCAAATAAACTTGAACAAAATGTTATTCAAATAATCTTTTTCTTAGAAAGCAGCTTACTACATGTAAATCTGCAAAAACAAAGTTATTGGGTTCTCCAATCCCTAGTGAACTGCATCATGTCATTCCAGAAACAACACAGTAGGATATTGCAATGTTCAAATTTGCAAAAAAAAGATTGTTATTCTTCTCTTGTACCACATTTTAATTATTTTGTTTCTAAATCCAATTGAAGGTTAAAAAGGTGATCCCTGTAAGGATCAATAGCCAGGAAAATGCGGAATTTACCAGAATAATTGTTTACTAACATGAACAAGAACATTAAGGAAACAACGAATTTACATAGTCCGGTCAGTGTAACATACGGACTACGTCCATGAACAGAGGAGCAAATTAACTATATCAAAAGTGCATTAGAAAGAGTAATGTATCCAAAAATATCCCAAGAGAATACTCCAACGATGATCACTCCGAAGGAGATTCACTCAAAATACTCTGTAACAAATCACACTCCCCAATTGGCATCATATACACCTCCTCATGGGAACTTTTAGTATCCTTACTGAGTTTGTCCCGCTCTTACCATTGTATTAAGGGGGTCAAGCTCTGATACCATATTAGACATATCTTAAAGCCCATGACATATACTGTCCACTTTGGCCCAACATGCTTCACGGCTTTGACATTGGGTTACGTCACATCGAGCCCAAAAGTGTGCCATGTGCGCTATACTCCGTGAGGAGCCAAATGGGCGTATTGCCTTGCCCCTGTCATATCAAGTAAGCTTTTCCTTTCTTATATACACATCCTATGATTTTCTAGTTCATTCGATATGAGATTCTCTTGAAGTGTTGCACGCACTCTTCTTTCTCCGAAAGTCTACCAACCTAAAAGCCCTACTAGTTTTTAACCATCCTTATCAACTTGCCCTCCAGTGTCACAACAAGGAATTCAATAGTTGAATAATTTATCATACTCCCTATTAGGTGACCCAGGTATTGTATGTCAACAATGAATCAAAAAGTTCTTTTCACGAAGAAACTTTATGAACTCATAATCTGTGACTCAGGTGTAGTATGCCAACGAGGAACTAAAGAAACAAGTTTTACCACAAAGTACCTTCCTATGTATTCGTAAAAAAGAAAAAACAAGCTAGGTATAATATGCCAACAGGAAATAAAAAGGGGGTATTTTGTCAGATTACCTTCCGACAACGGCAGCAATGGTTTTAACATATACATTGATCATATCTTCCTCAGAGGGCTTAGGTTCAGGAAACTCCATGACAATCAGCCAATGCTCATAGTCACATCCATCCAAAAGTATGGTCTCCTTCGGGGGTCGGTTACTCCAGTTGGGAGAAGGATCATTGAGGGGAGAGTAACCCGACCCGGAAGTCTTAGGACGGGTCGGAACGAATTGCTCTGATGGGTAGTACTGGAGATTGAAGAAAAGGGGAAGAGCAAATCGAAACCGAGATGATGATGATGATGAGATTGCACGGTATATTGTGGAAGCTAAAGTACGCCTGGTGGCGAACAGCGCCATTAGAGAACCTGCGGAAAAGAGAGGAAGTCCCAGGAAAGTGGGTTTGAGTTGGAGGAAGTATAAGGTTTATCGAGGGTTTCAACTGTTAGGAAGGAAAATATCCTATTGAGGGAAACATTGGGAAATTTAGTAGCAGGTGATAAAAAAAATTTGAATTAAAAAAAGTGATATTGATTTAGTCCAATGTCATTAAATAGAATATCAATTTAATTAGAATAATTAAAGACTTTGGGGTGTATATTAGAATTTAGAAATTTTAAAATATTTTTATTCTTATTTTATTTTCAAATTTTAAAATTTTCTTCCCTTTTTATTATATATCAATCTTACTTCATTTTCCTTTCTTTCTCCCTCCTTCTTTTGAGATTCTTTCTCTCTCCATCCATCTTTTTCTTTATCCATTCCTCCATCTTCTATTTCTTCTTTTTTATCATCTTCATTGTTGTCATTATTGTCGTAGGCGCTGTCGTTCGTTCTTGTTATCACTTTTTTTTCTATTTATCTTTTTTGTTTTTATTTTTACGGATTGTTTTGTTTTAATTTTAAAATTTTCAAAAAAATAAAATAAAATTAGTCGTTGAAAAAAATTCTGCAGAACATTAAGCAACTATAATAGTTGTTGCAACAATTGCGATAGTTGCTGCAACAACTATAATAATTGCTGCAACAACTATAATAATTGCTACAACAATTATGATAGTTGTTGCAACAATTGTTGAATTTTGTAGCAACTTTTGCATAGTTGCTGCAGCAACTATGACAATTATTTATTTATTTTTATAGAAAATAAGATGTACATAGAAGGAGTTGGTGAATACGAAAGTGGTTGTGGTAGAGGAAAAAATTGGTGGTGTTGGTGGTGATGGTGGAAGAAGAGGTGATGGTTGTTATGGCAATGGTGAAAGAGAAGGAGGAAGAGGTGGTGGCAGAGGAGGAAGTGATGGTGATGGCGATGGTGATGGAGGAGGAGGGAGAATAACGTGGTGGTGGTGGTGATGTAGCAGGAGGAGGAGTTGGCGATAGTAGCAAAGGAGATGATGCTGGTGAGAGCGACGGCGGTGGTTGTAAGAGGGGTAGAAATGATGTTGGTGACGGAGGAGGAGGAGGGGGTGGGGTGGAAGGGGGTGGAAGGGCTTTTGTGTAAATAATAAAACTTGAGGGTTTTAAAAATAATGTCATTAACAATAATCTTAAAATTGTCATCTCTACTCAATAATTAATACTTGTGTCATTCTTTCTTAGTTTAGAAACTTTTTTGTCATCTTTAATAAAAAATCCCGAAAATATTAGCGGTCGAAAAGAAAAAAAAACACTTTTGAGAACTTCGCAGATTTTATTTGGCAACAATAGTAATACACATGTCCAAGGGTTATAAAGGTTAAAATGTCCTTAAATTATGTTAAATGAACAAAATATCTTCAGTTGATAGTTTCATCCAAAAATATATGTACCTTCAATAGTTTGATCTAAAAATATTCTTATTGTTAATTAATAGGTCAAAAATGTCTTATTTTCTAAATAAATATATTATTTCTTTTATTTTTAAAAATATTTCCTAATCCTCTAAATTTTTTTATGCTCAATCTTTCCGTTTTCCTTTTTCACTCTAAAAGGAAAGTGAAGTGACTATCCGATGATAGTCACGAGCGCTTAGAGGTATGAAGTTAAGTGAATATTACTATATGATGATTTTCTTAATTAAAAAATATTTATTCTACTTCAATTCAGAAAATTTTAAGAAATAAAAATATATTCTATTTTATTAGAGATTTTTAATCATTATCTAAATAAAAATTAATGACGGGGTTGCTATGATCTTATTTATATGACCTATATTATCAGTTAAAAATATACATGTAGTTATTCGTTTTAATTGTTAAAATGAGATTAAGAAGAAAAACAACATTATTTCAGACTTATTTGTTAGTTAAAGAGATTTTAAAAGAAAAGAAACAAGAAAGGATTCTTTAAAAATAATATTTTATCAAAATGCCCTCATAGTAATTATTATATGCTCTCATAGCAACCTCGTAATTAATTTTCATTTAGATAACGATAATTTTAATTTTTTTAAAAATAAAATAGAAAATAATTTTATTTCTTAATATTTTTTACGAATTGAAGTAGGATAAACACTTTCTAATTAACAGAATTATCATTAGGAAAAGAATATGCTTAAAAAGAAGAAAATAATATATTCATTTGGGAAAAGGACATTTTTGGATCAAAATATCAATTGAGGGTATTTATGTTTATTTCACATAGTTTAAGGATATTTTGATCATTTTCCATAGTATATATTAACAACAACAACAACAACAACAACAAACCAGTGAAATTCCACAAGTGGGGTATAGAAAGGATAGGATGTACACAGATCTTACTACTACCTCATGGAGATAGAGAGTTTGATTCTAAAAGACCCTCGGCTTAATCATTCTGTAGTATATATTGTAAGTCTCATTTGTTTACACTTAATGGAGGTTTGAATCTGAATGATTCAAACATTACATCATTATGTGTATTTATTTTTATTAAGATTTAAGTACTTAATTAGTCTGAATAGGTCTTAATTATTAAAATATAGAACAGAGTCTTAATATCATTAAGAAGTATTCTTGTGTGAATAATATTCACTGTCATTATATCCATAATCACTAGCCACCACTACTAACCACCTTTGTCATCACAACCTCAGCCACCACTAGTACAGTCGTCTAGCACTAATTATCTGTCATCACAACCACCATCATTGCTAACCATTACTGTCAGCTGGTAGCACACTTACCTCTTCCATTATTATAATTATATCCATTGCCACCATCACTCCATCATGGTAGCTACCACCACTTTCACCACCACTACCAACCACTTCCACCAATACATTCAATTTATACGGCCAACAAACTCCACCATCATAAATAGCACCGCCGTCAACTATCACCATACATTCTTCGATCACGACCACCTCTACTGCCACCTCTGCTACAACTATCAACCACTACTATCACTATGGTCAATCTCTACTACCAACCATCTTCATAATCATAACTAGCACCACCGCCAATTACCACAAACACATTATGTAAGACCCTGAAAGTTGAAAAGTTATAAAACGACATTCTAAAGATGAATTTTCAGAAGAATGCAGCTTTTGGCCCTAGGTGATGACCACGAAGGCCATTACGGACCGTATTCCTCACATAGATTCGTGGTGTATTGTCGTGGTGGAGTTCAGAGTCTCAACCCAGCAGGGACCACGAGCTGTGGTGAGCACCACGAACCATGATGCCCTCTATAGTGACTCTCCCCAGAGACCCTAAGAAATTATTAACAACTCTAGGACTATAACTCAACCACCACGGAATGTATTGTCCTTCACGGACCGTGGTGGGTTTCGCAGTGGACAACCCTTTTCAATACTCAATTCCCATAAGCTAAGGCCATCACCACGAACCTAAATAGGGCCTGTATTGACCTTTACGGGCCGTCGTGAGGGTCCGTCCTGAGTTCCGGATTCAATTTTAAGTTTGGGTTATTTTGGTCTTTTCCCTATTTCATTAATGAAGTGGACAATTTTTGAGACTAGATTCTTACCCATTAACTACCCTAAATTCCCCTAACCCTCCTTTCTCACCATAATTCCCTAAATCACAAAAACCTTCTCTCCCAAGTTTTCTCTCAAGAGTCTTCTTCTCCCTCAAGCAATTCGAAGGAATTCTTCAAGGTCAAGCTTCCATTCTCTTTAATTTAGGGCTCATAAAGGTCAAGGTATGTGAGACTTCATCCATGGGTACCTTTCACTCATGGAATCCCAAAGAATTTCTTCTCAATTCTCTTATAATTGCTTCAATTAAAAGCCCCAATTTCATGATCTTCATGATTATGTTATGTATCAATGTTATTAGCCTAATTATGCATAATTCACATCATATTACATGATTTCAAGTTGAATTTCAATAACCCATTCTATATGCTAGTTTCAAGTATGATTTATGAGATATGATCATGATTTTCAAGCTATATTTTATGAAAGCTTTATGAATAAGTTTAAAGATACTTTATGCAAAGAAATGTATGAAAGATGATTCTATTATATTTCAAGCAAGTTAATGATAGGGAAAGTTAGATCCTAAAGCTATTTTCATGAGTAAAGATATGTAATGATGGAAGGTCTACACCCACATTGCTTGAGTTATATGGTAGATGAGATAATCCTATAATATTCTATAATGAAGCTAGATGAGTTATTCTTATGTTATTCTATAAAGATGGATTGATATCTATTATTATCTTTCCCTATGATGTTTATGATCATGTTTTACGAGAGTTTCCTTTGGGACGTTGAGTAAGCACTAAGTGGACATTGGGATAGACATTCTCCCCCAAAGTTAGGACAAAAGACCCATAGTAAGATCTCTTTATCCCATAACTTCGTTGCCCGCATAGGTTTACAGATGTCTATATGACGAAGCTAGTGGATCCACATAGCCTAGTTAGATGAGTTTCTATTGGAGTGTGCCCTGGCAAGGTAGCCTCCCCTATCTCAATGCAGGAGTCATCGAATTCCATATATTAGCTCGCATGGTCTTATCTGTCGGTTAAATGTCCAAACCCAAACCAGTTTCATTTGAGTTATGAGTTCTTATGTTAGTTATGAGATTTTGATGCATTGACCAATGAAATAAATATTTTAAATATTTTCATGACTTTATTTATGTTTTAAAGATATTGATCTTGCATCCCAAGATACATATTGATTATGTCCTATGTTTATTGTTCATGCATCTTCTTACTTACTTAGTGCATTCCATATACTAATGCATATTTTTTGCCTACATTATATCATAATGTAGGGTTCAATGATCACGCTCATCCTCCTCCTGTTCGTGGCTAGTGCTTACTAGTAGCTTATTGTTTGTGAGTCCTCACAGTTCGAGGACATGACACTTACTTCATATTTGATAATTGTTACTTCATTTATCTTATGTTATCTATATGGGTGATCTAGGAGTTTGTCTTATGCCCCCATTGAGTTATTAGAGCATGTTAGATAGTGAGAGTCTATATTGTCTCTTTCTCATTTCGAGACTTATGTTCTCTTTGAGATTTTTCTTCTGTATCTTAGCTTAGCTATATTGCTCATTTACCTTATGTATGCTCATGAATGTTATGCTAAGAGGCTTGGTTGGGGTCCTTTAGGATTCTAATCATCGTGTTATCGCTAGAACCTAGGTCGGGTTGTGAAAAACTTGGTATTAGAACATAGGGTTCAGGTGTCCTATGGAGTCTAACATGTCGCATCTAGTAGAGTCTTGTTCATCGGTGTGAAGTATTCCACATTAATGAATAGGAGGTTTTGAGATATTTTAGAAAAAACATCACTTCTTTCATGATCTCATTGTGCGATAGAGTTGTATCCTATAAGGATTCCTTCTAACTCGTGTCCTACGCATTTTAGAATATGTCTTATCAAAAAGAAAGAAACTAGGAGATTGGTCAAGGTAGTAACCCTTCCATTCCTGTTGACCCTTCCTTAAATGTTGATATCTCTAATATGGAGCTTCGTTATGTCCTCATGTTATTGGCTCGAGCTGTGACTGCTCAATTGAATAAAAAAAAGTAACTCATGTGAGAAATGTCAAAGGAAGGTGTTGCATCCAAAAGCACACGCAAGTGTACACGGTATCAAAAGTAATATAGTGACCCATTTTAAGAGCCGAATATTAAACTCACAGGAAAATTTAATTAGGCATTGGTTAGATTTTCAATGAATCAAATTATTGATGTGTGTTTTCAAAGAGTTGAGTTCATTTATATCTAAAATGATTATACTAAAATGATATAAGAAAATGATTCAAAGATATTATAGAAATTTTATCAATTTAAGGAAAAGTCCCAAGGTTGTAGTGCTTATAGATTTTCGGTCTAACATCCTTTACTTTGGTATCCAATGGGTCTTTCAAATATTGATTTACAGGGTTGATTTTATAATTATGATCTTCCGACTTCTAATTGCCTATTTTTATTGACAACATAACTACATCGTTGAGCAGGGATAAGCATGAACAAACAAAAATGCATTAATCATATCATTCTATTTAGTAACCAAACATGGTGTATAGATATATATCACTGTCATTCTATACATGAATTGTTCTAGGCAATTCTAGGACAAACATGCTCTCTATATTCTAGTGTTGTATCCCCTTTCTGTCTTTCGAATTCCGGGTGGACAACAAATTTGTTTTAATGGTGATCAAGTATTAAAACAATCAAAATAAAATTATAGGAGTAATCACATACAAAAATCCCTTTTCAACCAAAGCAAGTAAGATTTAAACCTTCATCTTGTGGCTACAACCCAAGAACAAAGGGATTTAGCCACTCATAGTTTGAAACATAATTACATCAATCATTAATAACATAAAAGCTTAAATTCTATTGAAAGAAAAGAAGAAAATATCACCCCAAAGTAGTTCTTCATTCATTTCCTTTAGTTCAAAACCGACAATCTAATCTACTTTTTAATAAAGTATGTAAATGTGCTATTTATAGCACCAAAAATGCGGAGTTAAAGTAAATGCACTAAAGTCCGCAATGCGGACTTGGTTCAATTTAGTGCAATTTTTGATTTTGTATGTCGGTGGAAATTTGTTCTATCCAAAACAAGGTCTGGTCTGCGATGCGGACCTGACGCGCACCACACTGTTGAGTCAAATAAATTTTATGTGTTGGAATTAAATTACCGAAGCTCAGTGCGCTAGCGGACACTCTTCTTTATGATGTATTTTCTTCAAATTTTGTTCCCAACTTCTCCTTTGAGCTCCACTTTCAATCTGATCATGTGTTGAATTTCCATTCTTTCTGAATTAGCCCTGAAAGTGTCTAATCATGTTGGTTGGTTACAACAATACACAAATATGCAAAAATATGAACTAAACTCTAGGAATTTTCTCTCAACTTGACTGATGAATTATGAGTTTTATTTACTATTAGGCACATAAATGTAACCAAGATCACCATCCCACACTTATAGTTTTATTCGTACTCGAACAAACTCCAGTCTTATTCCTAAAATACTAAACACATGATATTTAAAGCAATTCTACCAAACCACATTGATTGCACAAGTAGCTTACATTACACACATGTCTAATTTTATTCACGCGACTCACTAACTCAATACCACATAAACTTGAGAGTTGACTCTGTAATGAAACAAACTCATATGGCTTGCTAAATTAAAATTCATGCAGAATTACCATTTCTTCATTAAACATGTGCTCTCACTAAGAACAAATTATCCATACTCTTGTAGTTACATTCCTTGTCAACAACAATGGGTATTTAAACAAAATTCGCTCACTCTTTCAAATGAAGTCACAAGTTGCTCAAGATGAACCATAGGCTTGCCCTTAGGGAATTATGGAGTTCTATTAAGGCAACTAAGACTTAGGGATAACTTAGGACTTCTTCAGGTTGTAATGTGGGCGAGGGGATGGGTAGGTAGTAATCTGGACATGTATAGTGACTAGGTTCCCAAGCGCTTTCAATACACTACATTCAGTAATTCCATGCAAGTACTTCATGACCTTATTCTCACCACTTTGTTATTCTTTAGCTTGCCCTTTCAATTCATTTATCTATTTAGGGGATTTCTTCTTTTCTTTATTCTCTTCAACCATAATGTGGTTGGCATTCTTTTCACTTTCCACATGCTTGTCTTCTCTAACACAAGATTTTATTTCAATTATTTGCACCAATGGTTTTACTCTTAGTAACACAAGGTTTTAACCCCCCCTCCCATTTCTCTGCTTATTCTCTTCCAAAGCACTTGGCTTCTTGGATCAAAATTATGGTCTCAGAAAAGAATGGAAATAGGCTTCAATCTAGGTTAACAAAGAATCAGGTTAAAGGCTCAAAAGGGCTAACTATGGATTTACATTAAGGTGGGTACGATAGGTGGTTTTAAAATGAGGTTACCAAAGAATTGCTTAAATCCTTTCCCTAAATTCTAAACTTCCTTGTTGTCTCTACTCATACACATGAGGCAAGTTCTAGCAATCAAGAGCAACAAGAATTATACAATTAACCTTACTCAAACTACACATGTTTAATTTCAGAATGACAATTCTTCACAAATTTCAACCACAATAAGATGAATTCAACATTATTTAAAATCTAACACCAGAGTCTTAAGTATCTCAATTTAGTCAATTTTTATTTTTCAACCATTTTGTCTACTAACTATGCAATCTGATAGTTTGGCAAAACACTTTGTATTACAAATATCTAACAAAAATTAAATTTTTTGTTATACGGTTCAAAGGGACTATCCATGGCCAAAGAACCGAAAACAAATACCATGAAACCCAAAGTCAGTTAATAAGTAAAACAAGCAAATTTAAATAATATAAACCAAAACATTAATACTGACAAAAATAAACAGATTAACCAATCCAAATAAAGCAAAACATCAATCTGATAAAAGTAAACAAATATAGCAATCCAGATAAAGCAAAACATTAAACTAACAAAAATAAGCAAATATAGTTTAAATTAAACAGACATTCCACCCATACTTAGAGTTGGGCACTGTCCTCAGGAGCACAAAGTAGTAGACTTCCCTGTCTACTCATCCATCAGTCCTCCAGTAGCCGGATCTTTAACCGCCAAAGGGTCAAACTCTGTGGCCTCCAAATCTGACTCCACATCTGAGTCTGCCCTCCTCTTATCCTCATCCTTAGGGATATCATCTTTAGTAGGCTCATAAAAATCAGGCCCAAGTCCTAGGACAATCATAACATGCTCATTCAGTGGATATTGTCTTTCTACCTCATGGAGTTCTTCTTCAGTTGAGGCGCGTCCTCCGGTGCGGTGTCGAAGCATATCCAGGCTAAACATATGAGCTGTTATCATATCATCGCACCTCGCGCACTTCTCTATAGTAAGGATTGGGCCGTAAGTGTAGTTTGGCCCCTTAATGTTGGTGACATCATAAGACTCTGAGGTAAGGGGGGCCATATAATCATATTGGTCCTTGGAGACCCCTACCCTTTGGCATATCTTTGTGATGAGGCTTCGAATATGTACCCTTTGCCTCGATGGACTCTGCACTTACGGATGGTTGATTTGATAACAGTACCAACATTGACGTCCATCCCTTTCATAAGGGCATAAACCAAGCATACTCTATCCCGCATTATTTTGGTATAGTAAAGGCCTGGAATAAGGCTATGCATGACAATTTTTACCCACACACATGCTTCTTTATTAAAATAAGTATATGGAAATGTGTTGTGGTAGCCCCGCAGCTCATAACATACCCACTTTGCTATTGAATTGGTCTCATATAAGGTATGACAAACATCTCTGTACGGTGGTTGATTATTCAACTCTGTTAGAACGGTGGTAGGCAACTCTAGAGTTCCCAATATCTCGTTGATGGCCATTGGAGATAGAGGAACATCAACCCCTCGCACTGTAATGTAATGAGTGCGCTGATCAGATTAATAATTTGTATAAAATTCCCGTACCACGTTAAAATTGTAGGGCTTCAGGTCAGTGAACAAGAAATGCATATTAAGATCCTTTATTCTCCTTGTGATTTGTGGGTAGTCTCCAGCCAATTTTTCTTTATCAATTGGCATATCTGAGAGATAGCGAGACTCGGTGTGTCGCTTATACTAATTCTTTCCTATTAGATATACCGCTTTTAATAAAAATCGATGAGATTGACCTCGAGGCATAGGTGGGGCAGGTGGTATAGAGGGTGCCCCTCTCTCTCTTTTTCTGCTGCTAGGACCTATTGGTTCTTTTCCGGTCCTTTGGCTAGATGACATTTTTTTGTCCTGCAAACAAGCCACACAAAAACAAAACATATAAGAGCCTAAACGTGCATTCTAACTTTAGGCCAGCACCCCACACTTAAGCATTTCATTAGCATGTAACTGATATGAAGGTACTTAGACTTCCCTTCATTTGAATAATACCTGCATACATGCTAACAAACCAATGCATTCTTCAATTAATCAACATAGTGAATCTAATACTATACGAATTCACAGAAGTCTTTTGTATTCTAGCATTGTTCTCTAAGAGAAGTATACATAATTCAAGCAATAAAGCATCATCCAAAATTAGATCCCCTAACTTCAAGCATGTTTTCAACCCAAAATTCAGAACAATAGAAACTCACCCCACACTATTTTCACAAATCAAACCAACTTCAACACAGTACTTTATATATTCTTACTCAAGAATTCAACATACATTATCCATAACAACTAGAACTGTTCAAAACCGTCCGCTACCGATAACCCAATCGCAAAATTAACTTATTGGTTTATTGGTATTGGGTTATCAGATTAGCGGGTGGGGAATGAATTTAAATTTTATAATTAACAGCTTATCGGTGTGGGAGACGGATTACTCAATTTTGTTATTGGATAAACCGTTAATCCGTTAAGAATTTATTATATTTTAATATATTTTATCCCTAAACATATAAAATATGTATAATATTGATAATTATAATTTGTAAACCTAAAATAAGGGCCAAGCACATTTAATTAAACAGGCTAAACCAATTTAATTAAATAGGCAAGCCCATTTAAAGTAGAAGCCCTACTTCTACTCTTCTACAGAGTTCTACACAAGACAACTATTGTGTCTACTTCGGTACTTCAGCCTCTTGCACAGTTACGACTTGCGCCGCCTTGTCTTCTCCTCCACCGCGAGTTCTTCAGTTTGATTATTTAAAGAGTGTAGAAATTGAAGAGAAGATTAATAAAATCAGATAGTGTACGAAACTCAACAGATCATTATTTCTTCTTACAACAAATGATAGGGTGATAAAACTTTGGAAGGTATGAAATTCCTGTGGCATCTGTGAATCTTAAGACAAGGTGAAATTGAAGAAAGAAATGGTTCTGACTTATAAGTTTCTAAAAGTTTGGATAAGGCCTTTTAGGGGATTAAGTTATCTATTTATTTTATTATGTGATCTAATACTACAATGTACCCTGAAAAATCAATTGTTTGCCTTTACATAGTTCCTTTGTACATAACTATCTGCAGAAATCTTATTAAAAAAAGATAAGAATTGTGTTCTAGGGAATAACCTCAGGGTTCTCTGGTTGTTCTCTTGCAGGCTAAGAGCTCCTTCAGAATGATACTATATAAATACTGCTTACATGATTTTTTATATTTCAGCTGCTACTAAATTTTCACATTTACTCATGAAATAGAGCACGCGAAATAGACTATCTTTAATGTGTGTGCGCGTTTGGTGCCCTCCAAATAGAAGGCTCTATCTTGGGTGCCTTTTTCTGTATCATCAAAATATTAATAATTAGAAATGCATGTGGTACTATTATTTTTTATCTTCTAAGGTATTTCATACTAAGATACTTAGCTTGGTTAGATGCAGCTTTCTGAACTAAGAACTGTTTCTAAAATATTCATCTATTTCTGAAGTAAACCTATCCCTTATGCAACTTATGCTTTGATTATTTTTGATAATTTTGGTATATGTTTCACTGATTTTGGTGTTATTAAACTACTGGTATAAATTGATTATCCATATCATAGCTTATTTTTAGGTTGTTGATTGAAATATAGGGACACAAAGTCTTAAACTCTTAATCTTCTAGCATGGCTGAACAAAGTGATAAGGTGATAGATGAAAGTGAGGCTTCAAATGCAGTAAGTCATGCTGAGATAACTCTGTCATCTAGTGCTAAAAGAAGGAGAAAAAGGTCTGCTGCTTGGGATCATTTTACAAAAGTTAAAACTTCCAAAGGTACGAAAGCAAAATGTAGCCATTGCTATAAGTTGTACTATTTTAAGTCAAGAGATGGTACGTCGACTCTTCTTGGTCATTTGTTGACATGTCCTAAACTTTCTACTCCTTTTGTTGATAAAAAACAATCAACCATAGGCTTTAAATCTATTCTGGGGGGTAGTCAAGGTGATGTAGCTGTTGTCTCTTGGAAATTTGACCAAGAAGAGTGTAGGAAGGTTTTATGTCGTATGGTAATAGTTGATGAGCTTCCTTTTAGCTTTGTCAAAAAAGAAGGTTTTAAAGAATTTATGAAAATGGCTCAACCTCATTTTGGATCCCTTCCCGTAGAAACTCACAAGATAATTTTCATTTCGTGTATTTTGGATCCTCGTTACAAGATTGAATCAGTTAGCTATGCACTTGTAAAGATGTTAGGGGAAAAAAGGCCATCTATACAAGCAGAAATAAAGAAGTACATGACTTTATTATTTAGCGAGTATGTAAAATCCAACTCAAAAGGCAGCGTGCTTGCTCAATCTTCACCTTGCTCTTCACTGGACACTTCTACTTCCGAGCTTTCTAGCAGTCAAGTAAGTACCCAAAGTACAGGACTTTTAGAATCATTCATGAAAGATCTAAAGAACTATAAAATAGTGAATAGAGGTGTGGATGCTAGAACAGAGTTAGATAAATATTTTGGTGAAGAAATTGAGGATGATAGTAAAGAATTTAACATCCTAAACTGGTGGAAAATAAACTTAGCTAGATTTCCTATTTTTGCTGAGATGGATCGTGATGCATTAGCTGTACTAGTTAAGTGTAGCATCTGAATCTGTATTTAGCTATGGGAGGATGTATTCTTGATTCATTTAGGAGTTCATTAACTCCTAATTTAGTGCAAGCTCTAGTGTGTCTTCAAGATTGGCTTCGAAGTGAAAAATTAAAACAATCTGTTAGCATTGAGGAAGATCTTGATAATCTCGAACAACTTGAACAAGGTAATGATACTTTTTATTATATTTGTTGTATATTATTATTGTAAATGGTTTATACTTATTACATGACTCATTATGATAATTGTCTCTTCAGATTTAGCCAGTGCTGGGAAATACCCTATGCGTACTGTAGTTGACATATAAATATATATTGGTGAGAACTAATACACTTGCTACTTGTTACTCCTTTGTAATAGTGAGTACTCTCTTTGTTTAACATACATTATTGAAATTCTTCAGCATTGTGTTATCTAATTTGAAGTACGAGTAGACATTTGAGAATTTTTTGATTTAATATGATTTGTATTCATTTGTTGAATATAGGAGAACTGGAGAAGAACGTGCTTCCACAAGAAAAGAAAGACGAGCAGAAAGCTGTTTGAGTTGATTTTGATCAGTAATGGAGTTGTAGTTGCTTTTATATGTTAGGGAGATAAACAAACAGATTCACGCAAGGCAAAAATTTTGAACTTGAGTGCATGACCTCATTGAAGGAACTTTTTTAATTTGAAGCCACCACATTGTGTTGTACTATTTGTTTAGATGGTTCTATTTGGATTATGTATGATTCATCTCGCTTGAGTTAGCATACTTTACACTGGTTTACCTTGATGGATAATCCTTATTTGCATGACATTGACATTGAGTAGATGCTGAATACATAGTATAGTGGTTTTATGACTTAAGTTGTCTTCAATACATTTCTGATGAAAATTTCCAGTAGATAATGATCTTTTGCACCACTTCAGGAGCAAGAGTGCATTAATCTCAGTGTATTGATTATATGCTTACCTAACTTACGTTGTGCATGCCTGTTGAGAAGGGGAATTGAAGTATGTGGCAAAATTTTTACATGTTACCATACCACCGATACACCGCCCAATAACAGTCTGATAATTGCTAATCCGATACCGAACTAACCAATATCTTATAGGTTGGCTAGCAGATTAGTACTTTTAAAAGCCGATAACTGTTAAGTCAAACCGTTAAGCATAATAATCCGTCCAATCCGCCCGATAAGCACCCCTAATAACAACCACAAACATCCATTTTCTCTAACATCAAAATTAGGGTTAGAGTTCAAGAACTTAACCCATAATCAATAATCCACAACAATGAATTTCTTAGCAATTTTACACACTCCTAAGCATTTTAATCTAAGAACAATGAGAATCAATTACGTTGAGTCATAACCTAAGGCCCAAGAAATTACTTATATAAAATTCAGCCATTTATATCATAAAAGTAGTTCAAGAACATATACCTTGTTGGTGTGAAGTAGAAACTCACAAAATCTTGCTTGAATTTGATGAGTGTGTCGTAGATTTTCTTTAGAAGAGAGAAGTTGTTGAGAGTGAAGAATAAAGAGCGACTTAATTTGATGAAAATGGGGAGTTAAAAGGGTCTATTTAGGTGTTAAAAACTAAATGGGTTGGGTAAAAACCATTAAAAAGTTAAACCCGTATTTTTAAATGAAAGTTCTCAAAAAACGTCCAAGGTCCGCAACGCGGACTTGTCGCGGACCTCACTGTTTAGCGTACCTAAATTTTCAAAATTCAATTTGTACAGATATAACTCAGGTCCGCGATGTGGACTTGGCACACACTTTACTTGGGACTTATTTTCACCAAAACTATTCGAAAACATACCTGGGAAAAAATTGAATTGGGATGGAGCAAGTCTGCGATGCGGACTTGTCGCGGACTTCACTGTTTAGGACTCATCAAAACTCTTTTTTTATCATTATTATATTTTAAAATTTTTGTTTTCATGAATAACTTATACTATCCTAATTATTCACTAAAATAAAATGAAATTTTAGCAAACTAAAAAAATCCATTATAACCTCTAATTAAAAATATTTTATACTACCTCACTGTTTGCCTTCGCGTAGTGCCTAATTTAAAGTCGCGGCATGACTCAGTTGTAGCTTCATTCATTCTCAAGCTCAATTCTTTCTTCCTCATGATTGACGTCTTGTCCAAAATAGTGCTTAACACATTGGCCATTCACCACGAATGTGGTCAATTTGGCGCGATTCCATAGTCCACGGCTCTATGTGCCGACATTCATACCACCTCAAATGGTCCACTCTAATTTGATCAAATATTACCTGGAAAAAGACGCAAACGCGAGTTAAAAAACAAGAATTTTTGGCCTGACTCAAATGTTCGAGTGGCTATATGCTTGTCGTGCTATTGCTTTGTCTTCTCTTTATACAGCTTTGCATTCTTATAAGCATGGAGTCTGAATTCCTCCAATTCGTGGAGCTAATCCATGCGCTTTCTATCTGCCAACTCTGGGCCTATGTGTAACTTTTTGATGGCCCAATATACTTGGTGCTCTAGTTCTACCGGTAGGTGACATGCTTTTCTGAATACCATATGGTACGATGAAGTGCCAATTGGTGTTTTGTATGCAGTCCGATAGGCCTAGAGTGTTTCATCTAGTTTGATAGCTGGTCCTTTCTTGTAGCATTGATGGTTTTCTAAAGGATTTGCTTCATCTCACAATTTGATACTGCAACCTGTCTACTAGTTTGGGGGTGATATGTTGTGGCGACCCTGTGTCTGACACCAAATTTAGCTAACAGATTCTTTATCGTCTAATTTATGAAATGCTTACCTTTATCGCTAATGATATCCCTTGGAGTGCTAAACCTTATGAAAATGTGCTTATTTAGGAAGTGACTTAACACTTGAGAGTCATATTGGTTGGCAAAGCAATGGCCTCGACACCAGTATATACTGATTTCCATATGACGATGGGAAGGTACCCATGAAGTCAATTTTGCACACATCAAAGATCTCTACCTCCATGATGTTATTCAATGGACTCTCATGCCTTCTTGATATTGTGCCTAACCTTTGGCATTGATCACAGTTCTTCACAAATTTTGTAGCATCTTGAAATAAATTAGGCCAAAAAAAACCTGACTACAATACCTTATGGGTTGTTTGTTCGCCTCCATGATGTCCACCGTATGCAGACGAATGACAACTGTGTAGAATTTGTTGAACTTCAGATTTAGCCACACATCTCCTTATCATCTAATCAACACCTTTTTAAACAAATAAGGTTCATCCCATATATAGAAGTTTGCTTTATACATTAGCCTCTTCTTTTGTTGGGAGTTTTCTCCAGAGGGAAATACTCCATTCACTATGTAGTTCATAATATATGCATACCATGGGAGTTCCGGTACCTCTATTGCTAATAGTTGCTCATCCAGAAACTCTTTCTTTATCGACTTTTTCTCACCTACATGGGAAGAATCCTCTAATTTTGATAGGTGGTCTGCTATTTAATTTTCATATACCCTCATATCTTTGATTTCACTATCGAATTTTTAGAGCAGTAAGATCCATCTGATTAATCTAGGTTTCGAATCCTTCTTGTTGAACAAGTACCCGAGGGCTGCATGGTCAGTATAAACAATCACTTTTGTACCTACCAGGTAAGAGCGGAATTTGTCAAACGCATAAACCAATGCGAACATCTCTTTCTCTGTGACAGTGTAGTTGTCCTAAGCCGATTCAAGAGTCTTGCTGGCATAATAGATGGAGTGAAAACATTTCTCCTTCCATTATCCTAGTACTTCTCCCACTACCATGTCACTTGCATCGCACATCAGCACAAAAAGTAGCTCCTAGTTAGGAGCTATCAGGATGGGGGATTCAATCAGCTTCTTCTTCAAGAGTTCAAAGGCCTACAAACATTTATCATCAAAAATAAATTTTACCTCCTTTTCTAACAAGCTGCACTTGGGTCTAGTGATCTTTGAAAAATCTTTGATGAATCGCCGATAGAATCCCAAATGACCTAGAAAATTGCGGACACCTTTATTGAAATTGGTGGTGTAAGATTCTCGATTACTTTGATTTTTGCTTTGTGTACCTACAAACCATCTTTTGAAACTTTGTTCCCTTACACAATACCCTCCTTTACTAAGAAATGACATTTTTTCGAGTTTAAGATGAGATTTGTTCCCTCACACCTTGCTAGTAATTTCTCTTGATTATGCAAACAAAGATCAAAAGACTCTCCAAATACTGAAAAGTCATCCATAAAAATCTCTACAAACTCTTCTACCATATCATGAAATATAGCAATCATGCACCTCTGAAAAGTGGCAGGAGCATTGCAAAGATCGAATGGCATACGCTTAAATGTATATGTCCCATACGAGCATGAGAACATTGTCTTTTACTTGTCCTCCGATGCAATGGTAATATGGTTGTAACCCGAATAACTTTCCAAGAAATAATAGTACTCTTGGCCTACTAACCTTTTAAGAATTTGGTCAATAAATGGTATGGGGTAATAATCTTTCCTTGTGGCCTCATTTAATTTCTATAGTCCATACATATACGCCAATCAATTATTATTTTTGTGGGGATTAACTCATTCTTCTCATTAGTCACTACAGTTATTTCTCCTTTATTTGGTTCACACTGAACTGGGCTTTCCCACTTATGAAGAGAGATTGGGTATATTATGCCTGCATCTAGCCACTTAATTATCTCTTTCTTCACCACTTCTTTCATGATAGGGTTCAACCAGAGTTGTGGTCGCGCACTAGCCTTGTGTCCTACTTCCATGAAAATTCTATGCATGCACAAAGTGGAGATGTTACTATAAAGATCAACTATTTGCCATATAATTACCTTCTTATGCCTTTTTAATACCTCAAGTGCTGCTGTGACATGCATCTCAAACAAAGCCGATGAAAGAATTACAAGTAAGGTATTATTCATTCCAAGAAATGCATACCTGAGATGTGATGGCAGTTTCTTCAACTCCAAGTTAGGAGCTTCTTCCAAAGACGACTTGGGTGAAGAACCCAATTCGCTGTTCAAAGGATCCACATTCTTTTTCCACATGCTTACATTTGGCATGTCAAGCACACTAACCAACTCTTTAGCTTCCATGACCTCTTCAATATCTTGACCCATCACGACTCTTTCTAAAAGGATCTTTTGCTAAAATACATTAAGTTGAGACTTCCTCATCGATGACAGTTATAGCAGATAACTCTTCATAGACTGCAGGCAACTTTAGTGCCTGATATACATTGAACACCTCCATTTTGTTATGTGTTCTCATAGTTAATCTACCTATAACCAAGTTAATAAGTGCACTGCCAGTTGCTAAGAACAGATGCCCCAAGATAAGAGGAACATCTGGGTCAACCTCAAAATCAATAGAAAAGATGAGGGATCCCACTTGAACTAACACATCCTCAATAATACCATCAGGTCTAGCTACAGAATGATCAACTAATATAATAAAATGGTGGTTGATTTAAGTTCTCCCAGAACTAATTTCTAAAGCATAGATCTAGGCATCAAGTTTATACTAGCACCTAGATCGTAGAGACCTCTTGTATTACTATACTTACCAATGGTTACCTATACCATGAAACTACCTGGATCTTTTTGTTTAGCTGGAAGATTAATTTTGTTCAAGATTCTTGAACTCTTCAATGAGTGCCACTATTTCAAATTCAACTAATTTGCTCTTGTCGACCACTATAACCTTGACAAACTTGGCATATTTTGGAATTCCTTGCAACACATCAATCAAAGGAAAGTTAATTTGTTCTTGTTTAAGCATGCCTATGAATTTTTCAAAACAGTACTCCTCTTTCTTCTTTTTAAATTTTGGTAGGAATGGGGAAGGTGGTTTTATTTTTAGCTCTTGCTTTGTCTGTGGTCGGCTAGATTCACTAGCTTTAATCTCCGCAGCTTTACCTTTACCTTTACCTTCACTACCTTTGCTTTATGGCGTTAGCTCAACTCTTGCTCTTCCACTTAGTGTGCGCACATCATTTACCTGCTTGGGTTTGGATCAGTGTTACCTGGTAAACCACCTTGCGGGCAAAAATTTTGAGCACTTGCTAGCTATCCCACCTGCTTCTCTAAATTTTGAGTAGTGATTTGATACTGACAAATGTCTGCAACTAGCTTAGCTTGGTCATTCATGAGTTTTTTAAGCATGTCTTCCACACTCATATTTCTTGCACTGCCTGATTGTTGGTTACTCTAGTCTTGCTGATTATAGTGCTGGCCTCCTCTTTGCGGTCTATATAGACCGTGGCCTTGATTATTGTACTACTTCCCACTTCATTGTGGTCTGAATTGTATCTATCCTTGATGTTGGTTTTGCTGATTTCCACCCCATGAGAAGTTTAGATGGTTTCTCCAATTTGGGTTGTAAGTATTTCCATAGTTATAATTACCTCTACCCTTAGGTGCATTACCCATAAATTCACTGACTCAGGATTAGCTCCACAATATTCTGCCACATGTTCACTACTTCCACACACGTCACACCAAATATGTTGTTGCTGAACCATATTCACCAGAGCTTACTGTTGTCCTTTTGCTACAGTGTTGAAATGCGTTGTTATCATATTTTGCATTGCAACAATCTGTGCCGTCAATGTTGTCACCACATTAACTTCCAACATGCTTGCTTGTTTTTGAACCATAGGTCTAGAGTTTCCTCTGTTCCACTCAGAATTTCCCCGAGATATGTGATTAAGTAATGTATAGATCTCATCGTATGTTTTCTCTAGTGCGTGTCCACTTGCTAGAGAGTCAAGAAGAATTTTGGTGTTGGGTTCCAACCTTTCTATAAAGGTGTGGACCAACACCTCATTAGCTTGATAATGGTGAGGACAACTAATGAGTAAAGATTTAAACCTGTCCCAAGATTGGTATAAATTTTCTCTAGATTTTTGTTTAAAGCTTAAAATTTTAGCCCTCAACTTAACTGTCTTACCTGATAAGAAACTTGCGAGCCAAATCATTCCATGAAGTGATTGAGTTTCGTGGTTCCGACTTCAACCATCTCTTAGCTTCCTTCAACAAATAAAAGGGAAATAATGTTAACCTCACATAGTCAAGAGATATGTTAGGCATATAAGTGTTGCTAATTTCCAATAAGTTCTGGATGTGGACTTGGGGATCTTCATGAGGCAAAATGCTAATTGCCTATTAGAGTTCAACAACTGTACCATGTTCTATTCCAATTCAAATCTTTCTCCATCTGGCAGTTTCTGAATGCTGGAGGTGACATTAGCTGTGAGTGGGACTACCACATCACGTACTATCTTGGCTACCATCTCTACAGGCACCTCTACAAGCACTTCATTAGTATCATCCAGATTTACCTGTGGTACAGGCTATTAGGCAGCTGCTCTCCTTCTTTGCTGATGTAAATATCTTTTAGGCTCAGCTAGCAGTTCTATAATGTATCCACCTCTGTCCAGTGTACCTTTGTGAATTCTCCTACAAGAAATAATAGATAAGATCAAGCTATTAACATGAACACAAATACTAACGAAACTTCGAAAAGAAAATTATTGCCACATTAAAAAAAAATTCTTCGGCAATGGCGCCAAAAACTTATTGCATCCAAACGTACACGCAAGTGTATGCGGTCTCAAAAGTAATATAGTGACCCTTTTTAAGAGCAAATAATGAACCCACAGGAAAAATTAATTAGGCATTGGTTAGCTTTTCAATGAATCAAATTATTCTTGTGTGTTTGCAAAGAGTTGAGTTCATTTATATTTAAAATGATTATACTAAAAATGATATAAGAAAATGATTCAAAGATATTAGAGAAATTTTATCAATTTAAGGAAAAGTCCCAGAGTTGTAGCGATTATAGATTTCCGGTCTAACATCCTTTACTTTGGTATTCAATGGGCTTTTTGAATACTGATTTACAAGATTGATTTTATAATTATGATCTTCCGACCTCTAATTGCCTATTTTTATTGACAGCTTAACTACATTATTGAATATGGATAAATATAAACCAACAAAAATGCATTAATCATATCATCTTATTTAGTTACCAAAAATGGTGTATAGATATGTGTTACAGTCATTTTTTATATGAATTATTCTAGGAAATTCTAGGACAAACATGCTTCCTATATTCTAGTATTCTATCTCTTTTCCGTCTTTTGAGTTCCGAGTGGATAATAAATTTATTCTAATGGTGGCCAAGTATTAAAATAATCAAAACAAGAATATAGGAGTAATCACACACAAAAACCCATTTTTAACCAAATAAGATTTAAACCTTTATCTTGTGGCTACAACCTAAGAACAAGGCGATTTAGCTACTCATAGTTTGTAACATCATTACATCAATCATTAATAACATAAAAACTTGAATTCAATTGAAAAAAAGAAGAAAATATCACCAAAAAGTAGTTCTTCCTTCGTCTCCTTCAGTTCAAATTCAACAATATGATCTACTTTTTAATAAAGTATGTAAAGGTGCTATTTATAGCACCAAAAATGCGGAGTTAAAGTAAATGCACTGAAGTCCACGACATGGACTTGGTTCAGTTTAGTACAATTTTTTATTTTTTATGTCAGTGGAAATGGTTTTTATCTAGAACCAGGTCAGCGATGCAGACCTGGCGCATATGACACTGTTGAGTCAAATAAATTCCAAGTGTTGGAATGAAAATACTGAAGCTTAGGTCGCGATGCAGACACACTTCTTTATGATGCATTTTCTCAACTTTTGTTCCCAACTTCTCCTTTGAGCTCCACTTTCAATCCGATCATGTTTTGAATTTCCATTTTTCTCAATTAGCCTGAAAGTGTTTAATCATGTTGGTTGGTTACAATAATACACAAATATGGGAAAATATAAACTAAACTCTAGAATTTTTCTTTCAACTTGACTAATGAATTATGGGTTTTATTTACTATTGGGCACATAAATGTACCCTGTATCAGAAAGAAAAAGTTGATCAAAAGGAGTGTTAAGAGAGGAAATGACTTCAATCATCAGAAGACATCAAAAAGGGAAACATCCGGCTCAAATACGAGGGAGAGTGATGGAAAGGAAAAATCCTACCCCTCATTGTATTGGTGCGGTAAGAATCATATAGGGGAGTGCTTAGCTGGTACAAGATGTTGTTATTGTTATGGAAAGAGTGGACATAAGGAGATGGATTTTCCAGTGGCTTCAAAAAAAGGAGGGAGTCTAAGAGGGCTCCTTTTGAAGGTAGGTCTTCTCAATCCAACCCGGTGGTAGATTTAGTGGATCTGCTATTCCCAAATGTTCTAAGTGTGGGAAAAATCATAAGGGAGAGTTCTTAGTGGGATTGGATGTTTGCTATAAGTGTGGAAAGATGGGTCATCATGCAAAAGAGTGTTGGGGTGGGGTTAGATTGCAAATTCAGACTTACACTATCGATTATCTGGATCTACGTGCTACATCTTCGGGTGGCGGTCAACACCAAAATAGATTCTATGCCCTTCAGTCTCATCAGGAGTTAGAAGATTCACCCAATGTTGAAAGTCTTCAACTTTTATATATATGCATTATTAGATCTAGGTTCTACATTATCATTTGTTATTCCTTACCTTGCTTGAGATTTTTTGTTAGTCTTGAGGTCTTACTAGAGCCTTTTTTGGTCTATACACAAGTTGGTAATTTAGTTGTGGCTAAAAGAGTTTATAAAAATTATCCAGTTTCAGATTTTCATAAATTTACCTCAGTTGATCTTGTGGAGTTTTAATATGATCGATTTTGATGTTATTCTTTGCATGGATTGGCTTCATGCATGTTATGCCTCTATATGTTGTAGAACCCATGTGGTTATATTTTAGTTTCCTAATGAGCCAGTCCTAGTATAATAAGGTAGTAATTCCATGTTTAAGGGTTAATTCATCTCATGCCTTAAAGCTCGGAGAATAATTTCCAAAGGTTATATCTATCATCTAGTTTGGGTTAAAGATACTTAGTAACTCCTACTCTTGGGTCAGTTTTAGTTGTTAATGAGTTTTTGGAAGTTTTTCTTGATGATCTCTCAAATATTCCTTCAAATAGGGAAATAGACTTCGGTATCGATCTTCTCCCAGATACTCAACCAATCTCTATTCCTCCTTACCAAATGGCCCCAATAGAATTGAAAAAGTTAAAGGATCAGTTGAAGGATTTACTAGGTAAGGGCTTCATTAGACTGAATATCTCTCCATGGGGGTGCTCCATTTCTCTTTGTCAGAAATAAAAATAGTTCTCTTCGTATGTGTATTGATTACTGGCAATTGAACAAGGTCACTATTAAGAATAAGTATCCCATTTCAAAGATTGATGACTTATTCGATCAACTTCAGGGAGCAAGTTGCTTTTCAAAGATTGATCTTCAATTGGGTTATCATCATGTCACGACCCAAGCCTAGGGCCTAGACGTGACATGGCGAATGAAGAACCCGAAAGTAACTCAATCAATCCTCTTAGCATTCATTTAGCCTTTCATAGATAATGATGATAAATAAGCAAGAGGAAATCATAATAGTAAATATTCAACTTATATATGTCCAACAATACCTCTAACTATTAGATTTAACGGGGCTAAGACAAGTCCCTAGCTCACCCTCAATCATAATAGAAGAAATGCCATAGTAAAATATCTTAACATATCATAAGCTAGAAAGATAAAGGAGTATTGTTCCCAGAACATGGGAACTCACCAAAAGTAGTCTTCAATGGAATATCAACTAGCCACGTGGAGAAGAACGAGGAGGAGCACTAGTCCCTACATGGTGATATCATGTAGGCAAAAGAGTATGCGTAAGTACTTTGAATGTACTAAGCATGAACATTGAGAAAATATTATAACATTTATGTAATATGGAACATAATGTAATACATGCATAATAAATCATATGGATATCCTTTAAAACATTCATTTTGTGGGAAGCTAACCATAACCGACATTTAAGACCATGCGAGCTATTACATGGAATCCAACATAACCCCCTACGTTGGCCGGGGAGACTACTTGCCAGGTAGAACTCCGTCAACTTCATTCATTTCTTTAACTTTAACTTTAAGGGCTATTTATGGATCCATTAGCCTAAGCCTACAAGGGCTCCTATGTTGGCACGTAGTTAATGAGACAAGGGGTTGCTACTAGGATTCCCTTATCGAATCCCACCTCAATGCCTCATTCGGTTCTAAGTCAATCCCACGGAATAGTTTAATACTTCAAAATATTCATAGCATATAACTTGAGAATTCAAACATCATATTCGGTAGAATAGCTCATTAAAACATTTGATAATTCAAATATGCAAGAATTGTCCTTATTGCATAAAGAATCCATCATTCATATCATTTCATCATTCTTTCATTTCATAAGACTCCCTTTTTGATCATAGATATTGCTTTCATAAACTTTTATTTGGAGTCAAAGCTTTCAAGTCAAAGCTTTCAAGTCAAACTTTATTAAAAACATAGTAAAACTAGGTGGGTTCAAATCACTTCAACTTGCAAATATGTATGTAAATAAATATACATAAATACTTTGAAATCCATTAATTAAAAATCATGCTTTAAATAATCCATCATGAATTTCAAGAACCTTTAAATAGATAAATAGAGGAATTACTTGCAAATCATCAATTTATAATATGAAATTATGTCGCATCAACATAGATCAATAATCATTAGTTTAACCATGATTCATACTATTAAGTAAAAATAAGAATTTACCATAAGAAAATATTACTTGAAATCAAGATATTTAATTGAAAGAGTTTTTGGACTACATGGGTGGAAGAACCCATGGATAAACACACACATAACTTAGAGTAGAGTTTAAAGAAAATAAATATAATTTATCATATAATCAAAATAATTTAGACATGAGAGTGGAAGGAATACTCTCATAAAAGCCTTACATACCTGGAATCCGAATCTTTAGTCGGTACCGAAAGATTTAATGAACACTCTTGAGTTCTAGCTTCTCTCCTCGTCGTAACGTTTTGTGTACTATCCGGAGTATATGAATCACCGGAATAGTATTTATTCACTACTAAGAACTAAAACTATATTTGAGAATGTGTAAATAAGTGTATAGAGAGAAGATTTGCTTTGAGAAAGCTTGATGAATAAAATGAGGAAATAAGGTGGGTATTTATAGGTGGGAAAGAGGGACCTAACAATAAATAAAATAATTATAAAGAAAAATTTGAAAATTTAATGGAATATATTGATGTCATGGATGATGTTAAATGGAGGATAATTTATTTCATGAGTGATGTCAAATGTATCTAGATCTTTCCATAGTAGGTGATATGAGTTCTTTTTAATAGAATACTCTTTTTCGGAGCTGCGTTTGAATAAGATAAATTCCTTATTAAGATTTGATGTATTCATAAGAATTGTAGATATATAAGTCTAGTTTCATATCATTCAAGAATCAACCAATTTAGATAAACCTACAGTGAGATATGATTTTTCTTCTATAAACACTCCTTTCCATCACAGCATCCTACCTTACAAAAATTAATTTATTTGACCTACTTAACCTTCGAAACTTAAAATATGATCTTCACAAAAGTTGTAGGTAATGTGAGGTTTTGGTTACTCATAAATTTGAATCACCCAATTTAGACAATCCTATTAAAAGTGATGCCCAAAATATAGAGATTGTATCATTTTTAGGCGAGAATTGAAACATCGTACACAACGTTTTTAGGGGATGTTACATTATCTCCCCCTTGGGAACATTCGTCCTCGAATGAGGAAAGACTTATCTTGAGTAGAGTAGAGTGTAAACCAAAAACCCATCATTAATGCAATAGTGTAATTTAAAACATCGTTTAAAACATATTTTATAATTTTTCAAGCATATGACAAGAAAAGTTGAGATACAAGGATAAGTAATTGAGCAAGGACAACTTAATACCTTAGGTTTGGGTAGAGAGGAAAAAATGAGGACATCTCTTAATCATATCCGCTTCCGCTTCCCATGTTGCACTTTCTATTTGTTGATTCCTCCAAAGGACTTTAACAGATGCAACTTCTTTGTTCCTCAATCTCTTAACCTGCCGGTCCAAAATTTCCACAGGAACTTCTTCATAGGTCAAGTTTTCTTCAATATTCACTACTCCTATAGATACAATGGAACTAGGATCACCCACAATTTTTTTCAACATAGACACGTGAAACACCGGATGAACCATGGCCATTTCCAATGGTAATTCCATCTCATATGCAACCTTACCAACACGTCTCACGATTCTATAAGGACCTACATACCTAGGGCTGAATTTCCCTTTCTTACCAAATCTAACAACACCTTTCATGGGTGAAACCTTCAGATACACCCAATCGTCCACATTAAACTCAAGATCCCATCTTCTAGTGTCAGAATAGGATTTTTGACAACTTTGAGCCATTTTCAACCTTTCTCTAATGATCTTCACCTTCTCCAGAGCATCAAGTACCAAATCAGGGCCCAACAAGGTCATGTCGCCTACTTCGAACCAACCAACCAGTGATCTACATCGTCTTCCATATAAAGCCTCAAATGGTGCCATCTTAATACTTGAGTGGTAACTATTATTATAGGCAAACTCGATGAGCGGTAGATGATCATCCCAATTTCCTTTAAACTCCAACACATAAGCCCTTAACATATCATCTAGTGTTTGAATCGTCCTTTCGGCTTGCCCATCTGTTTGAGGATGAAATACTGTGCTCAACTTTACCTTAGTACCGAGGCCTTTTTGAAATGATCTCCAGAAGTAAGAAGTGAATTGGGTACCACGATCTGAAATAATAGATAACGGCACACCATGCAATCTCACCAACTCCCGAATATACAACTTGGCATAGTCTTCGGCACTATAGGAAGTTTTAACCGGTAGAAAGTGAGCTGACTAAGTCTTTCTATCAATAATTACCCAAATCGAGTCATGACGCTTCCGGGTATGAGGCAAACCCACTACAAAATCCATATTCACATCTTTCCACTTCTAAGTTGGGATTTCAATGTCTTGGGCTAGGCCACCCGACCTTTGATGTTCGGCCTTCACTTGTTGGCAATTCGTACATTCGGACACAAACCTTGCTATGTCCTTCTTCATGCCACCCCACCAATACAACTCCTTTAAGTCTCGGTATATTTTTGTTGAACCGGGATGAATGGAGTATGTAGAATTATGAGCCTCCATCATGATCAAACTCCTTAGGCCATCAACATTTGGAACACATATCCGACCTTGATAGTATAGTACCCCATCTCCCCCTTGGGAAAAGACCTCTATCTTCTTTTCCTTTACTAACTTCTTTAACTCGATAAACTTTGGGTCAAGATCTTTCTTGGATTTAACATCCACCACCAAAGAGGATTCAGACCTATTTTGAACAACCATACCCCCATCATTAGTACCACACAACTTCACCCCTAATCTAGCCAATCGGTGAACATCTTTCACCAACTCCCTCTTTCTTTCATCCACATGGGTCACACTCCCCATAGACACTCTACTAAGTGCATCAGCAACCATATTGGCTTTACCCGGATGATAGTGCACACTCATGTCATAGTCCTTAAGGAGTTCTAGCCACCTTCTTTGCCTTAGATTAAGGTCCTTTTAGGTGAACACATATTGAAGACTCTTATGATCAGTATACACATCCACATGCACCCCATAGAGGTAATGCCTCCAAATCTTTAGAGCAAAAACAACAGCCGCCAATTCAAGGTCATGGTTAGGGTAGTTATTCTCATGCACCTTTAATTGCCTAGAAGCATAGGCTATGACCTTGCCATTTTGCATTAAGACACAACCTAAACTAATCTTTGAAGCATCATAATAAACTACAAACCCTTATAATCCTTCTGGGAGAGTCAAAATAGGAGCAGAGGTAAGTCGGTCTTTTAAGGTCTGAAAACTCTTCTCACACTCATCTGTCCATATGAATTTGGATTTCTTTTGGGTTAATTTTGTCATAGGAGATGAGATGGAAGAAAAGCCTTTGACGAACCTTCTATAGTACCCAGCTAGACCTAAGAAGCTCCTAATGTCTGAAGGAGATAATGGTTTAGGCCAATTTTTGACTGCCTCTATTTTCTTAGGATCAATCATGATCCCATCACCGAACGCTACGTGACCAAGAAATGCTACCTCCTTTAACCAAAATTCACACTTACTAAATTTTGCAAATAATTGTCTATCCCTCAAAGTTTGAAGCACAACTCTTAGGTGATTTTTATGTTCTTCCTCACCCCGAGAGTAAATCAAAATATCATCAATGAAAACCACCACAAAAGTATCAAGGTAAGATTTGAACACCCTATTCAACAAGTCCATTAACACCGTCGGTGCATTTGTCAACCCAAAACTCATCACCACAAACTCATAGTGACCATACCTTGTTCGGAAGGCTGTTTTGGGAATGTCACACTCCTTCACCAGTAGTTGGTGATAGCCGGACCGAAGGTCGATCTTGGAGAAGTGACTTGCCCCTTGCAATTGATCAAATAAGTCATCTATTCTAGGGAGTGGGTACTTGTTCTTAATGGTCATTTTATTTAATTGCCGATAGTCTATGCACATTCGAAGTGACCCATCCTTCTTTCTCACAAATAGAACAGGAGCACCCCATGGAGAAATACTTGGTCTTATGAACCCCTTCTCTAATAAGTCCTTTAATTGTTCCTTCAACTCTTTCAATTCTGTCGAGGCCATACGGTAAGGAGGAATAGAGATAGGTTGGGTATTGGGGAAGAGATCGATACCAAAATTAACTTTCCTTTTTGGAGAGACCCGAGAAGGTCTTCAGGAAAGACATCGGAGAATTCTTTGAATATAAGAACTGACTCAAGAAGAGGACTTTTGGAGTTGACATCCCTAACCCTCATAATATGGTAAATATATCCTTAGAAATCATTTTGCGGGCCTTAAGATAAGAAATAAACTGACCATTCACCATCGAATCACAACCCTTCCATTTAATAACAGGCTCATTTGGAAATTAGAACTTGACTCGACGATTCCTACAATCTATGGAAGCATAAGATGCATGTAACCAATCCATCCCAAGAATGACATCGAAATCTATCATGTCAAGCTCAATGAGATCACAAGGAATAACTTTATGCAAGATAGACACACGACAACCCCTATAGACCTTTCTAGCAATAACTGACTCACCAACAGGGGTAGATACCAAATAAGGATCTAATAACATTTTAGGTAAAACATTAAATCTATTAGCAAGGAATTGAGTAACAAAAGATAAATTTGCACCCGGATCTAATAGTGCATACACATCAAAAGAAAAGACCTTTAACATACCAGTAATGACATTGGGTGCATCCTCAACCTCTTGTCTCCCATGCAAGGTGTAAAAGCGGTTGGTGCGTTGGACATCTCCTTGGACTTGTTGACCATGAGCAATTTGTCCTTGAGTCCTACCACCACCATCTCTACAATCCTTAGCATGGTGGCCCAGCTTTCCACACTTAAAGCATGCATTGGAGCCGGCTAAGCATTCCCCTTTGTGAGTCCTTCCACATTTCTTACAAGCGGGGAAAGTTTGAGTAGCAACATTCTCTCTTGGAATGATTGGTTTACCACTCTTGTCCTTGTTGAACTTTGGAGGAGGATTATTGGTGGAACCTTATCCCATAAATCATTGCCCACCTTGGCCTTTGCCATTGTTACCATGATCGGACCTTTAAGGGTTAAACCCTCCACCATCCACTGTAGCCTTTTTGAACCCCCTTGATCTCTCTCTAAGCTTCTCTTCTTCAATTTATTCTGCGTAAGTCATTAACCGAGAGATGTCCATCTCCTTGACCAATATGGCCATTTTGCACTTCTTGGACACCAAGCTTGAGACACCGGAAATAAACTTGCTCATCCTAGCTCTTGGGCTGGAGACCATGAAGGGAGCATACTTTGACAACTTAGTGAATTTGAGAGCATACTCTCTCACGCTCATACTCCTTTGATGGAGGTTGATGAACTCTTGGATTTTGGCCTCCCTATGCTCCAATGGGAAGAAGCGGTCTAGGAAGGCACCTTTGAACTCTTCCCATCCTATCGACCCTATTTCTTCATCCCTCTCAATAACCCATTATTCGTACCACACTCGAGTCACACCTTTGAGTTAATAGGCCACTAGCTCGGCCTTCTCATTTGGTGGCACACCCATGATAGCCACAATCTGGTACACCTCATTAATGAACTCCATAGGGTCCTCATCTAGTTTAGAACCATCAAACTCGGGTAGATTCATCCTTTGGAAATCCCAAATCCTAGAGGCTGGATTTTGCATTTGGGGAGGAAGAACACCTAGATTCCCTTGGTTGGCTACGACTTAAGCTAACAAAGTAATAACACTGCGAAACTCAGTATGGGTTACCCCATCCTCATGATGTTGGACATTGGGAACCGGAGGAGTTTGGTCCTCATCATCAACTCTTGCTCTTCGAGGTACTCTTCTATGAGTCATTATCTAGAGAAGATGAAATGGGTCGTTAGTTAAAGGAAAGCTTAGAAAACTCTAAGGCACGACATGAATTTGAAAGAAGTGAAATTTTTCCTAAACGGCTCATAGTCTCTTATTCATAATTGTGGCGCGCTTCACAACCATGAACAAGACCCTATTCGACGCGGTATGTTGGACTCCAGGGATCATTCAAAACCTCAGGCTCTGATACCAAGTTTGTCATGACCCAAGCCTAGGGCCTAGACGTGACATGGCGAATGAAGAACCCGAAAGTAACTCAATCAATCCTCTTAGCATTCATTTAGCCTTTCATAGATAATGATGATAAATAAGCAAGAGGAAATCATAATAGTAAATATTCAACTTATATATGTCCAACAATACCTCTAACTATTAGATTTAACGGGGCTAAGACAAGTCCCTAGCTCACCCTCAATCATAATAGAAGAAATGCCATAGTAAAATATCTTAACATATCATAAGCTAGAAAGATAAAGGAGTATTGTTCCCGGAACATGGGAACTCACCAAAAGTAGTCTTCAATGGAATATCAACTAGCCACGTGGAGAAGAACGAGGAGGAGCACTAGTCCCTACATGGTGATATCATGTAGGCAAAAGAGTATGCGTTAGTACTTTGAATGTACTAAGTATGTAAGGATGAATGAACATTGAGGAAACATTAAAACATTTATGTAATATGAAACATAATTTAATGTATGCATAATAAATCATATATGTATCCTTTAAAACATTCATTTTGTGGGAAATTAACCATAATCGATATTTAAGACAATGGGAGCTATTACATGGAATCCAACATAACCCCCTACGTTGGCCGGGGAGACTACTTGCCAGGTAGAACTCCGTCAACTTCATTCATTTCTTTAACTTTAACTTTAAGGGCTATTTATGGATCCATTAGCCTAAGCCTACAAGGGCTCCTATGTTGGCACATAGTTAATGAGACAAGGGGTTGCTACTAGGATTCCCTTATCGAATCCCACCTCAATGCCTCATTCGGTGCTAAGTCAATCCCACAGAATAGTTTAATACTTCAAAATATTCATAGCATATAACTTGAGAATTCAAACATCATATTCGGTAGAATAGCTCATTAAAATATTTGATAATTCAAATATGCAAGAATTATCCTTATTGCATAAAGAATCCATCATTCATATCATTTCATCATTCTTTCATTTCATAAGACTCCCTTTTTGATCATAGATATTGCTTTCATAAACTTTTATTTGGAGTCAAAGTTTTCAAGTCAAACTTTATTAAAAATATAGTAAAACTAGGTGGGTTCAAATTACTTCAACTTGCAAATATGTATGTAAATAAATATACATAAATACTTTGAAATCCATTAATTAAAAATCATTCTTTAAACAATTCATCATGAATTTCAAGAACCTTTAAATAGATAAATAGAGGAATTACTTGCAAATCATCAATTTATAATATGAAATTATGTCGCATCAAAATAGATCAATAATTATTAGTTTAACCATGATTCATACTATTAAGTAAAACTAAGAATTTACCATAAGAAAATATTACTTGAAATCAAGATATTTAATTGAAAGAGTTTTTGGACTACATGGGTGGAAGAACCCATGGATAAACACACACATAACTTAGAGTAGAGCTTAAAGAAAATAAATATAATTTATCATATAATCAAAATAATTTAGACATGAGAGTGGAAGGAATACTCTCATAAAAGCCTTACATACCTGGAATCCGAAGCTTTAGTCGATACCGAAAGATTTAATGAACACTCTTGAGTCCTAGCTTCTCTCCTCGCCGTAACGTTTTGTGTACTACCCGGAGTATATGAATCACCAGAATAGTATTTATTCACTACTAAGAACTAAAACTATATTTGAGAATGTGTAAATAAGTGTATAGAGAGAAGATTTGCTTTGAGAAAGCTTGATGAATAAAATGAGGAAATAAGGTGGGTATTTATAGGTGGGAAAGAGGGACCTAACAATAAATAAAATAATTATAAAGAAAAATTTGAAAATTTAATGGAATATATTGATGTCATGGATGATGTTAAATGGAGGATAATTTATTTCATGAGTGATGTCAAATGTATCTAGATCTTTCCATAGTAGGTGATATGAGTTCTTTTTAATAGAATACTCTTTTTCGGAGCTGCGTTTGAATAAGATAAATTCCTTATTAGGATTTGGTGTATTCATAAGAATTGTAGATATAGAAGTCTAGTTTCATATCATTCAAGAATCAACCAATTTGGATAAACCTACAGTGAGATATGATTTTTCTTCTATAAACACTCCTTTCCATCACAACATCCTACCTTACACAAATTAATTTATTTGACCTACTTAACCTTCGAAACTTAAAATATGGTCTTCCCAAAGGTTTTAGGTAATGATCTTTTGGTTACTCAGAAATTTGAATCACCCAATTTGGACAATCCTATTAAAAGTTATGCCCAAAATATAGAGGCTGTATCATTTTTAGGCGAGAATTGAAACATCGTATACAACGTTTTTAGGAGATGTTACACATCAACTCTGAGTAAGGGAATGTCACATTCCGAAGATGACTTTTAGAACTCGGTAAGGTCACTTTGAATTCCTGGTAATATTTTTTTGACTAACGAATGCCCCATCAACTTTTTTTTTAATTTGATGAACAAGGTGTTCAGGCAATAATTAGATATGTTCATTATTGTGTTAATCGATGACCCACATACACATGTTTAAAGACCTCTAAAAGTATAAACTGTATTATATGGCAGGATAGGGACCCCGCCGTACCCCTGAATAAACAAATATATACAGCAAATGACCAACGTCAAAAGTTAGGCTCCGGACCAGTGGAGCACTTCCAACATAGCTGAGTGGAAATCCTACGCTGGTTGATCCTTCAAAATGAACATCTGTACCTGCGGGCATGAAACACAGCCCCCCCAAATAAAGGGGGTCAGTACGATACATGTACTGAGTATATAATGCACAACATAGCATAAATGAGATTTCAACTGAAATAGGGATGTAGGCAACAAATGTAACAGTTAATGAATCACTATACCTGCACCGTGTGAAATGAGGGCATGTATATATTCCTCACATACCGTACTCGTCCCTCTATGGGACTTGGGGTTATAAATGTATCACTATGTTTCCATATGCATGCCTATATACTGTATCCGACCCTTTAGTGAGGGACTAGATGAAACTGTTATTTCATCGTGTATCATGCCCGGCCCTTCATGGGATGCGATGAATAATCATTTCTTTATATATCATGCCCGACCCTTCATGGGATGCGGTGAATCAACATTTTATTATTTATCATGCCCGACCCTTCATGGAATGCAGTGAATTTATCATTTACCATATATCATGCCCGGCCCTTCATGGGACACAGTGAATTCATCGTTTATGATGCCCGACCCTTCATGGGATGCGGTGAATTTATCATTTATCATGCCCGGCCCTTCATGGGACTCGGTTGTACCCAACCCTTTATGGGACTCAGTGAAGGATGTATTAACAGTATGCACGAGTAGAGTAGTGAGGAACTATATGCAATTTAACTCATTATCTGAGACTCAATGAAACTGCTAAGTGAACCGTCACTTGAAGACCAGAGCAATAATTATCTCAAGTACCCTATAAAATATCGTTAGGGGTCATATCTACTGGGGTCTCAGGAATATTAGACGTATATCCAGACAAGGCTAAGGAGCTTGTAGAATAAGAGACGTTCGTCATCGCAGAGTCTTTAGGAGTAGGAGCCTATACGTTCAAATACTATTCATCATATAGGAGACTAGAGGGTAGTAGTTCAATAACTTCAAGAACTTTAACATTTAAAAGTGAACACAAGTCACGAGTTATACTCGGAGCCTACAACTAGAACTACCTCTACACTCATATCATATCTCATTTCATTTATATTTAAGACATCCCAAAAGAAAGGAGCAATAGGCTCTACATATTTTACCTTTTATCATATAAAAGCCTTAAAAAGGCAATAGCTCAACTATTACAGGAGTTCTACCATTATGAAGTGGATAAGAACTATGAACTATACTGGGAGCTTTACGAATGGAATTATCCCCATATTTCATATAAAAACCATTCATAACTTATATCTAAGACATGCCAAAAGAAAGAAGAATAACTTTACATACCTCTTATAGGTCACTCATAACCACATTCGCGTCGTCGTCCTCTGAACCTATTTAACACAAAAATAATACTCATATTAATAGCTTTCGACTCTCCAGTTCCTACATTTGCATTCAAGTACCCATAGGAACCATTTCCTTATTCGCCTTTCTTGATGAGTCTCGACTAGTCTATTAGTTCGTTAGACGTTAATGAAATTTGGGCAGCATCTCCTCTATAACTTGCCTTATTAGAAATTTCAATTTAAACCCCAAACCTTAGCATCCAATGAACAACAACAACCAGCAGTATATATACAAGTAAACCACTTCAACATTACACAACACCAACTCCAAAATATTCGCTTAAAATTGCGATACCAAAATAGGGTTTTTAATCTCTATTTTGTAAAACCTTTAACCACAAGAACTGGGGTGTCAGGTGAATGCAACAAGAAGCATATACAGTAATTTTTAGTCATGTTCCATCCTTGCAATGTAGATAAATCACCTCCAAATACAACACCACGCTAACGACAATACTAGTTAAACTTTAAGCCAACTAGAATACACCAAAACAGTCCCTACATGACTTGCAGCCTCCTTCAGCAGTGACATACATATTTTCACATCTCCAAATCATATTTACACATCCATAACATTCTTAAATACTTACCCAAATGCGGGACAAGAGAATCAAGCCTTACCTTGCTAAAAATTGACTTCGAAAGCTCCTTAACGTGCTGAAAATTGGTGGGTTGTTTGGGTCACGTTTTTGCTGCCCCAAATAGATATTTTAGGCTATTAAACACCGTTATATCACCATAGAATACCTTAAATAATCAATTCACGGAGAGAAATTGGGGAACTCACCTTGGAGGAGCTTGGCCGTAGCTCTTCTTCCTTTCTCTCTAGGTTTTCTCCATTTTTTTTCTAAGTGTCAAGGGCTGAAAATAAAAGCTTAGTCATAAGACTAAGCATATATATCATTTTTTGGGTGTGACATATGGCATCCCCCTAGGGCGCCACCTCATCTATGCTTCTAATCCATGGCTGCTACGTGGCTGCGTGGGACCCACCCCAAGTAGGTGCGTTACCTACTTGCTTCAAGTAGGTGCGCCATCTCCTTATTTTCCTTATGTGGGTTTGTAATCTCATCTCACTTTAAGAACCTATGTAATCCTTGCTACGTAAGACCAACATGCACTCCAGTAGCTTACTTACATAAGATGTCCAAGTTTGTAGCTTACGCAAGTAGGTTGAGTACCAAGACTCCTTATTTGGCCTCCAACTCTCTCCAAATCCTTCTAGACCTATTTCCAACCATCAATACTCATGTTGAACTTTATAGATAACATGAATCACATTGCAATCTTTTAGGAAAAAAATATGCTCCAATTTACAACGGTGCGGGGTATAACAGTTCTAATGGGTCACTTTTGTATTGTGATGCTTCACGAGTTGGTCTTAGTTGTGTTCTAATGAAAAATAGCAAAGTGATAGCTTATACTTCAAGGCAACTCAAGGCACATGAGAAAAATTAACCAACTCACGACTTGGAGTTGGTGGCAGTGGTATTTACCTTAAAGTTGTAGAGATACTATCTCTATGGTGTTCATGTGCATGTTTTCACCGACCATAAAAAATTGCAATATGTGTTCACTCAAAAGGACTTGAACCTTAAATAAAAGAGATGGCTTGAGTTGTTGAAAGACTATGATACGATTGTGCTTTACCATCCAGGTAAGGTAAATATAGTTGCCAATGTGCTTAGAAGATTGTCTATGAACAATGCTGCCTATATTGAGGATGAAAAGAAAGAGCCAGTGTCGGGATGTGCATAGATTAGCCTGTTTGAGAGTTTCATTGGTTGATTCCAAGGATGGTGGTGTTATTATGCAAAATGGTTCTTAATTATCTCTTGTGGCGGATGTAAAGACAAATCATGATAGTGATCCCGCTTTGGTTGAATTGAAGAAATCAGTTGCCGACAAAGCCATCGAGGCTTTCTCCCAAGGGTGAGATGGTATTTTGAGATATCAAGGTCTATTGTGTGTTTTAATTGTTGATGGTTTTAAAGATATAATATTGTCCAAAACTTATAGTTCATGGTATTCTATACATCCCGATTCCACAAAGATGTATCAAGATTTAAGGTAAGTGTATTGGTGGAATGGAATGAAAAGGAATATTGCAGAATTCATGGCTAAGTGTCCTAATTGTCAACAAGTGAAGGTTGAGCATAAAAGGCTGGGAGGTTTGGCTCAAGACATTAAGATTCCTACTTGGAAGTGGAAAGCCTTGAATATGGACTTTATTATTGGTTTTCCTCATACTCGTAGATAAGATGACTTTATATGGGTGATTATTGACCAATTGACTAAGTTGGCTCATTTTATTCTGGTCAAGACTTCATATTTAGCCAAGGATTATGCTAGATTGTACATTCAAGAGTTGGTTAAACTTCACGGTTTTCCATTGTCTATTATTTTAGATCAAGGTACTTAGTTTACATCATAGTTTTGGAGGTATTTCCCAAAGGGTCTTGGTACTCATGTAAAGCTTAGTACAACTTTTCACCCTCAGATAGATGTACAAGACGAGCATACCATTCAGAACTAGAGTACATTATGAGAGTATGTATTATTGATTTTAAAGGAAATTGGGATGATTATTTGCCATTGATAAAGTTCTTCTACAATAACAGTTATCACTCTAGCATTGAGATGGCTCCATTTAAGGCTTTGTATGATAGGAGGTGTAGATCCCCTATCAATTAGTTTGAGGTTGGTAAAGTTGCTTTGATAGGACCCGAGTTGGTATTTGAGGCTATAGAGAAGGTTAGACTCATTAGAAAAAGGTTGAAAATGGACCAAAGCCGACAATAGTCCTATTCGGATGTGAGAAAAAAAGAACTTGAATTTGAGGTTAATGATTGGGTTTACTTGAAAATTTCACCCATGAAGGGTATGATTCATTTTGGTAAGAAAGGAAAGCTAAGTCCCCGCTATGTTGGGTTATATCAAATTTTGAGGTAGATTGGTAAGGTGGCTTATGAGTTGGAGTTGCCTTCCGAGTTGGCATTCATGCATCCAGTGTTCCATGTGTTCTTATTGAGAAAGTTCATTGGTAATCCTAGCTCCATTTTCCCCTTTGATAGCATTGAGTCTAAAGAGAGTCTTTCATATGAGAAGGTTCCAATTGAGATCTTGGACCGACAAGTTAGAAAGTTGAGAAACAAAGAAAGAGCTTCAGTTAAAGGTTTATGGAGGAACCAAGAGGTTAAGGGTACTACATTGGAAGCCAAATACGATATAATATTCCGATATCCTCATATATTTCCTTCCATGTCTAGTTGAGGTATTTAGTTCATCATGATCCAATCAACCCAAATCACGTGTTTCAGTTATTCTAATGGTTTCATATGCATTCATGTTCAAAAAATGAGTTTTAAAGTCATGTTTGAGTTTGAGATTAAAGATTTCATGTTTTACATATTTTCGAGATGTTTTGCATTTATTTTGGGATGCTATGTTCCTTTCCTATTCCATTCATACTAGCTTGAGTCACATTCAAGGATGAATGTTCCCAAGGGGGAGATATTGTAAGACCCCAAAAGTTGGAAAGTCATAAAATGAGGTTCTAAAGATGAATTTCTAGAAAAGTGCAGCTTTTGGCACCAAGTGATGACCATGAAGGACATCATAGGTCGTACTCTTCACCACAGTTTATGGTGTGTAGCTGTAGAGGATTTCAGAGTCTCAGTCCCTCTGGTAAAGGGACTACGGGCCATGGTGAGCACCATGGATCATGGTGAGCACCACGAACTATGGTTCCCTCAGTGATCCTCTCTAGAGATCCTCATAAATTATTAATAAGCCTGGGACTATGACCCAACCACCATGGGCCGTATTTCCTTTCACTAACAGTGGTGGGTTTCGTAGTGGACAACCCTTTACAAGACCCAATTCCCATAAGCTAAGGCCATCAGCACAACCCCCAATACGGTCCGTATTGACCTTCACGGGCCGTGGTGAGGATCTGTCCTAAGTTCTAGATTCAGCGTTAAGTTGGGGTTAGTTTGATCTTTTTTCTATATTTCATTAATAAATGTGTACGGTTTTCGGGACTATATTCTTACCCATTAACTAACCTATGTTCCCCTAACCCTCCTATTCTCACCATAATTCCCTAAATCACAAAAACCTTCTCTCTTAAGTTTTCTCTCAAGAGTCTTCTTCTCCCTCAAGCAATTCAAAGGAATTCTTCAAGGTCAAGCTTCCATTCTCTTCAATTTAGGGATCATAAAAGTCAAGATGTATGGGCTTCATCCATAGGTACCTTTCACCCATGGAACCCCAAAGAATTTCTTCTCAGTTCTCTTATGATTTCTTCAATTAAAAGCCCTAATTTCATGATGTTCATTGAGTCTTCATGATTATGTTATGTATCAATGCTATTAGCCTAATTATGCATAATTCACATCATATTGCATGATTTTAAGTTGAATTTCAATGACCCATGCTATATGTTAGTTTCAAGTATGATTTATGAGTTATGATTATGATTTTCAAGTTATATTTTATGAAAGTTTATGAATAAGTTTAAATATGCTTTATGCAAAGAAGTTTATGAAAGATGATTCTATTATGTTTCAAGCAAGTTAATGATAGGGCAAGTTAGACCTTAAAGCTATTTTCATGAGTAAAGATATGTAATGATGGAAGGTCTACACCCACATTGCCTGAGTTATATAGTAGATGAGCTAATCCAATGATTTTCTATGATGAAGCTAGATGAGTTATTCTTATGTTATTCTATCAAGATGGATTGATATCTATTATTATCTTTCTCTATGATGTTTATGATCATGTTTTATGAGAGTTTTCATTGGGATATTGACTAAGTACTAAGTGGACCTTGGGATAGACATTCTCTCCCATAGTTAATGAAAGAGACCCGTAGTAAGATCCCATTATCCCATAACTACATTTTCCGCATAGGTTTACAGATGCCTATATAGGAAAGCTAGTGGATCCACATAGCCTAGTCAGATGAGTTTCTATTGGAGTATGCCCTAGCAAGGTAGCCTCCCCTGTCTCGATACAGAAGTCATTGGATTCTATCTATTAGCTTGCATGGTCTTATAGGTCGGTTAAAGGTCTATCCCGTACCAGTTTTAATTGATTTATGAGTTCTTATGATAGTTATTAGATTTTGATGCATTAACCAATGAGATAAATATTTTAAATGTTTTCTTGACTTTATTTATGTTTTAAAGATATTGGTCTTGCATCTCATGATACATATTGATTATGTCCTATGCTTATTGTTCATACATCATCTCACATACTTACTGCATTTCATATACTAATGCATAGTTTTTGCCTAGTTTGTATTATAATATAGGGTTCGACGATAATGCCCATCCTCCTTTGTTTCGTGGCTAGTGCTTGCTAGTAGCTTATTGTTGGTGAGTCCTCACAGTTAGAGGACATGACACTTACTTCATTTTTGATAGTTGTTACTTCATTTCTCTTATGTTGTCTATATGGGTGATCAAAGAGGTTTTCCTATGCCCCCATCGAGTTATTAGAGACATGTTAGATAGTGAGAGTCTATGTTGTCGCTTTATCATTTCGAGACTTATGTTCTCTTTGAGATTTTGCCTCTGTATCTTGGCTTAGCTTTATTGCTCATTTACCTTATGTATGCTCATGAATGTTATGCTAAGAAGCTTGGTTGAGGTCCTTCAAAATTTTAATCACTGTGTTATAGCTTGACCCTAGGCCGGGTCATGACACATTATCAACCATCATCAACAACACCAACTATTAAAATCAATCAATTTCATCATTACAATCACCAATACCACTACTAATTACCGTCATGAAGACAGTCACCATAACACCAATCACTTTCACCATCACAATTATTGCCACCATTATTACAAGTCATTGACAACAACTATTACCATCACCACTACTATTACAAACTTTCTCCACCATCACTAGCAAGCATAAGTATTTTATTTTTTAATTAGTTAATAATTTATTTTTTAATATTTAATTAATTTTTATTTGAATTGTGTATTTCTTATGTACATATAAATAAATTATGTATATTCATAAGTTGAAAAATAAATAGTCTTAATCATTTAGTATTCGAATTTAGAGACAACATTTTAATCATTTAGATGTGCATTCAGATTCAAACGTCTAAATTTTCATGAAAATAAATGAGGCCTCAATGTAGTATGAACTGGGTGATTAATGGAGAATCTAAGAAATAATGGATTTCCAAATTCCAAAAAAATATCTTGAAAAATTAAGAAATAATATTGAAAGACTAAGCATAAGGATAATATCCTTGTGGATGCATTAATTCCAACAATGTCTTATAAGTCCAAAATTAGTTTTAGTACATTTTATTTATCATTATTAAAACATCACTTACTCAACAAATCTACATTTTTTATGTGATGGTTTTACTTGGACAACGAATTTACCAAAAAGACAGTTATTGAAATCTAGTAATCTTTCTCATTTATGCTAAATAAAATTTACACCATAACACTCACAAGTAAGAGACATTTTATTATTATTAATATAAGTAAGATACATGATGATTTGAAAGGATTAAATGATATTAAGAGTTTCAACGCATGCTAAATAAGTTAATTTGTGGGCAAATGAGGGCTAGTGATATGACAAATAGCATGTGGAATTAATCATAAGTATACAAGGTGTATTGAAGATGATTTAGGGTCTAAGGAAAGCCCTAGGGCTAAATTAAGTTAGAAACTACCCTACAGATTAAAGTTTCTAATGAATGTCCACAAGTCTAAACTTTAAATTAAATAAGCATAACTCTCAACCTATAAAACAATTATGGTATGCAGTATATATTAAATTGAAGTCTTTTGAGTCTAGTTTCTAGTTGTTTAAATTGTTCATTAATTTGAGTTATGTACAAAAAGTTATAAAAATCTTGCCAAAGAGTTTCAGAGTAATCTCCAAGCACATGCTGAACACGTGAAACACCAGTTACAGCTCCTATTTCTAGTTATAAAAATAGCAACTACAAACCGAATCTGCAATATTTAAGAGGGGGGATGTTTTTTGAGCCCTAAAAGACGACTTTGAGCTTCAATTGGGTACTATCAAATAAAGGTATACAAGTTATTGATTTCATATTGAGCTAATTTTACTCAATATACAAGTTATTGATACCAGCAAGTGTCATAATATAAGGGAGGCCGAAGACTTTAAGTGGATTTGGGTTTTTCAAACCCCATACAAGATCAAAACTTTCCTCTGCCTGCTCCACCATAAAAGGCTTCCAACTAGCCATTCCCTCCATAGAATAGGTCCAGAACCTTAATCTTTCTTGTCACTTCTATGGATTCATAATAAGGATATTAACTTATCTTGTTCTCTTCCTTTCATTTTTTGGAGAGGAGCGAGCACCTTTGTTCAAATAATAGACATTAACTTCATAAATAGTATTGGCAGTTGAACGAGCTTTTGAGAAAGTTTCCATGGAAAATCTTACAACAATTGGTTGTCTTGGGATACTATGATTTCATATTGCATATAGAATATTCAATTGAGAAAAAAATGATAATATCTTTTACAAGAAAAGACATACCATAGTTGATAGCACCATTGATCAAGCCATAAAATACCATTTGATTTATTAGCAACAGTAGTAAACAAATAAAGGAGAACATTCTCATTTACACTTGAATTGATATGATTCATTTGATAACGTGGTTGATGAGTATTTGTGATGTGTTTTCTATATGTTTTATGAATTGTTAGATTGGGCTGATTTTTATAGAGGTTGTAGTTGAGGAGGTTCGGTTGGGATGACAGGAGTACTTGTATTCTATTTAGCTTGGCTTAGTATTAGTAGTCCACTTGCTGAGTACCGTGTTATTTGGTACTCATTCATTGCTTCTGTACTTGTGTAGGTTGTGAGCCTAGACCCGCGTGACTTCTAGAATTTCTACCACATCTGAGGCTTCTGTTTGAGTGTTGAGGTACTGACGCATCCTTCTGGCAGACAACTCTTATTCTATCTATGCTTTAATCTTATTGTTGCGTTGAATACATTATGACTATATTTATTTTCTTATATTCTGTGTTTCATTAGTGGCTTATACACATGACAACTAGTCTTAAGGGGTTTTATGTATATTTATTCATTTTTTTCTTAAATTATGTATAGTATTGTCTTATTTTTTCCGCATTTACTTTCTATTCAGTTTCAGGCTGACTCATCTTGATGGGTTAAGATGAGTGCTATCACACTCTAATTCGAGGATGTCCATTCCTACTTAGAAATATATGAGGATCACCATAGACTTTGTTATGCATTTACCTACCACCATAGGTGGTTATGATTCTATTTGGGTAGTTGTTGATAGACTGACCAAGTCTGCCCATTTTATCCTAGTTCGGGTGAAGTATACGGCATAGAAGTTAGCCAGTTATAGATCAATTAGATTGTTTAGCTTCATGGGGTGCCTATATCTATTTTCTTTAATCGGGGTTCATTGTTTACTTCACAATTTTGGAGGGAATTACAATATGGTTTGGGTACTTACTAGATATGAGTATGACTTTTCATCCAAAGATCGATGTCTAGTCCAAGCAGACGATTCAAGTGTCAGAAGACATGCTTCGAGCATGTTTTATTGATTTTAGTGCTAGGTGGGATCAACATTTACCCTTAATGGAGTTTGCATACCACAACATCTATCACTCAATTATTTAGATGGCCCCATTGTATGGTAGGCTATGTAGATCTCCTATTAGTTGGTTTGATTTGGCTGAGATGGACACCTTAGAAATAGACTTTTTTAGAGTTGCCATGGAGCAGGTTTGTATGATTCAGGGTAGATTCTTAACAGCCTAGAGCAGATAGAAGAGTTTTGTAGATTGAGAGTTTGACCCTCAGAGTTTATAGAGTGTGATCATGTTTGGCTCCGAGTGTCTCCCATGAAGGGCGTGATGCAGTCGGGAAGAAAGGCATGCTCAACTCTCGGTTCATTGGTCTATTTGAGATTTTAGCACAAGTCGAAGAGTTAGCTTATAGATTGGCCTTGCCACCTAGCTTATCGGCGCTACATCCTATCCTCTATGTTTCCATGCTTTCGAAGTATGTTTCGGATGAGTCCCATATGATTTCCCTTGATTTCATAGAGTTGGTACAGATTTGACATTTGAATCTATATCTATTCTGGATAGATAGGTCTGTAATCTTAGCACCAAGGAGATAACTTTAGTGAAGGTTCTGTAGAGGAACCATTTAGTTGGAAAGTCTACTTAGGAGGCAGCGTATGACATGTGTGCCTGATATCCCTAGTTTTTTGAGGTTTCAGGTACTTTCGTGTACTTTATATTCTAGGACCAATATAGTTTTTAGTGGTGGATGATGTATTAACCTTGGAGGTCATTTTTGAATTCTTCACCAAAATGACTGTTTTATCCTTTCCAATAGTTGCCCCATCATATTTTATCAGCGTGTAGAGTTAGTTTTGGAAATTCTTTGAAAGGTTTAGATCTTTAGAAGTTTTTGGGTTTTGAAAGCGTAAGCTATTCAAAAGTGGTATTTGGGACCAGCAGGAGCTCGAGTCTCAGAATAGAATTCCGTTAATTCCATCATCTTTGTAATGTGTAATTTTGTTTAGGGGAGTCATTGTTTCTGAATTCGGAGTTGTTTTGTGGATTTGAGGTCTCAAGTTGGTAGTTTAAGTTATTTTAGACTAACATTTGACTATGGTCAATAATCAAAGTTCGGATACTCAAATTAGATATTTGATTCTTCCATTGATTTCAGGAGGTGATTTTAGCCAAGGAAGAGCTTTAGTGTATTTTTGGGGAGCTTCGAGCGTGCTTTGGTCTTTTTAAGTCCTAAACTAGTTTAGTTGTGATTAAACAGATTCCAGGTCAAGGAGACCTCAAATTCAAATTTTGATGATTCTATTGATCCCATAATGTCGAATTTAGTAGGGTAATATGTATGGTTTCTATGCATACAGTTCCGAATAGATCCCGAGGGTCCATTTGGAAGTTTGAGAAGTGGAATGATTTTGGCTGTTGTGTTCTGGTGCCTTCGCTTTTGGGAAGAGAGGGTCACAAAAACGACCTTCCTTTTAATGAATGGCCTGCTGCGATCACGATAAGGGCTAATTAATATTCATTCTCTTAAGCAAACCAGGGTCGCAAAAGCGACCCTTTGTCGCTTTAGTGACACCTGAGTGGGTCTTGTTGGGGTTTTAACCCTATTTCACCAGTTTTGGGATCCAAGAGCTCGGGATAAATGATTTTAAAGTGGATTTTCAGGTCTTGTTGATTGGGTAAGGGTTTTTAACCGAGAATCTTCAATACCCATCGATTAAATTTTGATTTCAACTTCGAATTCTTAATTTTTAACTTCAAAGTTTGGAAATTTCTCAATAACCCAAAGTTTTCATAAATTGGTGATTATGGACTGTTTTTGGATCTATTTTAAAATGATTTTCTCTAATTAATTTCAATTACCTTGATGGACATCTTCATGTAAGAAATCCCATATTTTAACCTTGTTTTGGGAATCAGAGTTTTAGCCCTTTTAACACATTTGTCCAAATTTTGTGTAATTGATGTTGTTAGTTCTGGATTCTTATCACGAATCATTGATTGGATAGGTTTTTTTGATTCGGAGAGCTGACGTAAAGGGAAGGCCCAAGTTTCAGAGTAGATTGTGATTGTTTTGAGGCAAGTGTACTTCTAAAGCATCATTTAAGCTTCAAAAATCACATGTTTCGTGTTATGTGTATTTGGGAGTAATGGAAATTAGTTTGGGTTGTCTAATCATTGTGATTGATCTTAATAACGATGAAAATAGGTAATAAAAGGAGGAATTTAGTGATTTATATCATTGTGATCTATGTGATATTGACCTTGATATGTTGTGTGATTTGGTATAACTTGCGTGTTGTTATTGAAAATGTCATATTCTTGTATTTGTGTGAACATTGCTTATTTTTACATTGGTTCTAATACACTGTGATGAGAATGGAAATGATAAGAAATAGAGGATGGGCCACACGCTCCATGGCAGGTATTAAGAGATAGAACGGTCAGGATGCTCTTGGCAGGATATATACATATGTGAGGGGATGGGCCACACACTCTATGGCAGGTTACATAGAAAGAAATGTTCTCCATGTATTTCGGATTGAGATTCAGCGGATATGTACCAATAGGACAGACATGTATTATCTTATTGCATTGCACCTTTATGATAGTTGTGGATTTGTGTTACCCCTTGTTCACCCTGTATTTGATGTACTTGACTAGGTATGATTCATTTGGTGACATGGTTAATGAGTATTCGTGAATTGTGTGCTATATGTTTACGATTGTTAGGTTGGCTAATTTCAATGTAGGTTGTAGTTGAGAAGCATCAGTTGGGATGACAAGTGTACTTGTATTCTATTTAGCTTTGCTAAGTATTAGTAGTCTAGTTGCTAAGTACTGTGTTGTTTGGTACTCACTCCTTGCTTTTATATTTTTGTAGATTGTGATCCCGGACATGCATGACTTCTAGTATTTCTACCACATCCGAGGATTTTGTTTGAGTGTTGAGGTACCTATTGCATCCTTTTTGTAAAACCCTATGTTAATCTAGCCTAGACCAAGTTTGAGGACATTAGAAAATTTTGAGAAAAAATACCGACCAAGTGGGCCATGAGTATCATTTATGAGTCATAGAGAGTTATGCGAGTCGTAGGGATGACTTGTAGGTCCCTCAAACACAGAGAAATTTCAAGTTGAAGGCCACTCCTATGACTCAACCTTATGACCCGTAAGATGTCGAAGACTTGTAGAAAAATATAGTAGAGTTGTTGTCTAGTTCCTAAATATTTTAGGCCTTAGTACTTTGTCTACAATTCAACATAATGAGTCATAGAAACGACCTGTATAGAAACTTCAGAGATTCAGGTTTACAGGTTTTCTGAGAAGTTGTAGGACAAATAGGTCCTATGACCTATAACTCTTTATACTACTCGTAGACTTGAGTCATAGACCTCAAGCCTCTTTCCATCCAATTCTATGAGTAGCCTTTTACGACTTGTAGAAGACCCTACGACTCTTAGAACCAAATTTTAGGCGACCTGAGCCGATTTTAATGAAGGATAAATTAGTCTTTTCCCACCCTTCCCAAACCAAACCCCTGATGTTTTGGGACTACTTTAAGTCCCTTATCAATAACCTATCGCTTATGCCCTAAAAACACTTAGAATATTTGAGAACAAAGATTGTAGAGGAGAAAGTGCTAGGGTTCAAGGTTTCAAGTAAAGTCTTCAAGTTTCAATCGTTCCTTTGATTTCCAGGTATGTAAGGCTATTCATAACGTGGATTGAGTTTGTCCACGTGCCTCACATCTTTAGTTCATCATGTTGACTTGAGTTTCAAGGTTTCATGACTTGAGTTCTTGGCTTATGTATTATTCCTATTGAGTTTTGTATATAAATTCCATTGTGTTCTTGTATATATTATAATATCCCTTATGGAGTTTCTTGAATTTCGTGTTATCAGTATGGATTCATGTTTGCACTCATGAACCCTAATTGATATTTCATTTTTATTGTATACATGGGTGGAGTTTGTAGAGAATTATTTATGAATGTGTCATACTAATCATGTTATGCACTAATTGATTTTTAGAATGGTTACTTATCATCTATACTTAGAAAAAGTTGAGTATGAGTTTAGTCTAGAAGTCTCCCAATTCTTTAATTTTATCATGAGTATTTTGAGCATAATCGAGATTGAACATTATTACATAACAATAATTATTTAGAGTTGAGTTGAGTTGAGATGTATCAAGATTGAACATTATTACAATACTAATCATATTATGTTTTAAATGCATTCTTGAGTTGAGATGAGTTAAGTTTTGAACTAAGTCCAAAGGAGACTAAATGAGCTAATTGAGTAATTTTCTCACCTAATGTATATGAGCTTAATAGAGTATTCTGGGAGGAGTATTGAGCACCAATTTATTTAAGAGTAGAGGTAATTCAAATCCCATAAACTACATAGCCAGCGTAGGATTCTCTTGTCCCAAAAGAGGACATTTATATTAGATCCATGAGGTTGAGCGTCCTTTACCCAGGCAAAGTATTGGACGGTTGTGGCAACGACAATTTTAACCATTGTATAATTACTACCTCATAAGTGATGATTGTCGATTAGAGAAACTCCTCAAGGGTAAAACATTATATTTTCATACATGAATTGTATAGCTTAATGCATGTCATTCCAATCGTGCTATTATTTTACTTCGAATTATTGTGCTGAGTCATTTTATAGTGAGTCCTTTGAGTTGAGTTGCATGAGATTGAGTATTGTTGATTATGTTCCTTCCATCCATTTTTCATACTCGTACATTCCATGTACTGAGACCGTTTGGTCTACATCATTTTATGATGCAGATATAGGTGATAGAGGTCCTCAACAGGCACGTCGTTGAAGACTAGATCCAGTTCAACTTTTGGAGAAATGTCCTTGCATTTAGAGGACTTCATTTTATTCTTTCATTGTCATTCTTTTTAGGTCGCTGAGGTAGCCCTGGACTTGTCTTGGCACCTTCCTATTATTGATTTAGAGGCTTCACAGACAGAATATGAGTCGAGTTAGATGTTTCCTTATAGAGTCTATTTTAAAACCATATTTTTATTACTAAGTTTATGATGTAGAGTTACTACATACTTTGAGTATTTGAATTTATTATTTACTTATTGATGAGGATTGATAAATGCCCAGTATGGGTTGACCTTCTTTTTTAGTCGAGTCTTCCACTGATTAGTTTGAATGAGTGAATGAGCCAAGTGCTTCGCATGGGGCCAACATTGGTTTTCAAGTGCCGGCCACGCCTAGGGTACCCTCTCGTGGTGTGACACTTTTGGTGGACACCTCTTACTCTATCTATGTTTTAGTCATGTTCTTGAGAAGAAGACATTATGACTATAATTCATTTCTTATCTTTAGTATTTCATTAGTGGCTTGTACACGTGACAATCAGTCTTTAGGGATTTTGAGTATATTTATCTATTTTTTCTTAAATTATGTATCGTATTATCTTATTTCTTGCACAATTACTTTCTATTGAGTTTTAGGTTAACTCATCTTGGTTGGTTAAGATTTAGTGCCATCACACCTAGATTTTGGTAATTACAACAAGTGGCAAGGTAAGACCAACTTCACAGTTGCCCTTTTAGATATCTTTGACATAATTCATGGGCAAGAGTTCTTCGAGAGGTGCCACACGAGAATCTGCCCCTACTTTTAATGACTCTGGGTCATGGAGCAAGAGAGATCATGTATGGTTCCCCTAGATAAGGTGCCAAAGACTGAAGGAAAAGCCTAATTGTCATCCATGCAACTTGTGAAGGGCCAAAAGAAGGGAGATCCACATTTAAAGCCACCATTGCGAGTTTGGGTGAAGACAATTATGCTAAAGAGATGTTGCCACAATACATAGATAGGTTTGTTGAAGGGAGAAAGGACTTGATGCCCAAGGAGTTGCCAAGATAGTTACCTACGAGGGACGAGGTGGATCACAAGATTGAGATGGAACCTGGCCACAAGTTTCCTGCATGCTCTCTATACCGCATGACTCCATCTGGGTTAGAGAAGCTGAGGAAGAAATTGAATGAGTTGCTCAAAATTGGTCATATTCGCCCGTACAAAGCACATATGGAGCACCGTTCTTGTTTCAAAAGATGAAAGATGGGTCTTTATGCCTATGAATAGACTAGCGAACACTCAATAAGGTGACAATACAAAACAAGTATCCCATCCCACTCATCGCCAACTTGTTCGACAGACTTGGGTAGGCCAAGTACTTCACCAAAGTAGATCTTAGAAAGGGTTACTACCAAGTGTGTATAATAGAATAAGATGAACCGAAGACAATAAGTGTGAAAGGATAAAAAGCTTATGAGTTATTAGTGATGTCCTTCAGCTTGACCAACGCACCTGCCATAATTTTCACACTGATGAAAAAGATCTTTCACCCCTACTTAGATCAGTTCGTAGTCGTATACTATGTCATGTATAACAATACCATAGAGGAGCATGTTGAGAATTTAAAGAAAGTTTTCCAAGTGCTATGGGAGAACGAGCTTTTCATCAAACAAGATAAGTGTGAGTTTGCCTAACACAGTGTAAACTACTTGAGATATGTCATTAGCCAAGGCCAGTTGCAGATGGACGATGCTATGGTAAGTGGTATTGAATATAGGAGACCCCCATGAAGGTGATCGATCTTAGATGAAACACCCTATGTTATTTTAGCCTAGACTGATTTCAAGAACCTTGCGAAAAGTTGAGAAAGACTAAGGAAAGTGGACTGTGCGAGTTTCTATGAGTCAACCTATGACTTGTAGAGGTATCTACGGATCGTAAGATAGACTCATAGGGTTGGTATTGCAAAGTGAAAAATTTGCTAAGTGTGAAGAGGTTTTACGAGTCACCTTATGACTTGTAAGGATGTTGACAACTTATAGAAATAAGTTGTAGAGTTATTGCCTGATTTATAAAAAATACAAGCCTCAGCACTTACATTACTATTCAACAGGATGAGTCATAAGAAATGTCACTTACATTACTATTCAATAGGATGAGTCATAAGAAGTGTTATGATTTATAGAAATGACTCGTGGAATAGATTTAGAGACTTAGGATTTCAAGGTGTTGGAATAGTTGTAGGATGAAAGGGTCTTACGACCCATAGAAGTCTATATGATTCGTAGAAAGAGATCCATAGACCCCAATCCCAAAATCCTCAGAAGGATCTATGAGTGGACTTGACGACCCGTTAAAGTTTCTATGAGTCATAGAACGACTCATAAATGACTAGAGTTGATTTTATGAAGGGTATTCTAGTCTTTTCCTACCCTTACCAAATTAAAACCTCAACATTTTGGGACTATTTTGAGTCCCTTATCAGTACCCTATACACATATATTCTCGTTAACACTTAGTATTAGAGAACAAGGATTGGAGAAGAAAAAGAAGCTAGGGTTCAAGAGTTCACTCCCATCTTTCAACTTTCGATTGTTCTTCGAGGTCAAGGTATGTAAGGTTAAACTAAAACGTGGACTTTGTTCCTCTATATGCCCATGATTGTGATAGATTGATTGTGAATGGATTGAGTCCCCATGATTGTGTTTATTGAGAATTTCTTTCTCAAATTTAACATATTTTACTAATTATTGAGAAATTGATGCTTTTCTACGAACTAGTTTTTTGAACAAATGATTTGAACTCCCTATTTCATAAACCCTAATAGCATATTGAAGGATATCGAATGTATATACTTAAGAATTGATTCTAGAATCTTGAATTTGTGAATGCATGATTGTGATTGGGATGTGAGCATGATGATAGTGTTGAACCCAAGTGAATGGTCTCAGCTGAATATTGTCATAAATGATTGTCAAAAATTCTCTAAAATAAATGATTGGGAATGATTGGGAAATTTATTGGTTGAAAGGATTAATTTGATAGAACAGATGAACTGATAAGAGTCCATTTGAGACTTATTGAATTGGTTTGATTTGGATGGATTGTTTTATGATCTTTGAGTCTTGCGAGAAGTATCAAGAACCAAGTTGGGTAAGAGTAAGTAATAACTCAAACCCAATAACTACATCGCCAAATGTAGGAGAGGATTGAACTGTTAACTCGGATGTTTCCTAATTTATTATCTGACATGATAGAACTCGATCGGTTTTGGATCCATGATTTGTTAATTCGTTCTTACCCTGTCAAGGTATTGAATGGATATCGAAACAATATCAGCTTATTGTACTATCACTTACTCATAAGTGATGGTTGTCGGATAAGAAAAACTCTTATATAGGTCTTGATAGTACTCTCATTGGATTGAGTTGTATATGGTTGGTCTATGTCTAACTCTTATTCTTGTTTAAACTTAGGACATCTTCATTGAGTTATTCACCTTCTTGATTTGAGATCTTTGAACTAATTTGATTCTACCTTGATTTATGTTTCATTTTGATATATTACATAATCGTACATTCTTTGTACTGACGTCCATTTGGACTTGTATCATTTTATGACATAGAGACAAGTTTTACAGATCATCAACAAGCGCACAATTAAAGATCTGCTTGCTTCCCAACTTATTGTTGAGTCCTTCCCTGCATCCGGAGAATCCATATGTTTCATTGTTGCTTTGAGACTAGTCCCTCTATTTTGATTCAAGTAGCCATGAACCTGTCATTGAGAACAATTTGACATTCGTTAGAGGCTTCATATACTAGATTGTAGATGTTGTTGATCGGTATTGTCTTTTGGCTAGTTTCATTCATACTAGTGTTGATTTGATTTAGCTAGATTATTGTCCTTTGGCCTTATCTGGAGTTTTTTTCTTAATGATTTAAGTCTCTCACTGATAAAATGTTGATTAAATGAATGTGTAAATAGGCGAAGTGGTTCGCATAGGGTCTAAAAGTAGTCTCTGAGTGTCAGCCACGCCTAGGGTACCCTCCCGGGGCATGACAAACTTGCTATCAGAGCACAAAGTTCAAGAGTCCTAGGGTGTATGAAGTCATGTCTAGTGGAGTCTTCCTTGGAGTGTCATACACCACATTTATAATCAGGAGGCTATAGGACATTAGGAAATTATTTTAGTTCTTCACACTCTGAGTTCGTTCTAAAGAGTTTAACTCTAAAAGTTCCTTCCTAATTTATGCATTACATGTTTATAGATAATGCCTCCTAAATGCATCGCTAGCCAAAGGAATGCCATCAATACTGAGGTCCTACAGAATTCCCCCACTATCTGGAGTGAGAACTAGGGGCTAACCTACAAGGTCTACTGAGGCACCCCAAGAACCTACTACTCAGCCAACTCCTACTTCAGAAGTTGAATTCAGAGGTGTTATCGCCATGCTTACTAAGCTAGTAGCTAGCCAGAGAGGCAACAAGAGTACACCAGCTCCTACATCTAATTCTCAAGAGTTGTCTTTTTCCATGAGGATTATAGACTTCTTGAGAATGAACTCACTAATTTTCATGGGTACTAAGGCTGAGGAGGACCCCCAAAACTTCATTGATGATGTCACGACCCCGACTGAGGGCCTACTCATAGCACGACGATTGAGATGCGAGAGACAACAACCATAAGACATCTTAGCATACATAATATACATAAGGTAAAGAACAATGTAAACACGAGGGAAATAATCATTAAGTGGGGAATGGGACTAAGTGAGATCAACTCTATAAACGTCTAACCGGACTATACCATAAAATCGTCTAAACATACCTCTAGTCTAGTCTTTGATGGAGGCTTAGTACAAGCTCCTAGCTCACCCTAATAGTAAAAGAAAGTGTAAAAATAATAACATGAATAAAAGTATTTACCTCAGTACAATGAAGACTCACCAACTTCTTTGGAATCTAAAGCTATCCCTACATTATGAAACAATGTAGGCAAAATATGCCTTAGTATGTTTGAATGTACTAAGTATGTGAGGTATGTATTAACAAGTAAAGAACGTAATCAATATGCCATAGGATACATGACCAATCATAATAAATATGATTATAGTTTAAAAGAAATTTAAATCATAAGAAACTCTTGGTCAATGCATATCATAAGAACTTCAACTTTCAACTCATAACCTGACATCTCATAGCTTTAACTTGAACTTGTGTGGGATAGGAACTTTAACAAATAAATTAGACCATACGAGCTATTACATGGAATTCGATGACTCCTGCATTGAGACAGGATGATGACTCCTGAATTGAAATAAGGGAGGCTACCTTGGCCGGGCACACTCCAAAAGTAACTTAACTCAACTCAACTATGCTATATGTGGATCCACTAGCTAGAACATGAAGGCAATCTATGTGGGAAACGTAGTTTGGGACTTTAGGTTGCTAATAGGATTCCCTAGGTTAACTAACTGCGTTACCGGACCGAACCCCACCTAAACTCATAAACATGATCATAACATAGTAGGTAAACATAGTAGCCGCCTATCAATCCATCTTTAAAACATATTAGGAATAGCTCATCTATTGAGTGATTCATAAGAATCCATAACTTCGGTGAGGATTATCCCTATCACCATCTATAAACATCTCTTGATCTTAATTCTGATCATCATCATAACTTTAACTTTAGAATCATAATTCTCAACTTTAACTCATATAAAACTTTCATTGAAAAACATTTAAATCATGATCAACTCATAAACTCATCTAATATTCATAATCATAGCTTGAAAATATAGCTTTATGCATGGGTATCTATGAATCAACATGAAATAATGCAATTAATGTGACAACATGCATATAAAGATCATTGATAATATTTAAAAATGAAATCAAATTAGCCTAATGCAGTTTATCAAAATTAGGGTTCATAATCAATTGTAAATTGAATAAAAACTTGAGAAATCTTTGGGACTTAATGGGTGAAAAGAGACCATGAATCAATTCCCACATACCTTGAGTGAGAAGACAAAAGAATTTGGAAGAATTTGAGAATTTTGATGGAGAGCTTGAGTGAATTTCTTGGAAGTCTTCAATGAAGTCTTTGAGAGCATCTGGTAGAGAGAGAGAGAAATATTTGAGTAGGTGATTGTAGAAGAATGAATGGAATTAAGGGTTTAGGGTAGTTTATAGAGTAAAATTAGACCCTAAAAATGTCTAGATTCATTAACTAACAACTAGGATAAAGTCTAAAGTGACCTTACTTAAAAACTGAATTCGGATGAAATACTTCTCCATTTCCATGACAAAGAGCTGTTCCTAGATAGGCCATTTTTTTTAGCGAATGAGAATTTGACCAGATTTTGACTCGGGGAAAAATTACACTGAACGGGAACAAGTGGATGACGTAGAGCTGCCGTGCACCTCACCTTTTTGTGCAATTTTTGACAAAATTCATCTTTCGTTACACGAGACCTAAAAATCCATCGAAACTATTTTTCCATACAATTTGACCCCCTGATCAACATTCTAGACTCAGATTTTCCAAAAAAAATAAGGATAATGCGTTATGCGAGCGGCCTATTCCCAAGGTATTCTTAAGACACTTATGAGCATTTTGAGGAATGTTACAATATCTCCCCCTTGGGAACATTCGTCCTTGAATGAGATTCAACTAATATAAGAATAACATGGGAAAGAGGACTAGCAACCCAACATGTACATGAGGACACTTTGAAAATGCATAGAACATGTAAACTTCAACTTAACTTAAAATCATAACTTTGAAATCAACTTTTTCATGAACATGCCTGCATATGAATGACATAGGAGGAACTGAATACTTAAGATTTCAACTAACTTGAATAAGAACAACTTACTACTTTAGGCTTGAGTAGAGGGAAAGAGGTATGGGTATCATTTCATCATATCCTCCTTCGCCTCCAAAGAAGAACTTTCTACTTGTTGATTCCTCCATAACACTTTGAAGGACACAACTTCTTTGTTTATTAACTTCTTAACTTAATGGTCTTAGATTTCCATCGGAACTTCTTCGTAAGTTAGATACTCCTCAATACTAACATCTTTAAAGGGCACAAAGGAGTTTGGCTCACCCACAAACTTCATCAACATAAACACATGAAACACCAGGTGAACCATAGCTAACTCAAATGGAAAATCTAACTCATAAGCCACTTTGCCAACACATCTCAATACCTTGTAAAGTCCAACGTATCTTGGACTCAATTTCCTGTTTCTTGCCCAAACACATTACACCCTTCATGGGTGAAACCTTCAAATAGACCTAATCATCCACTTCAAATTCAAGCTCTCTTTTCCTAACATCAGAATAGGACTTTTGATGACTTTGAGCCATCTTCAACCTCTCCCTTATGAGTCTTACATTCTCCATAGCATCGATAACCAAATCTGGACCAATGAAGACTATCTTAGCAAATTTAAACCATCCCACCTGGAGACCTACATCTCCTCTCATACAATGCTTCAAAAAGAGCTATTTGGATGCTAGAGTGATAACTATTATTATAGGCAAACTCAATCAATGAAAATTGTTCATCCCAACTTCCTTTGAAATAAAAAACATACACCCTTAGCATATCCTCTAAAGTTTGGATCATTTTTTCATCTTGACCATCGATTTGAGGGTGAAAAGTGGTACTTAATGTAACCTTTGTACCAAGAAACGACCTCTAAAAGTGTGAAGTGAATTGTGTACCTCGATCCGATATAATGGACAAGGGCATATCATGAATTCTTACTAACTCATGTACATACAAATTAGCATAATCTTCGGAACCATTGGAAGTCTTAACCGGTAGAAAATGAGCAGACTTGGTCATCCGATCTATAACAATCCAAATAAAATCATATTGCTTCTTAGTATGAGGCAAACCTGTTACAAAATCCATATTTACATCTTTCCATTTCCAAGTAGGAATTTCAATATCTCAGGCTAGACCTCCCGATCTTTGATTCTCAGCTTTAACTTGTTGGAAATTTGGAAATATAGATACAAACTCCGCTATGTCCTTCTTCATGCCATTCCACCAATACACTTCTCTCAAATCATGATACATCTTAGTGGAACCCTGATAAATCAAGTATTGGGAAGTATGGGCCTTATTTAATGTCAGCTGTCGCAACCCATCAACGTTAGGTACACATAAATGGCCTTGGTAACTTATCACACCATCTCTCTCTTGGGAGGAAGCCTCAATGGCTTTTTGGGCAACCGTCTTCTTTAACTCAACCAACATTGGATCTTGGTCTTTCTTGGCCTTGACATCCGCTACAAGAGATGATTCCTAACCATTATGAACAAGAATACCTCCATCATTGGAATCAACCAAACACAAACTAAAGGTGCCAACCTATGAACATCTTTAATCAATTCTTTGTTATCTTTTTCAACATGTGCCACACTACTCATGTACAACCTACTTAGTGCATCGACAATTATATTTGCCTGGCTCGGATGATACAACATACTCATATCATAATTCTTCAACAACTCAACCCATCTCCTTTGCCGAAGGTTCAAATCTTCCTACTTAAACACATATTGTAAACTTTTATGATCGGTGAACACATCTACTTGGACACCAAAGATAGTTTTCCAAATCTTCAAGAAAAACACAACCACCGCTAGTTCAAGATCATGGGTTGGTTAGTTTTGTTCATGAACCTTAAATTGACTAGAAACATAGGATATTACCTTACCATGCATCAATACACAACCAAGACAAACTCTTGAGGCATCACAATACACCACAAAACCATAGGACTTTTCCAGCAAGTTCAAGATAAAAAGCGGTAGTGAGACGATTCTTTAATTTGTGGAAACTCTTTTCACCTTCTTCCGACTATTGAAACTTTACCTTTTTTTGAGTCAACTTGGTCAAAGGTGATGAGATCGAGGAAAACCCTTTCACAAATCTCCTATAGTATCTGGCTAGGCTCAAGAAACTCCTAATATCCGAAGGAGATAATGATCTAGGCCAATTCTTAACTATTTCAGTTTTCTTATGATCAACCATAATCTCTTCATCGGACAAAATGTGACCAAGGAAGGCCAACTCCCTTAACCAAAACTCACATTTTTTGAACTTTGCAAATAGTTTTTTATCTCTTAGAGTTTGAAACATAATCCTCAAGTGACTTGCATGCTCCTCCTCATTCCGAGAGTAAACCAAACTGTCATTAATAAATACAATCATAAACATATCTAGGTATTATTTGAACACCTTGTTCATTAGGACCATGAAAGCCACATGAGCATTGGTCAAACTAAATGACATGACTAGAAATTTATAATAGCGATACCTTGTCCAAAATTCCATTTTGGGAATGTCACACTCCCTCACCCTTAATTGGTGATAACCGGAATGAAGGTCTATCTTAGAGAAGTAACTTGCCTCTTGCGATTGATCAAACAAGTCATCTATTATAGGAATTGGATACTTATTCTTTATGGTTACCTTGTTCAATTATAGATAATCAATGCACATACGTAGTGAACCATCTTTTTGTCTAACAAATAATATGAGAGCACCTCATGTTGAAATACTTGGACTAATGAACCCCTTGTCTAACAAGTCCTTTAATTGATCTTTTAATCCTTTAACTCCGTCGGAGTCATCCGGTAAGGAAGGATAGAAATAGGTTGGATATCCGGAAGAAAGTCTATACCAAAATCAATATCCCTTTTGGGAAGAACACTGGGTAAATCATCGGGAAACACATTCGCAAACTCATTTACAATGGGGACCGACTCTAGGATAGGGGCTTTAAAATTCTCATCCCTGACCCTCACAAGATGATAAAAACAACCTTTGGAAATTATCTTCCGATCTTTAATATACAAAATGAATTGACCTTTAAACACAGAGTTACTACCCTTCCATTTTATGGATGGCTTATTACGGAATTGAAACTTAACCAGTAGGGTTCTACAATCAATAGAAGCATAATATGAATATAGACAATTCATTCAAAGGGTAACATAAAAATAGGTCATGTGAAGCTCCACTAGGTCACATAGGGTAACTTTATGGAAAATCATAATCGGAAAACTTCTATAGACTCGTTTAGCCACAGTCGACTCACTAATGGGACTATAAATGGAGAAAGGTTCTAGAAATATCTCAGGACTAACATCAAATCTCATGGCCACATAAGGGGAAACAAAAGATAAATTTGCACCCGTATCAAGCAAAGCATAAACATCATAGTGAAAGACTCGTAACATACCGGTAACAACATCAAGCATCTCCTCCATCTCTTGCCTAGCATGGAGGGAATAGAACCTATTATTGCATTGACCACCTTTTGATTGCCCTTGTCCACCTTGAGAAACTTGGCCTTGAGGGCAACCATCTTTGACCTTGCATTTCCTAGCATGATGAATTAGCTTACCACATCGATAACACACATTCGACTTGGCTAGACATTAACCTTTGTGGTTCCTACCACATTTATTACATGCGGGAGTAACTTGGCCTATAGGAGCACCTCCTTAGGGTTTAGGGTTGGTCACCCTATCTTTGTCAAACCTTGGAGTAGTAATATTAGAGGACCCTTCTCCGGAGCACTTTTGGCAAAAATAAGGACGTCTACTATTTCTGGACTTAGCATGAGAGAATTCACTATTACTGGTCCTTGGCCTCTTAGACTCTCTATTCTTCACCTTTAGATTCTCACTTTATACTTGCTCCACATAAGTTATTAGTCTAGATATATCCATCTCCTAAATCAATATCACTATTTTATATTCTGTTGCAACCATGTCCGACACACCCGATACGGACTTGGTTATACTAGCTCTTAAGTCAGCAACCATGAATGGAGCATATTTTGACAGTTGAGCAAACTTGAGGGCATACTCCCTCATACTCATGCCACCTTGCTTAAGGTTGATAAACTCTTGCACTTTGGCCTCTCTTAACTCTAATGGGAAGAAGCGATCAAGAAATACCTCTTTGAACTCATTCCAAGTCACGGGCTCTGCCGCTCTAGGCCTTTAAATTTTTCATTGATCAAACCAAATTTGAGAAACACCCCTCAATTGGTACATAACCAACTCCTCCCTTTCAACCGGGCTAATTCCCATGATCTCAATAATCTTATGGATGCTATCGACAAACTCATGGGGATCCTCATTAACTTTAGAACCCCCAAAATCTAGAGGATTCATCCTCATAAAATCTTGAACTCTTGTTGCCTCCATAATATCATTTGGATTCATGGGAGCAACCACCTCACAATTTACTTGATCCGTAATGGCTTGAAGAAGTACTTAAAAGGCTGCTTGGAACTCGGCATTGGAAACTTGATCATCCATAGGGTCATTTAGAGCTTGTTTCTCCTCTTCAACCATTTTTCTTCTAATGGGGTATCTTTGTGGAGGCATATTCTAAAAATTATAAAGAACAAGAATTAGAGAGAAAAGACTTAACCACTCTACCGCACTACATAGATCATGAAAGAAGTGAGACTTTTTCCTATAATATTTCGTAGCCTCCTATAAATGGATGTGGCACACTTCATATCAGTGAATAAGACTGTACTTGATGAGGCATGTTAGACTCCTAAGGAGTCTTCTAAACCTTGTGTTGTGATATTAAGTTTGTCATGACTTGACCCAGGGTCTAGTCGTAATACGATGATCGTGATGTGAGGGACCCCAACCATAAGCCATCTTAGCATATATCACATACATAAGGTGAAGAACAACATAAACATAAGCGGAAGTAATCATTAAGTGGGGAATGGGACTAAGGGAGATCAACTCTATAAACGTTAACTAGACTGCATCATAACATTATAGGGAATGGAACTAAGGGATATCAACTCTATAAACGTTAACCAGACTACACCATAACATTATCTAAACATGCATCTAGTCTAGTCTTTGACGGAGGCTTAATATAAGCTCTTAGCTAACCCTAACAGTACTAGAAAGTGTAAACAATAGTAACATGAATAAAAGTCTTGTCCTCGGTAGAATAAGAACTCACCAACTTCTTTGAAATCTAAAGCAAATCTCTAGCTATGAGTGAGGTAATCTTGAGTATCGTCCGTCCCTACATTATGAGCTAATATAGGCCAAATATGCGTTAATATGTTTGAATGTACTAAATATGTGAGGTATGCATGAACAAGTAAAGAACGTGATCAATATGTCATAGGATGCATGAGAAAATCATAATAAACATGAGTATATTTTAAAAGTAATTTAAATTATAAGAAACTCTTGGTCAATGCATATCATAAGAACTTCAACTTTCAACTCATAATTTGACATATTATAGCTTTAACTTGAACCTATGTGGGATAGGACCTTTAATCATCAACTAAGACCAAGCGAGCTAGTACATAAAATCCGATGACTCTTGCATCAAAATAGGGGAGGCTACCTTGCCAGAGAACACTCTAAAAGTAACTCAATTCAACTGTGCTATATGTGGATCCACTAGCTAGGCCATAAAGGCAACCTACATGGGCAACGTAGTTTAAGACTTTAGGTTGCTACTAGTATTCCCTTGGTGAACTAATTACGTTACTGAAATGAACCCCACATAGTTTCCCTCTCGATGCTTAGTCAATATCCCAACGGAAACTCTTAAACATGATCATAACATAGTAGGAAAAGATAGTAACTGCCTATCAATTCATCTTTAAAACATATTAGGAATAGCTCATCTATTGAGTGATTCATAAGAATCCATAACTTCGGTGAGAATTGTCCTTATCACCATCTTTAAACATCTTTTGATCTTAACTATGATCATCATCATAACTTTAACTTTAGAATATTAAATCTCAACTTCAAATCATATAAAACTTTTATTAAAAATCATTTAACTCATGATCAGCTCATAAACTAATCTTAAATTCATAATCATAGCTTGCAATTATAGCTTTATGCATGGGCATCTATAAATAAACTTGATATCATATAATTCATATGAAAACATGCATATAAAAATCATTAATAATATTTTAAAATGAAATCAAATCAGCCCAATGCAATTCATCAAAATAGGATTCATAATCAATAGTAAATTGAATGAAAATTTGAGAAATCTTTGGGACTTCATGGGTGAAAAGAGCCCATGAATCAATCCCCATATACCTTGAGTGAGAAGACAAAAGAATTTGGAAGAATTTAAGAGTTTTGATGGAGAGCTTGAGTGAATTTCTTGGAAGTCTTCAATAAAGTCCTTGAGTGCCTTTTGTAGAGAAAGTGAGAGAGAAATATTTGAGTAGGTGAATTATAGAAGAATGAATGAAATTAAGAGTTTAGGGTAGTTTATGGAGTAGAATTAGGCCCTAAAACATCCATATTCATTAACTAATAAATAGAAAAAAGTCTAAAGTTCCCTTACTTAAAAACTGAATTAGGACGAAAAACTTCTCCAAGTCCACGATGCGGGGTTGCTCTCAGATAGGCCACTTTTTTTAGCAAATGAGATTTTGACTAACTTTTGACTCGGAGAAAAATTACAATGAACAAGAACAAGTGGGTGACGTGGAGCTGCCGTGCACCTCACTGTTTAGTATAATTTTTGACAAAATTCATCTTTCAATACATGAGTCCTAAAAATCCACCGAGACTATTTCCCCATAGATTTTGACCTGCTGATCGATATTTTGGACTCAGATTTACCAAAGAGAATAAGGACAATGCATTCCATGAGCGTCCTATTCCTAAGTATTCTTAAGGCATTTATTAGCATTTTGAGAAACGTTACAGATGAGATGTGAAAGATATTGAAAGCAATGCATGCTATTGAAATTGTGGGGGCTGGGTTGGTTTCTTATCAGTTCAAAGATGCGGAGAACATGTGGTATAACCAGTGGGAAGAAGGTAGAGGTAAGGATGTAGAGCCTGCTATTTTGGACGAGTTTGAGAAAGCATTCCCGGATCACTTCTTTCCCGCAAGTTGAGGGAAGCAAAGATGGAAGAATTTATGAATCTAAAACAAGAAGGTCTAACTTTGAAGGAGTAAATCCTTATGTTTATCCATCTGTCTAGATATGCTCTGGAAATGGTCCCATATATGTGGTCTAGGATGAGGAAGTTTGTCTCTGGATTAGGAAGACATAAGAAGAAGGAGTGAAAAACATCATTGATGATTTTTGACATGGATATTTTTAGGTTGATGGTGTAGGCTAAGAAGGTAGAGGATTATAAGAGAAAACAAAAGGAAGAGCACTTAAGCAAGAAGGCAAAATCAGCTGGGCATGAAAATGAAAATAAGTAGAGACAGAGTAAGGGAAATAAGTCCTTCTTTTAGAAGAGGTCTTTTATTTATGCTCCGTCAGTGGTAAGTACACCTGCACTGCATAACAGGTATGATCAGTAGGTATAGAGTCACTAGACTTCCAGTGCCCAGGGTTCCCAAATCCCAAGCTAGTGTGGCTCAAGGTTCAAACGGGAAGCCACCTTGTGCAAATATGGTAAGATTCATTTGAGAGAGTGCAGAGAGGGAAGGAATGGTTGTTATAAATGTGGTCAAGTGGGACATTTTCAGAGGGAATGTCCAATGTGGGGCAATAAAGCCTAGTCTTCTACTATGACAGCACCAGCTCGAGGTAATCAGTGAGGTACCACTTCAGGTATGGGTGAAGGTTGAAATCGTCTATATTCCATAAGTAGCCACCAAGATTAGGAGAACTCACCAAATATGGTCACTAGTATGCTTTAAGTCTTTTCTTTTGATTGTTATGGTTTGCTTGACCTGGGTGCCACCTTATCATTTGTAACCCCTTATATGGCTAATAAGTTTGATAGAATCCATGAGTGTCTTTATGATCCTTTCAGTGTGTCTACCCCTGTTGGTGAATTTATCTTAGCTAAGAGTCTCTATAGAGATTGTACTGTGTCGATATATCACAAGGTTACTATGATTTACTTAGTTAAGTTAGACATGGTTGATTTTGATGTGATTCTTTGTATGGACTGGTTGTATGCCTGTTATGCCTCTATTGATTCTAGGACTCGGATTGTTAAGTTTAAATTCCCAAATAATTTTATCTTAGAATGGAAGGGTAGTCTTATTATGCCTAAGGGTAAATTTATTCCCTACCTTAGGGCCAGAAATTTAATCTCGAAAGGGTGTATTTATCATATCATACGAGTGAAAGATGATAGTATGGAATCTCCATCCCTTGAGTCTGTCTCGATCTTTAATGAGTTTCCTAATTTCCTGAGAATCTACCTGTAATCCCTCTTGATAGGGAGATAGACTTTGGGATTGATGTCCTTCTAGATATGGAGCCTATCTCTATTCTGCCATATAGAATGGATCCTGCTAAGTTGAAAGAACTGAAAGAAAAACTGAAAGATCGCCTAGATAAGGGATTCATTAGGCCGAGTGTCTCACCTTGGAGAGCTCTTGTCCTATTCGGGTGAAAGAAATATGGGTCATTGATAATGTACATTGACTATCATTAACTGAATAAGGTAACCATAAAGAACAAGTATCCCCTTCCCAAGATAGATGATTTGTTTGACCAACTTTAGAATTGCACCTGTTTCTCCAAGATAAATCTCAGATCAGGCTATCATTAATTGAAAGTAAGAATATGTGATATCCAAAAGACCACCTTCCAAACCTGATATGGTAACTTCAAGTTTTTTATTATGCCTTTTGGTCTAACTAACGCTCTTGCAGCATCTATGGATTTGATGAACCAAGTGTTCAAATAGTATTTAGACATGTTTGTGATTATACTTATAGATAACATACTGATTTATTCGAGGGATGATGAGGATAATGCTAATAATCTCATAATTCTTCAAACACTCAAAGATAGGGAGTTGTATGCTAAGTTTTCTAAGTGCGAATTTTGGCTTGCTTCTAGGGTATTTTTAGGCCATGTCATATCTGGTGAGGGTATCCGAGTTGAATCATAGAAGATTGAAAAGGTTAAGAACTAGCCAAGGCCCACATCCTCGACTGACATAAGAAGGTTCTTGGGATTGGCTGGCTACTACCATAGATTTGTTGAGGGGTTTTCTGTCACGACCCAACCCCGTAGGCCGCGACTGGGGTCCGACCTGGACCCCCCGTACATATATCTATTAGTTGAGGTCACATTGAATCGTAAATAAGACAATATCATGTAACAGAGCCCCACTGGCGATAACATTTTCATAAACTGTAGCCCTTTTCGTTTGTATCACAACATGACAGGGCAGGCAAGCCAACAAGGCTGCCATAACATAATAACATATATCATATATCATGTAGACCCAGCTTAATCAAACTGACATACACAACCCACATATACATGTCTGCAGACCTCTAAACATATAAATGACAACATATGGCGGGACAGGGCCCCCGCCGTACCCCTGAATGGATAAAACAATTTCTATACATCCGTGGACAGTATCAAAAACTAGGCTCCGATACAATGGAGCCTCTTCCAGCTGAGCTGCATGGAATCCTAAGCTGACGGACTCCCAAAATCTGTATCTGTACCTGCGGGCATGAACGCAGCCCCCCGAGAAAGGGGGTCAATACGATATGTGTACTGAGTATGTAAAACATAATATAAAACAACTGGAAACATATCTGAGATAGAGAATCAGGGGATAAGATATCAATTCAGAAACCTGTACCTGTACTTTATGAATTACAAAAACATGCATGTTCGAGTCATATCATATAGCCGGCCCTTTCGGGGGTCCGGTGAATCATCTCTGTAAAATCATCTCTGTAAAACCATCATGGCCCCAGTGCCATCACCACCTTATTACAACACATCATCATATATTTATACACGTATCCTGGCCCTCTATTGAGGGACTCAGTGAATAATGCAGTGAACTGTGCACGAGAACATATCCTGGCCCGGGACTCAGGGAAAGAAGTGTTACAATATACACGAGTAGAGTAGTGAGTAACTATATGCAATTTAAATCATTATCAGAGACTCGACAGAATAAGAAAGTTAAGCTTTTATTTGAGAACCCGAGTAGCGGTGTAGTCATCTCGAGTGTCCTCTAAATGCCATTATGGGCTGTCTCAATTATAATCTCGGGGCTCCTAGACATGTACTAAAGTAAAGCCAAATCGTTTATGGAACCAGAAACATTTGTTAACATATAGTCTGTAAGACTTGGAGCCTGTACATTTGTTACCTTTTTAACATATAAAAGTTTCCAGGGAAATAGTTCGATTATTATAAAAGTTCTATATTCAGACGTAAATAAGAGATGCTAAGAATGGAGTTACGCCGGAACTCATATCATGTTTAACCTACAACTAAGACATGCTAGAAGAAGAAAGGGAATAAACTATATATGGTCTGTACTTTCCTTTATGGGATCTGCATACACATATTTCATACCCGGCCCATCATGGGGCTCGGTGAATCATTATGGCATCATAATCTCACTTTCGTATCAAATACGTATCATAGGAAATGAGAAATAGCTTTCCACATACTAGTGTTTAACACATAAAAGCCTTACTAGGCAATACTCAATTCTTTCAGAAATTCCAATACTAAGCAGTGGATATGGGTTATGAGGCATACTTGGAGTTTTGGGAATGGAATTATCCCCACATTCCACACACACTTCACTTAAGGCTAAAACTTGCCAAAAGGAAAGAAAGATAGTTGTACGAATTTATACCAAAACATGCCAAGAGAAAGCTTTACATACCTTTTGGGAGTTACCCTTTATCCTGCTCGTCTCGTCGTCTTCCGAACCTATTCAATATGAAAGTAATACGAATATCAACTACTCTAAACTTTCCAGCATCTTCGATTATGCCTTAATGTTAATGGAATCTATTTCCTTAGTCGTTTCCTCGACTAGTCCTTTAGTTTGTTAAGGCGTTAACGAAAATTGGGCAGCACCTCCCCTATAATATGCCCCATCAAAATTTCCAATTAGGTCCCTAAGACCTACAGCCAACCAACAACAACAACCTGCAGCAATTCATACCAACAATATACAACATACACTCCAAACAACTTATAAAAAAAATACGATATCTCAATAGGGCGTCTAGCCTTTATTTTGTGACGCCTTTAATTATACGTAACGAGGGGTCATGTGGCTTCGAATAGAAGCACCCTAACCCACATTAGTACATATTCAGGCCCTGCAACAACAAGCCACACCCCTGCAGAGCAACTCACAAGAACAATACTTTGTTTCGACAACAATTCAACTATAACGACTACAAATTAGTTTATTCCGAACGCCAAGTATTTCTAAGCCATTTTCATATTTCCAGCCACCAATAGGGAGTGTAACATGCTCCATCAGAACACATAAAGCTCAAATTTAAAGAAGAAACCTTACCTTACGTTAAACTTGTCAAACTCGCCAAAACTATCCAAAATGTGAAATCTGGACAGCTTACTGTTTTACCTTGTCGCTTCGTTTCGAAGGGGTAATGGAGGGAAACAGGATTTACGTCCTTCATGAAAGTTATAGACATGTGTATTAGGGTCGCAAACAATTTCGAATCATCCCTACATCAATTTTTTACAAAAAGATATGACCAAAATACTCACAGCTGTCCGTGTAGGATTTCCAAAACCAAATTTGAGCAGTACCTCCTCTACACTTAATCACCACTTTTCAAGCTGATACAAGTGGAAATGGATTTTGGAGTCTGAATGAAAGTTATAGAACCACGAAATACCTTTCCAAAACATATTAAATCACTTGAAACGAATCTGTACACAAGAAGTTATACGATTATTACTAACCACTGTCCCTTTCAAAAACGGGTTGGTTAATTAATTCTTAACATTTTCTCCTTCGACTTTCTCTTATTTTCTCTTCCAAATTCCAATTGAAAAGCTGGAGTTTTACTTCCATGAAGGTCTTAAAATACATATATACATATCCACATACTTAAGGTACACCGTATATAATTAATTCACGGAAGAAAATTGGAAAACAAACCTTTAAACTTCAAGAACCATGGCTGCCTCTCTATTTCTCTCCCTCACGTTTTTTTCTCTCTAAGTTGGCTGATGTTTTGATGGATAACTGAAGTATATGATATATATCAACATATATATGTGGCTTTAGGGTGTAACACGTGTCAACCCCAAGAGGTGACACGTGTCCAGCCCCTATTGGGCCACCGTATCATGCTGCCAACTATGGGCTGCCACGTGGCAGTGGGGTCCACCACCCCCCAAGCAGGTGGGTCACCTGCTTGCTTGAGGTGCTGCCATGTGTCGCTTCTTCATTGGCTACCACGTGTCGTCTTTTTTTTTTTTCCTTCCTCGTGGGCTCGTAATCTCGTCTTATTTTATGTACCTATGTAATCCGTGCTACGTAAGTTTGATATATGCTTAAGTAGCTCAAGTGCATATGACTTTTAACTTAGTAGCTTACATAGGTAAATCGAGTCCTACGACTCATTACTTGACCTCCAATTCCTTTCGGACTCTTATGATTTCATCTCCAACCTTCTCTAGTATGGGGTATCACATTCTCCCTTCCTTAGAGACGTTTGATAGTGTCGTAACTTAAGTGGCTCACATGCTAACTTCTAAGTAACTTAAGGGACATTCCGAGTTTAAAAAGGGTGGGGTGTAACATCCTTCCCCCCTTTAGAACATTCGTCCCCGAATGTTAGCTAAAACTTCTCTTAGCACCTTATACAAATCGTAGGGAGATTCATTGCTATTTTCTTAACACGTACTTCCATACCAATATTTCATATACGTGTTTCAGGAATCGGGGTTACCTGTAAATATTGGGAATAGGTGCAAATACTTGTGTTTTATATCCTCTTCAATTTCCCAGGTCATCCCTTTTCTGGTTTTGGTTTTGCCACAGTATCTTGATGGAAGGCACGTCCTCAGTTCGCAACCTTCTAATTTGCCAATCCAAGATGGCAATAAGTTTCTCCTCATAGGATTACTCTTCCATCTCATGGACTTCATTTATGAGACATACTATGGGTGGATCGCTAGTACATTCGCGAAATATCTATATCTGATAGGCTGGGCGTATGGTCTCCAAATCAAGTGGTAAGCTCAACTTACCAGCCGCGTTGCCCACCTTACGTGCAACCTGATACAGTCTAACATATTCTGGGTCAAGTTCCTTTTCTAGGTGACCCCATTATGAACATCCAATCATCAACTTGAACTCTGCATGTCGACGTCGATTATCTGTATATCATTCCTCCCGATTCTGGCTTTTAGTCAATAGTTTGCTTAATCATGTCGGGGCCATTGGAATACTGGAGTAGTAATTATTATTGTAGTCAACTTGATAAGTGAGGGATAATTATTCCGACTACCTTCAAAGTTAGTCTCCCGGCTTGTGACATATCTTCTAGCGTCTAATAGTGCGCTCAGTCTGTTTAGTATCTCGAGGGAGAAATGCGGTACTAAGACCTGTCTGTGCTCCTGACCTCTTCTTGGACTGATCTCAAGACGTTAATTATAATTGAAGTCCCTTTATCTGGGATATTGGATAAGGAAACCTCACGGAACCTTACCATTCTCCATGTTCTATAACTCCCTCTAATTTCAGCAGCATAGGTGCTCTTGATTGGATGCAAATGGGCTGATTCATTAGCCTAATCACAACAACTCATATAGCACCCTACTCTTACCGAGTATAAAATGGGTGCGTAATGACGTGGATAATTTGGTAACCGTTAGCCTCGTATAGTCTTTCTCGACTCTTTTCAGAACTTTAATTGGCCTATATTGTTATTCTGTGGTTTTCCACTCGTTAACTGGTTCTATGTTGAAGAACTGTGGCATTCAAGTGTGTTGTCATTTAGCAATTAGCTAATCCTCCTTGTGTTGCTTAAGTTCTTGTTAGAATTGCCTTAACGTATCTTATAATACTCTGGGTACATCATCTCATATCGTTTCTCCGTTGCTAGTTCAGATTCTTCCATCTCGCGTGATCATACCAGCACTAACGCATTAAGTTCCATCAGAATTTTGAAGTTAAGCATGCTAGGGCGAGATAATATTGGGATGGGTGACCTTCCTGGGAAGTCTTCGTGTATCATTTCACTGTAATCCTTTCTATGATGTGCGGACACTCAATTTAGCCCAAGATTTATCTCAGTGTTGTCTCGCGAGTCTTTATGTTTTGCCCTGTCCTTCCTTTGTTATCTTGCGACCAGTATCGGCGTAGACCTTTAGTTCCGCTATGACCATGTCCCTTTTTGGTCAGTTTGGTTTAACTTCCCCTATTGTATTCCCCCCTTTCTGTACGCACCCATTCATTAGGGTGGGCTACTGAGTAGTGCTAAAGTTCTTTCATATAGTGACCTTTGGAGCCATTTTGAGTTTTGGCTATTATTAGCTGGCATAGCTTTAAAGGAATTTGACATATAAGCTCTCCTATCCTTTATTCACTTTGTGTTCTTCTCATTTTCTACCATAGGAGGCTTTCTATTCCTTTGTCCTTGGTTATACATATATCGCAACATCATTTGCGACCAACTCTATAACCAACATTTTGGCTTTTGGACGCTGCCTTATGTAGCATTCTGGCTTCCGTTCAATTACTGGTGGCTTCCAGACCTTTCTAACTTGGTTCAGCAGGATATCTTATCAAAGTTTAGACGTCTATCTCACATTTATTGCTATATCAACTGCCTCCTCCTACCTTTGCCATTTTCTCATTAACTTCCCCCCTTTAGGGGATACCCGCACTTTCCTCTATTTGTACTTTGTTCTAAGTCTCTATGTCCAGTCTAAATTTTTGTCCAATTCCTTTCACCAATCTATTTGGTACCGCATCATGTCTTTATTTATCTGCATGTTTATAATTTGACTATCCGTGTACGGAGCCTTGATTAAATTACGAAGCGATAGAACCTTTCCATATCTAACATAATGTCTTATCTACTAATCAGTACTTGAACAATGTGACCTAGGGAACAACTCGTCCAAGGCCACCTTCTACTTTTTCTTTTTCCAAGAATTACTTAGCACCTGTAGTTGTTCCAATCCCTATTAGGTAGTGCTAGTATTCTGACGATAACTATTCTAGGTTTTCTTGAAGTAGTGGTTTTGTCCCAACCTATATCCTTTGTTTCTTGGGACGAATAAAAGTTACGTCATTTGTTCCTTAAGTTTTCCATCCTCGTCCCTTAAGGGTTCCACTATTTTTGGGGCGACGTTGTGTACACGCGTCATTTTTTTATATCTTAAGCCCCATGCTCTTACTGCGTTCTCAATGCAGGTCTTTTAACTTAGTTAGCCGCTACCAATGGCGCCTTATTAGCGGTCTCACTTTATCCTTGCATACTGGTATCACACTATTTAATTCATACTTATATATCCCCTTTTTAATTCGTATCCGTATTCAGTTCCTGACATCTCTTTGTGGTACTTCTATTAGAAGTTCTTTCCCTAATTAGTCGGTGGCAAATTATAAATTATTGTCGTACATCATTTTCCAACCATTGTTGGAAGAAATTAGAACCTCTAAAACATCACAGTACCCTTTTTTTTTGTACTTGACCTACCTGGTCTCCTTCTGAGTTTATCTTCGAGTTATGAACACTCATCTAGTTTAGAATTAGGAGTTGAGGGCTTGGTATTTTATTTATTTTAAAAAAAAAAAGTGAAACTCATTCGCGGGACATCTTATCCTTTATTCTGAGCCCTCTGTGTATATTCCTACAATACAAATATGGCTGGAGATACCGTAATCTGAACTTTACTACTTAAATAAGCCTTTGTTTCTCCGAAATAAAATTCTTCGAGTGAAAAGGGTGCCCCTTATCGACCACCTAAAGGGTACCTCTTACAGCTTTAGTTGAACACAGTAGGGGTACTTGGTATCAATTTCTCGGGCATCTCAAAAATCTATGCTTTACTTCCTTTTTCTTGTTCTGGGAAAATTTCGGTAGAATTTCCTCTACATTTCTTACTTATCCCAAAACCTGCATGCAGAAAATACCAACAATGCCTCACAGGGCCAGCATATATATTTACATGTCATATCACAGCCGCACAGGGCTTTCAATGTCATTTTTTTTTTCGCAGCAACACAGGGCTTTCAAAGTCAACAATAATATAAAAATATTAGACTTACCTCATATGTCCAACTTCAAACTGCAACTATTGCACTTCCTGACTGCTTTCCCTTCAGGTTTCAGCTTTACATTTTAAATAATACTTCACTACCTTACCAAACGGATATCTTCCGTGCCTTCACTTTACTTACCTGCGTGCTTTGTAACTTTCCATGTCATTAATTACTTTCTTCTGTTGGTGTCATCCTTCTGTTAAGATCCAAGGTTAGTATAAGGAATTTTTTTTCTATGACTCAGATCTAAAGCACGATCTCAGATGTAGAAGAAAGGTAACATCCTAAATGTCCTATAGCTTCCTGTTTATAGATGTGGCGCGCAACACATCGATAACCAAGACTCTATTAGACACGGTCTGCAGACACTCCGAGGACGAACTGCTCTGATACCACTTTTGTCACGACCCAACCCCGTAGGCCGCGACTGGGGTCCGACCTGGACCCCCCGTACATATATCTATTAGTTGAGGTCACATTGAATCGTAAATAAGACAATATCATGTAACAGAGCCCCACTGGCGATAACATTTTCATAAACTATAGCCCTTTTCGTTTGTATCACAACATGACAGGGTAGGCAAGCCAACAAGGCTGCCATAACATAATAACATATATCATATATCATGTAGACCCAGCTTAATCAAACTGACATACACAACCCACATATACATGTCTGCAGACCTCTAAACATATAAATGACAACATATGGCGGGACAGGGCCCCCGCCGTACCCCTGAATGGATAAAACAATTTCTATACATCCGTGGACAGTATCAAAACTAGGCTCCGATACAATGGAGCCTCTTCCAGCTGAGCTGCATGGAATCCTAAGCTGACGGACTCCCAAAATCTGTATCTGTACCTGCGGGCATGAACGCAGCCCCCCGAGAAAGGGGGTCAATACGATATGTGTACTGAGTATGTAAAACATAATATAAAACAACTGGAAACATATCTGAGATAGAGAATCAGGGGATAAGATATCAATTCAGAAACCTGTACCTGTACTTTATGAATTACAAAAACATGCATGTTCGAGTCATATCATATAGCCGGCCCTTTCGGGGGTCCGGTGAATCATCTCTGTAAAATCATCTCTGTAAAACCATCATGGCCCCAGTGCCATCACCACCTTATTACAACACATCATCATATATTTATACACGTATCCTGGCCCTCTATTGAGGGACTCAGTGAATAATGCAGTGAACTGTGCACGAGAACATATCCTGGCCCGGGACTCAGGGAAAGAAGTGTTACAATATACACGAGTAGAGTAGTGAGTAACTATATGCAATTTAAATCATTATCAGAGACTCGACAGAATAAGAAAGTTAAGCTTTTATTTGAGAACCCGAGTAGCGGTGTAGTCATCTCGAGTGTCCTCTAAATGCCATTATGGGCTGTCTCAATTATAATCTCGGGGCTCCTAGACATGTACTAAAGTAAAGCCAAATCGTTTATGGAACCAGAAACATTTGTTAACATATAGTCTGTAAGACTTGGAGCCTGTACATTTGTTACCTTTTTAACATATAAAAGTTTCCAGGGAAATAGTTCGATTATTATAAAAGTTCGATATTCAGACGTAAATAAGAGATGCTAAGAATGGAGTTACGCCGGAACTCATATCATGTTTAACCTACAACTAAGACATGCTAGAAGAAGAAAGGGAATAAACTATATATGGTCTGTACTTTCCTTTATGGGATCTGCATACACATATTTCATACCCGGCCCATCATGGGGCTCGGTGAATCATTATGGCATCATAATCTCACTTTCATATCAAATACGTATCATAGGAAATGAGAAATAGCTTTCCACATACTAGTGTTTAACACATAAAAGCCTTACTAGGCAATACTCAATTCTTTCAGAAATTCCAATACTAAGCAGTGGATATGGGTTATGAGGCATACTTGGAGTTTTGGGAATGGAATTATCCCCACATTCCACACACACTTCACTTAAGGCTAAAACTTGCCAAAAGGAAAGAAAGATAGTTGTACGAATTTATACCAAAACATGCCAAGAGAAAGCTTTACATACCTTTTGGGAGTTACCCTTTATCCTGCTCGTCTCGTCGTCTTCCGAACCTATTCAATATGAAAGTAATACGAATATCAACTACTCTAAACTTTCCAGCATCTTCGATTATGCCTTAATGTTAATGGAATCTATTTCCTTAGTCGTTTCCTCGACTAGTCCTTTAGTTTGTTAAGGCGTTAACGAAAATTGGGCAGCACCTCCCCTATAATATGCCCCATCAAAATTTCCAATTAGGTCCCTAAGACCTACAGCCAACCAACAACAACAACCTGCAGCAATTCATACCAACAATATACAACATACACTCCAAACAACTTATAAAAAAAATACGATATCTCAATAGGGCGTCTAGCCTTTATTTTGTGACGCCTTTAATTATACGTAACGAGGGGTCATGTGGCTTCGAATAGAAGCACCCTAACCCACATTAGTACATATTCAGGCCCTGCAACAACAAGCCACACCCCTGCAGAGCAACTCACAAGAACAATACTTTGTTTCGACAACAATTCAACTATAACGACTACAAATTAGTTTATTCCGAACGCCAAGTATTTCTAAGCCATTTTCATATTTCCAGCCACCAATAGGGAGTGTAACATGCTCCATCAGAACACATAAAGCTCAAATTTAAAGAAGAAATCTTACCTTACGTTAAACTTGTCAAACTCGCCAAAACTATCCAAAATGTGAAATCTGGACAGCTTACTGTTTTACCTTGTCGCTTCGTTTCGAAGGGGTAATGGAGGGAAACAGGATTTACGTCCTTCATGAAAGTTATAGACATGTGTATTAGGGTCGCAAACAATTTCGAATCATCCCTACATCAATTTTTTACAAAAAGATATGACCAAAATACTCACAGCTGTCCGTGTAGGATTTCCAAAACCAAATTTGAGCAGTACCTCCTCTACACTTAATCACCACTTTTCAAGCTGATACAAGTGGAAATGGATTTTGGAGTCTGAATGAAAGTTATAGAACCACGAAATACCTTTCCAAAACATATTAAATCACTTGAAACGAATCTGTACACAAGAAGTTATACGATTATTACTAACCACTGTCCCTTTCAAAAACGGGTTGGTTAATTAATTCTTAACATTTTCTCCTTCGACTTTCTCTTATTTTCTCTTCCAAATTCCAATTGAAAAGCTGGAGTTTTACTTCCATGAAGGTCTTAAAATACATATATACATATCCACATACTTAAGGTACACCGTATATAATTAATTCACGGAAGAAAATTGGAAAACAAACCTTTAAACTTCAAGAACCATGGCTGCCTCTCTATTTCTCTCCCTCACGTTTTTTTCTCTCTAAGTTGGCTGATGTTTTGATGGATAACTGAAGTATATGATATATATCAACATATATATGTGGCTTTAGGGTGTAACACGTGTCAACCCCAAGAGGTGACACGTGTCCAGCCCCTATTGGGCCACCGTATCATGCTGCCAACTATGGGCTGCCACGTGGCAGTGGGGTCCACCACCCCCCAAGCAGGTGGGTCACCTGCTTGCTTGAGGTGCTGCCATGTGTCGCTTCTTCATTGGCTACCACGTGTCGTCTTTTTTTTTTTTCCTTCCTCGTGGGCTCGTAATCTCGTCTTATTTTATGTACCTATGTAATCCGTGCTACGTAAGTTTGATATATGCTTAAGTAGCTCAAGTGCATATGACTTTTAACTTAGTAGCTTACATAGGTAAATCGAGTCCTACGACTCATTACTTGACCTCCAATTCCTTTCGGACTCTTATGATTTCATCTCCAACCTTCTCTAGTATGGGGTATCACATTCTCCCTTCCTTAGAGACGTTTGATAGTGTCGTAACTTAAGTGGCTCACATGCTAACTTCTAAGTAACTTAAGGGACATTCCGAGTTTAAAAAGGGTGGGGTGTAACATTTTCATCTATATCCTCTCCACTACCTAAGCTGACTCAGAAGAATGCTAAATTCCATTTGTCATATTCTTGTGAGAAGAGGTTTCAAGAACCGAAAATGAGATTGATTGCTGCCTTATTTTTGTCCCTACCTGAGGTAACACAAGATTTTATAATCTATTATGATGTGTTTAGAGTTGGTTTGGGTTATGTATTGATGTAAAAGGTAAAGGTTATTGCGTATGCTTCCAGAAAACTTAAGATTCATAAGAAGAACTACCTAACTCATGACCTTGAGTTGGCAGCCGTAGTGTTCGCTCTTAAGATTTGGCGTCACTATCTCTATGGAGTGCATGTTGATATATTCAAAAACCACAAAAGCCTACTTAGAAAAAGTTGAACCTGAGGCAGGAAAGATGGCTTGAGCTACTCAAGGACTATGATTTGAGCATTCTCTATCACTCAGGTAAAGATAATGTTATTGCTGATGCTCTTAGCAAGTTATCTATAGGGAGCACTGTCCATGTGAAAGAGGGAAAGAAGGAGTTGGCTAAAGAGGTGTATAGGCTTACACATTTGGGATAGCGTTGAATTATATTTAGTTGCAGAGGTGAAAGAGAAGCAAGATCAAAATCCTATTCTTCTCCAATTGAAAGATGAAGTCCACAAGTTGAAGATAATGGCTTTTACAAAAAGGGAGATGGTGTGTTGAGGTATTAAGAGAGATTGTGTATTCCATGTTTTGATGTCATTCAAGAAAGAATTATGGTAAAGGCCCATATCCCTAGGTATTCCATCTATCTAGGTTGTAAAAAAATGTACCACGACTTGAGAGAAGTATATTGGTGGAGTGGAATGAAAAGAAATATGGCAGAGTTTTTGTCCAAGTGCCCGAATTGCTAACAAGTCAAGGTTAAGCATCAAAGGCCTTGTGGAGTGGCTCAAAATATTGAGATTCCATAATAAAAGTGGGAGATGATCAATATGGACTTCATAACTCGGTTGTCGCGATCCTGCAGACAACATGACTCTATTTGGGTGATTGTAAATAGGATGACCAAGTCAGCTTACTTCTTACCCGTTAAGACTACTCATACCACAAAGCACTATGCCATATTGCACCTTTGAGAGATTATCAGACTTCATGGAGTCCCCTTGTCTATCATATAAGATAGAGTAGTTCAATTCACTGCTCAGTTTTGGAAGTCATTTCAAAGAGGTTTGGGTTCAAAAGTGAACCTTAGAACTATTTTCCATCTGCAAACAGACGGCCAAATAGAATGTACAATTCAGACTATGGAGGATATGTTGAGGGCTTGTATTATCAACTTCAAAGGTAATTGGGATGAGCAATTACCTCTTATTGAGTTTTCAATCAATAACAACTTCCATTCGAGTATTCAAATGGCTCTATATAGGAGGAGATGTAGATCAACAATTGAATGGTTTGAAGTTTGTGAAGATGAGTTGATTGGAACAAACTTAGTTCACCAGACTATGGAAAAAGTGGAGATCATCCAAGAGAGGTTGAGGACTACTCAGAGTTGACAGAAATCTTACATTAATGTTAGGAGAAGAGATTGGGAGTTCAAAGTGCATGATTGGGTATACTTAAAGGTTTTTCCCATGAAGGTTGTGATGAGTTTGGCAAGAAAGGGAATCTTAGTCCCCTTTATATTGGTCTTTATCAGATTGTGAAGAGGGTTAGTAATGTGGTCTATGAATTGGAATTACCATTAGAGTTATAGCTATTTACCCCGTGTTTTACATCTCTATGCTTAAGAAGTGTTTGGGGGATCCCTCACTTGTTGTTCTGATTGAGAGAATTGGGGTGAAGGAGATTTTGACTTATGAGGATATCCCAGTTCAGATTCTTGATCGTCAAGTTCGTAAATTGAGAACCAAGGCAATAGCATCTGGCAAAGTTCTATGGCAAAATCAATTTGTTAAAGAGGCTACGTGGGAAGTTGAAGATGATATGAAATAAAGATACCCCTATCTAATTGTGTCTCTTAATGATGATATTATTGGTAATAGTTTTTTCTCTTATATTTGAGTTGGTGTTCATTCTGAGTTTGAGTATATGATAAGTGTTCTTGAGTCCAAGTGATAGTTTGATTGATTGAGTATTTGAGTTTTGATTATATTCGTGCCATGAGTAAATCCTTAGCTTGGTCTTCATTTGAGTACGAATGATCCCAGAGGGAAGATATAGTAACACCCCGTGTTATTTTAGTATAAACTAAGTTCAAGATACTTGCAAAAAGTTGACAAAGATTAAGGAAAGTAGTTTGTGCTAGTTGCTATGTGTCTAACTATAAATCGTAAAGGATTCTATGAATTTAGGATAGACTCATAGGGTTGGTACTAGAAAGGAAAAACTTTGCTAAGTGTGAAGAGGATTTACAACTCACCTTACGACTCATAAGGGTGTTGACGAATCGTAGAAACGAGTCGTAGAGTCATTGCCTGATTTCTAAAAAATTCAAGCCTCAGTACTTTTTTTATGATTCAATAGGATGAGTCTTAGAAAGTGTTACGATCCATAGATACGACTTGTGGAAGAGATTCAGAGACTCAAGATTTCATGGTTTTGGAAAATTATAGGACGAAAGGGTATTATGACCTGTAGAAGTGTATAAGATTCATAGAAAGATATCGGTAGACCCCAATCCCAGAATCCTCAGAAGGATCTAAGAGTTACTTGATGACCCGTCAAAGTTTCTATAAGTCGTAGAACGACTCAAAACCTTGATGTTTTGGGGCTATTTTGAGTTCCTTATGAGTACCCTATACATATATACTCTTATTAACACTTAGTATTGGAGAGCAAGGATTGGAGACGAGAAAGAAGCTAGGGTTCAAGCATTCACTCCCATCTTTCAACTTTAGATTATTTTTCGAGTTCTTGGTATGTAACGCTAAACTAAAACATATAAGGCTAAACTAAAATATGGACTTTGTTCCTTCATGTGACCATGAATGTGATATATTGATTGGGAATGGATTAAGTCCCCATGATCGTGTTTTTTGAGAATTTTCTTTCTTAACTTTACTATATTTTATTGATTATTGAGAAATTGATGCTTTTCTATGAACTAGTTTCTTGAAAAATGATTTGAACAACCTGTTTCATAAATCCTAATAGCGTATTGATGTATATTGAATGTATATCATTAAGGATTGAGTCTAGAGCCTTGAATTTCTGAATGCATGTTTGTGATTGAGATGTGAGCATGATGATAATGTTGATAAACTTGATAGTCCTTTATATTTTCATAATTGAACCCAAGTGAATGGTCTCAACTAAATATTGTCATAAATGATTGTCCAAACTTCTCTAAAATAAATGATTGGGAATGATTGGTTGAAAGGATTGATTTGATTGAACTAATGAACTGATAAGAGTCCATTCGAGACTTATTGATTTGGTTTGATTTGGATTCATTGTCTTATGATCTTTGAGTCTTAGGAGGAGTATCGAGCACAAAATTGGGTAAGAGTAAGTAATAACTCGAACCCAATAATAAGGTTGTCAAACGTCGGAGAGGATTGAACCATTAAGGATATTTCCTAATTTCTTGTCCTAACATGATAGGAGTCGATTGGTTTTGGAATCCATGATTGGTTGATACATTCTTACCTAGGCAAGGTATTGAATAGATATGGAAACAACGTCATCTTGTTGTACTATCACTGGCTTATAAGTGATGATTGTCGGATAAGAGAAACTCTTATATAGGTTTTGATAGTACTCTGATTGGATTGGATTGTATATGATTGGTCTCTATCTAACTCTTATTCTTGTTTATACTTAGGACATATTGATTGAGTTGTTCACTTTCCCAATTTGAGATCTCTCAACTGATTTGATTCTACCTTGATATATGTTTCAATATGCTATATTACATACTCATACATTTTATGTACTGACGTCCATTTGGACCTACATCATGAAATAATGTAGAGATAGGTTTTAGACATCATCAACAAGTGCACCATTGAAGATTTGTTTGCCTTCCAACTGATTGGTGAGTCCTTCCATGTATGAGGAGGATCCATATGGGTCATTCTTGCTTTGATACTAGTCCCTATATTTTGATTCGAGGTAGCCATGAACCTTTTATTAGAACAATTAGACAGTTGTTAGATGCTTTATAGACTAGATTGTTGATGTTGTTTATTGGTATTGTCTTCTGGCTAGTTTCGTTCATACTAGTCTTATTGATTTGATTTAGCTAGATTATTGGCCTTTGGCCTTATCTGGAGTTGTTTTCTTAATGATTTAAGTCTTCTGCTTATGGAATGTTGATTGAATAAATGTGTGAATAGGCCAAGTGGTTTGCTTAGGGACTAGCAGTAGTTTTTGAGTGCTGGCCATGCCTAGGTTACCCTCCTGGGTGTGACATTAGATCTTTTTTGGACTTTCTAACTATTATCACAAGTTCATAAGTGGCTACTCTACCAAACCTGTTCCACTAACTGAATTGTTGAAAAAGAATAAGTCGTGCATTTGGAATATTGCAGAATGCATTCGAAGACCTCAAGGTTGCCGTAACAGAGGATCTAATCCTAGCGCTGCCTGATTGTTCCGATATTCAAGGTACCTACAGATGCTTTGTACTATTGTATTGAGGAGTATTGATGCTTGAGGCCTCACCGCATTCAAGATTCTCAAGATAAATGAGATAGAATGATGATATATCATACAAAAGAAGGAGATGATGACCATTGTACATTGCCTACACACGTGGAGACATTACTTACTCTGCTCTAAGTTCATGGTCAAGACCGACAATGTAGCCACCAGTTACTTCTAGTCCAAAAAGAAGCTCATGCCTAAGAAATCTAGGTGGCAAGACTTCTTAGCCAAATTTGATGATGAGGTGGAGTATAAACCACACAACGAAAATGTTGTGGCCGATGCATTGAGTAGAAAGTCTGAGCTTGCTTCCATCACCATATTTTGCTATGAAATTCAAGGCAATATCAAGGATGGAATGAAAAATGATCCGAAAGAAAAATGACTTATGGAGCTAGCCACATAAGGAAAGACAAGGTACTTCAATGTAGAAAATGGACTATTTCTCATCGCCGGACGAAGGATCTATGTGCCCAAGTTTGGAACCATTATGCGACGAATCATGAAGAAGAGTAATGACACATTATGAGCTAGACACTCGAGGTAGCATCAAATGAGAGTATTAATCGAGGCGATCTACTAGTGGATGTACATGAAGGAAGACATAGAGTGATCTGTGCAGACTTGTCTTGTGTGCCATAAAAATAAGGTGGAGCAACGACAACCAGGAGGACCGTTGGAGCCATTATCTAGAACATAACATCCATGGATGAGTGTGACTATGGAATTCCTAATTTGCTTGCCTAAATCCAATGGGTATGTGACGATCATGTTCATAATGGACAAATTCTCTAAGTATGCTAGTTTTATCTCGCCATAGCAGGTTGCACCACTAAGGAAGCTTCCAAGTTATTCTTCAAAAATTTGGAAAAGCATTCGAGGTTTCCAAGGCATATCATCAGCCATTGAGACCTGCTCTTCACAAGAAACTTCTGGAGAGATTTGATAAAAACACTTGGCATGAAGCTGAATTTCTCCACTAGTTTCCACCTAGAGATGAACAACCACACTAAGTGAGTTAATTCCATGTTGTAGTGCTACCTAAGGTATGTTGTGAGTTTCATTAAAAGGATTGGGCGAGATAACTGGACATAGCCTTATTCTCCTATAGCTTATCGTGGAGCAAGTCTACCAAGCGGACACCATTTGAGTTAGCAAAGGAAAGGAACCACAAACTCCATATTCACTACCGATTGAATTTTTAATTTTTTTTTATAGGAACAGACCCTACACGAGGTTCTCACCTCTCGTGCATAGCCAGGGGTTGAGCCGTACCCCAAGCTTTATTATACATGAATCATAGAAAATTACAAGGAGGGGGACATAAACCTTACCTCCATTCTTAAGTTGATTCATAAGTCGGCTAACCTACTAAGATCGGCTAACTCATCCCCGATACAATAGAGTATTTCCTAAATACTAGAAAAGCAATATAACTTATGAGAGGACTCCTCTTGATACAATGCGACTAAGAAAAACATAAATAAGAGAGATTCTCCCCTTCCATGTGAATACAAGAAAGAAACCTATACTAGTCCTATTCAAATTAGCTACATTTTATACATAACTAAAATGAAGAAGAACAAGTATACAACACTTCTAATTTCCATGGATCAAGATTGTTCTTTTCATCTTTGTCCTTCTTAGGCTTGTTATACCGAGTTTGTCCATGAAATGTGAGTGCATGATGCATAGAATGTATAGGTTGCTATAGCTCTGTGGGTTGTGGGTTGTGAGTTGATGGACTTCATGTTGGCTGCTGCAGTTTTGTAGCTCTAGAGTTGTTGTTGTTGGATGTTGATGTAGATTATTGTAGGTTGATTGAAATAGAGGGTGTAACTACAGCTCTACCTTTGTACCTGCATATGAGTAAGAAACAAGGGCCTCTATATAGCTAGTCATCAGGTATTGCAGCACTTTAGTGTACTTGCACAAATAAAGCAAACAAGAAGAGGGATCCAATTATTGGCTCTTGTGGTGCAGGCCTGCAGTGTACCTGCATAGCAAAATTAGAGAAAAAAACACCTACTCTAGTTCTTACCTCTAGTGGTAAGATGATTAATCTAGAAAAGCAATAAATGAAGGAGACTCCCCCCTTTACAAAAGTCCTAACTATGAAGATTTCAAAGTAGATATATCTATGAATTAGAGACATCCAATTTGAATAATAAGTTAGAACATTAGGGATAAGAAGAGTTTAAGGAATTTTTTTATCCCTTTTAATCTTATTCTCCTGAAGCTTGCCATCTCTATCTTGTCCAATTTGATGTAGCCCTTGGTTTTTTGTGGAAGTTATTGCATATTCTAGAAGTGTTGAGTATTATCAATCATATGGCTATGCTTAGATAAAGTATCTGCAGTAAAATTTGCTTCTCGTAATACATGTTTGCAGTGGAAGAGGTCTAAAAGCTGGACTACATTCTGGAGTTCTATCATGTATTTATGAATGCTCCATGGAGGTTTGATACCTTGGTTCAACTACTTAGTCAATAGTTCTGAGTCCACCTCCAATATCACTCTACTATAACCATGTTGGAGACACCAAAGGATGCCCATAGTTGCTACCTGCACTTCCGCTTGATTATTGGTGCCATGTCCTAATGAGATTGCAAAGGCATATATTAAGTTACCATTGTGGTCTCTTAATATTCCCCCCGCTCCAATTTTCCCAGGGTTGTCTAATGCACTCCCATCAATGTTCAACTTCACTATAGAAGGTGTAGGTCTGATCCACTTAACTTTGATCACTCTTATGTCATGTTGGCAATTCTCTACCATAATAACCAGCTCTTTCCAGCCCTCTGGCCACATAATGTAAGGATAAGCTGTGCTTATCAGCATGTATAGATCCTTAATAATGGAGAACTTAACTCTAGTAACACTAGATTTCTTTCCTCCATATTTACTTGCACATCTATTCTTCCATATATGCCAACAAACAAAAATAGGAGTTGCCTGCAGTATGAGCTTATAAACATCATTATTGGATTTGGAAGTCCACCAATTCATCAGAATGCTTCTCAAGAAGGTGTCTTGCAGGATCCCCCGGGAGCTGGAAAATTGTTGCTAAATATGCTTGGCAAAATTTCCAGAGGCAAATATGTGGTCAGAATTATACAAACTAGGTCTATAACAATAAGAACATGCTACTGGATCTACTCCAATTTGGGCGAATTTTTCATTGGTGGGAAGTTTCTGCCTGAGAGATCTCCATAGTAAAAAAGACACTTTGAAAGGGATGTTAATGTGCCAAGTGCAACCATCATTCAATGTCTTAGTTTTTTTCTTTCTAATTTGTTCCTAAGCAGAATTGGAAGTGAAATTACCATGTGAAGTTAGCTTCTAGCAGGCTTGATCAACTATGTTAGGCTGATAATTTATTTCAGTACTAAGGATTTATTGCACCAGTTGAGGAGGGGCATATTGTCTGAGTTTCTGCATATTCCATTCCCCATTCATAAGGTATTTAGAGACTGTAGTATTATTGAGTCTAGGTAGATAGTTATCGTGATTATCTAGGGGTCCAATAGTCAGTCAATCATCCCACCAAAAGCTGCAGGTACCTGAGTTGATATGCCAATGTATATGAGGCTCAATATAGATTTTATTTTCCATAGTGTGCTTCCACATAAGCGATTGACCAGTGTCCTATTTTTTTTTATCACTTGATATGCCCTTTGGCAGTATTTAGACTTTACAAATTCTCCCCATAGTGTCTTCTCGGACCTGAATATCCACCACTATTTTTACTGCAAGGCTAGGCACACATCTTGTACGTTTTTCATACCAATACCCCTTTCCTCAACAGAATAGCTGAGAGTCTCCCAAGATGCCCAGTAGTATTTTCTCTTCTCTTTATCCCATCCCTAGAAGAAATCTACAATAAGAGCTTTAATTTGTTTGAGGGTAGTAACTGTAGGGATGATAACAGACAACAGATGAATTGGAAGGGACTGCAACACTGATTTAACAAGAGTAGCTCTTCCCCCATAGCTCAATATTTTGGTCTGCCAACCTTTGATTCTAGAGATAACTTTGGACACCATACTAGAAAATTAAATGATCCTTTGACCCCCAATATATAAGGGACATCCCAGATAAGTAATAGGGTCATGAGTTGATTTGAAACTAGTGGTAGAAGTGACCCTTGTAATGATGTCTGGATCAGTATTCAGAAAGATCATGCATTAACTCTAGTCTTTCTTAATAAGCTGACCTGATGTATGTTCATATACCTGCAGTGTCTTCATGATCAGCTTGAGGGAATACTTGGAGGTTGAAGTGAATAACGATTGCATTTGAGAGTAGGATTTTGGGGGCTTATCATATGGCCAAGGGCTTTGAGGAGAAATTGGACACGGCTAAGTCCTACTAGTACAAGGCATCAAATAAAATAAAGAAATTTGCTAACCGTAAGCGTCGTCCCATAGACTACAAGGCTGGAGACATGGTCTTTGTAAATTTCAATATGAGGTAATTTAAGGCACTACAAGGCATGCACCAGAATTTGGTACGAAGGTATCAAGGCCTGTTCAGGATTATGACCAAGGTAGGCAAAACCTCATAAAAGTTAGAGTTACCACCTCATCTCAAGGTTTATCCCATCTTTCATGCGAGTATCCTCAAGACATACCATGAGGACAAGGATGATCCTAGCCTGAATCAATCAAGATGGGCACCAATTACCATTAATACCTCACACGATCGAGAAGTTGAGGCTATTATTAACTATCAAGCCAAGCAAAAACAAGGACAACAAGCCACCACCATGTTCCTATATTGGAAGGGACAGTTTTTGAAGGAATCCACATGGGAATGATACGAAGAATTGTTGCAGTTTAAAGACCAAATTTGAGAGTTGATGCAGCAGTAGCGTTCCATGGTCATCACATCATAAGGTGCGGGAAAGTGTCATGACCCGCTACTTTATCCTACCACTTAGGCATAAAATTATTCATATAAGAAGCATAAGTATGCTAGTCTTAGTATGAAGATTCTAGATTTATGGAGTGGTTTTGGAGAAGGCTCTAGAATATCTAAAAAGAGTTCTTGGAAGACCTTAGAATACTCTAGGCTTGTAGAGAATTCTAGAAAGAGGAACTTATTTTTAAATATGTAAGGACTTCTATAATGGTATATATGTATGGACTTATGTAGTACTTATTATTTGCATATTAGCCAAAGTGAGTACTATAAATAGGAGAGACATTCATTTGTGAACCATGAACCAAAAGCAATCAATCTTCCAAGCAATACAAAAAGCCTTCTTAAGCAATTCTCTTATGTCTTTCTTTAATCTAGCATTCCCGTAGCGATATTGAGTCAAAAGAGCTTACTTGAGCTTGCAAAATTGTAAAATATTCGTAAACAATTTGTCAAGTGCTGCATAGAGTGCTTAGTAAAAGTCTAAGTAGGTGAAATAAGGGTTATATTTATAATCCGGTCAATTAGTTTGTTGGTTTTAGTAAATTTGGGTTGAAATCCCCCGTGGGTGAGTGGGCTTTTATAGATTATACCCTTTCGAGTCAGGATGTTTTTACACCTAAAAATCATGTGTGCCATGTCTCTCTTTATTATTGTTTGACAATAACTAAGTTGAAAAAGATTCTTCAAAATTGTTTCAACATTTTAAAAAATTTAAGTTAAAATTTGAAAAATCTCGAAAATCTTTAATAACCCAATTGTTCCTCTCTTATATTTCATGTGAGTGCTCAAACTATCATAAAAAGACAAATAAAATAAACGAAAGTACAAACTAAATTAAATCTTCCCTTATACATATCCCCAAGGGATAGCTATGTTGTAACTCATAACTACTATAACTAAATACTTCAAACTTAAAGAAGGTATAAAAAACCAAATATAAATATTTTTAGGGAATTTGGGGTGGACTCGCAAATATATATAACATGTGAGGGAAACTCTTTTTATTTTTTCTTTTTCAAATTCTATTACATTTGATGATCAGGGAAAAGGAAGAGGGAATTATAATAATGAAAATTACATTCACACCTATTGTGAAGAAGATTTCCATCGATATCACAAAATTGTAGGTGTTGGCACTGTGGGAGGCATTATTATTTTTATCTACAACATCGTATTTTCTCAGTTCTTGCTACTTTTGGACGGTGACATTGATCAGATTAGACATGTGCATTTTCTCCATTGTATAGCCAACATTTTCATTTTGATTGCAAATTGATCATAGGGTACTATGAAGAGAATCCATGGCAAGGTGATGGAATTTGGATACCTGTATAGCCAACATTTGCATTTTGACATTGAGAAGTAGTTGGTGTATTGGAAATATGCTTCAAATTTATGTTGGTGAGTCGAACATTTTGACAAGGAAATCGTGAACTGCACAACAGTTGAACTGCTATCTCACTGCTTGTTGTTCCTCTTATGTTCTGATAAATTACATCACTTATTTTGACTTGCGATGATGACTGCAAAATTCAATCCATGATGAATCATCACTACTCATCAAATGTTGCTAATATAAAGGAAAAACATACGGGAAGTTAATTGTACAAACCTCAGTTGATTTGTCACCATAACTCTGGTCTATGATGATTGGATTTTTAACATTTTCCATAACAATGTCACTGAACATCATTCCGAATGCTCTATTGGGATTTTCTCTTGCATAAGTTTTAATTCGGATACCATTTGTGGTGCCTCTCATGGTGCAATTCTTCACAATGAGTCCTCTAACTTCTAATTCGCCAACCAACTTACCAAGACTACCTACACTGTATTTTCAATAACCACAAACAACATAACAGTGTGAGATTATTATACGAGTGAACGTTCAGTAAATTTAATGAGTGAAACTTTCTCTAGTGCCAAAGGGAGTGTCAGATTATGTACCTAATACCATGGCCAGGGCCACAAGTGACTTTGTTAACTGTGACATTGTTTGTTCCTTGTCCGAATGAAACACAATCATCGCCAGTCCTAATGACACTCCTAGAAAGTTTTATGGAGTTGGACTTGCTTATGTGTATTCCATCAGTATTTGGGCTGTCTCCAGGGGCATCGATTGTAAGTCCATGGAACCTTACCAAATAGCTATTGGTAATATGTAAATGAAATCCCATGCTATTTATCAAATTCAACCTCATCACTTTTCCGTTCTTTATATCATTGAAGTGCAAGGTCTAGAAAACAAAAAAATAGAATCACAAAGTATTACTGATCTATAATCTCCATAAAATAAAAAAAGAAACTGACAAAATGAAATCCCAAATTAGAAGAGTAATTGATTAAGACGATTAACTTACGGCAGGTAGGTGGACACAATTAGGATTAGTTTTACAGTCATTAAACTGCCAAACATCTTGTCCTTGAGCATCTAGAGTGCCTCCACCAGTAATAATAACACCATTAATAGACTCGAATGAGATCCAAGCGAAGTTTGAGTATTCAGAAACATCAGGCACTGCCTTTAAGGTTCCTGCAATTTGAAGTATTATAGGATGTGTGCCTTTGCATGGTCCTGCAAATATGATTTCTCCTAGTGTATATACTCCTGGAGGAACAAATACTCTTGCTCTACCATTGAAATCACAAGCAGCACGCCATGCCTTCATAAATGCCTGATTTCATACAATCAATCAATATAACCACAATACTGAAAAACAATATAAGCAAATAATCTATTCAGAATCCAATAAGCAAAAAATGAATTATGATCATAATTCATTAACTTAAAAATTCTTGCTTAATTTATGTTCATACACATGTTGTAATTCCCATTTGACATGCATGAGTGCATCACACAAATGAAGAATCCACCTGACAACGACGTAATTATAACATGTTATAAACACGAACTACACTATAAGAATTCGTCCTTTAAAGCCATTTATATCTAATATTTGGCAGAAGACAGCCGATTGTCTCAATAATCTTCCCAAAGAATTAGGAAGAAGACAATTGTTTTATTTTTTTCATTTTGCACAATAAAAATTACGATTGAGAAAAAGAGAAGTACTATATAAATAAGACAATTCTTCATATTTAAATGACACACATTTTCTATAGATGTTCTTTTTTTTCTCCTTTTAACTTTATTTCTTTTTCAGGATTGTCTAACATGGATGACCTAATTATTTCATTCAAGGATATCAATACAAGAACATTGAACTGAGAACTATATAAATAGGTCAAAGATTATTGAATATAAGGTCCCTAACCAATATATATATATATGTATATATATATATATATATATATATATATATATATATTGTGCATTAACCTTTTATAGAATTTATAAATATTTTGTATGCCCAAAAATTTCATTTAGATTTCCCTTTAATTTGTACTTAATATTTGAATAAATTAAGGGGGGTAGGTGGGTGGGTTAATTAATTACCTGTGTGCTTATAACTTCTGAGTTAGGTTTTGCACCAAAATCGAAGACATTAAAAATAGTTTGATCAGCTAGAGGAACAAGAGCAGGTGCATTGCATTTGCAGGTAACCACAGCTGACAACACAAGAATGAGGGCCAAAGATGATCCACTAATTGCCATGGCCATTTTTTGCAACCCCTCAACCCTTTTTTTTAAAAACCAAAGAGAGCTTGAGATATATCAACAATTTAAAGCACTTTATAGCTCTTACCCAGGATGTTTTTGAAGGTATAAGAGCTCTCCCTCTCTCTGCATGAATTCTTCTTCCTTGCCATTTTATTGACAAATTAAAAAAATTCCTCCGATAAATGCTCTAACAAATCAATGTTTTGTCAAACTTTGAGGACATTGTTGCTTCTTTGCTTGGCTCCTTTAATTTAGTTTTCATATTTACGTGTTGTCATTTTCACATATTTTCTTAATTTAATAAATTGCATGCCCCTGATTCGCGACTGCTTGTTCTTTTTTCTCTTTGTGCCTAAATATACTACTAATACTAACTCTAATTTATTTTCTCTTTTTGTGAGGTGCAACCTTTTTAGCTTCATTATTTTTAATGTTTATTAATTTCTCGCTCAATGACAAGCATGCATGTTGATTTGGGCTAATATTTACTTCTATTTTGTCATTTTATACCCATATTTTACTTTATTATGAGGACAATAACCGTTTAATAACCTTGCTTTTTATATATATTCATAATATTCTTGATAATTAGATAATAATGTGATTTAATGCATTCGACTAAAAAATGAAAAAAAAGCACCCAAAAAGATCTCAATGATATATTTGTGAGGTCATGATTAGAGGCTCGTAAGACCATGATCATATTATTATCCCCATAAATCAATAACTAGATAAATAAACTAAGTCAATAAAATCATATACTATATATGAATGCTTAGTAAAGTTGTAACCCTAAAACTTCTCTCAATCAGTGATGTCAACAAAAATTACTTGCTTTCAATAGTTTAATTAAAATAGTTATAATCAACAAACATACTCTTTTTGATCACCTAAATACTTGTATAAATATGCAATATTAGGATAGCTAAATTGATGGTAAATCACAAATCCATGTGGAATCGATAATGGTCTCTTTAGAGCTACTTGTACGACTACGTACACTTGCGTGTTTGTTGAAATCCTAAATGAATTTTTAGCACCGTTGCATGGGACTTAAAACTTAGCAATTTGTTTAGTTATTTTACTTTTTTTCTTCAGGTGTTAATAACTTGATTTTAGTCATTATTTATACATGAATATGTTCTAGTTGCAAATATGTTGGCATGGAATGAAGAATTAGTCGACTCACATCCTGAGAAAGAAAAAAGCTACTCTTTAATAGTTTTACATGAGTCAAATCCATCATGTGCAACAACATTGAACTAATCCTATAAATATGACAATACCTCCTATAGTAGTATGCGATGTGGCAGTCCCACTCATAAGTAATGCCACTTAGCTTCTAACATCCACAGACTAAAAACAAGAGGTAGATTTGAGCATAACCAGAATATATTGCAACTACTACACATAAGCAGATGGTTCACATGTTTGCAGCATGAGGATCCACAACAACATATTTAGAACTTTCTGGTAATCAGTAGCATGCACATACATAACAGCATGAGTCTTAGCCGATGATTTTAAACTCACACTATTTCTGTTTTCCCTTCGTAGGGAAGCAAAAAGGTGGTTGAAGGCTGAACCATCTAAATCTATTACTTTTTGGAACGACGACCTTGCAAGAAAATTCCTAATTCACTTCTTTCTATTTGGGAAGACTGCAAGATTGACAAACACAATATTGAGTTTTAAGCAGCAAGAAGGGGAGAATCTATACAAAGAATGAGAAAGATTCAAATCTCTCCTCAAAGACAATCCTCATCATCACTAGTTAAATGAAGTATTAATTCATACATTCAACGAGAGTTCGGAATCACAAATAAAGATATTGCTAGATTTTGCTGCTATTTATTCTAACCAATTTCACCGAATTAGCAGAAACACATCACACCTGCAACTTCTCAAGTACACCTCACCCTTGCCAATGCTTTGACACGAATGTAGAGAAGTCCTTGTAGAAGTGAAATCTCTCAACTTTCTCAAATTATGATAGAAACAACTCCTAACCCTAAAAGCAACTTTGTAGAAGTGGATATAACTTATCAGGGCAGTTGCACTCTAACAACTGAGACCAACAAACTCCAAAATGGTCCAACTCTCGGAATCAAGCCTAAGGATTCATTCAGGAACCTATAAAAATAAACTGAATATGTAGATTGACCCTAAAACACATTGCAAGTTTATTTGAATTATCAAATCACCAATCTAAAGTCATCTTGATAGAAAATTAATCATGGTAACACTTAACTTCCATAAAAATTTTGAAAATCCAACCAATGATCAAAATCACTTCAGAACCCCTCGGGATTCTAGCAAGCTATCCAATCAAACCAAAATTACCTTCCGAACCTTACAAAATGTCAGAACTAAAATTCAAACTCGTTAACCTAGATAGTAGACTCTGATCAAACTTCAAGCATTCAAAATTGAAAATCTCATCCTGCAATCATCTGATCACCTTGAGAATCATCCCATCCATCACTCCAAGTCACAAATATTATGTAAAAGATATAAAAAAGGTAGTCTGAATTTTCTTCTCAAATCCTTATGGCATTAAAAATAGACAAGAAATAATAAGAGAGACTCTTATTGTTTGGCAAGTAAGTAGAATAAATAATAAAGTTCACTTAGTACTAATACACTGCCTTCCTCTATTCATTTGTTGGGAAATTTGGAAAGCCAGATGTAGTCATAAGTATAAGGACATCAAAAGCTTTTCAATAGTATTATTAACCATGTTATCTATTAGATCAGAATGCTGCTCATATGTTAGTTTCCAAAATTACATTACAATTAGCAATGGACCAACACTATAATATAAATTGAATGACTCAAACACACGATTAACACCAAATGTCTTAGTACCATGATCCAAAATGGGACAATGATGGTACCTACTATAAAACCCCCATAGGTATGCCAAAACCCAAAGCATAAGACAAATATTAATTAGAAAGAGAAAATGCAGAAACAGAAATAGAGAAATAGAATATAGCCCATAACATGGATATGTAAATATAATACAAAATTACAAAAAGGGCCCAAAAGTGACTAAGTAAGACAACTATAAAAACAATCCAACCCTAGACCTGATGTCACTAGTACACGAGCGTTTAAGTACAGAAAGGCTAATACATCAAGTATGTCTAATCAATATACAAAATACAAAATACTAACACGAATACAAAAGAAGAAAGGCAACAAATTCATAATGCCAAGAGCTCACCGTGATCCAAGACTGCGACGACCATGAGAAATCTAAAACTCAGTCAGGGTGACTTTACTAAGAGGTGTATTAGAAAAAGATGCCGAAGTGTAGTAAGAATACCAAAACACTGGGTACTCAGTAGGCATCATAGGTGAACCGAGCTCAGAAAGATACTATATATAAATAAGAAGTAGTACGGTTGATAGATAACTAGATAGAAGTTTAATATTGTTAATACTATGGTATTTAACAATTCAAAGAGCTATAGTGAAAATAAGCTAACAACAGGTAGCACCCAAATACAAGGCAACCAGAGCCACATAGATAAAACAAGATGGTGTAATACAAATGTGGCCAATGCATACAATTAGAAGTCCAGAAAAAACATCCATCGGTCCGCAATAATGCCTTGGACTTGTCAACAGATGGACTGTACGAGAAATATAACCTAAAATTCAATTTACAGGCTGGTCTAGAGTATCTTCTCGAGCTTATCAGTAAAAATAGGCTTTCCTTTAGTCAAAAATTTCAAAAAATTCAAATATTCTCCTAAAATGTGAAACCAATAGGTTTAAAGTAGTTATCTTTTCAAGACACAATACCTCAAAAAATGGTACCTTTACCTTTTAAAAATTGCAAGTTCTCTTGAGTGAAATAGTAATCCCACTCCCTCAGAGCTCAAATAAGTAGAAATCATAGGAAAACTATTTAAATGTCTAAAAAACATCTGTTCTCTCATTTCAATATACAAACATGCAAACTGCAAATGTCATGCGCATGATATCATACCAAACACTGTCAAACCATTCTCAAATCAATCACCCATCACACAAATGATCGAGTAAACACCATTGCAGAATAGTAGTACTAAATTGGAATTCCAGCTAGTCCAAGTACAAGGGCTCAAGCCCATAACTCGAGAATAAAGTGATAAAAATTAGAAAGTAATTAAAAAAGACACATAATCATACCAAACCAGTCCAAATCATGAAATTCTACGTTTAAACCACCTAGAAGCTTCTAAGGATCCTATAACATCAAACAAGGCTAAAGATCAACCTAAACTAAGGTTTCACGACTAAAAACTAAACTATTTACCCAAAAATGACTAGAAGAGCTACTAAGATTAATACAACCTAAATTTCATACCTAAAACCTCCCTAACGATCAATAATACTCAATATATATATATATATATATATATATAATCTAACAAAGTTAGGTCTAAAATAAGAAACCGTAACCTACCTAAAGGACGAAATGGTACCCAAACCTCTATTTCAAAGTTTTTCCTTTCTGAAGAGCCTCCAAATTCTACCACGCTGTAATACCCGGAAGTTGGAAAGTGATATTGAAGGGAAAAGTTGCAGAAATGTTCTGGCGCCAAATTAGATGAGGACAACCTACAGACTATAGGAAGACAACTGTAAATGAGCCTAATATTTGGAAATTTTTTGAAAAGTTCAAAAGTTTGGACGAAGCCCACTTACAGTCCGTACAAGGAACTATAGACCCTAGGCGGTAGGATGGGTTCAAATACAGTGTTTTTTAGACTTGGCAGGATGAGGGGTCCTTACAGGCTGTAGAAGGAATAGTTAGAAAATCAGAAAGTTGGATTTTTGAAGTTGTACAGGACAAATGGGTCCTACTGGTTAGTAGGGTGAAGTTTAGAGGGTTGGGTTTTAAGGCCATAAAGGACGAGAGGTCTATAAACTGTAGGGGCATCTATGGTCTGTAGGAGTGGGTCATAGAGGGAGCTTCAGAAACTTAGTTTTGTGCATTATTTTCGACGAATCCTATTGATGACCCTCAGGTGGGGTCCATAGGTCACCTCCAAAATTTAATTTCTAGGGTTATTTTGGACATTTTATACTCTTTTAATATCAAAGACATGTTATTTTTGGTCTTTTTCCACGAACTATAAACACCCAAACACTCCAAATTTCTCCCATTCCTTCTCATTCACCTAAAAATCCCAAATGCTCTCAAAGAACTGTCCAAAGGTCTTCTTCTACAAGTCAAGATAGGGTTCAAGGACTCAAGTATCCTTTTAAATATCATAGCTAAACCATCAGGTATGTGAGAATTCATCCATGGACACTTTCCATCCATGGAGTCCCAAAGTATTTTCAAATTTCTCTTTATGATTTCTTCTTAAACCCTAGGTTTTGATCATGCATTGGGTTCAATCAATTATGCTTTTATTTAATTTTAATGATCTTATTATGCATGATTTGATATTTATTACACATTTGTGATGAATTTCATATGAACTAATGCATTATGCCTATTTTATTATTATGAATTATGTTTGAGAATTATGCATATATCATGAATTTATGAACTACAATTTTAAGGATGCTTTAGAGGAGGTATTAACATGAATTTTATGAAAATTAATATTTGCTTCAAAAGGAAAGTAATCTCATCATGAAGGTTTTCCATGATTTAGCTATTTTGATTTTAGTGTGATTTTCTATGAAAAGCTTATCATGATCTAGATGTTTTTGATTAAGTATCTCTTATGACTTTAATTGGGATAAGGTTCATGATATGTTTTATGGAGTGATTCTTATAGTTTTATGTATTTTATGAAGAACTTGGTATTACTAGATTCTTACCTTTCTTCTCAAAGACTATGATTTGTTTATTTATGATATTCTATTGAGAGTTTAATATAATGATCTCCAGGTCATTTCCTCCATTTTATAATCTTTTAAGCCTTTAAATCTTTCCTGTAACTACCCCAAGTTATTTATGACTTGGTGGGATTGAAAGTTTGATCACCTACTCATTCATTTAGGTTTTATGCCTGTTTCCGTGTTTTGAAGCTCTTGAAGTTTGAACGGTTGACTTTGGATAAAACTCTAAGAAGACCTCAAAGTTTAATTTTACTGGTTCTATCAACTCCGGTCATTTTAGACTAGTGGCATAGCTATTTTGTTTCTCGAGGCATTCGGTGCAAGTTTGAACCATTAAGCATTTTAGAATTTAAGCTTTGGTCTAAGTTTGACTTTGGTCAATATTTTTGAAAAATGTGTTCAGATAAAAATTTTGTAAGTATGATTAGCTCAAAATGCAAAGTTTGGTCTAGAATGACCTTTCGTTGGGGTCTCGATGCTTCTAGTCTCATTTCGAGCCCTCTTATGGATTTTAGCTTATAATGGTGCTTAGGTGTGGGACTCACTTTTTATCAAGATGAACTCAAATGGAAATTTTTGAATTTGACATTGAGTGTAGAACAATGAATTTAGTGGGGTAGTATAGTTCATTTATGCGCACAGGGTTCTGCATGAATCCTGAGCACCTCATCAGAGTTTTTCCAAAATCTTAAAGTTCAGCTGATGCAACAAGTTGCATCATGGATGGTTCTTTGTATTCACGAACCTTGTCCTCACTATCATAATGAATGGTCAAGCTGACCTTTGTATTCCCAAAATAGGTTCTCGCAATCGCAAAGAATGGCCAAGGTTGCTTTCACATTCACAAACCTGGTCCAAGCATTTGCGAAGAATGGTCAGCCTAGTTGTCTAGTCTTTTTAAATAGGAAAAGTTATGATTCATCTTATCTCTCCAATATTCAAACCTTGATATCTCGAGGTAGAGACTCTAGTTTGGGTGATTCAATGTCCAACCTGTTTGGGAAGTTTGTAGCTACGAATTAGAGGGTTTAGGGGTTGTTGGACACTAGTTATTTGAGGTAATTTTATCTCTAAAAGGGGCTGCCAACCCTCTCCTCTTTAGCTTTAATCGAGTTTTATTTGTATGGGCTATTTTTTTGCTTTTTGGGAATCGAATCGTGCATATTTTTGGGGCACAAGCTTAGTAAGAAAAAATGAACCTTTTTATGGAGTTGATTTAGGGATTTCCAGTGCGAGTCCCATAATCCCATTTTAGATCCAATTTTGGATTCATCTCTGATTAAGGCAATTTTGGTGCCAATGCATCCGTATTGACGAGGTGATCAATATTTTGGTAGCGTGGTGACAATTGGAGATAATTTAGAGATGAAACCTTCAATTTGTATATTTGGAGCGCGCATGATCTACTACAATCTACCATTTTGACTAAGTTTTATTAGATATTATTTATTATTTATTACACATGATTTATATTGGTGCTTGTCGAGAATAGGGTTTGCCTCCTCTCGTTCCATTTTCTTGGTTCACGGTTGAGACATAGACTAAACAGTCTCATAAAATCCTTATTTTAGGCTATGTTCCTTCTTTGGGGTGTTGGCTTAGCGCTATCATCTTTTTTTAGGATTGATATTGATGGCCTTAGGCTAGGTTTGATCCTTAGATTCTTTAGCATGTATTTTATTTCCCTTATAACTATGCGTAGCTTCCAGTAGGGCTTGTTTCAAATAGGGTACTTTATGCTAGTGCCTGAGACCTTAGTTGCTCGTTGTAGTCGTAAATTTGTCTTAGTTATGCTCAATTGTAATCTGTAGTGGCATATTTATGGTAAAAGCATCAATTCTAGAGATATTTCTACCCCTATTTGATTTAGAGCCATTTTTCTATTACTTTACTTTATTATTAGAGGTAGACTTGTGATGCCTTGTTGGCTTGTATTATATTGTTGGAACCGAGGTTGTATTTGAGGAGCTACTATATCCCAGATTAGTTTCCTTTGTCTTGATAGTGTGGTAAGACATGATGTTACATTTTGAATTATATGACTTGTGTTGGATACTGGTGATGGCATGCTTGCATATCTTGAGCATTTTCATATGTTTTATGGTACCATCATGGTTCCCTCATGGATTTTTCTACTATATTTTAGGAGGCATTCTCACAGTTTCACTACTTTTAAACTGGTTTTAACAAGAGTCGTATCACCAAGATCTCTTACAGACTAGTTTAGAGACATATGAAGCATCGAGGACGTACTTTTTTTACATCAGATGCATTTGGGATGCATTAGCCTTTACTTGACTATCCGACATTATATCTCCCTTTTACTACATTGGCTTGGCTACTCACTCTACGGTACCACGATGGGGATATTGTATGTTATGTGTAAGACTTGGTTCGAGCCTGTGTAGTGTATATGGACTTTATACATCTCCTATGGTCCCCTCTAACCATGAGTACCATTGTACCGAATAAGAGAGCTATATAAGTCCTACCTAGCAAGACGAGGGTTGGAGTGGGTCTATATATTTGGTTAATAATGATCTCTGAGAGCCATCGATGATGTTACTGGTTATTACTACAAACTTGTATCTATTCACATCACCTATCACCACTATACTTATTTGTTGTTTAGTCCCCCAATTTTATAGGGGTTGTACCTTATGGGGGTATGGGCATCCGATCAGTTATTGTTTAATTGTAATTATACTTATCTTATATTGTAATTGTAGCTGTTCAACATGGGTTCTTAGTCTGAATTTGTTGTTACTCCCTGCTAGGCTGACTTGGATTGATCCTTAGGTGATTATGTGATTAGCGGTGATAGTCGGTATTCCATTTTTGGATTAGTTGACTCCAATAGTACCTACTATTTGTAAATAGGTTGTTAGCTGGCGCCTTTAGGTGTGTTTCTTAACTATGTTTTCTTTTCTATATGTATCCTATCTCTTTGCTCTTATTTCCTGTTCTACCTTTTATTAGCTCCTGATTAGTTACTTGTCTTGTATCTACCTTGTTATATGTTATCTATACTTGCTTTATCTATGGAGCTCAGCCGTCCTATGCTTACTAAGTACCATTTGTTTAGTACTTATACTACACTTCAACACCTCACAGATCATAGTACGAGTTATTATTGGTGATTTGGACTTAGTGTGGAGAAGCTAGCATTCAGAGATTTGGTGAGCTCCTGGCGTTCAGAGTTTCTAACTTCCATCTATTATAGGGTAGAACTAGTCTTTACTTGCTTTCAAAGACTGTCTATATCTATTTTATATTTGTATAAGCCTTCTACTCTTAGTTTTGATTAGATGCTCGAATATCGATTGATGTCAGGTCGTGGGGATAGTTCTTTGTGGATGTATTACTGTTGTTCCTTTCCTTCTTCTTTTTACTATTGATTTGCTTACTTTTTTTTATTATCTTCTTATTGATAGCCCGTTACCTCTGGCTCTGGGCTATGGGTTTGGGTTACCTACTAGTAGGTTTGCGTAGGTACTATCATGACCTGAGAAATTGGGTCATGACAAGTTGGTATAAGAACTTTAGGTTGAACGACATCGTTGGTATAAGAGAAATGCCTAATAAAGTACCGAGGATCGATATGGAGATGTCCGTATCCTATCTTTGAGATGGCTATAGGGCATTCTTATTTTATTTATTGTCTCCTTATCGTGTGTTTTGCTTTGAATAACATCTAAAATCTTATCCTTTAGAATCTATTCTCTTTTATAGGGATAGAATGAGGTTTGCAATGGACATAATTGGAGTATTAACATGTTCAACTAGAGTTTCGGCAGATAGTTCTTAGGATAGAAATGCGTTGATGTTTCCCTAATAGGGTTCGTCATCAGTATCAGAGCATGCCTTGGGATTTTTTGAGTAGGCCGGTCATAACCCTACATCATCCCCAATAGATCAGGATATGGGTCAAGAGTTTTTTTAGAGGCCTGTCTTTGCCTTTCCATTCAGCATTGGAGCATATGTTAGCAGCTAGTTCTACCTTTCCCTAGGTTTATTAGCTATGCCAGAGTCGTAGAGAAGGTATGCCTTGATGCTTATAGAGACAATGGTAAGAGGACTCACTAAGAGTGCAATGGTGGTAGTGTTCCTCTTTGAAATAGGTGTAAGTTCACTAAGGGTCATCATCCTTCTCGATATATCAGGTCTGTGGAAGTAACACCCTACGTTCTAGGAGGTTCAAAGGTAGGTTATGGTGCATGTAGTGGAAAGAGTTCAGGTTTGGGTTCTCGGTCTTTGCATTTTGGACATTAAGGTCAAGGGGCTCCTTCTATTGTAGCAGGGTCTTCTCAACAATCCACTTTTGATGAAAAATGTTATGAGTATGGCATGACATGCATGGCTATTGTGTTAGAGAATATCTGATTATCATACATCTTTGGTGATAGGCCCGGCATGTTTAGGACCTTGAGACCTCGATATAATCATCTAGGAGTGTCCATAGGGTGTTAGAGATGGATCACGGGTTGTCTGGGGGAGCCAGAGCAGTTCATTATGCTCTTATCATCGAGCTTTTTCCCATTAAGGTAAATTTGAATTTGGTGAGCTTGGGTACTGGTCCAGGAAATACCCCAAGTAGGAGTTGATCATTCAAACATTGCCTATATCTATTACTCCCCAGGGTAGGGTGGTCGGAGTTTTTCATATTTATCGATAACTTGGGCACCGATCTAGATTGTGTCCCCTGCATGGGACCATGGTGCAATTTGTTCAGCCAGGTCAGTTTCATGGGTCTACAACACATCGAGCCAGCATCCATGCCCTAAGTATAACAAGTGGTAGTGTAGAACTCAATTTGAGGTCAGTCATTATCCATTCCATGCTTTTATAAGTCAGACAGAGGACGAGGACCCAAGTACTAATTATATTTGTGAGAATTCACTATGTTTCATTCAGTATTTATATTTTATGGTTTGGGGTTTTCATACCCTTCCGTTCCTATTTGACTTGCCATTCATCTTATGATTATGTACCAGCCTTATTTGGGTTTATGTATTTGATTTTTTAGTGTCATTATTTATTTCCTTTAGTAGTGGATCAACTAGGTCGAGTTTCTATGTGGAAAAGTGATGGTTGAGAAACTCCCCATGTCTTTGCCTTGGATTCCATGTTATGAGTTTGCGGTCGGGCAAGTTAGTTGTTCCTTTTTATCTGCCTTGCTAGTTGTTGTATCTGTTGTGCCAATCCTTGTTAGATAGGTCGCTAGACCAACTTTGTTAGTTTTGGGAGTTGTGTTAGTTATTGATTTAGTTGGATTAGAAGGTCATCTTAGTTGCATTCCATCTCATTATATTAGTGGTTGAATGGCTCTTCTTACCGCTGTGCATAGTTATCTTTGCCTTGATTCATATTTCTCTTTTGCAATTCTGGGTTTCATGGCTTAGACGACTATCTTCGTTGCTTAGCATTAATTGATTTGTAGTTGAAATGTTGGTTGTCGAGGAAGTGTGTGAATAGAGGTGTAGCCTTTTAGAAGTTGCGGTAGATCTCGCTTGTCGATTCTTTCCTATGCCTTAGTAATATTTTCAGCACAATGGAAGCTAAGTTGAGGTTCACTCCTTTACGTCCCTAGTTGGTTTCTTTATGGTATTCTTGGTGTTTTGGTTTAGTGGTAGTTAGTAGAATTGTGGCTATGGATTTGTGAAAAAGGTAGTATAGACTTTTGTAGTATTGTGACAATCCTAGTTGACTATCTCTTTCCTTTTCCTTAGTCTTATTCTCGGATGCGAAGTGGTGGTTCATTCGTTCAGTCTTTTGAAGTCATCTCTTTTAAGGGATTGGGTGCTTAGCTATGACTAGTTTGGAGTTTCAAAAATGTGATTTCTCATTGTGCCTTGTTACGGCTATTGTTGGGTCTCTGAAATTGTGTTGGTAGCTCTCAAGGATTATTTTTTTCCATTTAGAGTTGGAGCAGTGGTGTTCATTGGTGGCTTCAGAGGTAGCTTAAGCAGGAGGATAGAAAGTCACTTAGAGAATCATTTTTAGGATGGGATCAAAATAATTCATTGAATGTGTGATTTTGAATTTGTTCAGGATACGAAGTTTGCCCTTGCTATATTTAGTATCTTGCAATATTTGTGAATGGGAGTTGTTGCCCTAGGACCATTAACAATTGGTTGTTCATGTTTATATGCCACCTACCAACTTGGTTTCCCTTAGACTAGGGAGTTGGGTCAAATTTGGCTTTGTAGAGTAGTTATGGGTAGAAGGTGCCGACTTTTCTAAAGTTCCTATAGTAGAAGTAAGTCACTTGAGATGGGCTAATTGCGACCTTACTGTTTGGGGGATAATATTCTTTTAGAGTGTAGTGTTTAGTTTCAAAAGGTGAGTTTCATCTTGGGTTGTTGGTTTTTGAAGTTAAGATTGGAATTTTGGGCTTTGCCCCAAGTTGTCTTTCTTGTTTTTGTTATTGTCATCCCTAGGGGTTTAATTGAAGTATGTGACTCCTTCAAGTGTGTGTTATATGGTTCTTTAAGATAGTTTCAGATGGTATTGGTTGTGTTCAAGATGGTCAAGGACCAATAGAATGCCCTAGGTGGTTAGAACAAGATGTATTTAGATCATAAGACAAGTATTTTGAATTATGAGTTGAGTTTCATCTATCAAGGTCCTGTGTTTCTCTATTAAGTAGTTTTGGTGTAGTTTTGGTTTTGTTCAGATGAATCTGGTGTTTTTAGTCATGTTTGGGTTAATTGAGCGAGACTTAGATCCCAAAAGGAAATTGGAGGAGTTTTTGGAGTTTGAAGTTAATTTAAAGATTTTCCTCTGAGCTTGGGTTCTTCAATGGAATTGTTCAACCTAAGAGGGTTTCCAAATATCTGGCGGAGCATATGTGCCCAGTACTCTCATCCTTTTGTGCCTTTAGGATGTAACTATCCTTCTACTTTCGCAAATTAAATTACTTTTAGTAGTAGATATTATAATGACCCTCTAGGTTATTTCCTCTGTTACCCAATCTTTAAAGCATTTAGAGCTTTCCTATAGCAACCCATGTCATTTATGACTTGCTGAGATTGATTTTTTGGTCGCCTGGTCGTTCGTTTGGGTTTTATACCCATTTCCCTATTTAGGAGCTCTTGAAGTTTGAATGGTTGACTTCAGTCAAAACTTTAAGAAGATAACCTTAGAATTGAATTTTGACGGTTCTATCAGCTCTGGAAGGGTCATTTTAGGCTAGTGGCATAGTCGACTCAATTCTCAAGGTATTCGTTGTGAGCTTTAACTATTAAGTGTTTTAGACTTTAAGCTTTGGCCTAAGTTTGACTTTTGTCAACATTCTTGAAAAACATGCTCGGATCAAAATTTTGTCAGTACAGTTAGCTTTGAAATGTCAAGTTGGTCTAGAACGACCTTTTGTCCAAGTTATGAGGCATCCGGTCTATTTTCGAGCCTCTTATGGATTTTAGCTTTAAATGGTGCTTGGTTATGGGATCCACTCTTTATCAAGATGACCTTGCATGAAAATTTCAACTTTATTATTGAGTATGAAATGTCAAATTTAGTGGGGTAGCATAGTTTATTTGCGGACACAAGGTTTGAACAAATCTCGAGCATCCCATTAGAGTTTGTCCAAAATCTTAAAGTGTAACTGATGAATCCCTTATTGGTACGTCATTATTGGTTCTTCACATTCGTGAACCTAATTCTTGTGATTGCAACGAATGGTCCAACTGACCTTCACATTCATAAACCTAGTTCTCGCGATCGCGAAGAATGGTCAAGCTGACCTTTTTATTCGCGAACTTGGTCCTCGCGATCACGAAGAATGGTCAGTCTGGTCTTCGTGATAGAGAATGTGGTTCTCACGTTCTTCATCGTGAATGCGGGCTTATTCTTCTAGTCTTTTTAAATAAGACCAGACTTGATTCAATTTGTCTCTCCAAACTTCTGACCTTGATTTACTGAGCTAGGAGACTCTATTTTAGGTGATTCGAAGTCCAACGTGTTTGAAAAGTTCGTGGCTATACATTAGAGTGTGTGGGGGTTGTTGGAGGCTTCTTGTTTGAGGTAATTTCAGCTCTAAAGGGGCTGCTAGCCCCCCCACTTTAGCTTTAATGAAATTTTATTTGCATGGGTTGTTTTTCCCCATCCCGAGCATCAAATTGTGCTCAATTTTGGGATACAAGTTCATTAAGACAAAATGAAGCTTTTTACAGAGTTACTTTTGGGATTCAAGTGTGGGTCCCACAAACCCATTTTGGACCAAATTTTGGGTCCGTCTTCGATTAATGCAATTTCAGTGCCAATGCATCTGTATTGATGAAGTGATCGATATTTTGTTAGTGTGGCAGCAATTGGAGGTGATTTAGATATGAAAGCTTCAAATTGGTTGATTTAGAACGCGCATGGTCGGCTTTGACGTAGGCTACTATCTCCCACTTTAACTGCACTTTATTAGATATTGTTTAGTATATATTACATATGATTTATATTGGTCCTTATCTACAATAGGGGTTCCCTCCACCTATTTTATTTTCTTTGTGCACGATTAAGCCTTAGACTTGAATAGTCCTGTGAAATCCTTAGTTTAGTCTGTGGACCTTATTTTGGATGTTGCCTTAGTGGTATTATCCTTTTTGGATTGATATGGATGGACTTAGGCTAGGTTTGAGCCTTCGATGCTTTAGCATGTGTTTTATTGCCCTTATAGCTAGGCATAGCTTCTAATAAGACTTATTTCAGATGGTGTACGTTGTGCTAGTGCTTGAGACCTCAATGGTTTGTCTTAGTCATAGGTTTGTATTAGCGGTGCTTGATTGTGAGCTAGAGTGGCATATTTAGTGTAAAGGCATTATTCCTAGTGGTATTTCTCCCACTAATTGATTCAGAGCCATTTCTCAAATACTATGCTTTATGATTATAGGTAGACTTGTGATGCCTTATTGGCTAGTATTATATTATTGGGGCCGAGGCTGTATTTAATGAGAGATTTGATCCCAAGTTAGTTTTCTTTTCCTTGATAGTGTGGTAAGACTTGATGTTACATTTTGGATCGCGTATACCTTGTTTGGATACTGGTGATAGTTGTCTGCATTGCTTGAGAATTTTTACATGCCTTGTGGTACTATCCCCGTTCCCTCAAGGATTCTTACTATTGTTTTTGAGAAGGATATCTCACACATTTAATACTTTTAAACTGGTTTTAACAGGAATCGTACTACCTAGATCTTTTGCAAACTGGTTTTGAGACATAACGGGGTGCATTAACCTTTACTTGACTATCCAGCACGGCGTCGCCCTTTTACTACATCTATTTGGCTACTCACTTTTTAGTACCACAATGGGGATATTGTATGTTATGTATTAGACCTGCATGGGGCCAAAGAAGTGTATATGGACTTCTCGCGTCCTCTATGGGCCCCTCTGATTGTGCGTACAACTATACCGGATGAGGGAGCTACATAGGTCTTACCTGGCAGGATAAGGGATAGGGTGGGTCTATACACTTGGTTATTGATTATCTTTGAGAGCCACTAGTGATGTAACTGGTTTTTACTACAAACTTGCATTCATTCGCATCACATATCACTATTATACTTGTTTACTATTTTGTCCCCTAATTTAGGGGCCAGAGGTATGTCTTTCATTGTTTGTTTCTTCTGGGGTATGGGAATTTGATTAGTTATTATTTGATTATACTTGTACTTATCTTATGTTTTAATTATAGTTGGTGGTCTTAGTCTGAATTTGTTGTTGGTACTCCCTACTAGGCTGGGTTGGATTGGTCCTCGGGTGATTATGTTATTAGAGGTGATAGTCGGTATTCCATTTTTGATTAGTTGACTCCTATAGTGCTTACTAATTGTAAATAGGTTGTTGGATGGCGCTTTCAGGTGCGTTCCTTAACTATGTTTTCTTTTCTCTATGTATCCTATTTCTTTGCTCTTATTTCCCGTTCTACCTTGTATTAGCTCTTGATTAGTTACTTGTGTTATATCTACCTTGTTATATATTATCTATAATTACTTTATCTATAGAGCTCAGTCGGTCTATGCCTATTGAGTACCATTCATTTGGTACTTACACTAGACTTTTTCACCCTGCAGATCATAGTACGGATTATCGCCGATGATTTAGACTTGGTATGGAGAAGCTTACATTCAGAGATTTGGTGAGCTCCTAGCATCCAGAGTTGCCGACTTCCATTTATTTTGGGCTAAGAATAGTATTTACTTGATTTTGAAGACTGTCTGCATCTATTTTATATTTGTATAAGCCTTCTACTCTTATTTTTAATTGGATACTCGAATATCGACTGATGCCAGGTCTTGGGGATTGTTCTTTATGGATGTATTACTATTGCTCCTTTTCTTTTTCTTTTTACTTTCAATTCACTTGCTTCTTTTGATTATCTTCCGCTTGATAGCCCGTTGCCTCTAGCTCCAAGCTATGGGTTCGGTTTACCACTGATGGGTTAGAGTAGGTGCCATCATGACCTGAGAAATTGGAGCGTGACATTTACCTAGCACCTAGTGGACTAGGAGCAATCACCTAGGTCCCCTAAATACGTGCTCCTGTGGGATGTCCCAAGTTGGACGATCAAAGCTTAAGCTAGTGAATCCACAAATAGCTCATGTTTATTTTCCTTACCTTGGAAAGTAGGAAGATATCTTTCGGTGTAAGACAATGACATTGGACTCCATATTATATCTCACATGGTTTATGTTGGTTAACGGTATCTCTCACTATGACTTGTGATTCTTACTATGTTATGATTTCGACTATGATTTACTTACGAGTCTTGAATTTACCTTGTTTATGTTTCTAACGACTTTTTAAAGAATAATATCATGTTTTAGCTTGGTCATTGCATTATCATATTTTATGTTATGCATTGCACATTCTCCATACCCAGTACATTCCATGGTACTAACCGCATACATCTTTTGCCTATATTGTTTTATAATATAAGTCACGACGTTCATGTGATCTTTTCATTTAGACAATATTTATTTTATATTGTTGGTGGGCTTGGGATTGTCCTATCCCCCATCCATGTCATTAGAGGCTATGTCAGACTAGTATGGTTTATTTCTAATTTTGAAATGTTATTCTCAGATTCTTGTATCTTGAGTTACTATGCTAAGAATGCTTTTAAGATTATCTTCCGCATTTAATTTATGTTATCTTATGTCATGCTAAGCTAAGGCTTGTTTAGGGTCCTTCGAATTCCTATTCACTATGTCACGTCTAGGGTCTAGATTGGGTCGTGATACAAACTATTATGAACAGAAAGTACAAGTCAATACGGGACTAATTATACCCATGTTGCTGCTACAAAATTCGGACCAGAAATCCAGTCAAAATTTGACCCTCGGACAATGATAAAAAGTTAGAAAACTAACTCTATTATTATGTTCCCCTCGGCATGAGGATTACATGCCCAAAAATTGGGCAAGATGGTGATCAATTCGAATATCAAATGGCCCAAAAACTAAAAAGTAAGGGGGCAGCCCGGTGCACTAAAGCTCCCGTTATGCGCAGGATTCGGAGAAGGCCCGACCACAAGGATCTATTGTACACAACCTTACCTTACATTTCTGCCAGAGGCTGTTTTCAAGGCTTGAACCCGTGACCTCCAAATAACCAAAAACCAAACAAACACCAAATGCCACAAACTTATCTTGATCACCTTGGGATCCAAACAAAACCCAAACCAATTATGCCAAAAATAGACCTTCTAGAGCTGATGAAATTGGCAGACATCTCATACGACATCAAATTCTCCAGGAGTTGACTAAAGTCAACTTTTCCAACTTAAGAACTTTAAACAGAGAAAATCTCACTCAAATCTCTCCCGACCACCTAGAGAAGTGTTATACCCTATGTTTTTGTACCTTGGAAGGTTCTCAAACTTCTTAAGCTCCTTAAGTTTCTTGAACTTCTTAAGCTTCTTAAGCTTCTCAAGTTTTTTTTAAAAGTTCGTAAACTTCTTAAAAGTTGCCATGTGAGCCGGGTAATCAATAAAGCTACCAAACAACTCTAAGGAAGGGAGAATGTGATACCCCATAGAAGGGAAGATTGGAAATGTGGTTATGAGAATCCGGAAGGAATTGGAGGCCAAGTAATGAGTCGTAGGACTCGACTTACTTATGTAAGATACCAATTTGAAAATCTTACATACTTAAGCTACTTGAGCACATACCAAGGTTACGTAGTAAGGATTACATAGGTTCGCAAAGTAAGACGATATTATGAACCTACAAAGAGGGAAAAAAGCGATATGTGGAAGCCCATGAGAGAGTGCCACATGGAAGCAACTGCAACAAGGGGGTGGGCCCCATATGCCATGTGGAAGCCCCTAAGTGGAGGAGGTGGTACGGTGGCCCAGTAAGGGCTTAACACGTGTCACCACTTAGGGGTTGACATGTGTCACCCCTTAAGGTGGCATATATATATATGTGTGTTTGAAGACTTTTAAGTCATCCTTATCCTTTAAGTTTCTCTTTCTCCAAAAGAATTCAAGAAAAGTCTAGAAGAAAAGAGAAGAAGAAAAAAAAACCTTGATCTTGAGAGAGAGAGCTACGGTTTTGTGGAGATAAATGTTATATCCCATATTTTATACGGTTGGATATTTTAAGATAGCCGTGGTAAAGTTAAGGAAATGACCATCTTCCAAAATTTATTTTAATATACAAGTTGGTTATGAATATTATTTATGAACATTAATAGTGTCGAAATTTGGGAAAGGCAAAGGGAAAAAATAAAAATTCGCAAAGTGGACTATGGTAGTATTGTGGAAGGCTAGGGATAAAACGAGAATTTCACAAAGTGTTCAAGAATGTTCTTGAAAGACCAAAGTGTTCAAGAAAATTCATGAAGGGGTGCACTCTTTTATGTCCATGTGATGAATATATATGAACCAAAGTGTACATGGCAATAAAATTAAGTCATCTTTATTTTTATTTTTTAAAAGAAAGTTCTAGAAAAATGGAGAAGGGGTCATGTGTCTATATTCTTAATTGAGGGTCTTAATTATAAATATGGATAAGTGGTGGAAGATATATATATATATATATATATATATATATGTGTGTTTGTTTGATGATCAACCTTATCAACAAGTTATTTTATCTTCCAAGTTCAAGAGAGTTCTAGAGAAAGAAAGAAGAGAAGAAACTAGAGAGAAAGAGAGAAAGACCTACGGATTTGGAGAAGAAAAGAGGTAAGTTTTCTGATTTCTTTCTATGAATTAATTATCTAGGGTATACCAAGATGTTATGAAGGTATTGGTAATGTAAATATATGGTTTGGAGCAGCCCAAAACGTTACCAAACAGCCCCAAAATTTTTGTCGCGCTACGAGAGCTTCCGAGGCAAAGTTTGGTGAATTTCGAGCAAGGTAAGGTTTTCTCTTTCAATTGAAGTTTATGAGGTTGTTATGGGGTATGTTAAATGAATTAAATGATGCTGTAAGTGGAAAAAAAATATATAAGTATGCTTGACGTTAGAAATAACTAAATGGAAGTCGTAGTAGTTAAATCGAAGTCGCATAGTGTGTTGTCGTTGTGGTGCTGCAGTTGCAGCTGGTTGGGTTGCGTGTTGCAGGGCTTTAAATTATTTTAGAAAGGTTATGGTTTCTTCTGTTTGAAGCCACACGACTCCCCATTTGGTATGGTTAAAGATTTTATGAAATAAGGGTTAAAAACTCTATTTTTGTATCGTAGGTTGGGACTAGTTGTTTGGAGTTTGTATTGTGTAAGGTTGAAGTGATTTTCTTGTAAATATGTGCTTCTGGTTGTTGTTGTTGGTTGGTTGTTGATATTGTGGCCAAGTGAAATCTCAGAGATGGTGTATTTACAGGAGAAATGCTGCCAAAATTTTGATAGATAAAATGTTAGTTTAGGATGAGAATCTTGGATATCTACGGCTAATGTTTGCATTTGTTAACATTGTTATAGATTTTTTTGGAAGGCCAAGAGTTAAGTGGGATTGACTAAGAAAGCGGACAAGGTATGTGAGGCTTACCCTTTTCTTCAAGGCATGATCCCGATGTTATGGTTTCATAAGTGCTTCCATATTTTCTTTATTTTCAAAAGCTAGGTGTCAATGGTCAAGGAAATGACTAATTTTCTTATAACCTGTCAATGTTTTCCAAAATTTCTATAGTTTCCCAAAACAAAGGTTTACAGTATTTCAAGCATTTATGACAATAACTATGGATATGCTTTACAACGATGAGAATATGTCTATGATGGCTATGATAAGAATAACTTCATGTCTGAAAGGTGCTTGATATGACTCTCGTCTTGATTTTTGAATAATAGTCCCATCTTATAGAAATTGTTCCTTTTAGGTGAGACAAAGTGACCATGGTTAGTCCATAATATAATCGGAGGTTACCAACCTTCTGTCACTCCGATAGATACATGACTTTCGTTGGGATCTCATGTATGCTGTCGATATGTATATGTATATGTATATGTATATGGGGGATATGGGGAAGGGTCATTTGTTGCGCTATAGACGCATTGCCACCTGGTCAGTTGGCATAATTTTCATATTGGACGCGGGATGCCCGGATGCGGGACATATGTGGGCGATATTACATGTTCTATTTTCTATGTATATGAAAAAGAAATGTTTTTAAAGGAAAAGACAAGCATGCATGGCATCCGGCCTAAAAGGCACTCATATGTACAGGTTACTCTCTTATCTCACTATATGTTCTATGATTCTATAATATGGTTGTTCATACCTTATGTTCTTTATTATGCTGATTTTCATGCCTTACATACTCGGTACATTACTTGTACTAACCCCCTTTTCTCCGGGGCCCACATTTTATGTCGCGCAGGTACTCTCAGACGAGTAGAAGCTATTATAGAAGATGTTGTAGCGGGGTTAGCAACTCCACTTTTCCTAGAGTGCTGCAGAGTCAGAGCATATGTGCTATGATATATCTTTCGAAGTTAGAGACTTTCCAGACAGAGTCGTGGGTATAGAGTGTCAGCTTTGTAAGCGGCGTCATCAGCCGATATGCTATTATGTCATATGTTATATGTTTTATGGGATGATAAATTTTGGAATCACACCCTATTAAGATCAGGGTGTGACAAAGTGGTATTAGAGCCAGGTCGGTCTAAGGGGTTGTCTGCAAAGTCGTGTTAGTAGAGTCCTGTTTATGGATGTGAAGCCGGCCACATTTATAAATCAGAAGCTGCAGGGCATCTAGGGATTGTTGAACTTCTTTTCGTTATAGATTGTGTGATAAAGCCAAGTCATATAAAAAGAGATTCCCTATATGAGCCTTATACGCGATAGAAGAAGGTGAGTAACGATATGGCGATTTATAGATGTAAGTCTGGATATATTTGCTTTGCTACCTGAAACTGAAAATACTGGATGGCTGGAATGTGTCATATAGTTATATGTTTTGTGAGGTACTGTTGATGTTTGCTACGCACAGATTTTGAATAGTAGACGTGGTGAGGAGATCCTGCCAGACTGGGTACGCCTAATAGTAAGAAGCGTGGAAAGGAAATAATGTAAATAAACAATAAGTGAGACGCGTTGTTTCAGAGAGGTTATGGATTTGGCATGGAGATGAAGGTGCGATCACTATCCTCGAGAATCTGGGAGTCCAGGATGAACGATAGTCATGCACGAAAGCGAAAGGTGAAAATTGAGGATCAAAAAGGGAAAAGTAGTAATTATAAAAGAAAGACGTGTTATGAAAGTGTCTCGGAATCTATAAGACCTAGACTCATTCCCGATGATGTAATAAAGGTCATGCGAGGAAGTGGATGCGATTATATCGGCATTAATGCACCCGATTCCATCAAAGTTATGAGGTTAAGCATGTTCAGGTGGGAGCAATTTTAGGATGGGTGACCCCCCTAGGAAGTATGCAAGAATTCAATATATTCAGACGTAAGAGACAAATCAAAGGTTAGAGTAACCTAAGGGAAAACTAGAGTTCATGGAATGGTTAAAAACCTTAAGAGGCTGCGTAAGACGAGGTAGACTAGGCTGGTGAAGAGACAGAAGGTGCATCACAACTTTGGAATAAGGATATGCTTGAACAGCGTTTGGAAGTATTTTGTGGGCTAGTCGATGGTAAATATATACATGTACATATGAATGTGTAGGATGTCCCACGTAAGATGGTATCGGTGAACATGTGAGTTCCAACAACTGGTGTCACGGTAAGGAAGGCATTAATCACGCAAGGGTACTGAAGATCGAGCGACAACAAGAATAATGGGTACAATTGTTGCAACATACGCTACTATTATTTGACTATAGGTTAAGATTGTAAATTCTAGTGGAGCGAAATTTGGAAAATAAAGAGAGCAAGTAGATAGAAAATAAAGAGATCAAAGTATTAGAAGGAGGTGAAAACTAAGGAAACCTTAGTAAGTGAAACTCCCGAGAAAAAACATTGACAAAGCGCGAGACGATATTATATTAGGCCAAAGAGGGATCACAATATTCTCAAGTACCAGAAAAGGAAACCCATAACGTGGAATGAGGACTCGTGTAAGACCTAGGAGTTCGAGTATAAGGAGAATAGAGTGCAGGATAAGGAATGGGCATGAAGAAAAGGAAAACAATAAGAGGAACCCTCCCAAAGTATTAAGACACCCCATGAGGTCAGTTGAACATTCGAGAACGAATGTTCTAAAGGGGGGAGGAAGTTATATCCCATATTTTATATGATTGGATATTTTAAGGTAGACGTGGTAAAGTTAAGGAAATGACCATCTTCCAAAATTTATTTTAATATACAAGTTCGTTATGAATATTATTTATGAATATTAATAGTGTGGAAATTTATGAAAGGCAAAAGGCAAAAAGGAAAATTCGCAAAATGGCCTATGGTAGTATTGTGGAAGGCTAGGGGTAAAACGGGAATTTCACAAAGTATTCAAGAATGTTCTTGAAATACCAAAGTGTTCAAGAAAATTCATGTAGGGGTGCACTATTTTATGGCCATGTGATGAATATATATGAACCAAAGTGTACATGGCAAGACAATTAAGTTATCTTTATTTTTATTTTAAAAAACAAGTTCTAGAAAAATGGAGAAGGGGTCATGTGTCTATATTCTTAATTGAGGGTCTTAATTATAAATATGGATAAGTGGTGGAAGATATATATATATATATATATATATGTTTGTTTGATGATCAACCTTATCAACAAGTCATTTTTTCTTCCAAGTTCAAGAGAGTTCTAGAGAAAGAAAGAAGAGAAGAAACTAGAGAGAAAGACCTACGGATTTGGAGAAGAAAAGAGGTAAGTTTTCCGATTTCGTTCTATGAATTAATTATCTAGGGTATACCAAGATGTTATTAAGGTATTGATAATGTAAATTTATGGTTTGGATCATCCCAAATGTTATCAAACAGCCCCAAAATTTTAGCCACGCTACGGAAGCTTCCGAGGCAAGTTTTGGTGAATTTCGAGAAAAGTAAGGTTTTCTCTTTCAATTGAAGTTTATGAGGTTTTTATGGGGTATTTTAAATATATTAAATAATGATGGAATTGGGAAAAAAATGTATAAGGATGCTTGACGTTAGAAACAACTAAATGGAAGTCATAGTAGTTAAATCAAAGTCGCGTAGTGTGTTGTCGTTGTGGTGATGCAGTTGCAGCTGGTTGGGTTGCGTGTTATAGGGATTTAAATTATTTTAGAAAGGGTGTGGTTTCTGCTAGTTGAAGCCACACGACCCCCCATTTGGTATGGTTATAAATTTTATGAAATAAGGGTTAAAGATTCTATTTTCGTATTGTAGTTTGGGACTAGTTGTTTGGAGTTTGTATTGTGTAAGGTTGAAGTAATTTACTTATAAATATGTGCTTCTGGTTGGTTGTTGATATTGTGGCTGAGTAAAATCTCGGGGATGGTGTATTTACAGGGGAAATGCTGCCAAAATTTCGATAGATAAAATGTTAGTTTAGGATGAGAATCTTGGATATCTACGGCTAATGTTTACATTCGTTAATATTGTTATAGATTTTTTTGGAAGGCCAAGAGTTAAGTGGGATTGACTAAGAAAGTGGACAAGGTCTGTGAGGCTTACCCTTTTCTTCAAGGCATGAACCCGATGTTATGGTTTTATAAGTGCTTCCATTTTTCTTTGTTTTCAAAAGCTAGGTGTCAATGGTCCCAAAGAAATGACTACTTTTCTTATAACCCGTCAATGTTTTCCAAAATGTCTATAGTTTCCCAAAACAAAGGTTTACAATATTACAAGCTTTTATGACAATAACGATGGATATAATTTACAACGAAATTGATGATGTCGAGGATGAGAATATGTCTATGTTGGCTACGATAAGAATGACATCATGTCTGAAAGGTGCTTGATATGACTCTCGTCTTGATTTTGAATAATAGTCTCATCTTATAGCAATTGCTCCTTTTAGGTGAGACAAAGCGACCATGGTTAGTCCATAATATAATCGGAGGTTACCGACCTTCTGTCACTCCGATAAATACATGACTTTCATTGGGCTCTCATGCATGCTGTCTATATGTATATGTATATGAATATGTATATGCCGGATATGGGGAAGGGCCATATGTTGCGCTATAGATGTATTGCCACCTGGTTAGTTGGCGTAATTTTCATCCTGGATGCGCGATGCCCAGACACGGGAAATATGTGGGCGAAATGACATGTTCTATTTTCTATGTATATGAAAAAGAAATGTTTTTAAAGGAAAAGACAAACATGCATGTCATCCGGCCTAAAAGGCACTCATATGTACAGGTTACTCTCTTATCTCACTATATGTTCTATGATTCTATAATATGGTTGTTCATACCTTATGTTCTTTATTATGCTGATTTCCATGCCTTACATACTTGGTACATTACTTGTACTGACCCTCTTTTCTCCAAGGCCTACATTTCATGTCGCGCAGGTACTCCCAGATGAATAGAAGCTATTATAGAAGATGTTGTAGCGGGGTTAGCAACTCCACTTGTTCCTGGAGTGCTGCAGAGTCAGAGCATATGTGCTATGATGTTTCATTCGAAGTTAGAGACTTTGCAGATAGAGTCGTGGGTATAGAGTGTCAGCTTTGTAAGCGGCGTCATCAGCCGATATGTTATTATGTTGTATGTCATGAGTTTTATGGGATGACAAATTTTGGAAAGCAAGATTCACAAAGCTTAGCTATGTTTTTCATTTCTTTTTGATGTACAAGTCTAAAGAGATTAAGTATGTAATATGAGGTAGCGGGTTCTCTCAACTCCGAGCATGGGGTCGGGTTCCCATCATACCCTATTAAGATTGGGTGTAAAAATAAAGCCCCAAAATGTTAACAAACAGCCCCGAAATTTGAGCTGCACTAAAGGAAATTCTGAGGCGAGTTCTGACAAGTTTTGGTGAGTTTCGGGTAAGGTAAAGTTTTCTCTTTCGAACTAGAGTTTATGATGTTGTTATGAAGTATATTACATGTCTTAAATAAGGTTTTAATTGTAAAAAGTGTATAAGGATGCTTGACATTGGAAATAAACTAAATTGAAGTGGTTAGAGCTAAATCAAAGTCGAGTAGTGGGTTGTCATTGTGGTGTTGCGGGTGTAGATGGTTGGGTTGCATGTTTCAGGTCTTCAAAGTGTTTTAATAAGGGTGTGGGTGCTTCAAGTTGCAGCCACACGACCCTCCGTTTGGTATGGTTAAAGATTTTGTGAAACAAAGATTAAAAACTCTATTCTTGTATCGTAGTTTGAGCTAGTTGTTTGCATCTTGTATTGTGTAAGGTTGAAGTAATTTACTTGTAAATATGATGCTGGTTGTTGTTTTTGGTATGTTTGTTAACATTTTTGCCGAGTTAAAATCTCGGGGATGTTGAAGTAATAGGGGAGATGCTGCCAAACCTTTTGTAGATTCGGAACTAGTAACAAACTAGTAGAGGGTAATGGATAAGGAAATAACTCCTATGCGTACTTGGGTGTAGAGTTGGAAATTGGAATGTGAAATTTAATTAAACTTAGTATTAGTTTCATGTTAAATAGGTTCAAAAGATGATGAGGAGAACGTGGTTAAGAGTAGCCCTTAAGAGGTATGTGAAGTTACCTTCTTCTTTTGGCATAAGTATGTAAAGCTACCTTTCTTCTCTCTTGTTATGTCTTTGACATAAGTTATGATGTTATGATGAAATATTTATGGTATTGATTCCCTTTATGGTCCAAGTGTGACATATGTTACTACCTAAGGATTGGGTCGTATGTTCCACGGCACATATGTATAAGACGACTACATGAGGGAAAGTAGAGAGTATGTAAAGCAGTCCCTTCTTTATTTTGGAATGTCTTAGAGTTAAGTAAAGATTAATATGAGCTTTGGGGGTAATTCCATTCATAAGTCTCGAGGGTGATTCATGATTCCGGTTCTTAGAGATTCTCCGATAGTTAATGTTCTTGACTTTGATAAATTATTTTGTATCATCTCAATTCATGCCTATGGTTCCTAAGGCTCTTTTGGTATGATCAATAGTGATATTGGAGGGACGATTGATATGACTATCGTCCTGATTTCCAAACGACAATTCGTCTTTATTACTTCATTGAGTCTTTGACAATGTTTTAAATTACATATGGTTACTCACTACTCTACTCGTGTATACCGTAACCCTTCTATCATTGAGTCCCGGGCTGGGTACGTAATCATGCGCAGTTCACTGCATTATCCACCGAGTCCCTCACTAAAGGGTTGGGTACGCTATATGAGGAAATGATAATGCAATGAAATGAATAACGTACCGAGTACCTTACTAAAGGTTCAGGTACGCTATATGAGGAAATGATAATGCAATGACATGAATGACTCACCGAGTCCCTCACTAGAGGGACGGGTACGTATGTATATATATGTGATTACATGATTATTCACCGAGTCCCATAAAGGGCTGGGTACGATATATGATGGTATGATTATTATGAAAGTATGATTATTTACTGAGTCCCACAACGGGTCGGGTATGAAATATGACTCTGAGATGCATGACTTCATTTTATAAGACGCAGGTATAGTGTTTTATGAGTTTTTATATTGTTCCCTACATTCCTATATCAATTGTACTCCCTTTGCGGTATTTTATGCTTTACATACTTAGTACACAGATCGTACTGACCCCCTTTCTTCGGGCTGCTTTTCATGCCCGCAGGTACAGACGCACAGTTTGGAGACCCACCAGCTTAGGACTTCTATCAGCAAGTTTGGGAGAGCTCCATTATATCGGAGCTTAGTTGTGGTGCTGGTCCCTTGACATATATATTTGTTTTGTTCGTTCAGGGGGTACGGCTGGGGCCCTATCCCACCTTATGTTACTGTTCTTACTCTTAGAGGTCAGTGGACATGAATGTGGGTTGTATCTGTATGTATGTGTAGTTGTGCCTATTAGACTAATGTTTTGGACGTCCCCTTTGTCATGGAAGACTTGTCGGCACGCGTGGTTTTTATTATGGGACGACCCTATATGTTACGATAGCCTCATCAGCTTATATGACTCAAACAGGGGACAAGTTTATTTATCATTAGCAGGGGTGTATGCGAGTGTCCAGTTCGGACACCCGTCGCCGCCTATGGGGTTCGGTCGTGACAAAAGCCATATCACCCATCACAACATACCATAAATACTGCACAAAAGTTATGGGAACGGGTAAAAAAGTTAAATTCACACAAATGCAAGTAAATGACCACGAGGGTCATTACAACATACACTACTACAAGAATTTTCATCATTAAAAGTAAAGAAAATGAAGTACCTCAAGGCTAAAAAAAGTGAGGATATTGGGTTCGTATGTAAAGATGGCATCCCAAATATCCTCCTTAACTAGATGATGCCTCCACTGAACCTTCACTGATGGGATCTCGTTAGACCTCAACTTTCTAACCATCTTTTCTAGGATAGCCACATGCTCCTCATCGAATGCCAAATACTTATCAAGCTTAACCCAATTCCACTAAAGCACGTGAGACTCACATAGAACATACCATCTCAACATAGAGACAGGGAAAATAGGGTGAACACCCAAAAGAGCTGGAGGTAAGGCTAACTCATAATCCACCTCTCCAATCCATCTCAAAATCTCAAAAAGGCTAATAAACCTAGGGCTAAGTTTACCCTTCTTCTTGAATCTCATTACAACCTTGATAGGTGACACTCCTAGGAACACACAGCTATCAACCATAAACTTTAAAGCCCTTCGATCAGCATAACTCTTCTGCCTACACTGGGCAGTATAGAGTCACTCCTGGATCATGCAAACACTATACATAGAATCATCCAACAAATCAGTGCCCCATGACCTAACCTTTAAAGCATTAAACCATCCCACCAGAGATCAATGTCTTACCATACAATTCCTTGAATGGAGCAATTTGAATACTCAAATAGTTGTTGTTATTATATGCAAACTCCGCCAATGCCAAGAACTGGTCCTACTGACCTCCAAAATCAATAACACAGGCCTGAAACATGTCCTCCAAGATTTGAATAGTCCTCTCAAACTGATTGTCAGTCTGTGGGTGAAACGTCATGCAAGTCTCAACTCTGGTACCCAACTCCTATTAAATAGACCTCTAGAAATATGAAGTAAACTTAGTATCATAATATGAAATGATAGACATAGAACCCCATGCAAATAAACAATCTCTCGAATATAAATCAAAGCCAACCACTCTGAGCTGTAGGAAGTCTGAACCAATAGAAGGTGAAGCAAGCTTGGTCAATCTATCCACAATGACCCAAATAGAATTAAATCTCCAAAATTTATGTGGAAATCCTACCACAAAGTCCATAGCTATCCTCTCCCACTTTAACTCAGGAATGGGTAGCTATTGGGTCAAACTAGCTAGCCTCTAGTGCTCGTACTTCACTATGTGATAGTTCAAGCACCTAAATATAAATGCTTCCATATCCCTCTTCATTCTACACCACCAATAGTGTTTCCTTAGTTCACGATACATATTTATCGCACTAGGATGAATTGAGTATCTAGAACTATGGGACAACTCTAGAATCAACCCAACCAAGTCTCAAACTCTAGGAACACAGATACGACCCTCGATCCTCAAAGAACCCTCCAGATCTAAGTTCACCTTCCTAGACTTACTGCTAAGCACCCTATCTTGAAACACTTTTATCCTCGGGTCCTCAAATTGTTGTGCCTTAATCTGCTCCATCGAAGAGGATCTAGCCTCCACACAAGCAAGAACTTTGTTCGGCTTAAACATTTCAAGGTTAACCATCTAGCTATCTAAGCATTGAATGTACAAAGCCAAACTCCCCATACTCATCATCTTCCAGCTCAATACATCTGCTACCACATTTGCTTTGCCCGAGTGATAGAGGATCGTAACATCATAGTCCTTTAGTAACTCTAACCATCTATGCTATCTTAGATTAAGTCCTTCTAGCTAAAGATGTATTAAAGAATATAGTGATCGATGAATATCTCACAATAAACTTCATACAATACGTGCCTCAAAATCTTCAACACAAAGACTACTGCCGTGAACTCCAAGTCATGAGTGGGGTAGTTCTTCTCGTGAATCTTCTGCTGCCTAGAGGCATATGCAATAACTCTGCCCTGCTGCATCAACATAAAATCCAAATGGACACCGAAAGTATCACAGTAGACTGTAAACTCAAAGCACTCAATAAGAAAAGAGAGAGAATGAACACTCAAGTCAACAAGTCCTTGAGCTTCATCAAGCTTGCCTCACACTCTTTAGACCACTAGAAAGGGACATTCTTCTGAATCAATTTAGTCAAAGGTGTTACAATCGAAGAAAAACTTTCCGCAAACCCCCTTAGTAGCTTGCTAACTAGATGAAACTGCGAACATCGATAAGAGAAATAAGCTTTGCCCAATTATGCACTGCCTCTATCTTTGCCAAATCCACCATTATCTTATCATTGGACACTACGTGCCCTAAGAATGTCACAAACTCAAGCATAAAATCCCAATTAGTGAATTTGGCATACCATTGCTGATCTCACAAGGTTGGAGCAAAATCCTCAGATGTTGCTCCCTACTCCCGAAGTAGACTAGAATGTTATCGATGAACACTATCAGAAATGAGTCCAAATAGAGCCTAAAACATAGTTCATCAACTCTATGAACGTTGTCTGGGTATTAGTCAACCCAAAAGTCATGACTAGGAACTCATAATGGTCGTATCAAGTCCTAAAAGTAGTATTTGGGATGTCCACCACCATAATCCTCAATTGGTGGCAGCCCAATCTCAAGTATATCTTAGAGAACACCGTTGCACCCTGAAGCTGGTTAAATATACGGCAATGGATACATGTTCTTGATGGTCACCTAGTTTAGCTGTATATAATCAATACCCATGCGCAAGGTACTAGCCTTCTTCTTCACGAACATAATAGGAGCACCCTACAGAGACACACTAGGTCTAATGAACCCCTTACTTAAGAGGTCCTGGAGCTACTCCTTAAGCTCCCTCAACTCAGCTGGAGCCATTTCATAGGGTGGGATAGACATTGGTTGTATTCTTGGCTCAACATTAATGCTGAAATCATTATCGCGATCAGGAGGAAGACTAAATAGATCAGTAGAAAACACATCAAAAAACTCTCTAACCACTAGAACGTACTCAATAAAACAAGTGTCAGAACTAGTATCACGAACATAAGCAAGATAGGCTAAACACCCATTTTCTACCAATCGTCGTGGCCTTAGAAATTAAATCACACCCCTCGGCATGTGTCTATTTATATCCATCCACATAATCGGAGGGATACCAGATATACTAATGTAACAGTCTTAGAAAAGTAATCCAAGACCACATATGATGAGAACATAGACAATCCATACCTAATATCAAGTCACAATCCATAATAACCAATATAATCAAGTTTTCCCAAGTATCATACCCTAAGATAGACCTCACATAGGATCTATGAACTATATCTACTACTAAAGAATTACCTATAGAGGTAGCTACATACACAGGCACATGCAAAAGATCACATAACATATCTAAACACAGAGCTAATAGTCAAACACATATGAATAAGTAAACCTTGGATCAAACAAAACATAAGTAGGCTGATGAGAGACAAAGATCATACCTATGATGATGTCATCTGAAGTCTCCACCTCTGTCCTGCCTAGAAAACACATATATATGGTCGTGTCCGCCTTGATCGGCCGACTTGCCTGATTGAGGACAACATCAAGTACCCTAGGGACCACCCCTGCTACTTTGTGCACCACCTCTAATCGACTAAAGTGGAGACCTAGAGGCTTGAACATATTGGCCTTATCACTTATGATGACCGATTATGGTACGATTTCTTGTAAAATAGACTACCATACAACACTCATAACATCCCCTACTAGAAGCAATCTTCTAAGATGACTCGGTTGAACCTGATTGACTACTACGAGTCAAATACCACGAATGTGAACCCTAAGAATTCTGACTGAAAGCTCGACTACCTAACTACTAACACCCACAAAACCACCATCTGTAATCTATAGAACTATCTGAACTGACCTACTAGGTTGAAACATTTACAAGTAACCTCTACATAGGAAACCCCTACCATAGGACTGAGACCTATTTAAATCACCATGATAGAAGAGCCTCTTGTCCCTGCCTTTATAGGCCAGTGATGTATCCTATCAATGGTGTGTGTATGTAGACTATTTAAATGAATGAACAACCCGATACTACTATTTACTTTGGATCCAACCTAAGGGGTAATTACAACCCTCTACCAAATTGACGTACCCGCTCGTCCTCTCTCGTTATAAGCATAGGTGCATGCTTGGCTAACTCATGGAACAACATCTCATACTCCAAAATTAACTTTGCTCCCTCCAACAAGTTTTTAAACTCATCCCATAACTGATCTCTCAAGCAGCGAGGCACATACTTCTCTAAGAAAACCTCAAAGAACTAAGACCATGACATTAGAGGTGACCTAGCTGGTCTACACTCAAGAAAAGACCCCCACAAATACTTTAATGACCCATCTATCTAGAAAGAAGTAATCGACCCTATACGACTCAACCAACTTAAGGTTATGCAACATCTCCGGGAAACTAACTAGAAACTCATGGACATCCTCGCCCGCAATATTTGAGAACCTGTGGGGACCTAACCTGATGAACTCTCCTATAATCGTTTTCTCATCAGAAGACATAACTGACCTAACTGCCATAACAGGAGCAATTTTTGTAACTGACTAAACCACTAAGCGAGGAGTTGCAGTAGCAGGTTGTACTCCTGGTCCCTGCCTGGGTGGAATTCTACACTTTATCTCTAACCTAAAGACTAGCTAAATTAATAGGAAAGGTCCCTCGCCTAGGATATACCCTCCATGAAATTGAAAATCCTAGCCATAGTGTCCTGCATAATCGGTATGGCAACAAATCCTGGTGGAGGCTAGGCAAGTCCCATACCATCTAGTTGATGGTGATCCTGCTCAACCTCTATAATAGGCTCTGGTGATGGTGCCCACTCTTGCTCTTGAGATGGTTTTATATCTTGTGTTCTTCCTCGACCTCTAGGTAGACCTCAACATTTACGCCTAGCTAGGTCTCTATATTCAAGTGCAGGAGGCTTTCTCCCACCCGCGAATAATTTCTTCCTAGCCATCTGGAAAAGAATGAAACAAATGCACTCAAAAGTTTCTTAAGTCAAGAAAGCACGATAATTAACAAGACAACTGAAATATTTCTATGTATGTCCTATAACCTCTCGAAGATAAGATACATACTTCATTATACCGATCTGCGAGACTCTACTAGAAACTTTCTCTTATACTAGAAAGACCAATGAAGCTAAATCTTTGATACCACCCTATCACAACTCGAAATTTGCGTCATGATAGCTCTTACTATAAACCCCCAATAAGCAAGCCAAAATTTAAAGCAAAAGACAAAAACATTAATTAGACAGAGAAAAATCAAAAAAAAAATTGAAAACTACATAAGGCCCATTGCATAGATATGTAAATATGATATAAAATATATGAAAGGGCCTAAAAATGACTGAGAAAGACAAAATTATAAAAAAAAATGAACCGTAGACCTGGTGTCACTAGTACAAAAGTGTCTAAGTACAGAAAGTCTATATATATCAAGTCTGTTTAATCAAAATACAAAATACAAAGACAAATACAAAAGAAGAAAGGCAGAAAATCTCCAGATTCCAAGAGCTCATCACAATCCAAGTCTGCGACTACCACAGAATATCCAAAACCCAGCAAGGATGGATCATACTATAACACCCTAATTTTCTTTTTATGTTTTCTTCTAAAAGATTGTCATGTGATTTATGTTATCTATGAAGTTCTATATGAGTAGCGATTGTTGGAAATAGGTGGCGTCCTGGGGACTGGACACGTATCACCCCTAGGGGATGCCATGTGTCACCTTCTAAGGAGGTGTATATATGTATATCTTGATGACTAAGAATTAATTTTCTTTAGCCTTACACTTAGAAATTTGAGAGGAAATTTTAGAGAGCAAGAGAGAGTAGCTACGGCCCTTGTTGTTGCCAAGGTAAGGCCTCCAATTTTGCTCCATAAATTAATTATCTAAGGTATTCTTCGATTGAGTAACGGTGTTTAACAATATAAAATTTATATTTGGGGTAGCGAGGAGGTTCTTTTTCTTGTTAACAAACCCGTTTTTGGGATGGGACAGTTGTTACTAATATTAGTATAACTCCTTATGTAAAGCTTCATTTCGAGTGATTCAAGATGTTTTGGAAATCTATTTCATAGGGATATAACTTTCATTTAGGCTCTAAAACTCAATTTTGCCTTTATTTTCTCGAAAAAGGGGGATGAAGTATAGGGGAGGTGCTGCCCAGATTTTGTTTTGGAAATCCTATATGGACTGCTGTTGGTATTTTGGCCATATCATTTTGTACAGAATTTCTGTAGGAGTGATTCAAAATTGTATGCGACCCTATGACACATGTCTATAACTTTCATAGAGGACACAAAGCCTACTTCCCCTATTTATCCCTTCGAAACTGAGCAACAATACAAGATAGTAGGTTGTCCAAAACTCTTATTTTAATAGTTTGGGCTGATTTTCATTGATTTCATGTTTGGTTTTGATAAGATGAGATTGTTAAACTTAATTAGGTATTTTATTGTGTATTTAAGGTGTATATGCTCTTATACAAGCTAAGGAGAATTATTTGACGAAGTGGACTTTGGTTGGTCTATGGCGTAGATGAATTGAACTCCTCGATTTGTGGTAGAACTTGTTATGTGCTAAAACGCCAAGGTTCGTGTATAAACATGAAGTTGGAATATTTTAGTTTTCGAAATTTGAAGCATCTTGAGGGGTTATTTTCTTAATCTTTGTCTTATATCGTGGTATGATTATTATCTCAAGTATTACAAAACTTTCGCTAAATCGCCCATTGGTACAAATTGCTTGATTATTTTGCATTCTTATTGGGACTTTGTCCTTCTTGTTACGGTGACTTATCATTGATATTGGTATGCCTCTCGATTCGGATCTTGTCCATCTTAAATTTGGATTTATATTTTGTCTTGACGATGGGGTTTCGTCCATTTTCGAGTACGAGTGGAAAGCCACTTTCAACATGGTTCTTGATTCTCTTGGTATTGGGTGACGACCCTTTTTGATTTTGGGACTTTGGTCCTTCTTGATATTGATTGTTCTTAGTGTGAAGGCATCACGTACCTATTAGGCAAAATTGATTATTTGACAACTCTTTCGAATTGAATTATAAGTTTCTTAATACTTGAGCCTTCGAATATTGATATTGATTTTGAAACTCTTCAAGGTTTGTATTCGATACTTTGATATACTTGCTCACTTGGTCTTACTTTTACCTTATTGATCCACTTGCGATGAATAAGGGAATTGAAGAGTTTAATGGCTCCAATCTCAAAGCTTATACACCACTAAGCTTTATGCTTAGCGATAGTTATTTTCTATCAAAGGTAATGTGCGGGACGAGATGTGAAGCTGTCCATTTGGAGTAGACTTTTTGGAGACCATGTGAAGATCACATCTACATACGTATCGAGTTTTGTAAATATTTTGGGGACTTGTACAAGATACATGTGGCACTTATGTATGATATTTTGAAGGCTTGTGAAAACAAAACTATATGCTTGTAACTTGAACAGGGTGACTAGTTTTGCTATTTTTGGAGTGTGCTCTTTATTCAAGTCATGCCATGTGCTGGGTTTATACTTTGACTTATCATTATGCACGAAGGAAGATAATAGTTTTGTGATAATTACTAGTTTGAGTTTTGTGTATTTTTTGGACCCGCAATGGTGTTGAATTGGAAATAGAATTTCAAAACAAGTTTTCTAAATGTGTTGACTATTTGAGATTATAAAAAAAGAAAAAAAACTATCTTTCGCTTCGTAAGTGGCATCCACCCAAAGGGGATGCTTCACATACTAAGAGTTGCATCAGAAAAATATGCATAAGTATAGTATGAGTACCAAAACACGGGGTACTCAGTAGGCATCATAGGTCGATCAAGCGTACATAGATCATATATATATATATATATATATATATATATATATATATATAAGTAAAATAGTGCTAATACTATGGTTTTTAACAATTCAAAGAGCTATAATCAAATACCAACGATAGTGAAAATAAGCTACTAATAAGGGTGGAAAGTTGTACTAAGCTTAACTTGAGTACCAAGACCCTTCTGAACGATCTTCAAAACCAAAAAGTAAATTGAGTACATCTATTTGAAATGATAGACAATGGATCACCATGCAACTTAACCAAATCCTGAATGTAAAGTAGATTCCTCGACTGAATAAGAAGTCTTAACAAGAAGAAAATATGCCAACTTAGTCATTTAGTCTTCCACAACCCAAATTGAATCATGATGATTACACGTATGAGGTAAACCCATAATGAATTTTATATTCAAATCTTCCCACCTCCAAGTAGGAATGATAATATCTTGAGTCAAACCTCCTAACTTTAATGCTGAACAACTTGCTAGCAATTTGGACACTTAGCCATAAATTCTGCAATATCTTTCTTCATGTTATTCCACCAATAGACTTCCCAAATCACGATACATCTTAGTGGATCTCGGGTTAATAAAATACCAAGAACTGTGAGCTTCTAATAATATTTGTTTCCTCTAACCATAATATTCAGAACACATAAGTTCCCTTGGTAATGAAGCACAACACAATCTCCCTTAGGAGAAAACCTCAATAGATGTTTTTGAAACCGATTTCTTCAATTCAATCAAAGCCAGATCACTATCTTATTTTGCCTTCAAATCCAACATAAGAGACGATTTTGATCCATTTTGCACATTAATACTACGATCCTCGAAATCAACCAAATGCACACCCAAATGAGCTAGTTGGTGCACATTATGAAACAAATCTTATTTTTCATCCTTAATGTAAGAAATACTATTCATAGATAATCTATTAAGAGCATTGGCAACAACAGTTTCCTTTCTCAGATGATAAAGAACACTCATGTCATAATCTTTTCAATAATTCAAGCCATCTCATTTGTCAAAAATCCAAATCCTTTTGCTTAAAAATATATTGCAAACTCTTATGATCGGTGAGAACATCCACATGACCACCATAGAGATAGTGACTCCATATCTTCGAAGAAAACACTGCCGCCGCTAACTCCGAATAATGAGTTGGATAATTCTTTTCATAAACCATAAGTTTCCTAGAAGAATGGATAATAAACCATAAGTTTCCTAGAAAAATAGGATATCACCTTACTATTTCACAACAAAATACAGCCAAGACCAATCCTCGAGGCATCAAAATAGACGAGAAAACCATCGGATCCTTCCAGTAAAGTTAAAAGTGAGGCTAAAGTAAGTTGATTCTTCAACTCTTGAAAACTCATCACATGATTCTGACCATTGAAATTTCACCTTTTCCCAGTCAAATTAGTCAAAGGAGAAGGAATAGAGGAAAATCCTTCCATAAACCATCTATAATAATTGGCTAAACTCAAGAAACTCCTAATATATGAGAGAGAAAGAGAATAGATCAAGATGTCATCGATAAACACAATAAAGAACATATCCAAATATTGCTTGAACACCCTATTCACCAAATCCATAAAAGTTGTAGGAGCATTCATTATCCAAAAGACATAACCAAAAATTCATAATGAACATATCGAGTCCTAAAAGACATCCTCGGATTGTCATATTCTCTCACTCTAAGCTGATGATAACCCGATTGATGAGCAATCTTCGAAAAGAAACTAGCACCCTAAAGCTGATCGAACAATCATCAATTCTTAGGATGAGATACTTATTCTTGATCGTGACTTTTTTGAACTATCGATAATCAACGCACATGCAGAAAGAACCAGCTTTCTTTCGAACAAAAAGGACCGGAGTACCCCATAAAGAGATACTCGATCAAATAAAACCCTTATCCAAAAGGTCCTTTAACTGATGTTTCTTCTCCATAAGTTCTGCTGATGCTATTCTTTAAGTAGGAAAAGAGATAGTTTGGTTAACTAGAAGAAAGTCTATGACAAAGTAAATTTTCCTTACACGAGGAACTTTAGGAAGATTATCGAGAAACACTTACAAAAACTCATTCACAATAGGAACTGACTAAATAGTAGGGATTTTAGAATTTGTATCCCTAACCCGAACTAGATAATAGATGCTACCTTTAGAAATCATCTTTCTAGATTTAAGGCACAAGAAAAACTGACCCTTAAAACACTGAGTTATTACCCTTCCACTCTATGACAGGTTTATTTGGAAATTGAAATGTAACTACTCAGGTTGTATTGTCTAGGACAGGTTCATTCGGAAACTAAAACTTAACCACTCAGGTTCTCTAGTCAATACAGCCATAACAAGCATGAAGTCAATCCATACTAAGAATAACATTGAAGTACGTCATGTCTAATTCTACCAGATCAACTGAGGAGATTTTCTGAAAAGATGAGACCGTGCAATTTCTGAAAACTAATTTAGCAAAAACTGAATATCCAATAGAAGTAAAGACTAAGAAAGGTTATAATAGGATTTCGAGACTGACATCAAACTTCATAGAAACATAAGGAGTCACAAAGTAAATGTTCACTCTAATATCAAATAAAGCATAAACATCAAACTAAAAGGCTCATAGCATACTAGTGACCGCATCAGCGAAATCCTCCTAATCATGTCAAGTTTGTAGAGCATAAAACCTATTTTGATGTTGTCCACCAAAACCAGACGAAGTACCTTGCTAAGAAAGGCGACCTAAAGAATTATGATGAGTTTGTTGAAGACCATACTTACCCTTGCTAGCAACCAAAAGGAAATCTCTCAACTTATAACCCAACTTACCATAACCATAACATGTATCCAAACCGGCTAAAAATCGCCTTGATGGTTCTTCACATACCTCCTACATGCGGGGACAATTTCACCACTTGGAGAAACCCCTTGAGGCATAGGGTTAGACACCCTATCCTTGTTGAACTTATGAACCGAAGAACTAGATGAAGTCAAGCTGGTCAATTTCTGTCAAAATTAAGAATGACCACCACCGTCGGACCTCTAATGAGAGTAATCACCACTATCTGTCCTTGACCTCTTAGTATCTGTAGCCCATTCCTTAAACTTCTCCTTCTCAATTTGTTGAGTATGAGTCATCAACCTCGAGAAATCTATTTCCTTGGTCAACATAGTATTTCTACATTCTTTGACCACTATTTTTGAGACACCGGAAACAAACTTGCTCATCTGAGCTCTAGAGTCGGTAACCATAGCTGAATCATACTTAGACAATTGAGTGAATATCAAATCATCTTCCTTCACACTCATATTCCTTGTTTCAAGTTAATTAATTCTTGCACCTTTGCCTCTCTCATCTTAAGGAAAAAGAACTGGTCTAGAAAAGCACCCTTGAACTTATCCCAATCTAAAGGATCTGCATCAATAGCCCTCTCTTATTATCATTGAGTAAACCACACTTGAGAAGCTCCTATTAATTTATAAGCGTCCAAATTTTCCCTTTACACCAAAGTCACACCTATGATATCCATAATCTTATGGATTCCCTCAACAAACTCATGTGGATCTTCATCCACCTTTGAACCATGGAATTTTGAAGGATTCATTTAAGTGAAGTATTGAACCCTAGTTTCCACCGTACACATATTTAGATTCATGGGATCTACAACCTCAAAACTAGCATAAGTAATCATAGCTTAGGCAAGAACTTAAAAGTAGCCCTAAACTCAACATGAGTGACTTGCTCAGCCAAAGAATCAACCAAATCTTGAGGTGTTTGTTGCATTCCTTCTCAACGAAGCTCCTTTTGGAGACATTATTATGAAATGCATAGAGTTCAACTCTAACACACAATGGAGAGTATGAAAGAAATGAAGTTTCTTAAATGACTCATACCCTCCTATTCATAGATATGGCGTACTTCAAACTGATGAATAAGACTCTACTCAACGTATCTTGTCAAACACGCAGGACTCTTTAAAAACTTAATGCTCTGAATATTAAGTTTGTCACGATCTAAGCTACCTTCTAGTTGTGACATGGTGAATAGGATCTAAAAGACCCTAAATAAGCCACATGACATAAGCATGACACTAAGATGACAACATAATCAAATCAATAGAAAAGAGGAAGATAAGTCTCAACATAGTCTGATATAGAATAATAGAAAAATCTTATACAACTCAATATACACAGAATCATCTAATATTCGAAAGCCTCTATCATAGATGAGAACCTAGAACACGTCTCTAGCTATCTCTAGCATAAGGAAAACTGAGTAAAAGTCTAAACTGAGTGTCATAAGGACGTCCGTGGGATTTAAGGACTTGCCAAATACTAAAAAGTCTGATACGAGTCTGTACTAACCACGGGCCTGATGAAAAGTATCATGACCTATATTATAAAATAATATAGGCAAAAGTATGTTGTATGTACTGAGTATGAGGAAAGCTGAATGAACCTAAATAATATAGCATAATAAGCCTGAAAACATAATGATGCAAAGACCAAGCTATAACATAACATAATTTGAGGAATCTGAGTTAAAAACATAATACATAGTCAATGCAATATTCGTAAGAAAATGATGAGCTTAACATAAGATAAAGTATTTATGAGAGATACCATTAACCAATATAAACCATGCGAGATATAACATGGAGTCCAGAGTCATTTCAACACCAAAAAGAGACTATCCTACTTGCTAAGTAAGTACCATAAACATGAGCTATTGTAGAACTACTAGCTTAAGCTGATTTGTCCAATTGGAACATCCAATGGGGCACGTAATTATAGGACAAGGGGATTTCTTCTAAAGAATTCCACCTCTACTGATGAGTGAGCCTTCATCCCAAAGTCCTCTTGATGCTAAGTATACTCTTAATGAAATATCATACATAAATATATCATAGTCTTTGAAAATGGTAAGAATCTAGTAATATAAAATTCATCATAAAATACTTACATCATAAGAATAGCTCCTTTCAACATAATCATGATTTTATAACATTCTCATAAGAGACATTTATCTAAAGTATCTCAATCATGATAACCTTTTGATAGAAAATCACACTTCAATCAGAAGTGGCTAATCATGGAAATCCTTCATAATGAGAATACTTCACTATGAAGCAACCTAGTTTTCAAAAAAATCATATTGATAGTTCATTCAAAAGCATCATTGAATCATAGTTTCTTCAATTCATTATGCATGCTTACAGTTTCAAAACTTAATTTTAAAATCAACATATGAATATAGTGTGGGTTCATGTAAGAAAAATTAAAAACATGTCATTAAGATCAACTCATGTATAATACGATCAATAGAAATGAATAAATTATAAATTTATTGAACCCATAATATAATCATAGAAACCTAGATATTTGGAAGAAATCATAAAGAGAATTAGAAGATTCTTTAGGATTCCATGGATGAAAAGGGATCCATAAATGAAATTTTCACATACCTTAATTGAAATCGGAAGAAGAGACTTGAATCCTTGAAACCCTAACTTGGTTGAAGAAGAAGACTTGAGAGAGAAAATCCTTCAGAGCTTTTGGAGTTTTGAGTGAATGAGAGGGAATTGGGAAATTTTGAACGATTAAGGTAGTTATAAGATTTAGGAATAGGCTTAAAACCACATAGTTTAGGTATTAAAAAAAAGGAAATGACTGAAATAACTTGAGATATAACTATCGAATGGAGTTTATGGACCCTACCTACGGGTCGTAGGTATTTCTACGGACCTTTCTGTTGGCCTGTAGATCAAGGTTTTGAGACCCAATTCCTGATCACTTTCCACGAACAACTCTAAGGTACATAGATACCTTTTACTGGTGGTGGACTCTTTCATCCTGTTGAACCTTGAAATCCCACTCTCTGAATCTCACCTTACGACCATTCCTACGAAATATGAGGAAAGACATTATAACTCATCAAATACAGAAGAGCGAGAGAAAAATAATAAGAAAGCACAAAGCAAATACATGGAAATATATGGGTCAAACAACAAGGACAAACAATGAGCTAATACTACTTATGAATACTCTCAATCTAGCATAGAGAGAGTTGAGGAATCTATTATGGAATCTTCTAGCTTGGGATCTGTGATCAAGAATCTACCTGGAATTCAGTTAATTATTGACCTTGGGGAACCTCAGAATATGGATGGAACGGAGAAGAAACTAACATAAATAGACTAAAAGAGTAGATGAATGCTTATAACACTGATGATGTGCTGGTTGATAGTCTTCTGGAGGCTTTCTCTCCACAAATTAAGCATCATGATGAATATGATAAAGACTTACAGGATGTTATCCAAGAAGTGGTTGAAAAATGAGGTTTATCATGTGTTGGGAGAGGAAGAAGTAGAAATAGAAAGTCCAAAAAAAGTTGCCCCTAAAACTAAGGGGAGTCATAAAAGCTTTAACCTGATTGTTTTTATAATTAATTCCATCTTTTGGAGTATAAAGGGAGTGAGGTCTCAAAATTCCAACCATAGGCTTAAACATTTAGAGCTTAATTTATAGCTATTTTTGAACCTTTTACCCACCAATCTAAAATGGATGGATATATGAGATTCTTGGGGTTTGTGAATTATATGGATAATGATAATCGAAAAATCTAGTGAGTTTGGTATGATAATATTCTGGCTCAAGTGATCAAAATGGATGATTAATAAATGACCCTCCATATGATTACTACCAATGGTACGTTAAATTTGTTTGTTACCGTTGTTTATGCTAAGTGTACTGGTATAGAGATAAAAGACCTTTGGGTCAGTTTGGAGGATAGAAAGAGACTTGTTACAGGACCTTGGTGCATTGGCGGTGATTTTATTGTTATTTTTTATGCTTCGAAAAAGATTAAAAGTAATACTTATAGAGCTTCAAAAGGTTTTGATATTATTTCTTGTATGGATTATAGTGGTGTTACTGATGCTGGTTATATGGAATCTACCTATACATGGTGTAATAATCATTGTCCTAAAAAAAGAGTATGTATGAGGTTGGATAGAACTTTTATCAATGATAATTGGAATCAGTTATTTCAACACACTGTGATTTGGCATATCAATAGAACAAGTAATGATCATAAACCTTTGCTTCTCATGACAGCGAATAGAGCTTCAAACCAACAAAATTATATTAGATATTGAAAGGTTTTGGACTTCTGGGTCAACCAAGCTGGTTTCTTTAAGTTGGTACAAAAGTGTGGGATACGCAAATCTCTAAAAATCCCATGTGGATCTTTCAACAAAAATTTAAAAATTTAGGTAAAAATCTAAGCCAATGGTCTAAAGAGGCTATTGGAGATGTTCACCAGAAAATGGAAAAATGGATTGCTGAGATGCAAATAATGGAAGAAGAAGATCATAATCAAAATACTGACATACCATAGAGAAGCTTAATAAATCACATGCTAAGTATGTGATATGAATGATCATTCAGGAATCCATATTCAGACAGAAATCTTAGGCTAAGTGATACCAGGACGAAGACAACAATTCCAAGTATTTCCACAACACTATCAAAGAGAAGAGAAGAAAGCTCCATGTCCACAAAATCAAAAATCATAAAGAAGCATGGGTTTAGGGAGATGACAAGATTTTCAAAGTTGCCATCAGGTATTTTTTAAAAAATTTAATAAAAACCCTCCAAAAAAGGATCCTAGAATAATAAGTTGGATATGAAAGTTTGTTACCCGTGAGGACAATGATATGCTTTCACATATTCCTACTGAAATGGAAATAAAAGAAGTTATTTTTGACATGATATCTAAGATCTCACCCAGGCCAGATTGTTTCAATTGTCTATTTTACAATTGAAATATCATCAAATATGATTTATTCAACTTTGTTAGAAATTTCTTTTTTGGAGAAAAAGTAACTAAATATTTTTCTCATACTTGCCTCATTTTAATCCCTCAAGTTTAATCTCCTTCTTCATTTGATGAGTTTAGACCTATAAGCCTGGGCAACTTCTCAACTTTTCCTTCTCCATTGAATACTATGCTTAATAATCTCATCTATGTCACACAAAGTGGATTATGAGAGGAAAATTATTCATAATGTGCTCATGGCCCAAGAGATTATCCATAATATCTCTCATCAAAATCAAGGAGATAATATGGTTATCAAATTTGAATGTCAAAGGCTTATGAAAGGATGAATTGGAGTTTTATTACTACCGTACTAAAACAATTTGGTTTTTGTGATTGGTGGATTGACTCTATTAGTAGATTAATCTCTAAGGTTTGGTACTCGATTTTAATTAATGGTACTAGAAAAGGATTTTTCACCTTTTCCCATGGATGAAAGCAAGGGGACCCTTTGTCCCCCTCTTTATTTATCCTTGAATCGGAGGTCCTTTCTAGACTTCTAAACAACTTCTTTGATAATCTTACTTTTGTTCCTTATTTTTAAAGCATAAGGTTCCTAAAGTAAATCACCTTTCTTATGTCGATGAAATTTTGACTATTTTGTGGTGGTAAAAACAAATTCATTAAGTTGATTATGAATTAGATTAAGTTCTATGAGCTATATTCTGGCCAAAAGATTAATGAGCACAAAGATTTTTTATGTACGGCTCCTAAAACTTCTATTTCTAAAATCAATAGGTTGATTGATAAGACAGATTTCAAACTTAAGTGTTTTCCTTTCACCTATCTTTAATGCCCTCTATACAGTGGAAAACAGAAGCAGGAATACCTTGATGATCTGATCAACAAGATTATCAAGATAATTTCAGGCTGGTAACATAAACTCCTTTCTTATGGTGGTAAGTTTACTCTGATTCAACATATTCTTTATGTTATCGCCACCTATACTCTAGCTTCTCTAAACCCTCCAAATGGCACCATTAAGCTAATTAATAAGCATTTGGCCAAATATTTTTTGGGGGAAAACAATGATAGACAAAAACATCATTGGAGGTCATGGCCCAACTTATGTTGTCCAAAAGAAGAGGGTGGAATTGGCTTAAGAAATTTGAGTACCATAAGTGAATCACTAGCCTATAAAAACATGGTGGAACTTCAGAACTCATGCTTCTCATTAGGCCACTTATATGAATGCTAATTACTAATCCAGAGTTCATCCTGTAGCCAAGGCTAAGATCTCTAAAAAGTCTCATACATGAAAAAGGTTATTAAAAATCAGACACAATGTTGAGAATAACATTATGTGGAAAATTCATAAGGGTAATATCTCTATGTGGTGGGATAATTGGATGGGATATGGTACCCTATCTAATATCATCCCACCTACTTCTCACTATAACAAGGACAAGGCTAAAGACTTCATTCATGAGGGTGAGTGGGACTCTGATAAACAATCACACATACTTCCTCCTCGGGTTGTAAATCGGATTGTGAGCATCTCTATATGTGATCCCAATTAGCCAAATTATGCTATTTGGATTCCTAGTGAATATGGACATTTTACTACTAAAAGTACATATGTTGAATGTAGTATTACCCTAGAAAACAATGACACGAGAAACAAAATTCGGCATGGAAAAATTCCTTTCAAAATGTCATTTTGATTTGGAGATTTGTACAAAATAATCTTCCTTCTATGACACTGTTGGTAGGTTTATCGATAACATTGATTTTAGTTGTGTTTGCTATAAGAATATGAAAACTGAGACCATTAATCATATATTCTTGGATATTGATATTGTTGGCTACTTATGGAAAAATAAATTAGAGTCCCTTTGGGCATTGATATGAGGTCCTCGTCCACTATTAACCTTCTAAAGATTTGGTGGAATGTAAAGACTGTTGGGTTTAATTGATAGTTTGAATGGAAAATTCAGGGAAAAAGAAGTGGAGGGAAAAATGATATGTTCTATCTTGCTTTATTAAATAAGCTTTGGTCCCACATAGGTGGTGGAAATAAAAAGTCTCCTACTTAAAAGTAGAAGCACTCATTTATGTTGCTAAAGGGTGAAGAAGAGGGTCTCCCCTCGCGCTGTCGTCGTCGTTGCTCGCTCGGCTCGGTTTCGGCTACGGCTTCGGTTTTGGCTTCGGCTTTGGATTTGGATTTGGATTTGGATTTGGTCAATTGATTTGATTGATTGATAATCTTTTTGGACTAAATTTCCTTTAAATTTTAATTAATTAATATTATTTATTCAATTAATTAAGTGAAAAAAAATTGACCCATGACCCATGACCCATTTCTTTCCCGGATTAATTTAAAAATATTTTCCTCCATTTTTTCAATGGATTTTGAAAGGTTGCAACCTTGTCCGAAAAGTTGCAAACCTTTTCTCAATAGGCAAATCTTTTCCCAACAGGTGCCTTTTTTTATAAGGTGTAAACAGTCTATATATATCTATTAATCCTCAGAATGTTCCATACGAACTTTCTGAAATAACATCTTCTTCTTCTTTCTGCACTTCCTAAAACTCATGTGATATACAGCCTTCAAGTGGTTCGCAGTCACAAAAGATTTGCAGTACCTCTACTTTGGTGAGTAAATCATTCTATCCTGGGAGGAAAGATTCCAAAACCTCGGGTAATTTAAGGGGAATAATTTCCTTAAGGACACACTGTGTATTCAGTGGGATCGATTTTGTTCTTGCAATAATTTTTTATATACTGTTGTTATTTTCAGATTCATTCCAGATTATGTTTTTTTATTACTTTCAGAAGTTATTATTACTGTTTAATATTTTTCAATACAGTTTACTAACAATCTTAAGGAAATTATTGTTATTTTTTGTTTTTCTGATTAAACTATATTCTATTTTTGGAGACTAAAACCTGTGTGCTTTTCTACGTATGAAATACATATTCTGACTTGAAGAGTATAAAAACTTCGGTGGCATATTAAAGTTCATACTTGTACAACGATTTGAATAGTATAAAAACTTCATTGTTGTTTTTGTAAAAGGTCTGATATTCTGAAATATTAAGACAGTTTGTCTATTTTGATAGTGAAAAGAAATAACAAGTGATACTGCTATTACTTCTGCTACTGTTGCTGCAACAAGTCGCACTTCTGTGCCACCGGCAGAAAAACTAGGAAAATTTTCTAGAGCCAACTTCAAAGGATGGCAGCAAAGGGTGTTCTTTTGGCTTTCTACTCTTGGTATGCAGAAGTTCACCAACGAAGACCCTCTTGTGCCCGCTGCTGATATGCTAACCAATGAAAAATTTATGATTACTGAGGCATGGACACAGACAGATTTTCTATACAAGGGCTACATCCAAAGTGCTTTGGATGATGATTTGTACAATGTCTACAGTGCTGTGAAAACTTCTAAAGAATTGTGGGATGCACTTGAGAAGAAGTACGAGACTGAAGACGCATGCTTGAAAAACATTGTGGTTGGTAAGTTCCTAGACTATAAAATGATAGATAGCAGAACTGTTGGAACCCAAGTTCAAGAACTACAACTTATTTATCATGACCTTGTTGCTGAAGGTATGGTAGTTAATGAAGCATTTCAAGTGGCTGCGATGATAGAAAAGTTTCCTCCTTCGTGGAGAGATTTCAAAAATTATCTAAAGCACAAGCGTAAGGAAATGAAGTTGGAAGATCTTGTGATTCGTCTCAAGATTGAGAAAGATAACAAAACAACAGAAAAGAAATCGCGTGGAAATTCAACAATTATGGGAGCGAACATCGTTGAAGATGTTGCTCCAAAGAATAAGAAAAGGAAGCAACCTTTTGGAAAGAATTAGGAGAAGAACAAGAAAAAGTTCAAGGGCAATTGTTATAATTGTGGAAAAGTTGGCCACAAAGCTCCAGATTGTCGTCTTTCGAAAAAGGACAAGAGAAAGGGACAAGCCAATATGGTGGAAAATAAAGAAGGTATCGATGATCTGTGTGCAATGCTATCAGAATGCAACCTAGTAGGTAATCCCAAAAAATGGTGGCTTGATTCGGGAGCTACTTCGCATGTGTATGCAGTCCGAGAAGCCTTCTCTACTTATTCCCCTGCAGCACTTGATGCGACGATCTATATGAAAAATTCTACAACTGTTAAGATTGAAGGATATGGGAGAGTATTTCTGAAAATGACATCCGGCAAGGTGGTGACACTGAACAAAGCGTATCATATTCTAGAAATGCGAAAGAATTTGGTGTCTGTCGGCCTTCTTATCAAGAATGGATTCAAGTGTGTTCTAGTTTCAGACAAAGTAGTTGTCAGTAAGAATGAAATGTATCTAGGAAAAGGCTACCTCACTAAGGGTCTTTACAAACTAAATGTAATGGTTGTTGATGATAATAAAGTTCAAGCTTCTTCTTACTTACTTGAGTCAAATAATTTATGGCATTCACGTTTAGGACATGTCAATCATAAAACCTTGCAAAAACTGATCAACTTAAACATATTACCTAACTTTGATTGCAATAAATCAAAATGTCAAGTATGTGTTGAATCTAAGTATGCTAAGCATCCTTATAAATCTATTAAAAGGAATTCTACTCCCTTAAAATTGATTCACACAGACATTTGTGATATGAAGTCTACACCAACTCGTGGTGGAAAGAAGTATTTTATAACTTTTATTGACGATTGCACTCGATATTGTTATGTATATTTGCTTAATAGTAAAGATGAAGCAATTGATGCATTTAAGCAATACAAGAACGAAGTGGAAAATCAATTGAATAAAAAGATAAAAATGATTAGAAGTGATAGGGGTGGAGAATACGAATCTCTTTATGAAAAGATATGTTTAGAATATGGAATTATTCATCAAACTACTGCCCCCTACATACCACAATCAAATAGAATTGTGGAAAGGAAAAACCGAACATTAAAAGAAATGATGAATGCTTTATTAATAAGTTCCGGTTTACCGCAGAACTTGTGGGGGAAGCTATCCTTACAGCTAATCGAATACTCAACAGAGTACCCCACAGCAAAACACAAACTATTCAATATGACCTATGGAAAAGAAGAAAACCCAATTTGAAATATTTCAAAGTGTGGGGGTGTTTAGCAAAGTTCCAAGTTCCTTTTTCCAAAAGGGTAAAAATCGAAACAAAGACCGTGGATTGTGTTTTTATTGGCTATGCTACAAACAGCAAAGCTTAACGATTTTTGATTCACAAATCGGACAATACTAAAATTAATGTTAATACGGTAATTTAATCAGATAATGCTGAATTCTTTGAAAATATTTATCAGTTATAAAACTAAATGTGAGTCCTCAAGTGAAAGATCTAAATGACCACGAGTAGAACCAAAGAAAAGTAAACCAACCGAAGAGGATACAAGGCGTAGCAAACATCAAAGGATATCTACTTCCTTTGGACCAGATTTTGTGACATTCTTGCTTGAAAATGAGCCTCAAACATTTAAAACTGCAATGTCTTCTTCTGATTCATCATTTTGGAAAGAGGCAATCAATAGTGAGATTCAATCAATTTTAAATAACCATACATGGGAATTGATTGATCTTCCTCTTGGAAATAAACCTTTAGGATCAAAATGGATATTTAAAAGGAAAATGAAAGCTGATGGCACTATTGATAAATTTAAGGCAAGACTTGTGGTCAAAGGTTATAGACAAAAAGAAGGCCTTGATTACTTTGACACATACTCGCCGGTAACAAGAATAACATCTATTAGGGTGTTAGTGGCACTTGCAGCTATATATGGTCTTGAAATTCATCAAATGGATGTTAAGACGGCTTTCTTAAATGGAGAATTGGAGGAAGAAATTTACATGGAACAACCTGAGGGTTTCGTAGTTCCAGGTAAAGAAAGAAAAGTGTGCAAACTTGTTAAGTCACTTTATGGACTTAAACAAGCACCTAAACAATGGCATGCGAAATTTGACCAAACAATGTTGGCAAATAGATTTAAGATTAATGAGTATGACAAATGTGTTTACATTAAAAATACTCCAAATTATGAAGTCATTGTTTGTTTATATGTTGATGACATGTTGATAATGAGTAAAGACATTGCCGATGTAAATGCTACGAAGCGTATGCTTGCTAGCAAATTTGACATGAAAGACTTAGGGGTTGCTGACTTAATCTTAGGAATTAGGATCCATAAAACTCCACAAGGTCTAGCATTATCACAATCACATTATATTGAAACCATTCTTGATAAGTTCAAGTATTTAAATTTTAATATTGCAAAAACTCCAATTGATGTAAGTTTTGCACTTCAAAAGAATAAAGGTAAAAGTGACTCACAATTAGACTATGCACGAGTTTTGAGAAGTTTGATGTATATTATGAATTGTACACAACTAGATATAGCATGTTCTATTAGCAAGTTGAGTCGATTCACGAATAATCCCAATCAAACTCATTGGATGGCAATGAAATGAGTCTTAGGGTATTTGAAACACACCCAAAACTATGGAGTTAAGGCCTAGGACAAGTCATCATGGCGGTAACTCTACCTAGTAGACTATAGATCCCAAGAACTAGGTTCAAAGAGATCAAACAAAGTTATGATTGACGGTTCAACATTGTCAAATAACTCAATCAATTCTCGTGATGATGACAATGTTCAGAAATAAAGGATAAAACCTTAAGGCTTTTTAATGAGTTAATACAGCATTAAAGGTTTTTTAATGATTATCTAAGTCTGGCGGAAAATGACTAGATAGTGTTTCTATAGGAATACACATTTAGAAATCACCTATGTGAATGTGAAGTATAAGCCGCTTCAAGGGAAATGACGGTAAAGGCCCATTCTCTATGCATTCACGAAACCAGGCGGTGTTCATGGCTAAAACGAACACAACCGTGAGAACCATAGATGGTTGATGATTAATTGTGTGACTTATGTTGTCTAGTTATACAACAAATTTCGACGGTTCAAAGATATCGCACCTACCAATTGATCGAGTATATCCTATATAAGTTCACTATGGAAAGTTCAAAGGGAAACCTACTTATCCAGATGCAATTAATCTTCGCTTGTATATCACACACTTATCCGTGCATTCCTTTATCTTGTAGACATTCCCCATTCATGTGGGGGATTGTTGGGTTTAATTGATAGTTTGAATGGGAAATTCAGGGGAAAAGAAGTGGAGGGGAAAATGATATGTTCTCTCTTGCTTTATTAAATAAGTTTTGGTCCCACATAGGTAGTGGAAATGAAAAGTCTCCTACTTAAAAGTAGAAACACTCCTTTATGTTTCTAAAGGTTCAAGAAGAGGGTCTCCCCTCGCACCGTCGTCGTCGCTCACTCGGTTCGGCTTCGGCTACGACTTCGGCTTCGGCTTTGGCTTTGGATTTGGATTTGGATTTGGATTTGGTCAATTGATATGATTGATTGATAATCTTTTTGGATCAAATTTTCTTTAAATTTTAATTAATTAATATTATTTATTTAATTAATTAAGTGAAAAAATCCTGACTCGTGACCCGTGACCCGCGACCCATTTCTTTCCCGGATTAATTTAAAAATATTTTCCTCTGTTTTTCCAACGGATTTTGAAAGGTTGCAACCTTGTTCGAAAAGTTGCAAACCTTTTCTCAACAGGCAAATCTTTTCCCAACAGGTGCCTTTTCTTATAGGGTGTAAATAGTCTATATATATCTGTTAATCCTCAGAATATTCCATACGAAATTTCTAAAATAACATCTTCTTCTTCTTTCTGCACTTCCTAAAACTCGTGTGATATACAACCTTCAAGTGGTTCGCAGTCACCAAAGATTTGCAGTACCTCTACTTTGGTGAGTAAATCGTTCTATCCTGAGAGGAAAGATTCCAAAACCTCGGGTACTTTGAGGGGAATAATTTCCTTAAGTACACACTGTGTATTCAGTGGGCTCGATTTTGTTCTTGCAATAATTTTTTATATACTGTTGTTATTTTCAGATTCATTCCAAATTCTGTTTTTTTTATTACTTTCAGAAGTTATTGTTACTGTTTAATATTTTCCAATACAGTTTACTAACAAAGACTCATAATTTCATACAAATATGATTATCCATATTCTACCTATCTTGATTTTCTGGAAAATCTGAAAAATAAATGTGTTTATAAATATGGGGATCAAAAGAAGATATGGTATAGAACCATGGAAAATCAAGTATGGTGAAATTTGAAAATGTCTTTGAGAATGACTTTTCCCTCTTTTGAGATTGGTAATTCTTGGATAGATCTTCTTAACAAGGTGGAAAGCTTAAGATCATACCCAAAGTGGAAGATTGTCCACTAGAAAACCCCTAATAGAAATTGTGTTAAAATAAATATTGATGCAAGTTTCTCTTCTGGCAATGCAGGTTTAGGAGGGATCGTTAGAGATCATACAGGAAGATGATTATGGCCTTCTCCATTTCCTTTGTATGCTCTAGTAACAATCTCGCAGAAGCTTTGGTGGCTAGATTTGGAATTCTATGGTGTTTGCAGAAAGGATTTCATAATTGCTATGTTGAAATAGACTCTAAATTGGTGGTTGATATGTTAAGGAAGGGACAAGTCTCCAACTTGTAGATCAAAGGTGTTGTAGAAGACATCTTACAAGTCATTGCTAAGATGAACTGTGAAGTAAATCATTGTTAAAGGAAAGCTAATCAAGTTGCAAATGTGTTAGCCAAACATGCTGTTATTTCTAATGAAGCTCATATGTATCACGACTAGAGGGATATTCCTAAGCTAGCAGTCGGCTCATATAAATTAGACAAAATGCAAATGCCTAGTATTAGAATTAGGTATGACAAATAAAATATTTTTTTAAGTTGAGGCCTTTTCTGTTGGCTGCCAAAAGGCTTTTTTGTTCGTGGGCTTGCCCATATGCACTCTTCTGATGGAATAAATAACTCCCAGCTGGTTTGGGTGTAAAAAAAAGTCTAAAGCTATTCTTCAGGGAATGCAATGGTGCATCACTAATGGCTAGCTACAAGAATGTTGACATTGTTCTGACTCCATGATCATTATTAACATGATCAATGATTAGTCCAATGTCGACTGTCATATCATTCATCTCAATAGCAAGATTAATTTCCCTGAAGAGAAATTTAAATAAATTCTAGTATTTCTATAGAGAAGTAAATAAATTGGCAGATTATCTATATGGGTTAAAAACAAAAAAAATTATCCCTTCTTCACATAGAATTTAACTCCTTCCAATGATGTCAAAAACTAGTTGAAGAATAACATCGAAGGAACACCAAATTTTAGAATTCGAGCGAAAAGAAGGTCCTTTAATTTTGATAATGGTTAATTCGGGTCATGGTAACTGTGTTATTCATACTTTGTATCCATGAACCCTAAAGATTACCGTACTCTTATAACCAATCCCATGTACTATTGTATTGAGACCTATTTGTACAAGGATGATCAAATTGCTTATGCCTCTTATTTCTCAAGGTGGTTTGGACAAAACTAAACACACCAACGACTATGTATTTTTGCTAATATTAATACATAGATTACGCAATGCCTAACACCCACCTTTGGTGGTTTAATTTTTTTTTTAATGGAAAACACGCAGAAAATGCAAAATGTCTGTAAGAATGTTACAGGTGATAAGATAATTTCAAAATATACATATATGCTCAACACAATTGTTGGAATCTTGAATGTGTCGTCAACAAGTACTTTCTATTTTAGCTATGAAATTACCTTGGATCACATTTAATTATAAGATTCTCAAGCTGAAACCTGATATTAAATGTTTAAATATTTGTTGACAAATACCAACAATAGGGGCTTTAAAGATGAACACGCATGGGAGCTACTGCACTACGTACATCGATCAGAAAGAGCTAGCATGGGTGGTATTTTGAGGGATGATAGGGGAGAATTTGTTATGGCGTTTTACTCCCATATAACGTGTACCAGCAGTGTAGAAGCTGAAGCCATGGTTGCTCAATATGGGTTGGGAGTCTTCTTAAAACGAAATCTGAACAGCTTCCTTTTGGATATAGATTCAAAAACCGTTTTCCAATTGATTCAAGGAGATAGGCAATGCAACTACAAGCTCACTTCAATTATAGAGAAGATCCAATAAACGATGAAACATGTTGATGTTAGAGATATCACTGCCTAAGAGAGGCCAATACAGTTGCAAATCACTTGACTGAATTGGCAAACTATAGTCAGAATGGCCAAAAATTCGACTTTTTTCATCATTTCCTAACGCAGAAAGAAGCCCTATTTATTGGACAAGAGCCAACTTCCATGCATTAGACTCAACTACGACAAGGTAAACTTTCTGTTTAACTAATTTACTTGTTTAGGGATGTGTGAGTGTTATTTCATAGATACTAATCTCCTAGCCCTCTTTTTGTGAAGGATAAATTATTTTATCCATGTGTTGTATTTTCAGGTAAGGCCAAGGCTCCCTCTTTTACTTATTCTCAAGATATATAACACCCCTATTAATCAGATAAAAAATTAAATAATAAAGCATATATCCATTCTTATAAGACAAGTACACATAAATGAGTACACATGAAGTATTTTTCAATAGGGTTTGTCTTATTAAAGAAGTTGGAGAGAAAGAGTTGTCGCAATAGTATGAAAATAAAGGTGAAGCAATCCTTGATAAAATCTTGTCATATCAAGCAATTTATTGAAGAATTCAGTGGTCCGACATAGCTTTCATGAAAGTAATCAAGTAGCAGATATTTTATCTAAAGAACGAGCCAGGCAAACAACATGTAGCTAACTTACTATCATAACAACTCCAGCAACACCTACGACGACAACAGTCCATGCAGACAAGAATGAATCAGCCACAACTAATTACTAAAGTACTATCTGTTTCTATATTTAATAACTTACCAAACCTTAGAAACCTGTGTTTTTGCTAGTACTATTACTAGCACTAATAGCACTTGCGGTAATCATGCAACTACTACCTCCGTAGCTATCTAGTTTAGTTTGTTTATAATATTACTATTAGTATAATACCCGCGTGATGTGTGGACATGATTTTAGAAAATTAAAATAAGATTCATGATTTGCTGATGAAATAAAATTAGTAAAGAATTAATTTGGTAAGTTATTCTGAAATTCAGGATAAAGTTAAGTAACACATTATACATAGAAGCAATATATTGTAAAAGAAAAACGTAAAAATATTATTTAAATATTCATAAAAAGAGCATTAATTATCGGAATAAGAAAGAATTTCATTCACAATCACGTTTACATCTCTGAAGAAATATAATATTAGCCATTTATTAGAAATCTTGCGAGGAAAGAAAAATTACTCTCAAAAAAAATATTTTTGGTATAAAAAATGTGTCCTTTGATAATCTAATCTTATATCTTTTATATATATATAAAAGAGAATCTTTAAACCGGTAACGTGGCACCACAACAAGCGAGAGATTATATATATAAGATATAAGAGAATCCTCGGTCCGATGACGTGGTACCACAACAAGCGAGGGGTTTCCTTTTGTCACACCCCGATTTTAATAGGGTGTGATGGACACCGGACCCCATGCTCGGAGCCGAGCGAACCCGCTACCTCATATTACATACTTAATCTCTTTAGACTTACATCAATAAGAAATGAAAAGCTTAACTAAGCAACCCGAATTATTTTTTCCAAAATCTATCATCCCATAAAACTCGTAACATACGACATAATAACATATCGGCTGGTGACACCGCTTACAAAGTTGACACTCTATACCCACAACTCTATCTGCAAAGTCTCTAACTTCGAACGAAACATCATAGCGCATAAACTCTGACTCGGCAGCACTCCAGAACAAGTGGAGTTGCCAACCCCGCTGGAACATCTTCTACAATAGCTTCTACTCATCTGGGTGTACGTGTGCGGCATGAAACACAGCCCCCGAAGAAAAGGGAGTCAGTACGAGATTTGTACTGAGTATGTAAGGCATGAATAGTAACATAGTAAGGAATATAAATATGAATAATAACAGAATAGAAATATAGAACATATCATGAGGTAGAGAAGTAACCTGTACATATGAGTGTCTTTCAAGTCGAATGCCATGCATGCTTGTCTTATCTTTAAAAATATTTCTTTTTCATATACATAGAAAATAAAAGTCATATCACCGAACAACGTCGGCTCGCCCACATATGTCCCGCGTCCAGGATGAAAATTACTCCAACTGATCAGGTGGGAATGCGTCTATAGCGCCACATATACACCTCCCCATATCCCCCATATACATATACATATACATATAGACAACATGCAAGAGAGCCCAACGAAAGTCGCATATTTATCGGAGTGATGGAAGGTCGATAACCTCCAATTATATTATGGATTAATCATGGTCGCTTCGTCTCACCTTGAAGGAACAATTGTTAGAAGATGAGACTATTATTTAAAAAATCAAGACGAGAGTAATATCAAGAACCTTTTAGACATGAATCCGTTCTTATAATAGCCATCATAACATATTCTCATTCTCGACATTATCATTGTCGTTGTAAAACATATCCATCGTTATTATCATAAAAGCTTGTAATAAAGTAAACCTTTGTTTTGAAAAGTTATAAATATTTTAGAAAACATTGACGGGTTATAGAAAAAATAGTCATTTCCTTGGGACCATTGACACCTAGATTTTGAAAACAAGAAAAATATGGAAGCACTTATGAAACCATAACATCGGGATCATGCCTTGAAAGAAAAGGGTAAGCCTCACATACTTATGCTAAAGACATGCCAAAAGGAATTTTGGACTTTACATACCTGTATCGCGCCTTACTAGCTTTTCTTATTCTTCCAACTTGTTAGTCTACATTCAAGAGAGTTGACATAGTCATTAGATTCATCACCATACACTTGTCTTAATCCTTCAAACAAATTAATTTCTAATCTGCCGAAATTTCTGCAGCATCTCCTCTATAAATACACCATCCCCGAGATCTCAACTCGGCCACCATGTAAACAAACATATCAACAACAACAACCAGAAGTATATATACAATCAAATCAGCTCAACTTTACACAACACAAGCTCCAAACAACTAGCATAAAACTACGATACCAAAATAGAGTTTTTAACCTTTATTTCATAAAATCTTTAATCATACCAACCGGGGGGTCGTGTGGCTGCAACCAGCAACACCCACACCCTTTTTAAAACACTTTAAATCCCTGCAACATGCAACCCAACCAGCTGCAACCGCAGCACCACAACGACAACACACCAAGCGACTTCGATTTAACTACTACGACTTCCATTTAGTTGTTTCCAACATCATGCATCCTTATACATTTTCTCTGATTCCAGCCATATTCAGGAGATTTAATACACCTCATAACAAAATCATAAACTCCAATTTCAAAGGAGAGACCTTACCTTTACCGAAACTCGCCAAATTCGCCAAAACTTGCCTCAGAAGCTCTCGTAGCGCGGGTAAAATTTTGGGGCTGTTTGGTAACATTTTGGGCTGCTCCAAACCATAAATTTACATTACCAATACCTTCATAACATCATGGTACACCCTAGATAATTAATTCACGGAACAAAATCGAAAAACTCAATTTTTCTTTCTTGGCCGCCACTAGTTTCTCTAGTTTCCTAGAGTTTCTTTTCTTCTTCTTGCTCTAGAATTTTCTCTCTTTGTCTTGAAATTTCTAGAGTAGTGTGGTCTTGATGAGTCAAGGGACACATATATATAGGCTACTTTAAGGGGTGACATGTGTCAACCCCTAAGTGGTGACACATGTCAAGTCCTAAGTGGTGACACATGTCAAACCTTCATTGGTCCAACACCTCTCTCTCCTCCAATGGCGGGCTGCCATGTGGCATGTGGGGGCCCACCCCTACATGAATTTTCTTGACCACTTTGTAAAATTTCCATTTTACCCCTAGCCTTCCACAATATTACTATAGGCCACTTTGCGAATTTTCTTTTTGCCCTTAACCTTTCCCAATATTTCCACACTACTAATGTTCATAAATAATATTCATAACCAACTTGTAAAAAAACAAAATTTATAAGATGGTCATTCCATTCACTTTACCACGGCTACTTTAAAATATCCAACCGTATAAAATACGGGATATAACATCCTTTTAACTCAATTTAATTATTCTTTCATTTAACAACAATTGCTTCTTAAGCAATCGTACTCTAATGCTCGCGTTTAATTCCCCTTTATAGATTTTTGACAATTGCTCTTAGAGATTTAGGAGTGCTTTTAGGTTTAACAGGGACATGTTGAAGTTGGACAAGAAAAAATATACCAAGGAGAATGTAGTGAAAGAGAAATGAATCCTTATTGAGAAGATTCACAACCAACCCAACAAAATACAGCTGCACTTTAAAGATCAGTTTTTTTTGGTATAAATAAAGATCGCTGCTTTTTAAGTTTAAACTATATTTTGCCATTGTTTTTCAGTTTTTTTCCCTGGTGTAGTTTTTGGTGCGAATCTGCTTTTTTTTCCGTTCAATTTAAGTGTTTCTTTTACTGTAAATTAAGAGCTGCTGTTTTGGTGATATTCTGGTGGAATTTTGAGGCATTTCTGCTGCTGTTTTGGTGCTTTACTGGTGCAGTTTTGGTGCTGTTGTGGTGAATTTCTGGTGCAGTTTTGGTGCTACACTGGTGCAGTTTTGGTGATGTCGTGGTGAATTTCTGGTGCAGTTTGAGTGCTTTGATACTGCTGTTTTGGTGCAATTTTAGTGCAAATACCATGTAATTCTGATTTGGAATATGAATTTTTTTTGTGGAGATTAAGGGACTTGATATATTTGGTTTACACAAAAATAGATAACACTTGAAAGATCATTCAAATATTGAGAAGCCAATTAAAATGACCAATTAAATTAGAGAACGAAAGTTAATCAGTAGAAGATAAAGTGATCAAATAGTTGGACTTTTATAATCATTAATCACAAATTCTTGAGATATGTGATAATATAAAATCTTTTAATTTACGATGAAATGATATTTATATCTTATAATTTTTCCAAAAAGAAAATAGTAGCTGCTTTCAATAATTGAATATTAGGAAATGATCATTTCTAAGCTTGATGGAGTGAATTCCACTGCGTAGACAAATTACCTAGTAAATAATAACTTCAAAGAAAAAAAATCAAAATATCATGTAAGCAAGAATAATTTTTCAATAAATTATAAAAAATTCACATAAAAATGAAATTATATTTATTCGTTTTCATTTACTTTGAATACTTGCGTACTATTCAAGATAATTTTTATTTCATGAATTTTGCTTGAATATATTTTTCACCAGCATTAAACTTTTTTTCCTAATAACAACAATCCATGCGACAAGAATGAATCTCCCACTACTAATTACTAAGTACTATTTGTTTCTATATGTAATAACTTAGCAAACCTTGGAAACTTATGTGTTTTTGCTAGTACTAGCACTAATAGAACATGCGGTAATCATGCAACTTGTAATCACCCTGAAAGTCATTTTTGGAAATTTTTATAAAATAATTATTTTATCCCTCTTAATAGTTGTTTGCGTCATTTTTTTATCAGTGCTGGTGTAATGAAGCTGAAGGTCATTTTTGAAATTTTTCGAGAAATGATCATTTTACCACTCCCTATAGTTGTTTCTTATTTGTATCAGGTGTTGGTTTTGGGAAAAATGTATGAAAAAGTTGGGTTTTGGAAATATTGAGTTTTCATAAGCTTTATTTTTATTTTATTTTTTATTTTAACGACCCTTGGGGGGGCAGGGGCTGAGCAACACCCCCAAGTCTTAACATAAATAAAATAACATAACAAGAGTACAAAGAGGGGGACATAAACCTTACCTCCAATCCTAAGATGGTACATATGTCGACTAACCTACTAAGGTGTATCAACTTATCCCCATACTATGAAATGTAAACCTAGTACTAATGCGCCTAAGGAGAGGACTCCTCTCGATACAAAATAACTAGGGAAACATAAACAAGGGAGACTCTCCCCTTACATAGTAAAAAAGGAGAAACAAAAACCTAAACCTATTCATGATAGCTATAAAAAAGAGACATAGTCAAATTGAAAAGGGGTAGATGACAAAACGATATAGAGAATTCTATATCATACTAACATAAAGAGGGTCTCGAGAGCGTAAGGAGATTTTTTGATCCTTTTCATCTTTTTGCTTCTGAAATTAATCATTCCAAGTCTCTCTAACATGTAACTCCCTCTAGCTGCTGGTGTTTTCATAAGTTTTAAGTATTCAAAAGTGGTAATTGGGGTAAATTGGAGCTACGAGTTTTGGAACAAAAGTCTGTGTATTACAATAGCTCCGAAATATGGAAATTGGTCAGGGAGAGTTTATGAAATCAGAATTGGAATTGTAACGAAAATTGGAGATCTTCAGTGGGGAATTTCAGGAATTTTAGGCCAAGATTTGACTTTAGTCAACTTTTGAAGTTTCAATTCTGAAAATATAATTCTGACAACTACGTTAGATTCGAGGGATGGTTTTTGGCCTAAGAGTGACATCGGTTGAATTTTTGGAGGTCCCGAGTTCTTTTTGGTGCTTTTGAAGCCTTAGTTAGTTTAGTTGCGACTTCTAGAGTTTTCAGTCAAAGACACCTCGAATTCAAATTCTAATGGTTCAATTGAGTCTGAAATATCAAAATTTGTATGGTAGCATATAAAGTTTGTGTATTTGAAATTCCAAACGAATTCCAAGAATCTATTTCGGGACTTGATACTTATAGGATTTTACTGTGTTTACTGATATCTGGTGCCTGTAGTTTTGTTCTTCGGGATCGCGTAGGACTAGTCACAATCGCAAAGTTTTAGTTTGGTTAGTCATAGCAATCGCAAGGCCCTTTTTGGGATTGCGACAGTCAATTAATGAGTTGACCGAGTTTCCTCATCGCAATCGCGAGGAGGGGTGTGCGATCATGAAGAGAAATGTCAACACAGACCTGAATTTCCAAAAAGATGAGATTTTATCCCATTTCCACCATTTGTGAACCTTAGAAGCTCAGTAGAGAATTTTGGTATGGATAAGTGATCTGACATCAATATTTCAATATCCAGTAATTGTTATGTGATTTTCACTTCAAATTCATAATTTTAGAGCTTCAAAAATTTGGGGGTTTCACCAAGAATAGTTGATTCTTTAAATTGGTGTTTGAGGGCTGATTTCAAACTCAAATTCAAATTGGGTTTCAGTATTGGTTTCTAAATACTTCAAAAATCGTTTTCATGTAAAAAAATTGAATTTTCTGTTCGTTTTCGAAATTGCGCATTTTGGGTTCTTCAGGTCAGATTCGACTCAATTTTTAAAAAGGCTAATATGGTATCATTAGGCTCGTATTCTCATTAGGATTGCATATATGAATAGATTATCTTGATTCGAAATATCGGCATAAGGGTAAATCTAAGATTCCAGAGTTGTTCGGAATTAAAATCGAGGCAAGTGAATTTCTAAACTTTTGCTTAAGCTTGTAGGATTATGTATTCATGTCTTATATGTTAGGAAGTAATAGGAAGTGAGTTTGGGAATTATTTGATATTCAATTGAATTTGTTAATGAAGAATGGGGTAATAAATAGCAAATGAGATGATTTGATATATTGTGTTCTACGTGAATTGATCCTTGGCTTATCATGAACACTTGAATATATTATTGTGATATGAGTTGTGACTTATTGATTATATTATTCCATCATTGTGTTTCACATGGACATTGCTTATTTGCATTAGTTCCAATACTTTGAGATGAAATTTGATTTGAGAATTATGCCGAAGGGAAATAGTTCCGGCAAGAGATGATTATGCCGAAGGAAAATGGTTCCGGCGATTGATATGTGTGATGCAGGGAAATGGTTCCGGCAGATACATGATTCATGTGTGGCCCCTATGGGTTCTGGCCTGCTAGTCAACGAATGTTTATCATTTAGGACAGACATGCATCACTATATGTGACATTGCATTGCATTACATTGCATCATACTTCTTTTTTCGTTGTGGACTATTTTACCCCTTATATGTATTATTAATTGTTGTGATTTGACTGAGATTTGAGATGTACTATGGTTGAGATATCTGTACTTGTGCTGGTAGAGCTGTTAAGTTGGGATGATTTCTATACAAGTTGTAGTTTAAGGGGTTGGTTGGTCTGACAGGAGTACATGTATTTTACTAGCTAAGATTAGTCTTAGATATTTTTTTGTTGGGTACCGTGTCAGTAGTACTCACCCTTGCTATCTACACTTGTGTAGGTTCTGAGCCTAGATAGTGACCTTTTTCTCCTTCCTTGCATTCGAGACTTTCAAAGGGGATTTGAGAGGTAGCTCTTGATGCCAGTGATCTGTCTTGTTCCTATCTACTTTTACTTTGTTCTATTTGCGAAACAGAGTTTTGCGACTTGTATTTATTTCAGTATTTTTATATTTGAAGGCTTGTACATGTGACAACCAATCTATGGGGGATTTTGTAGATGATTGAGACCTTTGCTTTTGTCTTTTAATTACTTATTTTGAACTGTTTTCTCTTTTATGTCTGCATTTATTGGGTTTAGGCTGACTTGTCCAGCGAAAATGGATGAATTCCATCACATTCGAATTTTGAATTGTGACAAATAATATTAGAGCCCTAGGTTCATAGATCTCACGTATACAAGCCAAGTCTAAGTAGAGTCTCGAGGATCAGTAATGAATTATCTGTACTTATCTTCAAGAGGCTATGAAGACTGTTAGGAAACTTTTGTTATTCATTCTTCTCAATGTGCAAGGTGGATATCATAATAATAAGTGTCACGTATTATTTTGGCGGATGCCGAGGACCAGATCTATAGTAATTGGTAGAGGGGAGGCAATCCCCGAGGTTGACGTTAGGACCCCAGCTAGAGGTAGAGGTAGAGGTAGAGCAAGAGGCTGTGGGCGTAGATAAGTCGCAGGTAGAGGCCATGCCCGTGGAACGGCACCAGCCTATGGTCAGGCTAGGAAGGCTTCTCTGAAACCATATATCGAGGTTGGTAGGGACTAGGTCCTTTCCGAGGTCGTGGAACCGTTGTTTTAAGATACTTTGTTGAGGATGTTGGAAGTGCTTGAGGGTCTTACTTAGGGTTCTGCAGGCACACCATAGGGTTCACAGACTAGAGTTGGAGCACAAATTCCAAAGAATCGTCACGCTCCAGTGGTTTAAGGTTCGGTGGGTTAGTCACCTACATGTCCAATGGTTGATAAGGGTGGAGTACAATGAGAGAGAGTTAAAGATACACCTGTAGTGACGATGACGAATGACGAGCTACATCGATTTGAGAGGTTTCGGTAGATGGGCCCGCCGCAGTTTCATGGTGGGAAGACTAAGGATGCATACGAGTTTCTGACCACGTGCAGAGAGTTATTAGAGACAGTGGGGTTGGCTGAGACACATGGGGTTCAATATGCTACACTTAAGTTATGTGGGTCAGCCCAAGAGTAGTGGAAGGTGTATTTGAGTTCTTGGCTAGTGGGGTCAAAATAGGTTATATAGGACGAGTTTGCTACTGTCTTTTATGATCATTTTGTCCCTTGGAGTGTGATGGAGGAGAGTCGGTTATAGTTTGAGAATTTAAGAGAGGATAGCCTCACAATTGCTGAGTATAGACCTATTTCTATAAGTTGTCGAGACATGCTATGGCCATCTATCTTGATGAGATAGAGCGGGTTAGCAGAGTTGTGCGAGGACTGAATTATTCTATTTGTACAATAGTGTTTCGAGCTGCCCGATAAGGGATTTCCTTCTAGTCCATTATGGGTGCCACCAAGGAGGTAGATTTGATAGAGAGAGGGGACCCTAAGAGGGAACGTGCTTCTGGTAAGTTTTAAGGTACCTCATCTGGAGGTAGAGGTTCTTATAGCGGAGGTTTTTCCTTTTAGTGTAGAGTGAATGTTCATTCTTTTATGTCAGCTTTTGAGAGTGGTCAGACACCGCATGAATCATATAGTATGGGTCAGGGTCACCAAGGATAACAACAGAGATCGGTGGGCTGGGGTGGTCAGATGAATTCATCTGGTCCAGCACAACAGTATTCAATTTCGAGATCTTACTATAGCTGTGTAGATCCTATCCATCTGGTTCATTATTTTCTACTACAGGTTCATACCATTCCCCAGCACACTTATTCTACTCTAGCGAGAGTACCAGCGCCTCCGGCCTGGGGTCGAGGAAGATCTCAAACGGATAGGGGTGGTCGCACTTAAGGTAAGGGTACTGGTGGGGCTATAGTACCATAGGGAGGAGGTAGAGGTATCATGCAGACTGGAGGTGGTAGGGGAGCTCAATGCTATGATTTTTCTGGCAGACTTGAGGCCGAGGCTTCCGATGCAGTTATTACAGGTATCGTCCCAGTTTGCCATCGACCTGCATTTGTGTTATTTGATCCTGGATCAACATTCTCCTAAATGTCTGCCTATTTTTGATCTTGTTTTGATTTGACTAGTGATCGCATTTTTGTGCCTGTCCATATTTCTACACCTGTGGACGAGCCTTTAGTGGTAGATCGAGTGTATCGATCCTGCCTTCTTTCTTTAGCCGGGTATGTTACTTGGGTAGACATGATCATTTTGGGGATGGTAGACTTTGATGTGATATTGGGTATGTATTGGGTTTCTCCTTATCGTGCTATTCTTGATTTCTATGCTTAGACGGTGACATTAACTATACCAGGTGCCTCGAGAGTTGAGTGGAAGGGTACTAGTGGTTCTTGAATCGTAGAAAATAGGCCTAAAATGATCAAGAAACAAGTCCTCAAAATTCAACACACCAACTCGAAAATGTCAAAAGACAACTACTAATTTTGTAAGTTTACCTCATTCGAAGCCTCCTCTCAAGATTCCGAGCAAACCAATGGATTCTTCACAAAAATTTCTTGAGGTTAGACCCTTGAATAGCCAAAATTGAGTTTATATAGACCAAGAAATAAATTCTTAATGTTCTTCAAAAATTCACTCCGAAAAAACCTAGTGTAGCAGCTAAAATAAAGATTTTACCTCAATCAAATTCTTCAAATCAGTTTTCAAGCTCATCAATGTGTTCTAAAGAAATCTCACAAGTTTGCCTTTCAAACCACCCAATTTGGAGTTCTAGAACTTAAGTTATGGGGTTTTGAAGTTGGAGAAAAGGACCAAACACGGGATTTTAAACTTTGCACCAGCACTTGTTGCAACACCTAATTTTGGAAAAGTCCAAAATCTCCGACGGAGTGCTCGGGATTCATTCGAAACCCCTGTGAGCTCAAATGAGATATGCTACCCCATCAAATTCGATAATCCAGACTCGATGGCGTAGTCAAAATTTCCATACAAGGTTGTTATGACTGAATGTGGGTCCCACTCCCAATGCCATTTTTAGCTGAATTCTACAATGAGCCTCGAGATTAGACCAAAAGCCTCGAGAAGTGAACTAAGGATCGTTCTAGACCAAACTCAATAATTTAGAACTAACTGCACTGACGGAATTTTCATGTGAGTGCATTTTTTAAGAATGTTGACCAAAGTCAACCATAGGTCAAATTTCAAAAGCAAAAGCACCAAATGGTCCCAAGCTCGTACTTATTGTCTAAATACTCGTGCCAACCATCCTACTAGCCAAACTTGGCTATATCGGAGTTGATGAAATAGTCAAAATTCCTTTCTGAGGTCGTTTATCTGAAGTTATGACGAAAGTCAACTTTTCAAGTTGTAAAAGCTCCAAAATAGGGAAATGGGCATAAAACCCAAACGAATGACCAGGCGACCGAACTGTCAGTGCCAGCAAGTCATAAATGACTTGTTGTTGCTTCAGGAAAGCTTTAAACGCTAAAAAGATCGGAGAGTGAAGAAAATGACCTTGAGGGTCATTACATAAATACTAGAATTTACACCAAGTCAACCGTAGTATTCACTGTTAAAATTATATTTTATTTCAGATTTATAGAGGTTCATGTTGCTGCTCTAAATTTCTCCTCTTTCAGAAATTGCTTCCTACTGAAACAACATTGTACAGACCATATTTCTCTAATTTATAAGTTTTCCATTGGACTGGATTATGTTTCAATGGTTTCTCACTCTCGATTTGACAGTCACAGACTCATAGGATAATGAAAACGTATTTAAGCCAGAAATGTTAATTTGGCTAGTACCAAAAAGTGTAGGAACTTGACTAGTTACAACAGTTTGTCTATGATAATTCTTGTGATGGGTGTTGAAGGTATATGTCAATGACGGTGCTGGCAATTTTGTAAGTGATGGTACAATGTCTAAATGTGAAAATTGATTGGAATGCTTTGAGGATAAAAATCAGTTAGCTTTGTTGATAAACTCTCGCTTTCTCATAACGTCAAAATTGATTAAAATGTTAATTTGTATGTTCTGGACTTGTTTCATTTTCAATTTGTCTTTTGATATCTTTTGGGCTTAAAAAATCTACTCACGAGATAAGTTTCACTTGTTGAAGCTTTAGATCAATTACTTCAATTGAAGTGAGTGCTAATTTAGTTGATTGAAATATTTTGGGCGGTTCATTGCATGTATTGCATTTGTTTATATTTCTACAACATCTTGAATCAGATTTGGATGAAATTTTGTGATTTGTTTTAGAAATTACTATAATTACTATGTCTAAGACATCGTTCTAAGGTTTTTGATACTGCGCTTGGGCCCTTGCTGACCATAGGCAACATTTACTAGTTAGAGTAAATATGTGGGTGCATATGTTGAAGATTTTTTTGACAAGTAATTTATTTATCATCTCGTTTGCGGGAAAAACAAGGGAAATATAAAAACAATGAAGATCTTGCCTAATATTGGTTTATCGCTATGAGACTTTTACATGTTTTAGAAATCTTTTTTTTTTGTTAATCTATATATGTTAACTCATGAATTATGAAATTATTTTGTATATTTTTCTTTTATACAAGTTGGATATTTTGAATGATGATTATGTTGATTAATGCATTCCATTTGTGATTTATATATACTTTAGTGTAGTATACATATTATATAATTAATTTATTATTGCAACTTCTGTAGACCGTTGCAATTGGCAAGTGAACTGTTGCAATAGCTTCCAAATCATGGTTGCAATATGTTATATTTGTATTTTGATGATTTAACAAACTCTGGGACCTGATAGAGGGACCTGATGCCATGATTAACGCATTTTCAGGGTAAGAAAGTGGAGTACAATTGTAAAGCTGCAAAAGCCACATAGGTTGGTGGGCATTGCAACAGAGGTGCACATTTGCGCTTTGTTGTATCGACAAACCATGGAACCTGATAGATAGACCTAATCGAATGAACACGGAATGTCAACGACATAATGGAGGACAACATACCTACTTAGCCAATCAGAATGTACGAGGTTGTTTTTGTCCATACGTTAATACCCATCATTGGATAAGAAATAACAATTTTTTTTGCACATCAAGAATATAGAAGGAAAAATCATTATTTTCTCTCAAGGAAGAACAACTTCACTAAGGCAGCAAGGGACCTCATAGAGTCCTTCAAGAAATATCTGTCTTTGTTTCTTTGTTGTAATATTGTGTCTTATATTCTAACATTGTAAAATCAGTTCCTATACTATAAAAGCAATCTCCATCAGTTCATATTGTTCTCATTGTCATCGAGTTCATAGATAAAGTTAGCTTTGAAGGGTGTGTTTGAAGTCTATGTCAGCTAGAGGTAGTTGGTATAGTGGGAAATAGAGTTATTGTTTAGTTTCTGAGTCATGGCTAGAGTTAGCTTGATTGGAATGTTCAAAGTCTATGTCAGCTAGAGTTAGTTGGGATAGTGAGCAATAGAGGTATTGCTTAGGCTAAAGTCTTGTAATAGAGATGTTACAAGGAAGAAGGGATCAAGAGGTCGAGATTCAGGTTACAAGAGTTTGTAATAAGAAGACTTGTTGTTGATTGTAGTAAAGTTTGTTGTGAAACCCTATGGTACAGGTCATGGTTTTTCCTCCCTTGATCAAAGAGGTTTTCCACATAAACATTATGTAATATTTTACTTTCGAACCTAACTTGAGTAGTGTGTTAACTGATTGTGTCAAGGGACCTGGTCCCCTGACTCATGTGTTGGACGCATATATTTCATCAATTAGTATCAGAGCTGGTTCTTTCTAAAAAATTAACACCTAGAAAGTCTGATTCTCATGGTTGCTCCACCAAATCGTGAAAAAGATGTTGATATGGACTACATTACCAAAAGGTCTCAATGAATGATAAGAAGAAATGGTAGATTTCAAAGAAGAGGAAACTCAAATAAGCATGCAACAGGAAATGATACCTGCTACAAGTATGAGAAATTTTAGCAAATGTCCACTCCACAAGCAGGATTACAAGGACTACATCAAAACAAATCCAGAGAAAGCCTACAAAAGGAACCATGTTCCTATGAAGTGCAAGAAGAAAGAAGCTGAGGACACTTCATTGCTGGTTGCTGAAGATGAGTCTTCAACTTTTGAGTTATCGTTTGTCTCATAGCTACCTCTAATATTGAAGTCGAAGAAGAGCTAAAATTTCTTGATGTTAAGAAAATCTCAATGATTATTCTATGAAGGAGTTGCAAGTCTTAGCTAGTATTTTAATTGATGCTCACTATGAGATCATTGGAGAAAAAGAGTTCTTAATTGATTCTCTTGTCGAGCTTGAAGTCGAAAAACCTTCTCTAACAAATAAAATCTTTGAGCTTGAAGAAATATTTTTATCCTTGTCTGCTGAAAGTGAGAAGCTAAAAGATTACTCTCACAATGGTTCAAAGGGAAAGGGAGAAAGTGTTAAGTTGTAGTTTGAACTTGAAGAAAAGCTAAATCAGTCCAGACAAGATCTCACTGCCTCTCTTGAAAGGGAGAATGTCCTGGTCAAGATTAAAGTAGATCTTGAAAAGTCAGTTTGTTGGATAGACTTTTCAGAAGTGTCAACATAGCTAGCCAATATGAGATCCAACATCGTAGAAGGTCTCCGTTGTCGAAAGATCGGTGCACCATATAATCCTCATAGTAAGTATATGTCAAATCTTGATAATTGGTTGTGCACTCATTGTGGCAGAAATGGTTATTATAAAAATGCACGTTCTGCTAAAATCTCTGTTGATGAAAAGTTTTGAAAATATGTTGAGACAACAGGAAACTCAAAGAGACCTGGTCCCAAGTATAAAAAGACCAAGAGAAGAAATCTACCAATTGACCAAGTTGTCCCTCTAATAGAAAAAACAAGTCAGCACTGTCGGGCCACTTAAGTTACTTCAAAGGATATATATGGACCTGTAAAGGTTCAAAGCAGGGGAGGGCCCAGGTCAAACCATGAAACAGAGTTTGAAAATGCAAAGATGAAAACTTCCATGCAGATCATGGGATAAGTCACGACTTCGAAGCCCTTAGAACTTCTTAACAAAACGACATAGTTGAAGGGAAGAACAGAACCTTGGTTGACGTTGCTAGAACCATGCAAATTAATGTTGATCTTCCAAAGAATTTATGAGCTAAAGTTGTCAACACTACATGATATGTCTCAAACATGTTCTTAATTAGGTCAATTCTAAAACAAGACTCCTTATGAATTGCCGAACAATTGAGAGCGTAAGTTAAGCTACTTAAGGGATTTTGGTTGTAAATGTTTTTTTTTAAAATATTGGTAAGAATGATCTTAGGAAGTGTAATTCTAAGAGTGATTAAGGAGTGTTTGTGGGATATTTATCAACCAACAAAGCTTACAGGGTCTACAATAATAGAACATTATGTTTTGAAGAAAGTGTTCATGTCATCTTTAATGAATCGGGAGATATGAAGAAGAAGAGGTACCTGGTCCTTAAGAATATCCCACTGAATAACTAACTTGCAACTCTCTGATTCTTTTGTTCAGGGGGTGAAGGGCCCTAGTACCAGTCAGCCACAGTCGTTCACAAGAAGACCAAACTGGAAGCATAAATTATCTCATACACTTGACAATCTCACTTCTCTATTGTACTCGGGCATACATATTAGGAAGAGCTATATCAGATTGATAGAAGTAAAGTATGACACTTTGTTCCTCGACCATCTGACAAAATGATCATAGGGACTAGGTTGGTGTATGGAAACAAACTTGATAAGCATGGTGTAATCACAAAGAACAAATCCAATCTGGTGGTTCAAGGATATAATAATTAAGAAGGCCTTGACTATGATAAAACCTTTTCCCATGTTGCAAGGATGGAAACAATAATATTCTCTTTTCTTTTCGCTGCCTACATAAGATTCAAATTATTTCAAATGAATGTGAAAAGTATCTCTATCAATGTGTACTTGAAGGAGGAAGTCTACATTAGGCAGCTTCCAAATTTGGAAGATGTTGATTAACCAAATCATGTGCTAAACTAGACACTGATGGACTTGGTCCACATGTGAATGTAACCACACATAGAGGAATCAGTGGATCTCTTCTATATTTGTCAACTAGCAGACCTGATATTATTTCCAGTGATGGGATGTGTGCAAGATTTCAAAACCTGTCCTAAGGAGTCTCACTTAGAAGCTACTATAAGGATTCTATATATTTGAAGGGGACATGATCCTATCCTACCCATTCGGAGATCTAGTCGATAGAAAGAGAACCTCAAGAATGGCTAATCCTTTTTGGGTGTCCTCTTTGATTTCCTTGGCGACAAAGAAACAAAATTCAGTGGATCTATTCATGGCTAAGGAAAAATATGTAGCAGCTGCATCATGTTGTTCTTAGCTCCTACGGATCAAGCAACAACTTGAGAATTTTGGGGCAGTCACCAATATTGTCTCACTCTTATGTGAAAATGCCAGTATATTAAACATGACCAAGAATTTAGTGCATCATAAGAGAATTAAGCACATCGATGTGAGGCATCCATTTTTGAGGTACAATGTTGAGAAATGTTATATTTGCATGCAATTATTAAAGACCGAAGATCAAGTGACTGACATCCTCACAAAGACTCTTAATAGGGATCAGGTTGAGAAACAAATGTTGAAGTTAGTGTTGATCAAGTTCAATTAAGCTTTCCTAGGTGATATTTTCAAACCTCACATTGGCTATGATGAGAGTACAAATGTCCTTATAAGTAGTGTCTATCTTTTGGTCTAAATTTACTTTTATACCTTTTGTAGGTATACATGTATTGTGGACTAGCTAAGGAAGAAAAGTTGATGGGACAGACTCAAGGCAAATATCCTTCAAAAAGAGTTCAAAATAGGGAATACGTCCTTCCTCAAAGGTTAGTATCAAACTTATTATTGTTTAAAATGCCTTTGAGAACTGGTAAAAAATTCCATATGTCTTTTCTACCTCTCTAATTCATTTTCATATATCTTACAATGTTCAACCATCATCTCTTTATAATTCATCCCTTGAAAACAAGAACCCATATATTTTCAAATTCTTTATTTTTGTCTTTTCAGTCATGATGTCTCTTTCCCTTCACTTCACCCAAGACAACATCCTTCCTTATAGGTCTCATCAGTTCCAGATTTGTCCATCTCTGACTCTCTCTTAGATATAGATCTCTAGTCTCAACCCGATCCCGTTCCTATAGGTATAACCAAATTATGTTTGAGGATGTCCTTTCAAAAAAGAGGCAAATAGATCAAATATTCTAGCGGCTAAAAAACAGTTGATAGTTCAGAGTTTGACTCAAATGAGTAAGAATTATAATGTATAAGGTGATGACTGCAAAAGGTGGCAAACATAAATTGGACTATGGTTATTTATTAAACAAGGTCATTACCCACTATAAGAAAAATTTTAGTAAAGAGATTGTATGGATAGTGAAGCATTCCTTCTTATTAACCACTCTCATTGAATATGGTGTGTTAAGAGAAAAACAGGTAACAAAGAAAAGTCCCAAGTGTCAAGACTTTGTGGAACAATAAGAGAAGTTGAAGGCAGATATGAGAGAGATAATCGTTGCAAGGGCAAGGTGTGATGATGAAATTGCTAGATTGAAAGCAACCTTCCAGCAAGGCCTGACTCATGGACCAGGTTGTGATAAGACATTTTAGAAAGAATATGCTAAATTGAAGGCAAAATTTCATGCCTTAATCATTGAAAATAAGAATTGTGAAGTGGAGGACCTAACCAAACAATTGCTATATGCTTATGCTGCTGAAAATGAATGCATGCTGATAGTTCTCATTTCTCTTCTTCCCCATCCTCCCTTCTCCTAGTCCTTCTATTTTTTCTTTCTATCCTAAGTGTGTTTCTTTGCTGTCTCCATAGCTATAACTAATCAGTTCCCTTATACATTTTTATTAATGTAATATTTTTGATGCTATTCTAATGAACTATGAATGAAAATTTATCTCCTTGTCTACTATTCTTCTTTTCTTGCTCTTGGCTAGTTAATTCATGTTAATATTGCCCAGTGGCCATGAATTTCCCAAGAGTGCATATTATTTTACTTGATTTACTATTCTAACATTTTTATGATGCCAAAAGAGGAAGAAGTATTAATGACAGGTAGCTAGTTCGGATCAAGGGATCTGGTCTATATGACAGGGGAAGATAATCTCAATAAGGGGAATAGTTTGTCATCATCAAAAAGGGAGAAAATATTATATCTTGAGTTTTGATGATTTAACAAACTATCGTACAACAAATGATACAAGAAGGTACATGAGAGACAAGAGGTGCATACTGATAGGGGAATATGCAAACAGTGACAATAATCGAAAATAATAAACTTGATATAGTTTGTCATCATAAAAAAAAGGGGAAATATTATATTTTTATTTTAATGATTTAACAAACTATAATACTTGGAAGAGGGATATGGTCCCATGATTTATACATGTCTAGGATAAGAAAGTGCAGTACCCTTGTAAAGCTGCAAAAGCCGTAGAGGTTGGTGGACACTACAGGAGAGGTGCATATTCGCGCTTTGGTGTATCTACTTTATGGACACTACAGTAGAGGTGAATATAATTGCTTTGTTGTATCAACAAACCATGGTACTTGATAGACGGACCTCATCATATGAACACAAAATGTCAACAATATAATGGATAGTAGCTGTAAAAGCTGCCACTGCCTGCTATGCAGAGGACAACAGAGCTGCTTAGCCAATCTAAATGTATGAGGTTGTTCTTGTTCATAAGTTAATACCCATCCTTGGACAAGAAACAACCAAGTTTTTGCACATCAAGAATATACAAACTAAACCCATTATTTTCTCTCAAGGAAGAACAACTTCACTAAGGTAGCAAGGGACCTAATAGAGTCATTCAAGAAAGGTCTTTCTTTATTGCTTTGTTATAATGTTGTGTCTTATATTCTTATACTATAAAGGAATCTTGATCAATTCATATTACACTCCTTGTCATTGAGTTCATTGCTAGAGTTAGATTTGAAGGGTGAGTTTAAAGTCTTTGTCAACTAGAGGTAGTTGGTATAGTGAGTGATAGAGTTGTTGCTTAGTTTTCAAGTCATGGCTAGAGTTAGCTTTATTGGAGTGTTCAAAGTCTATGCCAACTAGAATTAGTTAGGATAGTGGGCAATAGAGGTATTTCTTAGGCTAATGTTTTGTAATAGAGTTGTTACAAGGAAGAAGGGATCAAGAGGTCGAGGTTCAGGTTATGAGAGTCTGTAATAAGAAGCCTTGCTCTTGATTTTAGTGAAGTTTATTGTGAAACCCTATGGAATAGATCGCGGTTTTTCCTTCCTTGAGCAAAGAGTTTTTCCATATAAACATTGAGTGCTAAACCACCTCGACCGGATCAGAGTAAACAACAATGTCGAATCAGGCCGCCCTTTGCCTTGTACCTCCTGAACCTACTTGAGTAGTCTGTTAACTAATCGTGTCAAGGGACCTGGTCCTCTGACTTATGTTATGGATGCATATATTTCATCACTATATCTCCTACCTAATATTGTTATTGCCTAAACATATATTGCACAAAATTATATTGTAATGGTTTTGAATTGTTTCACTTGCCAAATAACCCTAGCCATAGATAGTTTCATGATAATTTGGAAAATATTGCAATAGATAATCAATGCCAACGATTTGACAATATTCACGAAAATATATTACAATAGATCTATTAAAACACAATTAGATGGGATAGTTCATTTTGCAATTCAATAGGTCTATTGCAAAGGTTTTACTATCTATAGCGATGGTTTTTGATGTGTTGTCATATGCCAATTTTCAAATAGTGATTTACAAACGTCTTGTGTAGGGTTTGTCCACTATTGTGGCTTATTTGACTAGATTGATTCAAAAGGTTGTGTATTTTCATTGGTTTGATGAGTAGTCGATCTTTTAAAATATTAAGACTTTATTTACTTCAACTCCTATTTTGACTCTAACGGAGGAGGGTGTGGACTTCACTGTATATTGTGATGCTTCTAGAGTTGGCTTAGGTGGAGTATTGATACAGAAAGAGAAGGTGGCAACCTATTCTTCTAGACAGTTAAAGTCTTATAAGAAGAACTACCCTATTCATGATTTAGAGTTAGTGGTAGTGGTGTTCGTGTTGAAGCTATGCCGACATTACTTATATGGGGTGCATTGTGAGGTATTCACCAATCATCGGAGTCTTCAATACATCTTTAGTTAGAGGGATTTTAACTTGAGATAGCTCAGATGACTTGAGTTACTAAAGGACATGACATGACTATCTTATAGCATTTAGGGAAGTCCAATGTGGTGGCTGATGCTTTAAGAAGGAAGGCTTCTAGTATGGGGAGTCTCGCAGCGAGTAGTGTTGACAAGAGGCCCTTTGCTAGGGATATTCAGAGGTTAGCCAACAGCTTCATCCATTGTGGGTTTCTGAGAAGAGTAGAGGTTTTATTGCTTTTATTGAGGCTCATTCTTCCTTAAATGAGTAGATTCGGAAGTGTCGGTTTGATGATGAGAAGTTGTGTATCATTCAATATAAGGTGTTGAGGGGTAAGGCCAAGTTGGTTAAACTTGATTTGGATAGTGTTTTGAGGATTGAGGATTTGTGTGCCCAAGGTAGGTGATTTGTTCAGGTTAATTCTAGAGGAGGCTCATTGTTCTAGAGATTTGATTCACCAGGTACGACGAAGATATACCATGATCTTAGCTAGCACAATTGGTGGTATGGGATGAAGAAGGATATAGCTGATTTATGTCCAAGTGTTTAACCTGATATCAGGCCAAGTATGAGCATCAATGGCCTGGGGGTATGACTCAGAGGATGCCCATTCCTACTTGGATGTGAGAATGGATCACCATGAACTTTGCATTAGTTTTGCCTCTCACAGTGAGTGGTTATGACTCTATTTGGGTAGTTGTTGACAAACTGACCAAGTCTACCCATTTCATTCCAATTCGAGTAAAGTACACAATGGAGAAGCTAGCCCAATTGTACATCAATCAGATTGTTCGGCTTTATGGGGTACCTATGTCCATCATTTCATATCGGGATTCATTGTTTACTTTGAACTTTCAGAAAGCATTACAATATGGGTTGGGTACTATGCTTTATTTTAATATACCTTTTCATCCACAGACCGATGGAAAGTCTAAGCAGACAATTTAGATATTGGTGGACATACTTCGAGCCTGCGCTATTAATTTTGGTGGTAGTTGGGATCAGTATTTCACCCTTAGCATAGTTTTTCTATAACAATAATGATCACTCCAATATTCAGGTTGCCCTATATGAGGCATTGTATGGTAAGTGGTATCGATCTCCTATTGGGTGGTTTGACTTAGCTGAGATGGATTCTTTAGACACATACTTACTTAGAGATGCCATGGAGCAGGTTCGCATGATTCGGGGTTGGATTTTGATAGTCCAGAGTAGGTAGAAGAGCTATGCAGACAGGAGAGTCTGATCATTAGATTTCATGGAGGGTGACCATATTTGGCTCCGAGTGTCGCCTATAAAGGGAGTGATGTGGTTCGGGAAGAAGGGTAAACTTATCCCTCAGTTCATTAGCCCATTTGAGATTTTGGGTCTAGTGCGAGTGGTGGCTTATAGATTGACCTTGCTACCTAACTTGTCAGCTGTGCATCCTGTGTTTCATGTTTCCATACTTCGAAAATATGTTTCAAACGAATCCCATGTGCTCTTCCTTCATTCAGTTGAGTTGGGTCCAAATTTGACTTTTGAGGAGGAGACCATAGTCATTCTTAATAGACAGGTTTGTAAGCTTAGGGCAAAGGAGATTTCTTCAGTGAAGGTTCAGTAGAGGCACCATTCAGCTGGAGTGGCTACTTGGGAGGTGGAATCTAATATTTGTGCCCTATATCCATAGCTCTTTGAGGCTTCAGGTAATTTCTTTTACTTTATGTTAGAGGACGAACATGGTTTTTAGTGGTGAATGATATAATGACTCAGAAGGTTATTGTTTAGAATTTTTCATAAAGTGATCGTTTCCCCCCCCCTCCAAGATCATTGTCCTAGTGATTTTTTTATCAGTGTTCGGTGTTAGTTTTGGTAATCCTTTCAAAGTTGAATTTTTGAAGTTTTAATATTTTTAAAGGCTTAAAGTGTTCAAAAGTGGTATTTGAGACTAATCAGAGCTATGAGTCTCAGAATAAAATTTCATCAATTCCATCAGTTTCGGAATATGAAATTTGGTCTAAGAGAGTTGAAGGAATTAGATTTGGAGTTGTAACGAGGATTTGAGGTCCTAAGTTGAAAATTCTTGAAATTTTAATCAACGAGTTCACTTTGGTCAACATTCGGAGTTTCGATGATCAGAATAAAATTTTGAGGACTCCATTGGATTTGGGGGATAATTTTAGGTCTATGGGTGGTCTCAATTTATTTTTGGAGGTCCCGAGCTCATTTGGTATTTTGTGGATTGAAATTAGTTTAATTGTGAGTTTTCGGGTTACGGGTCAATGAGAATTTGAATTCAAATTCTGATGATTTCATTGAGTCCAGAACGTCGAATTTAGTAGGTTTAACATATAAATTTTGTGTTCACGGGATTCTAAACGAATTCCAAGAGTCCAATTCATGATTTCTACAAGGTATGTGATTTCTGATATCTGAACTTTGGTGTGCCCTTGTTTGCATTCACGGAGCTGATCATCAAGTTCAAAAAGAGTAGAAGAGCAAAACCTCTGCGTTCGCAAAATGCTGGACCAAGGGTTTTTGCATTCACGGATGCCCTTCTGCGTTCGCGAAGGGTCGAAGCTTTAGCCTCCGTGTTCATGAAGTAAAGAGGTCTGCGTTCGCGGAGAAGGAATCGACCTGGCAATTTGGTTAATTCCCTATTTCGGGGAATACTCTCATTTCCTCCATTTTAAGACTTTGAGGCTCGACAAGGATGATTCTAAGGAGATATTTTCATGGGATTTCATTTGATAAGTCTTTTTAACTCGAATTCTTCATAATCCATCGATTAGTTATTATTTCTAACACAGAATTGGGTATTTTTGAATTGGTGATTTGGGATTTTTCAAGAAAATTGATAAATTTCTTAAATTTATGATTTCAGACCGATTTTAAGTTCGAATTTGAAATGCTTTTTGCTAATAGATTTCTTATGTTGTAAAGAATGTTTTCATCTAAAAAATTTTAGATTTACCCTTCGTTTTTAGAATCGGGTTTTTGGGTTGATTTTGGCCCTGATTTTAAAAATTATGATTTCGATGTTGTTAGACTCGTATTCTTATTGGCAATTCATTCTAAAATAGATTTCATTGATTCAGAGTGTTGGCTAAGGGCAAGATGCAAGTTTTGGATTAGTTTTGATCGGATTCAAGGAAAGTGGATTTTTAAACCTTCGTTAAGCTTATAGAATACTATACTTCTTGCTATTGTGTCGGGAGTAATGGGGACTCGAGTTTTTGAATCATTTGTGAAATTGGAATTTATTAAGAATAATGAATGGTATAGTAAAAGAAAATTTGATGAATTCTATCGGTATGTGTGATAGTTGATAATATTTACTTATATGAGATGCTACTCGTGAGTTGTTATGACTATCATTGTACATTTCTATGTGTGATCATGCCTATATTGTACTTGTTCTATGGCACAACTGAAATGAATCACTTGTGATAACAATGAGAAAAATGGGACGGGCTACATTCTCCATGGCAGTAATTATGAGAAATAGGGGTCGGACCATACGCTCTGTGGCATGTATCATAAGAGGGGATGGTCCACACCCTTCGTGGTAGGTTACATGGACAGATATGTGCCCTATGGGTTCCAGACTGAGATTCAGTGGATGTGGACCGGTAGGACAGACATGCATCATATTATCTGACATAGCATTGCATTGTATTTCACTTCATTGATTGTCTGTGTATTCGTATTTACCCCTGTGATATCCTTATGACTGATATATCTTGATACTTTTCCGAATTATTTAAAGTATTGAGAATGGTTGAACTTATGTGCTACTTGTAATATAAATTGCTAGATTGGGCTGGTTTGCGTACATGTTGTAGTAATGGAGGTTTGGTTGGTGTGGAAGGGGTATTTAAGTTCTATTTAGCTTTTCTTATGTTTAGTTGTGTGCTTGCTGGGTACCATCTTGTTAGTACTCATCCCTTGCTTCTACACCTCTTTAGGTTGTGAGCCCAGATCAGTGTGACACCTCTTTCTTTCCGTCCATCATCGAGGCTACTATCTAGAGTGACTAAGCTAGTCATTACATCACTTCGGTGACCACTTCTACTCTTATTTTATGTTTTTAGTCAAGTTTGAGATAAATACATTGAAACTTGTATTTATTTTCCACATTCTATGTATTTTCTAGAGGCTTGTACACGTGACAACCAATCTTGGGGGATTTTGAGTTTATTTTACCTAATTTGGATTAAGTTAAAGTTCTATTCATTTCATTTACTTTCGTATTTATTTTCCAATGGGTTTTAGACTGACTTGTCTCAGTGGGTTGAGACGATTGTCATCACACCCTGTTGCAGGTTGTGACACAACTACTACCTCCATGGCTATCTAGTTTAGTTTGTTTATAGTATTACTATTTGATACTATTAACCAAAAAACAAGAAAATATAATCACGTCATAAAATACATTAGATTTAGGCTTTTTGATGATGTTGATTGAATAATATTCGAGCCCAAGGCCGTCTCGACCATAAGGTCACTAAAGCAAAGATGTATGTATGTGTGTATATTATTCAAAACATCTCATGTATTGATACATTTGGAAAGAACTTTTTGGGTAGAAAATGTAAATAATTTTTTACCTCATTCAATATAAGGACTGTTGTAATAATTCAGAATGGAATAGTATTAGTTAATTGTAGCATAGTTTCTTATGTGACTATCTATTTTGTTGCCTCATTTATATTCTGACGATTATCATGAAACAACATTATTATTTTTATATTTAACTTTTTTATTCCTCTTTCACTATTTTTATTCTCCCATTATTGAATAATCTAAAGTCTCTCAAACGGTCAAACCTTCTATATTATGCAAAATAAATCACTATGTGTTTATAAGGAGATTAAATTTGTTCTTTGGTATCTTCTTCAAATTTCAAGCTCTAAAACTAATCAACACTATTTTAATATCATTATATCGACTTATCAAATTCAGCGCAACATTATTTCGATATCATTATATAAACTTTTTAAATTTTCAAGTCAGTTTTTATTATTTTAACTTTATATTATACATTTTTCATTGAAAATTTACCTTGTTTATATTGTTACTTCATAATATCCACGTATATCTTATCTCTTCCGACCTCATTTGTAGGATTACACTGAGCATGTTATAATTATTTACTTTATATATGTCAACTAAAAAAATAAGGCCTCTTTATGAAGTTTGACTTTAGACCCCAGACCTGTTGAGACGGGCCTGTTAGGTCCATGTAATATTTGTAAGTCCTAAAGGCATAGTGAATAGACCAAGAAAGAAGAAAGCGATGAAGACTAATTATGACCTTTAAAATATATTTTCCAATCATTGATATCGTGATCCATCTGCATGCATGTAGTGGCATAGACATTGTACAATGAATGATATCACTTGAACATTTTTGTGAAAATTCATACTTTTAATACAAATATATAGATAAATTGTAATGACCCTCAAGGTCACTTTTTGAATTAAAGCATTCATTCCATCGTTTAGAGCATTTCTGTCTCTACTGCTGATTTCAAAGATTCTAAACTTCAGATTTCATTATCAGGAAGGAGCACCTGATGAGGCTATTTGGAGACTTATAGAAAATAGGATGTTTACTTGTGCCTCATCATTGGAAATTATTAGAAATAAAGGTGAGAAAACTATGATCAACTCCTATAGCTGGCACAAAAGTATACCATTTAAGGTCTCTTTTCTTCTTTGGAGAACCTTAAGAGGGAAAATTCCTACTAATGAGAAACTCAAAACCTTTGGGGTGGAACCTGTGAAGTGTTACTGATGCATCAAATCTGGGTGGGACAATGTTGATCATGTATTTGTCACAAGCACTTTGCTAACTATGTCTGGAAATACTTTGGGAGCTTTTTTGGGATTCTGCATTGCCATACCTCGTTGAAGAATGTTCTGCTGAGATGGTGGAGCTAAAAAACCAGGAATGAAGTTCACAAACTCATGATACACTCTCTTCCTAACTTCCTCACTTGGAAATTATGGAAAAGTAGATGTACAGTTAAATACAGAGGTAAACAATCTCATATGCCCAGACTTCTAAATGCTATTTTTAGGGACATTACTCAGTTGCTCATCACTTTGTTCCCTTATTTAATATGGCCCAACAACTAGAGAGACTTGATGACTATGGTGGAGAATTATAGTCAGGAAATAAGGGTCAATACTGTTATTTGGATTAAACCACCTCCCAATATCTACAAGATCAACATATATGGTAGTTCTTTAAATAATCCGGGTAGAATAAGGGGAGGAGGAATCTAGAGAGATCATCAAGGAAATGTTATCTATGAATTTACTGTTCCATTGGGTAATGAAACTAAACACTAAGCAGAAATTCAGGTAGCCACTTTTGGAGTTCACTGGTACTTTCAACATGGATTCAGGAGGATCATTTTAGAAGTGGACTCAGAACATCTCACAAAATGGCTCAAGATAGATACTAAACCACCTTGGAAGTTTACCATTTCATCAAGGAACTCCAGAATCACACCAGTCAACTGGAATTCTTCCAATGCAAACATATATATAGAGAAGCCAATAACATAATTGATTATATTTCAAAATGGAGCCACAACTTTGACATCCCACAGTACTTTTACATTCATCAACACCTACCAACTGAAGCTAAAGGAAACTATTTACTTGAGAAATGAGGAATGGCATTTATGAGAAAAAGAAAGTGGAAAAGAATCAAGAAACCTCCCTAATGGATGATACACCTTTGATCTGATCACTATACATGCCTTAGTGATAATGAGATGATTGGTATAGATTTCTCTATACCTTTTGGATGCTTACATCCTTTCCACTTGGCTATTTCTTTTTTTTAAGCCATAGCGAATAGGATTCAGCTTTTATTTCTTTTCTTACTATGTAAGGGGAGACTCTCGCTTATTTATGTTTTTCTAGAATACTTATATCTAGAGGAGTCCTCTCTTTTAGGTGCATAGTTTCTAGGTTTTATTTGCTAGTATCAGGGATGAGTTGGTCGACCTTAGTAGGACGGCTAGCTTATGAACCATCATAGGATTGGAGGTCGGATTTATGTCCCCCTCCTTGTATTTTAATTTTCTTTTTATTTATGTTAAGGCTTAGGGGTGTGTAGCTCAACCCCTAACCGCCATGAGGTGTGAGTTCCTTAGGTAGGTCCATTTAATATAAAAAAGTGCATTCCTGTAGCAATCCTAAGTAATTGATAACTTACTGGCGCTGACTATTGGTTGCCTGGTTGTTCATTTAGGTTTTAGGTCTATTTCTCCGTTTTGGAGTTTTTATAACTTGAAAAGTTACCTTCGGTCATAACTTCAGAAAAATGACCTCAGAATGGAATTCTGACGATATCATCAGCTCTTGAATGGCCAAATTAGACTAGCATCATGAGCGGTATGAGTACCAAGGCAATCGGTTCGAGTTTGGGACCATATGGTGCTTTTGCCTTTGAAACTTGGCCTATGGTTGAATTTGTTCAATATTCTTGAAAAATATTCTTGGATGAAAATTTTGACAGCGTGGTTGGTTCTGAAAAGTCAAGTTGATCTAGAACGACCCTTCCTTCGCTTCACATGTCTTTTGATCTAATCTCTAGGCTCATTGTAGAAGTTGGGTCAAATTGGCACTAAGGCCCACTTTCAGTCGTAAAGACCTCGTATAAAAATTTTGATTGTGCCATTAAGTCCGAAATATCGAATTTGGTGGGGTAGCATATCTCCTTTGAACGCATGGGATTCCAAATGAATTTTGAGCATGTCATCAGAGTATTTGAACTTGGCGAGAATAAGCTGTTGCAGCTAATACTGATGTAGGCCACCCTGGCCTTCACGTTCGTGAGGCCCTTGGCCACGATCGTGATGGTCTAGTCCCTTGCCCATCATGATTTCGTGGTCTCCTCTCGCGATCACGAAGGGGAGTGACCCGCATTGACCACATTCTGGTCATTGCAATTTCGAGGTCAAACCTTTGCGAACGTGAGGGTCTTTGTCCCAACAATTTGTGATCGCGATGAACAATTCCTTCTAGTCCTTATTTAAAAGAATAGACGCAATCAGCGTTGACCCTTGAAGTTCAGTTTCATATATCTCTCTCATTTAGAGCTCAAAGTTGGGGAATTAAAGGTCTAAATTCAAGGGAATTTCGAGGGGAACGCACTGGTGAGCTTGAGGAGTGAATCAGATGTTTTTTGGTGGTAAATTCAATGTTTTAACTGTTGTATGTTCCATTTTTGGAGTGTTCTTTTATTGAATTTTTGGAGGTTGGTTCTTGGCTGATTTAAGTCCATTTTCAGTGATTGTTGGAGCTAATTTGTGGGTTTTTCCATGAGAAACATCGTAGTATGCCTTGTTTAAGTTATGGGGGTTTCGTTTTTGATAAATAACTGCTTAGATGTGCTACCATAGTTGTTTCCTTTAGTTTGAAATGTGGGACTTTTGATGCATATGTGGTTATAGCTAATTTTAATGCATGAACTATGTTTCTTTTTGGAATACTGGCTTGGGGTAGCATCTAAGACATACTTTTGGGGTCAATTCCAAAATTTTCAAACACGGGTCCCATATTTCCCATTTTGGACCCAAATATTAGTCTGTCTCTAAAAATTATGAATTTAGTATCTAAATGATCATAACAACATTGTGATTCTCTTTTTGACAGCGTGGCAGCGTTCTGAGACCATTTTGAAAGGGAAGGTTGAGATTTTGTGAGTTAGAGCGCACGTGGTTTCCCTACAGGTAGGCTATGATTTTTCCTGCTTTAGACTTAGTATGTTTAGGCATTTGTATACTGAATTATATGAGTTTGGATGGGTTTGGGTGTTGAGCATGCAAAATTCCTAGATTTCATGCCCTAGGTATTATTTTTGAGGAATTATCAAACTCTTAAAGCATGTCTCGGGTTATTGTTGCTCATCCATACCTTGTGGTGTGTGGTGTGCCTTTGGTTTTATATTTGGAAACATATTTGGCCTTAATCTAGGCTTAGACTATTGTTGCCTTATACTTGTGAAATTTTGGTGCTGTTGGGCCTTAAAACTTCTCTGACGTCATTTCTGACAACTTAGCTCTCTGTATATTGATATAGCAAACTTGAGTCTTATAGTATGAACTTTTTCTAGGAAGTAACACAACTTTGGGACCTTACCACCATAACTCCCTATTGTCCTATTAGTCATATATCGCTTGGTTCTTGATTCTGGAAGTCTTTTTGATAATTCTAGTTCAATGTGGTTTAAGGTGGAGTGGTTTATTGATAGTGGTCGGTTTGGGGTACTCCCTATGACACTCAATTGACTGATGATCCTAATTCAGATCACCTCACCTCTGTTCGTGGTTTAAGTCCCCATTTCAATCCAGCGGGTAGGGTTCAAGCCTCTTCCTTATTATTGTAGCCTTAGTTCAAGTCTGACACCCCTCATTAACTATTGTTTGATACCACCGCCTTTATCATCACCTCGGTTTAAGTTCATCGCTCTTTACTTAGTCGTGGTTTGAGCCTATTGCCTTTATATATCCTCGGTCAAGTATGCTACTCCTTACTCACTTTGGTTTGACTCCTTAGCTACTGTTACCCAATTTAAGTCCGTGGTCTAGATCACATGTGGTTCAACTAAAAACTACAACTAGAAATCCAACTTTAGGTAGTCATTATGATCAAAAACTCACTCTCTAGAGAATCCACGAATATCTATCACCCGGTTAAAGTCTGTGGTGTCTTTCAAATATCTGTTCAGGTCCCTGATCCTCTGATGAATCGTCGGTTCAAGTCGTTATCTACTCTAAGCTTTGGGTTAAGGTTTCAGTCTTTTAGGATGGTTTGATTCAAGTCATAAAAATTAGTGGAATTATTGGAACTTTATCGGATCCACTCCTCTTACTTCAACTATTTTTGCTCCGTTTAGGATTATTGGGGTCCGTTCAGGTTACTACATTCATACTTATGAACAAACGTACCCGTTAAGTTTATGAGAGCCTGATGGATTTATCTAGTTCTGTCTTTTTGTATGTTGAGTAGGCTCGTGTATATACCTATATTTACTTCTTGCCCTTTCCTTGGTTGTGATTACTGTTTCGCATTTCAATTTACTTTTCCTTATCTTACTCAGTCGGTCAATGATTCCTACTGGATACTTGTTGTTTTGATACTCATACTACACTTTGCATTTATTTTCGTGATGTAGGTCTGAGTTCTAGCTACCGGCCCTAATTCGAGCGAACTGCTGTCTTGATCGGAGGTGAAGGTGAGTTCATAGCGTTCTGGAGTTACTCGTCTCCTTCTGTACATATAGTTTTCTTGTCTTTTGCGTTTTGCAATAACCTTATTTTTGTGGTCCACTTTTGGAATTTGTACTCTTTTTGGTAGTATCTTTGTATATATGACTTTCAGGTTCTGGGAGGGATTTTTTTATTTGTATATATTCCGTTTAGCTTCTACCGTTCAGTTATGTTATTGTTATTTCATCATGGTTTTTAGTTGTATTATTGGTCTTCTACCCTGATATCCCATTACTCATAGTTTTGGGATATGGGTCGGCTTGCCTACTTAAGGGTCATAGTAGGCGCCATTATGACCTTAGAAATTGGGTCATGACATGTTGGTATCCGAGTCCCAGGTTCACCGATCTCACTTGTACAGAGCTAACATCTAGTAGAGTTCTATGGATCAACACAGAGATATCCGTGACTTATCTTTAGAAGGCTACAAGCCAGCTGGATCTCCACCGGTATCATGGACGGAGTTTTCGAAGGCCTTCTTAGCCTGATTGATTCCTAAGAGCATTAGAGATCAGCTCCGAGACCAGTTTTTGAGGTAAGAGCATGGTTTTATGACAATATTAGACTACAAGGCCTGACTCCATAATCTCTCGAGGCACACCACCATTATCTTACCTACTAAAGAGGAGTGAATTTAGTTCTTCATTAGAGGATTGAGGCTCTAGTTGCAGATTGAAACTCAGTCTTTAGTCTCAGCGGGCTGCTTATTTTTGGATGTGGTATACCATGTCCGCACACTTGAATAACTCCATCATGAGGCCTAAGGGGGCAGCGACAAGAGAGCTAGGTATGAGGATAGCCAAGATGGGCGCTGCTTTAGACTAAGGGAGTCCTATGACAGATCTCACAAAATATTTCAGCCGAGCCATTCCATCTGCCCCTTCCAGGCCTCTCTTCATAATTTAAAGGGTGACCAGTACTATTAAGGTGGCTCTAGTGCCGGTCTGAGTCAGGGCCGAGGTGGTTCACAAATAGGTTCTTTTGGCCGAGGTGGCCGACCTCCAGTTGAGAGCCAGTAGTCATAAGGTATTTATGAGTGTGGGGAGCTACATCATTGGTCCTGTGAGTTCCCTTAATTTAGGCTAGCCTTACCGGCTCTACAAGTAGCTAGATCTTCACCAGCAGCAACACCTCTAGTTAAAAGCGGGAGGCCAGGGCTCAGACCACAAGAGTGGTCATCAAGGTGCACAGGAAAGTCCTAGAGGAGGCAAAGAAGGAGGGAGGGTCGATGGACAAGGTAGAGGAGCCCAAGCCTAATTTTATGTAGCTCCATCTAGAGCAAAGGATGAGGCCTCGGACGATATGATCATAGGTATGATTTTATTATATCATCAACCCACATCCTCTTTATTTGATCTAGGCTTGACCTATTCTTATATTTCTGTATATTGTGCCCCTTGATTTTGTATGAGTATGGATCCCTTAGGTGATCCATTACATGGTTTGACCCCGGTAGGTGATTCTTTAGTAGTAGATAGGTGTTTAGATCCTGTGTGGTGACTATTCAGGGGCGAGATACTAGGGTTGATCTCATTTTTCTTGATATGGTGGATTTTGATCTAATTTTGGGCATGGAATAGTTATCTCCTCACTGCACGGTCTTGGATTACTATTCTAAGACCGTTACATTAGCTATGCCTAGTATTCTGCTGGTGCTGTGGCAGGGCTCTTGTAGTCGCATGCCGATTAGGATGATTTCTTTTGTTCAGGATTAGATTTTAATGGCTAGCGGGTGCTTGGCATACTTGGCTTATGTTAGAGATGTGAATGGGTTGTGCCCTATGGTTGATTTAGTACCTATAGTCCGAGAGTTTGTAGATGTGTTTCTTGCCGATTTTCCTGGCCTTTCTTCTGATCGCGATATTGTCTTCGCCATTGATGTAGAGCCTAGTACTTGTCCTATTTCAATCCTACCGTACCATATGGCCCTGCAAAGCTCAAGGAGCTGAGTGTTCTTCTTTAAGATCTCTCGGATAAGGGATTTATTTGGCCTAGTGTATCACCTTGGGGTACCCTAGTCCTATTCGTTAAGAAGAAGGATGGTACTATGCAGATGTGTGTTGATTATAGGCAGTTGAACAAGGTGATGGTGAAGAACCTTTATGTCATGCCTAGATTGATGATCTATTTGACCAGCTTCAGGGTGCCATGATATGTTTTAAGATTGATTTGAGATCCGTCTACCACTAGTTGAGGATTAGGGATGCGAACGTCCCTAAGACCATATTTAGGACTCGTTACAACTACTATAAGTTCCTAGTGATGTCTTTTAGGTTGATTCATGCCCCTTTCGCATTCATGGACTTGATGACTTAGGTGTTTAGGCCGTACTTGGACTCATTTTATCATAGTCTTTATTGATGACATTCTAGTATACTCGTGGAATCAAGATGAACATGAGCAGCATTTGAGAGTAATGCTCCAGAATTTGAGAGATCAGCAGCTTTATGCCAAGTTCTTAAAGTACGAATTTTGTCTTGAGTCCATAGAATATTTGGGGCACGTGGTGTCCAAGGATGGCATTATGGTATATACAATAAAGATTGAGGTTATTCGTGATTGGGCCATGCCTATTTCTGGACTAAGATTTGTAGCTTCGTCGAATTGGAAGGGTACTACAAGCACTTTATCGAGGGGTTCTCTACTATAGCGGCACCTCTAACTCAATTAAATCACCAGGATATTCTATTTGTGGGGTCAGAGGAATGTGAGAGGAGCTTTCTGAGGCTCAAGGAGTTGCTTACCACCACTCTTATATTGACTCTTCTAGTAGAGGGAGAGGGATTCACAGTTTATTGTGATGCATCCAACATTATTTTGGGTTGTGTACTAATGCAGCAGACTGGGTTATTTCTTATGCATTGAGGCAGCTTAAGCTTCATGAGCGCAACTACCCTACTCATGACTTGTACTTAGGGGTGGTAGTTTTTGCGCTTAGGATTTGGCGGTATTACCTATATGGAGTTCGATGCGAGATTTACACTAATCACAAGAGCCTTTAGTATTTTATGAGACACTGGGACCTTAATTTTAGGTAGAGCGGCTGGATTGAGTTCTATAAGTACTACAACCTCTCTATTATCTACTATCCAGGCAAGGCGAATTTAGTAGAAGACCTCTTGAGTCAGAAGCGGTGAGTATGGGTAGTCTACCCTTCCTTTCCATTATGGAGTGACTATTAGATTTGGACATCCAATCCTTAGCTAATCGGATGATTCGACTTGACATCTCTGATTTCCAGTGTGTGTTAGCTTATGTGGGAGCTCATTCATCTCTATTGGATAAGATTTGTAGCCTTCAGAGATTTTCCATTCTTGAATGGAAGTAGGAGAGGATCACCATGGAATTTATTATGGGGTTGCCTCGCACTTCCCGTGGTCTTAATAGTATTTAGGTCATCGTGGATTGATTGACCAAGTCAGCATAATTCCTCCCTGTTCATACTTCCTACAGTGTTAAGAGGTTGGCCCGTAATCTACATTTGGTAAGTAGTTTACCTTCATGGTATGCCTATTTTTATCATCTCAGACCAGGTCTCACAATTCACATTCAGCTTTTGGAGGACTTTTCTGGAGGAGTTGGGTACCCGTGATGTCCTTAGGACAACTCTCTACCCGCAGACTGATGGCCAGTCGGAGTGCACTATTCAGGTTATCAAGGATATGTTATGGTCTTGTGTTATGGAATTTAGGGGTTAGTGGGAATGGTTTTTTCCCTCGGTGGAGTTTACATACAATGACAGCTACCACTCCAGTATTTAGATGGATCCATTCGAGGCCTTATATGGTAGGCGTTGTCACTCTTCGATTGGTTGGTTTGAGTCTAAGGAGCCCAGGACGTATGGTACGGACTTGATGTAGGAGGCTTTTGATCATGTGAGGGTGATTCAGGATAGACTTAAGATAACTTAGAGTAGACACCAGAGTTATGTGGATCTAGGTGTCGGCCATTGAGATTTTCTATCAATGATAAGGTGTTTCTCCGTGTATCACCCATAAAGGGCGTGATGACATTTGGGAGGTGGGGTAAGCTTAGCCCATGTATATTAACCCTTTTGAGATATTGAGGACAGTTAGCGAATTTGCATATGAGCTAGCTTTGCCTCCAGTCTTTTTAGCTATTCATCCAGTATTTTATGTTTCAATGCTATGCCGGTATGTTCTAGATGAGTCCCACATGCTTTAGTATGACGCGGTTGACTTGGATAATCGTCTGAGCTATATTGAGGAGCAATTGCTTTTTTTGCTAGAGATATCAGGAAGTTGTGATCCAGAGCCATTCCTGTGGTTAAGGTCCGTTGGAGGCATCGTCCAGTTGAGGAGTCTACTTGGGAGATCGAGTATGAGATGCAGGCACAGTTCCCTAGCATATTTGAGCCTTCAGTTACTTCTTGACTCTTACCTTCGCAGACGAAAGTTCTTTTAGTAGTGGATCTTGTAATGGCCCTTCAAGTCATTTTTTAATTAAGGCAATCATTATGTCGTTTAGAGCATTCCTATAGAGACCCCAACTCATTGATGACTTGCTAGCATTGACTTTTTGATCGTCAGATCATTCGTTTGGGTTTTAGGCATGTTTCCCTATTTTGGAACTTTTATAACTTAAAAAGTTGCCGTTGGTCATAACTTTAGGAAAATAACCTTAGAATGCAATTCTGATGAATCCATCAGATTCAAAATGGCCAAATTAGACTAGTAGCACGGTCTACACGAGTACCAAAGCAATCGGTCGAGTTTGGGACCATTTGGCACTTTTTCTTTTAAAACTTGGCCATGGTTAAATTTGGTCAACTCTTGGAAAACATGCCCGGATGAAAATTTTGACAGTGTTGTTAGTTCTGGAATGTTGAGTTTGGTCTAAAACAACCCTTTATTCGCTTTCCAAGGCTTCCAATCTAATTTTGAGGGCCGTTGTGGAATTTGGATTAAAATGACACTTGGGTATGGAAACCACTTTCAGTCGTAACGACCTCGTATGGAAATTTCGACTACGCCATTAAGTATGGAATGTTGAAGTTGGTTGGGTAGCATATCTTATTTGCACGCACGGGATTCCGAGCACCCCATTGGCATATTTGAACTTAGTGAGGACCAGCCATTGCAGCTGATGTTGATGTAAGCAACCATGGCCATCGCATTGGTCAGGCCCTAGGCCGCGATCGTGAGGGTCTAGTCCCTTGCCCATTGCGATCACATGGTCTCTTCTCGTGATCTCGAAGTGCAATGACTGCGTTGACCATATTCTGGTCATTGCGATCACGCGGTCAAACCTCTACAATTGTGAGGGTCTATTTTCCAGCAATTTGCGATCGCATTCCGCTTTTCGCGATCGCGATGAACAAATTTGTCTGGTTTTTATTTAAATGACCAGATGCAATCAGCTTTGAACCTTGAAGTTCAATTGCTTATATCTCTCTCGTTTGGAACTCAAAGTTGGCGAATTAAAGGTCTAACTTCAAGGGAATTTTTTAGGGAACGCATTAGTGAGCTCGGGGAGTGCATTTGAAGCTTCATTCAAGGTAAATTCGATGTTTTAACTGTTGCATGTTCCATTTTCGAAGTGTTCTTTTAGTGAATTTTTGGAGGTTGGTTCTTGGTTGATTTGAGTCTTTTTTCAATGATTCTTGGGGCTAATTTGTGGGTTTTTCCGTGAGGAACATCATATATGCTTGGTTTGAGATGTGGGGGTTTCGTTTTAGATAATAATTGCTTATAGGTATTTCCATAATTGTTTCCTTTATCTTGAAATGTAGGGCTTTTGATGTATGTGTGGTAGTAGCTAATTCTAGTGCATAAATTGTGTTTCTTTTTGGAACACTAGCTTGCGGTAGCGTCTCAGACATACTTTTGGGGTTAATTCCAGAATTTTAGATACGGGTCTCACATTTCCCATTTTAAAATTTAAAATTGGTCCATCTCCAAAAATTATGAATTTAGTGTCTAAACGATCGTAAAGACGTTGTGATTATGTTTTTTACAACGTGGTAGCATTTTAAAGCTGATTGAAAAGGAAAAGCTAAGATTCCATGAGTTAGAGCACGTACGATTGACGTACAGGTAGGCTACGATTTTCTCCTCTTTACATTGAGCATGTTTAGGCATTTGTATACTAAATTATATAAGTTTGGAGGGGTTTGGGTGTCGAGCATGCTAAATTCCTAGATTTCATGCTCAAGGTGTTATTTTTAAGATATTGTCGGACTGTTAAAGCATGTCTCCAATTATTGTTGATCATCTATACCTTTTGGTGTGTACTGTGGCTTTGGTTATATATTTGGAAGCGTGTTTGGACTTATTCTAGGCTGAGACTAGTGTTGCCTTAGACTTGCACGATTTTGGTGCCGTTGAGCCTTAGAACTTCTGCGATGTCATTTCAGATAGCTTACCTCCCTATAGACTGATATAGCAGACTTGAGTCTGATAGCCTGAGCTTTATCTAGGCAGTAACACAGTTTTGGGACCTTACTTCCATAATGCTCTATTCTCATATCAGTCTTATATCACTTGGTTCTTGATTTTGGAAGTACTTTAGATGATTTTGATTGGATGTGGTTCAGGATGGAGTGTTTCATTAATGGCATGCGGTTTGAGGGTACTTCCCGTGATGCTCGGTTGGCCGCTGATCATAATTCGGACCAACTTGCCTCTATTCATGGTTCAAGTATCCATTTCACTCCACCAGGAGGGGTTCAATCCCCTGCCTTATAATTATAGCCTCGATTCAAGTTTGTCCCTCCTCATTTAGCCACGGTTCAATCCCACCGCTATTAATATCGCCTCGATTCAAGTCCTTCACTCTTTACTTAGCCATGGTTCGAGCCCACTGTCTTTATACAGTTTTGGTTCAAATTCGTCGCTCCTTACTCACTTTGGTTTGACTCCTTAGCTACTGTTACCCGGTTCAAGTCTGTGGTTTATCTTACATGTTGTTCAAATTCATGATTATCTATTATCCTATTAAAGTCTATGGTTTCTTTCAAATCTCAGTTTGGGTCCCTAATCCTCTGATGAATCATCAGTTCAAGTCCTTATCTACTCTCAGCTTTGGGTTAAGGTTTTAGGCTTTTGGGATGGTTCAATTCAAGTCCAGAAAATTGGTGGCAGTGTTGGAAATTTATCAAATCTACTCCTTTTGTTTGAACTGTCTTTACTCCTATCGGGCTTATGGGGGTCCTTTCAAGTTGCTACTTTCAGACTTATGCACGAGGGTGCCCTCCGGATTTATTGGAGCCCGACAGATTTAGCTAGTTCTATCTCTTTGTGTGTTGAGTACCTTGTGTACATACCTACATTTACTTCTTGCCCTGTCCTTAGTTGTTGTAACTTTCTCGCATTTCAGTTTATTTTTGCTTATCTTTCTAAGTCGGCCTATGATGTCTACTGGGTACCTATTGTTTTGGTACTCATACTACACTTTGCATTTGTTTTCGTAATGTAGGTCCGAGCACTAGCTACTAGTGTTGATTCGAGCTAGCTGCTGTCGTGATCGGAGGTGACGGTGAGCACACAGTGTTCTGGAGTTACCCGTCTCCCTCTGTACATATATTTTATCTATCTTTTGCTGTTTGTGACATCCTTGTTTCTGTGTTCCACTTTTGGGACTTGCACTCTTTTTGGTATTAGTTTTGCACATGTGACTTTCAGGTTCTGAGAGGGATCTTTTTATTTGTATATATTCTGTTTAGCTTCCGTCGTTCAATTATGTTCTTGTTATTTAGTTATGGTTTTTAGTTTTATTGTTGGTCTTCTACCCTGACATCCTTTTACTCACAGTTCTGGGATATGGGTCGGCTTGCGTACTAGAGAGTCATAATAGGCATCATCATGACCTGAGAAATCAGGTGGTGACTTAAATAATATGTACTTAATATACATATTATTGAATTTTGAACATTTTAAGTGAAATTTGGGTTTCGCTATTGATGTTCAACACAAAATGTATATATTTAGCTATTATTTATCTTGAATTTTAATATTTTTTATCATCTTTTGTGTACTAATTATATTGTGTTCTACTTAATATTATAGTTTTATTGTGTAGGAATAAACCTGTGAGAAAGTGAAGATAGCTGACGCAACTTGTGATTGGATACTATTAAGGCGGAAGTAACAAGGGAGACACCAGATAAGGGTTGTCGACCATACAAAAGAAATAAATTGAGAATGGAGAAAGAGACGTACCTGGCAATTGGTGAAATGGATCGATAAGTTGGACGCGGTAGCAACCGCAGCGCAGCGCCTGCCATGGCCAACTTGGTTATGATGCCCAGTGTGATGCATCCAAGGTTATTTAGGAGCCTAACTTTTTTCAACTTGTTTTGAACTTGGATATTTCATTTGGAATTTTTTTCTACATCTACAAATAGTTCATAAAATATAATTTTGAAGCACTTTCGATATAGAGAGAGAGCTAGGATTGCTATTGTGGCCAAAGTTCATTGGGTTTTACCTTTTCTTCTCCATACTATTCAGTTTTTTGTTTCTTTGGATAATTTGTTGTATTTTCTCCATGTATATTGAACTAATTAAAGCTTTTTTTCTAGTTTTATAATTCTTTCATGAATTTTATTATTTGAATATTGATTTCAATTATTTAGTTTGACATATTGGTTTGTTTTTTCAACATCAATAATATTTTACTGCATAGCTAACAGTGAAACACTATTTACACATTTATACTTGCGCATGAAAATAAAAATTATAGAGTGGACATAGGGTTGAACATAGTGAGATTTTAATCCTTATAGGGGGGGGGGGGAGTGGATTCATGCTTAGGATAGACATATCTAATCGTCACGCTTGATCAATAGTTCCGTTAATTCAGATTCTGCTAGACCCAATGAATTAAGTTAATTTAATAGGCGCACAATTATTTGAAAAAAATTGTGAGTAAAATTATCAATTAATAAACTAGATAAATCGATTGGTTGAACTAATTGAAGAATACAAAGTGATGGTAAGATAGCCCATAGCCCTAGATTGATTTCATCTCATTGATAACATAAAATTTCAGTCTTTCTAGGTTAAAATCCATTATTTGTTCTCTTTTTATTTAGAAAGTTATACCTATAAATTTGAATTTTATTTCTTATTTAGATAATTAACAATAATTTTCTTCACTCTAGGAATTTTCATAACTCAACTAACTTTCATTGATGGTGCATTTTCCATTGAATTAATTAATAATTAATCACAAGTTTCTATGAATTCGATATCCGACCTTTCTAGTTTATTACTTGGCTTCGCTACTATCTGCACATACTGTGTTTCTCGATTTCTCCATATTTATCTTAAGCAGGAAAAAGTTTTTCTCGATAGTTAAATAAGGTAGTTTTCACAAAATGAAAGGTTAATAGTCGAAGGAGAGGAGGAGCAAAAAGAGGGAAGTAGGAGAAATGGGGAGGATGGGAAGGAAAACAAAATTCTTCATTTTTATGAATTTTGTCATAGTGAACTCATTCTAATAATAGCAATATATATCATCATATATCATATCATCGTATCATATATCATTTATTATTAAAAGTGTGAAGTTTCAAAGTGTAAAATTAAATTACCATTTTGCCCCTACATTAATTCAAAATGTTACAAAGCATCTAATTATTAATGAAATATTAAAAGAGTAACTATATCATATTATACTAATACTAAATATCATATCATATCATCATCATATATTATTAATAGTGAAAACATTTTAAGAGAAAAGTTAAATTACAGAAATATCCTTTAAAAGTTAGTAATAGACTTTTGTCGTCCATGATTATAAAAAACTAATCTCATATCAAATAAGTAATAATCATTAGTCGGAAAGAAGGAAAAAAATTGCTTAAATGCCCATGTATTACTAATTGTTTTGTCCATGCCTATAAAAAAATACTCTCTCCATCTAATAATACTTGTCCACTATTGACTTTGCACAATTCTTAAGAAACTATAAGTAGAAGAGTAATTTTACCATATAACCCTATGAATATAGTAAATACATTGTCTTGAAAAATGTAATAGGCAAATGACTACTAATTAATGATAAGGGTAAATTAAGAACTAAGTTAAATTTTTCTCTTGATTTCATAAATTAGATAAGTATTGTTGGACATCTATTTTTAGTATAATGGACAAGTAAAGATGGATGGAGAGAGTAAATCTCATATTAAATAAGTGACAATCATGCATAGGAAAGAAGAAAAAAAGTTGCCTAAATGTCCATATATTCGTAACCAATGTACATGGCCGCGCTTCGCACGGTTATAAAAAGAACTAAAATAAGGTTGTATATTAATATCAATTTACTTTAAATAAAGGGAACTGTGTATTATTAATCACAAAAATTTTATAAAAGAGAAGTTACGAAAAATATTTAGGTTAAATATGAAACCTATATAAGAAATCAATATATGTGAACTTGCAAAAGTTAAATATTAAAAATAAATTTAGGGCAAAAAGAGATGGTAATGTTACGATTATTGGATGTAAACTCGAGATTAGATTGTTTTTTTTCTTTTTTCTATGAGGTACTTTTTCTTAAATATATTTTTAGTATGATTTATCTACATTCATGTAAACATGAGATGTAATCTATTTTTTTCTGCTTCTTTCTAACTTTTTTTTAAATTACATTTTTAGTATAACTTTTTGACAATGTGTAAACTTGAGATGTGATCGCTATTTTCTTCTTCTGCTGGTCCTTTTCTTAATTATATTTCTTTAAAGTAACTTCTCAACACTATGCTTCACAAAATTCACATTTTTTCATCTATGTAAATAAAATAAGATTTAAAAGACTAAAAGAGGGAAATAAGAAGAAATAGAAAAAAATGAAGAAAAGGATAAAATCAATTAAATATATCTATATTTTGTGATAATTGTTATTCCAAGTCATCTATAAGGTGCATATTCTCTAATTCCAGTTATTTAGTTTTTCACATCAATATTCTTTTAGTTTCGCTTCTTCCTCCTCTTTGTTAACTTCATCATTAGCTATGTTCTAGTTTTCGTCTTTTCACCAACCTAAAAAATTGTCATATTAAAATCGTTAATCTTTTTTATTAAAATCAAAAAATAAAAGAAGGAAGGAAAGAAAGTAAATTTAAAAATAAACATAAAAAGAGAACAAAAGAGAGAGTTAGCTATGCAAAAAGATTGAAAACAAATGGCACATACAAATTTCTATTTCTTCTAGTTTTGCTTGGCTTATATATTGTAATGTCCCAATTCTAGAAAAATTACTTTTCTGAGAAAAATAACCATTTTCCCCTTCTCCATAGTGATTTCATACTTATTTTGTGATATGGGGATTGTTGGCATGACTCCAGATGCGATCAGGCGGGATTTTGGCGATCTGAGGCCTTGAGTGGGAAGTTTCATTGATAGGATTGACCTTGGTTAATATATTGAGATCTGAGTGTCAGATGGGAATTCCATCAGTTCCATTGCATCCGGAACATCGAGTTTGGTCTAGTTGAACATTGATTTAGAGCCCTGAGACCTTAGTTGTCGTTTTGAGATTATAGACGAAAAGATGATTTTTAGGACAAAAAGGGATCCGGGAGGGTAATTTCATCATAACCACCCTTTTCCAAATATCTGATAATTCCATTGAGTTTGAAATATCGAATTTAGTGGGGTAGCATATCCGGTTCATTTTAATCAAAATTCGAACGAATTTTGAGGGTCCAATCGGATACTTGAACTTTGCCCTCTTTCAGTTTCTGATTTTCTGGTGCAGGGTTGGCTTTAGCGAACAATGTCCGCGAAAGTGATCCTCCGCTTTAGCGAACATTGTCTGCGAAAGCGAACTTCCACTTTAGTGAACAAGGTCCGCGAAGCGAATTTCTGCTTTAGCGAATAAGGTCCGAGAAAGAGAATGTCCACTCTAGCGAACAAGGTCCGCTTAGCGATCCCTGTGTCACTTTAGCGACACCTGAGATATATTTGGCCGGGTTTTAGGCCATTTCTCCATTTTCACTCAGTTTGGAGCTTAGAGAGGCAATTCTTGATAAGATTTTTTGGAGTAAATCATTTGGGTGAGTTTATCTATTCATTCTTTATCGTTTTTCATCAATTTTACCTTCTTTAATCATTCAAAAATCAAGATTTCAAATGGGTTCTTGAGGGTTTTTCTACCCAAGATCAAAATAAAATATTTGGTAATTTCTAACTCGATTCTTGATCAAATTTTATGGAATTTTTAACCACGAACTCTCTTTGATGTGTAGAACATGATTTTAAAATAAAATTCTAATTTTACCTTTTTCATTTTCGAGCTGATTTTTGGACGATTTTTCCTTAGATGCTAAAACCTATCAATATAGATATCATTAGACTTCTTTTGATGAACTCTTGTCATTCTTGATAGTGGGTAACCATTTAGGAGTTCGTATTCGTAATTTAAGCTCTGATTAGAGCATTCATGCGAAGTTTCGACCTTTGAGATAGGTTTGGCTATCCCTTGTTGAGACTAGGATAGGGTAATTAGTCATTCGTATGTTATAGACATTTGGATGGGGTTGTAGCATGATTTGAGATTGTTAAATTCATTAAGTTTCTCGTGTTGGGGCTTATTTATCTTGCGATTCCCGTGTGGGGGCCTATTTGTGTTGTGTAGCCCTTGCTGGGGCCTTATTTGTTATCTTATCTGCTTTGAGAGTATGTAATTCACGATTTGACTAGGAGAGAGGTTTGAGGAGACTATTTGACTTGTAATGCCCACTTGAGGGGTTGAATTGAGGGTTTTGAGATATTTGAGCACTGAAACATTTTCAAAAAAAGGGTGAACAGTTAATGTAATGACCCTAAAGGTCATTTTCAAAAAGTTTTGAAAAATTACCATTTTACCACTCCTTTCAGTTACCCTGAGTCATTTTATATTGGGTTTGAAAGTGTTTTTTAGAAATCTTGTGAAAAGTTGGAGTTTTACTAGAGAAATGAGTTTTAAAGGCTTAAGTTGTCAAATTTTGAGTATCGGTGTCATTTGGAGTTTGAGTTTTGGAATGAAATTCCATTGATTCCATCAGTTCCGAAATATGGAAATTGGTATAGGAGAGTTTTTCGGAATCATATTTGGAGTTGAAACGTGAAATGTAGGTCCAAAGTTGAAAATTCGGGTCAAGGAGACCTCGAATTCAAATTCTGATGGTTCCATTGAGTCCGAAATGTTGAATATTAGTAGGGTTTCATATATGAGTGGTGTACATGGGGTTCCAAACGAATCTTGAGGGTCCAAACTAAGATTTTTGCTTAAGTGTTGAATTGCTGATATTTGAAGTCAGGTGCAACCTTCTTCGCGTTCGCGAAAGCTTGTCCACAATCGTGGAAGGTTGTGAATTTGGCCTTCTCATTTACAGAAGCTTGACCGCGTTCGCCAATGACTAGACCCCTGACCTCCGCGTTCGCGAGGGATTTGTGGCTTTTGCGGAGGGATAGCATCTTACCCTTCGCATTTGCGGACTAAGTGGTTCATGATCGAGAAGGCTTATTTTGGCCTGAATAGTGTTAAACCCCAAGAATAAAAATTAAACCTCATTCCACCATTTTTGAACCTTGGAGAGTTCGGGTGGGACAATTATTGAAGTATATTCAAGAGTTATTGGCTGGGTAAGTCCTTTAACAATGATTTCTTCATTTCCCATTAATTATTAACTAATTTTGGATTGAATTTTGGGGTTTTCAATTGGGAAAATTTGGCATTTTTCAAGAACTTGGATTTTAATATTTTTGATGATTTTGAACTCATTTCAAGTCCAAATGAGATTCTGTTTTCACTAATCGAGTCCAAACACCTAAGGGATCATTTCCATATCAATATTTCCAGATTTACAATTCATTTTTGAAATCGGGTTTTCTTGGATATTTTGAGTCAGTTTTGGCCCGACTTTCAAAATTATGATTTATGTGTCATTAGTTCTATTTTTTTATTAGGAATTTATATTTGATTAGATTTCTATGATTCGAAGCATCGACATAAGGGAAAAGTCGAAGCTCCAAAGTAGTTGGGTGCGCAAGTAGAATTCTAAACTTTCATAAGCTTCATAGAACGTGTATTCTTGATACGTGCTATGCGAATTGACTGAAATTAGTATCGAGTTGATAATGAATCATGCAATTTGCTTAGAATTGATTATTCGGAGTTGTAAAAGTGGAATTAACCCAATGAATCGGTCTATTTGAATTGAGTTAGCCTTGTTGTCTCGTGGTGAAGCTTACTTGGTGTTATTAAAGACGGAGACTGCATATGATATTGGATTTTATTTCCTCCCCATCGATTGCATGATTATTCTCATTTGCATTTGGGTTGAAATAAATAATGAGGTCCCTCTTCTTTATGAAATTCGCTGAAGGGAAAGGGTTCCAGCTAAATAAATATGAAAAATAATAATAAAGAGTATTCGAGGAACGTGCCACACACTGTGGTTATTATTATTATTATATTGAGGGATATTTGTGCACCGTGGTTGTTATTATTATTACATTGAAGAATGTGCCATGTGACGTGGTTATTATATTATTGCATCGAGGGATATGCCACGCATTGTGGTTGTTATATTATTGCATATGTGGGATGTGCCATGCACTGTGGTTGTTATTTTAGCATCATATTAGGCATTCATCGCGAATGCGATTGTTTGCATTGACTTGATTATTTGATTACTTGCCTTATTATGTGAGCTATTGAGGCTGAAGTACGTGCGATATTGACATTATTTGTTGGGCTGTGGAAGTGTTTCTAACATACTTGCTACATGAGCTATATCTGTGCATAGACTATTAGATTGGGTTGTTCTGCTTGCAGATGTCGTATTGGGAGGTTTGGATGGGGTTTCAAGAGTATTCATTCTATTTAGCTTTCGATGTGTTTACTATTTCACTTATTGGGTACCGTGTTGTTTGGTACTCATCCTTTGCTAACTACATCTGTGTAGGTTCTGAGCCCGGACAATGATTTAGATTCTTCTTTCTTTATCCGTGGCTTTTGAAGATATTTGAGAGGTAGTTGTTCATGCCGATGATCTCACTTTCTCCTTTTTATGCTTTTGATCTATTTGAGAAACAAATGCACTTTTGAGACTTTTGTTTATTTTAGTTCTACTATTTAAGAGACTTGTAAATGTGACAACCAATCCTTTGGGGTTTCTATAGTTGTTTAAGACTACCACATTATCGTAGTTACTTATCTATTCTACTATTTTCGCTTACTATCTATTAAATTTGGATTTTGGTTGATTTGTCTCAGTGGGTTGAGACGAGTACTATCACACCTGGTTTTGGGTTATGAAAAAATAGTATCAAAGCCCCAGGTTCATAGATCTCACATGTATAAGCTAAGTCTAAATAGAGTCTTGAGGATCAGTACATTTACATCCATACTTATCATTGAGAGGCTACAAAGACTGTTAGGAAACTTCCTTTATTTACTCTCTCTTATCGTGCTGAGTTGTTATCGCTAGTGCTGAGTGTCGTGTATTGTTTTGGCAGATCCTGAGGACCAAAGCTACAACTATTAAGAGAGGGGAGGAAGTACTCGATGCAGCTATTGAGGCCCCAGCTACGGCTAGAGGTAGGGACCGTGCCCGAGGAGCAGCAACTGCCGGAGGTTGTGCTAGAGAGGCCTTCCTAGAACCACAAGTCAAGTTTAATGAGGACCAGGTTTCTCTGGGATATGCAACACTATTGTTTCAGGAGACTTTGATGAGGATTCTGGTTGTGTTAAAGAATTTTACTCAAGGTGCGGCAGGCACACCACAGGGCTCAAAGAATTGAGTTGGGGCACAGACCCCCGAGCAGTAGCAGGAATTAGTTGTGTAGGATTAGGTGGGTCAGCCACCATTAATTCCCATACCAGCTGCCGGTGTGTAGATTGCTCCAGATATGGTCATGCATATTACAGATCAACAGTACTATGAGAGGTTTCAGAAGATGAAACCACCCCAATTTCAGGGTGGTAGGAGCGAGGATGCTCATGAGTTCTTGAACCTATGTCATGATATATTAGAGGCAGTGACACCCAAGGTGTTCGATTCTTTGCACTTCAGCTCGTGGAACGTCAAGGCAGTGGTGAAGGACGTTTTTGAGGTCCAAACTAGTTGGATCACCTCCAGTAGAGTGGGGTGCTTCTGCTAGGGCGTTCGAGGATTATTTTATCCCATGGAGCGTACGCGAGGAGAGTAGGTTGAGATTTGAGAGCCTGACTCTGGGTGGTATTTTTGTTTCCAAGTATGAAGAACGTTCTATCAGTTGTCGAGATATGCTATGGCATTGATCCCAGATCAGGCGGAGAGGGTCCGCAAGTTTATGAAAGGATTGACCTTCTCTATTCCATCCTACGTGTTCAAATCTTCTAGTGAAGGATCTTTCTTCCAGTACATTATGAGCACCACCAAGCAGACAAAATTAATGGTTAGGGAAGAGTTTAGGGACCCCAATAGGTCCTGCTATGGTGGTTAGTTCTCAGGTACCTCATTATGCGGTAGAGGATCGCACAGAAGTGGAGGTCCGTTTCAGCGATAAAGGCCCATTCATGCTTCTATGCGAACAACCGAGGGTGGTCAGAGTGCTCGAGGGTCCTATAGTTCTGACAGAGGGGGTTATGTTACTTCTTTGGGTTTTTCACAGTAGGGTTTGACTCATAAGCATTGCCAAACCTGTGGGGATTCCAGTTATCTGATGTAGAGGTGTCCTGTTCAGGGTCAGGGTGGACCCATCCTAGTTTGCCAACTTTAGATAGAGGACCAACCCCACCAAATAGAGGCCGAGGTAGAGATTTGACTAGTAAGGGTGGTCGTACATCAGGTTAAGGTACTAGTGGTTCTATAGTCCTATAAGTAGAAGGTTGAGGTCCTACATAGAACAGGGGTGGCAGGGGAGCATAGTTCTATGCTTTTTTATGAAGGCTTGAGGTTGAGTCTTCAGATGCAGTTATCACATGTATTGTCCAATTTTCCATCGACCTGCATTCGTGTTATTTGATCCTGTATCCACTTTCCCCTATGTGTCTACTAGTTTGCATCTGGATTTGATTTGACTTGTAATCGCAAGCACGTGACTATCTACATTTCTATACTAGTGGGTGAGCCTCTAGTGGTGGATCGAGTGTATCGATCCTGTCTTGTTTCTTTAGACCAGTATTATGCTTGGGTAGACATGATTATCCTAGGGATGGTAGACTGTGATATGATACTGGGTATGGATTCACACTCTTCTTATCATGCGATTCTTAATTGTTATGCCAAGACTGTGACCCTAGCGATACCTGGTGTTCTGAGGATCGAGTGGAAGGGCACTAGTGGTTCATATCATAGAAAGGTCATTTCCTATCTGCATGCTCAAAGGCTGATTGATAGAGATTGTATGTCTTATTTGGCTTTTATTCAGGATACCAGCGCCGAGTCACCTCCTATAGAGACTATTTCTGTCGTTATGGAATTTGTTGATGTTTTTCATGCTGACCTTCCAGGAGTCTCTTTGGATAGGCATATTGACTTTGCTATTGACTTGGAGATGGGAACCAAGCCTATTTCTATTCCACCATATCGCATGGCCCCTACAGATTTGAAGGACTAATTGCAGGATCTGTTGAGTAAGGGGTTTATTCGTCCTAGTGTGTCTCCTTGTGGTGCACCTATTCTATTTGTGAAGAAAAAGGATAGGTCTATGAGGATGTGCATTGACTATAGGAGAAAAAATATCTTCTTCATCATATTGATGATTTATTTGATCAGCTCTAGGGAGTGGCCTTGTTCTCTAAGATTGATTTGAGGTCTCGGTACCATCAGTTGAGGATTAGACTGTCAGATATTCCTAAGACTGCTTTTCGAACTCGTTATGTCCATAATGAGTTTCTGGTTATGTCATTTGGGCTTACCAATGCCCTACAACATTCATCGAGTTGATAAATAGGGTGTTTAGGCTATATATGGACTCTTTTGTGATTGTTTTCATTGATGATATCTTGGTGTAATCCAAGACAGACATGGACTATGCTAGTCGTTTGAGGTTAGTTCTTCAGAAGTTGATGGAACAGAACTTATATGCAAAGTTCTCCAAATATGAGATTTGGCTTGATTCTGTCGAATTTCTAGGACATGTGGTGTTGAAGGAGGGTATTAGGGTAGATTAGGCCAAGATTGAGATAGTAAGATGCTGAACCAGGTCTACTTCCCCTACCGAGATTCAGAGCTTTTGGGGTTTGGTCGGATATTATTGATGCTTTATGGAGGGATTCTTTAGTATCGCGGCTCCATTGACTAGACTAACTCAGAAGGCGGTAGTTTTTATTGGTCTGATGAGTGTAAGGCAAGCTTCCAAAAGATCAAGACCTTGTTGACTTTGATCAATTCCTACTTTGACTTTACCCGAGGAGGGTTTATACTTCACTATGTATTATGATGCTTCTAGTATTGTTTTGGGTGGAGTTTTGATACAGATAGGGAAGGTAGTTGCCTATGCATCTAGACTGCTAAAGGCTCATGAGAAGAATTACCCTACACATGATTTAGACTTAGCGATTGTGGTATTTGGTTTGAAGCTATAGCAGTATTATTTGTATGGTATACATTGTGAGGTATTCACTGATCATTGGATTCTTCAGTACATCTTCAGTTAGAGGGATCTGAATTTGAGATAGCATAGATGGCTTGAGCTGCTGAAGGACTATGACATGACTATCTTATATCACCCAGAGAAGGCCAATGTGGTGGCTGATGCTTTTAGTAGGAGGTATCCATATAACACCCCATGTTGTCCTAACCTAAACTAGGCTCGAAAATAATGAGAAAAGTTGAGTATAAAAACTTAATATGAGGACCACTAGTGTCCTCTATGATTCGTAGAGGTTTCTACAGGTCGTAGAGATGACTCATAGATCCTTCCAACCATTAGTGGCATTTTGGAATATAAAAGCCTCCCTACGATTTGACCTTACGACAAGTAAATACATTTATTACTCATAGGAATGAGTCATAAAGTTGTTGCTTGACTTCTGAGAAACATTTCCCTCAGTACTTTAACTAGTTTTGACAGGATGAATGGTAGAAATGGCTACGAGTCGTGGAAATGACTCGTAAAAGCCACTCGACACTTAGTCAAATTTTGGAAAAGGGATTCACTCCTATCATTGAAAACAATGACCCATAGAAGTTCCTATGAGTCGTATAAACGACCCATAGAAAACCTTGACTTTGTTCACGAGCTGTAGAAGTTCCTACAAGCCATGTTCATGACTCATCGAACTGAGTCATAGACCCCAACATTCTTTATCCTAGTTCCCCCATTAAAGATGATGACTCATAGAAGTTTCTATGAGTCATAATAATGACTCATATGCAAATGTTTTCATGATTCTTGTAAGGGTAAATTGGTCTTTTCCCACCCCTAGACTAAAACCCTGATGTTATAGGACTAAATTAGTCCCTTATCAGCATCATATACTCATAATACTCTCATTAACAATTAGATTAGTTGAGAGTGAGGATTTGAAAAGAGGAAAAAGGTTAGGGTTTAAGTTCTTCAAGCGAGGTCTTTGAGTTCTTGATTGTTCTTCATTCCAGGTATGTAAGGCTAAACTAAAATATGGATTTTGTTTCTCCATGTCCCCATGATTATGAAGATTGATTATGTTTGGATTGAGTCTTCATAATTGTATTTCTTGAGAAATTCCTGTCTTAAAAATATACATATTGTACTGATTATTGATGAAATATTGAATTTCTACAAATTGATTCCATGAACACATGATTTAAACTACTAGTTTACTTAAACCCTAGAAACATATTGATTGATATTGAATTGTATATATCTTAAGATTGAGTCTAGAGCCTTGAACTGTGAATATATGATTGTGATTGGAATGTAAGTGTGATAATAGTATTGATAGTATCGACAAAATTGATAGTCTTGAATGTTGTCATAAATGATCGTCTAAAACCTATCTTATCGAAATGATTAAGAATGATTGGGAAATTGATTGGTTGAAGGGATTGATCTGGTAGAACGAATGAGTTGAAAAGAGTCCAAAAGAGACTTACTGATTTGGTTTGATTCGAATTGATTATCTTATGAGCTTGGGTTTGGGAGGAGTATTGAGCATCGAATTAGATAAGAGTAAGTAATTACTCAAACCTAATAACTACATCGCCAAACATAGGAAAGTATCGGACTATTAAAGCCAGATGTTTCCCAAATTATTATCTTGAAATAATAGGACTTGATTAGTTATGGATCCATGATTGTTGATTCGTTCTTACCTTGGCAAGGTATGAAAGGATATGGCAAGAACTTCGGATTCTTGTACTATCACTAGCTCATAAGTGATGGTTGTCGTATAAGAGAAACTCTCATATAAGTCTTGACTGTACACTAGTTTGGATTGGATTGGAATAGATTGGATAGGATTATGTATGATTGGTCTTTGTCTAAATCTTATTCTTGTTTAGACTTAGGACATCTTAATTGGGTTGTTCATTCTTCTGATTTGAGAGTTTGAGTTGATTTGATTCTACCTTGATGCATGTTTCATTCTACTATTTTACATACTTGAACATTCCATGTACTGATGTCCATATGGACCTACATCATTTCATGATGCAGAGTCAGTTACTCAAGATTAACAACAAGCGCATCATTGAGGATTTATTCTCTTTCAGCTATTTGATGAGTCCTTATTTCTTCCGGAGGATACCCTATTTATCATTCTAGGTTGAGTTTAGTCTTTTCATTTGATTTGATGTAGCATGAACCTTTCATTGGCACAACCTATATGTTGATAGAGGTTTCGTATACTATAGTGTTGATGATGTTGATTCATTTGTTTTGACTTGTTTCATTCTTTGTAGTTGTTGATTGGATAGACGGTTGCCCTTTGGCCTTAATTATGAATGGTAATGGTATTGAAGTGAGTCTTCCGCTGATTGAATATGATTGAATAAATATGTGATTGGACTAAGTGGTTTGCTTGAGGAGCAGCAATGCTCTTTGAGTGTTGGCCACATCTAGGGTACCCTCCCGAGAAGTGACACTCATAGTATAGGGATTCTCGTAATGATTAGTATTGATAGGAATCCCTTGGCTAGAGATGTTCAGATTCTTGCCAACAGTTTTATTCAATTGCGAGTTTCTGAGGATAGTGAAAGATTTATTAGTTCTATCGAGGCTCATTCTTCCTTAGATGAGAAGCTATGTCTTATTCGAGATAAGGTGTTGAGGGGTTTAGCCAAGAAGGCTAGACTTGATTTAGAGGGAATTTTACAGATTGAGGGCTGGATTTGTATGACTAAGGTGGGCAAATTGATCAGATTTATACTAGAGGAGGCCCACTTTCTCGATATTCCATTCATACACATGGAAATGATGTATCATGACCCTAGTCAGTATTATTATAGGTGTGGTATGAATTGGAACAACACCGAGTTTATTTCCAAGTGTTTTACCACTCAATAGGTCAAGTGTGAGCACCAGTGGCCCGGAGAGAGAGGATATCTATTCCTACGTGGAAGTAGGAGAGGATCACTATGGATTTCATTATGGATTTACCTATCTCAGGGGTGGTTATGATTCTATATAAGTGGTGGTTGATCGACTGACTAATTCCGCCTATTTCATTCTAGTTAAGGTGAAGTACACAGTGGACATGTTAGCCCAATTGTATATCTATTAGATCGTTCGACTTCACGGTGGTCCAAAATCCATTATTTTGGATAGAGGTTCAGTATTTACTTCATACTTTTGGTAGGCATTACAGGAGGGCCTAGGTACTAGGCTTGATATGAGTACAGCTTTTCACCCATAAATTATTGGCCAGTCTGAGCAGACGATACAGATGTTGAAGGATATACTCTGAGCTTGTGTTATTGATTTTGGCACTAGGTGGGATCAGCCTTTGACTTTAGCAGAGTTTGCCTACAACAACAGTTATTAGTCCAACATTCAAATCTCCCCATTCGAGGCATTATATAGTAGGCGGTGTTGATATCTTATTGGCAGGTTCGATTCAGTTGAGATAGGATCCTTAGTTATGGACTTACTTAGAGATACCATGGAATAGGTTTGGGTGATCCAGGGTAGGCTCTTGATAGCCCATAGTAGGAAAAAAAGTTATACGGATAGGATGGTTCGATTATTAGAGTTCACGGAGGGTAACCATTATTGGCTCCAAGTGTCGCCGATGAAGGGCGTGATGCGGTTCAGAAAGAAGGGCAAGCTTAGCCCTCTCAGTTTATTGTCCCATTTGAGATTTTGGGGCTAGTGGGATAGGTAGCTTATAGAGTTTCCTTGCCATCTTGTTTATCAGCAGTACATCCGATGTTTCATGTTTTTATGCTCTGGAAGTATATTCCAAACAAGTCTCATGTGTTATCTCTTGGTACGGTAGAGTTGGGTCCAGATGTGACTTTTAAGGAGGATCCCATAGCCATCCTTGATACATAGGTCCGTATGCTTAGGATCAAGGAGATAACTTTAGTGAAGGTACAATAGAGGCACCGCTCAGTTGGAGAGGCGACTTAAGAATCAGAGGATGGTAAGTGGTCTCAATATCCACATCTTTTTGCGGCTTCAGATACTTTTCTTTACCCTATATTCGTGGACGAATATGGTTTTTAGAGGTGGATGATGTAATGAACTTAATGTTTATTTTCAAAAACTTTTGAAAAATTACTATTTTACTCATTTCGTCAATTGTCCCAAGTCATTTTAGATTGGGTTTCAAAGTTATTTTTTGGAAATCTTGTGAAAAGTTGAAGTTTTACTTAAGAAATGAGTTTTAAAGTCTTAAGTTGTCTAATTTTGAATGTTGAAGTCATTTGGTATTTCGAGTCTCGGAATGGAATTCCATTGATTCCATCAGTTCCAAATTGTGGAAATTGGTCTAGGAGAGTTTTTAGAATCAGATTTGGAGTTGAAACATGGAATTTTGGTCCAAAGTTGGAAATTTAGTTAAAGTTTGATCCAAATTTGACTATAGTAAACATTTGGATTCGGTTGCTCTGATTGGATTTCTGATGATTTCAATGGTTTCGAAAGGTGATTCTAATGCTAGAAAGTGGTTCATTTCGATTTTTGGAAATCCTGAGCTCATTTTAATATTTTGGAGGCCTAAGTTAGTTTAGTTGCGACTTATCGAACTCCGAGTCAAGAAGATCTCGAATTCAAATTCTGATGGTTCTATTGAGTTCGAACGTTGAATTTAGTAGGGTTGTATATATGGGTTGTGTAGATGGATTTTTGAACGAATCTCGAGGGTCCAAACCGATATTTTTTCTTATGTTGAATTGCTGATATCTGAGGTCTGGTGCAGCCTTCTTCACATTCGCGGAAGCTTGTTCGTTATTATGGAAGGTTGTGAATTTTTCCTTTATGTTCACGAAAGCTTGACCGCGTTTTCAAAGGACTAGATCCCTGACCTCCGCATTCGCGAGGGGTGTGTCGCATTTGCAGAGGGATAGCATCTTACCCTTGAGGATCGCGGACGTTCGCGATCGTGAAGGCTTAGTTTTGGCCTGAACAGTGTTAAACCCCAAGAACGAAAATTAAACCCCATTCCACTATTTTTTATCCTTGGGGAGCTCTAGAGGGACGATTATTAAGGTATATTCGAGAGTTATTAGCTAGGTAACTCCTTTAACCATGATTTCTTCATTTACCAATAATTATTCAATGATTTTGGCTTGAATTTCGGGGTTTTCAAATGAGAAAATTTGGGATTTTTTAAGAACTTGGGTTTTAATATTTTGGAGGATTTTGAAAATGAGATTCCATTTTCAATATTAGATTACAAATACCTCACGGATCATTTCCATGTAAAAATTTCCAGATTTACAATTCGTTTTTGAAATTAGGTTTTCTTGGGTATTTCGGGTCAGTTTCGGCTTCGTTTTCAAAACTATGATTTGGGTGTCATTAGTTCTATATTTTGATTGGGAATTCATATTTTATTAGATTCCTACAATTCGGAGCATCGACAAAAGGGAAAAGTCCAAGTTTCGGAGTAGTTGGGTGTGTTATCGAGGCAAGTTGAATTCTAAACTTTTGTAAGCTTCATAGAACGTGTATTCTTGATATGTGCTATGTGAATTGACTGAATTTAGTCTTGAGTTGATAATGAATCATGCAATACTCTTAGAATTGATTATTCATAGTTGTAAAAGAGGAATTAACCCAATAAATCGGTCTATTTGAACTGAGTTAATCTTGTTGTCTTGTGGTGAAGCTTACTTGGTGTTATTAGAGATAGTAACTACATTTGATATTGGACTTCATTTCCTCCTTATCGATTGCATGATTATTCTCATTTGCAATTGGGTTGAAATAAGTAATGAGGTCCCTTTTCTTTATAAAATTCGCTAAAAGGAAATGAGGATTTGAGGGAGGTGCCATGCACTATGGTTTCTATTATTATTGCATTGAGGTACGTGACGCCTGCCTTGGTTGTTATTATTATTGCATCGAGGGATGCGCCATGTATCGTGGTTGTTATATTATTATACCGAGGGACGTGCCACATGTCGTGGTTGTTATATTATTGCATACATGGGATGTGCCATGCATTGTATTCATCGCATTGCATTATTTGTATTGACTTGATTATCTGATTACTTGCCTTATTATGCGAGCTATTGAGGCTGAAGTATGTGCAATATTAACACTATATGTTGAGCTGTGGAAGTGTTTTTAACTTACTTGCTACATGAGCTATATTTGTGCATAGACTATTAGATTGGGTTGTTCTGCTTACAGGTTGTAGTATTGGAAGGTTCGGATGGGGTGTCAGGAGTATTTGTTCTATTTACCTTTAGATGTGTTTACTATTGTACTTGCTGGGTATCGTGTTTTTTGGTACTCACACCTTGCTAACTACATCTGTGTAGATTCTACGCCAAGACACTAATTCAGATTCTCCTTTCTTCATCCGTGGCTTTTGGAGATATTTGATAGGTAGCTATTGATGCTGGCAATCTCTCTTGATCCTTTTTATGCTTTTGTTCTATTCGAGAAACAAATGCTCTTTTGAGACTTATGTTTATTTCAGTTCTACTCTTTTAAAGGCTTGTACATATGACAACTAATCCTTTGGTTTTTTTTAGCTGTTTAAGACTTCTTGTAGCGACCCTCCAGGAGGATGCTACTACTTAAAAACGTATATAAAACTCGTGACATTTAAAAAAAGAACTTCCCGTAGGGCATATTTATATAATCTAGTACTAAAATTTTGCCCATTTAAAAAATAGTTAAAGGTGTCAGTTTTTAGTCAGTTTAAAATTCTTTGATCTCAATTAAATTAAATAAAAGTTCCAACTTAGGACGGGGCGACTTTTCAAAATAATTTAAGAAACTAACTTACGAGACATCCATATATTATTTCTTATCACTACAATTCATGCTATAAACTATTACCAACTTATAAGTATTCAAGGTTAACTAATTCATGCTTCATCCAAATATTCCACTCCAAAGGTAAATTTAGTACATCATAAGAATTGAAAATTTACATGCCCCAAAATAAGAACACAAACAACCAAATTTAAGTTACAACCCAAAGTGTCATGTATGGATCAACCCTCACAAATAAATATATAAATACGTATACACAAGCACCCCATAGATCATATACATGATATTTCTTAAAGTTCTCAAAAAAAACTTTATCTCCAATGGCCAACCTCAAGCATCTTCTCGAACATTTCCTACGATAGAAAGAACTATCGCTAAAAGCTTAGTGGCGCAAAACTACAAGTTTGAAGCATTTAGGTTTTCCAATTTATTTTTCTCAAGTCATGAGCAGCACAAATGTACAAATAATAAATAAATCAAGACAACAAATATATCACGAGTATCAAGTTCTATATGTAAAAGTTTAAGTGTCAATAATTCATAAAAGCACATTTACAAGATTTAGCATCAAGTTTCGCCCAATATGTACGTCAAGCCGTCACACCAAACATGATCAAGTATCAAGAAGGAACGGAGCCCTATATCAAGAAGGGTAAGACCCAATAATCAAGAGAACCAAGAACCATATTAAAAATGGTGTCCTAATTCGTACTTAAAATGGACAACTTCCATACTTAAGACGGACTAAAAATCCATAATCAATATGGAAAAGGGTCTGGAAAAAGAGGCATGCCAATAGTGACAAAGTCACAGCCATAAGAAGGACAAAGTCCACAAGAATGTCAAGTGATTGAGCAATCCATACAAGTGGGCGAGTTAAACAAGTGTCTTGTAAATTTCCAAATATACCAACATGACAATACAAATTTTAATAAATAACAAACATAAAAAGATAGGCTTACAAATATACTAGCAGGTAACAAGAGTTTATACACAAACCTTGGTATTTTACCACAACATAAGTTCTACCATAATTTGTGAAGTTCGAATCGTCTACGCCATAGAACAACCAAAATGTTACACCCCACATCTTTGAACTCGGAAGGTTCCTTAAGTTAATTAGAAGCTAGTATGCGAGCTACTTAAGTTACGACCCTATTGAACAACTCTAAGAAGGGAGAATGTGACACCCCATGGTAGGGAAGGTTGGAAATAGGGTCAAGAGGAGTCGGAAGGAGTTGGAGGCCAAGTAACGGGTCATAAGACTCGACTTATCTACGTAAAATACTAAGTTAGAAATCTCACATACGTGAGTTACTTGTTTACATACCAAGCTTACGTAGCAAGGGTTTCATAGGCTCTTAAAGTGAGACGAGATTACGAACGAGATTAGGAACCCACGAGGAGGAAAATAAAATTTCGCGGGGAAGCCAATGGGAGGGTGACATGTGGAAACACCTAAGCAAGCAGGTGACTAACCTTCTTGGGGTCAAGTAGGTGACCCACCTGCTTGGGGGGTGAGCCCCACTGCCATGTGGCAGCTCCACATGGAATGCATGGATACGGTGGCCCAATAGGGGCTGGACACGTGTCCCCTTTAGGGGATGACATGTGTCACCCCTTGGGACCACTTATATAAGTTGATATGTATCCTAATGACTTCAGTTCATTCACAAATTTCCAGCAGCAACGTGAGAAAACAAACCCTAGGGCTAAGGAGAAAATTGCGACGGCTTGGGAGAAAAATAAGGTAAGTCCCAATTTTGTTCCATAAATTAATTATATAGCGTATACCACGATGATATGGAAGTATTAGTAGAGTAAAATTAGAGTTTTGTGCATCCAAAAAACGGACAGCAAGCTGCCATGACGATTCAGCACGTTAAAAATAATTCTGAGGCGCAATTTCGGCGAGTTCTAGCCAATTTCGGGAAAGGTAAGTTTTTCCCCTATAATTTGAAGTTTATGAGGTTACATTAGGGTGTATTACACACCTTAGGATCTTATGGGAGTTGGGGAAAAGGTTTGAAAAGTTCGGCGTTCGAAATAAACGAATTTGGAATCGCTATAGTTAAGTTGTTGTCGAAATAAGGTGTTGTACGCGTAGGGGCTGCTGCTGGTTATGTTGTGGCATGTTGCAGGATCTAAAAGTTCTATAAATTATGTGGGGGAGCTTCTGGTTGTATCCACATGACCCTCTGCTTTTGCAATTAAAGAATTCGCGAAAGAAAGATTAAAAACTCTAGTTTTGGTATCTTAGTTTCGAGTGAATTGTTGGGGGTTTATATTGAGTAATTTTGTCATAATATGTATATGTATGGGATGCTGGTTGCATTTTTTGTTGGCTGCATGTGCTAAGGACATGGTTGGGAATTCGGATAGGGAACATTATAGGGGAGGTGCTGCCCGATTTCCGTTAACATCTTAACTAGTTAAGGAACTAGTCGAGAAGGCGAGCAAAGGGATGAATGTTATGAATACTCGTGGGTAGTCTAAGTTGCTGAAAAGTCCAAGGTTGTTAATACTTACATTACTTCCATGTTAAATTAGGTTTTGAGGACAACGATGTGGACGTGATTAAGAGAAGTCCATACAAGGTATGTGAAGCTTTCCTTTGGTGTGTTTTTGGAATAGATATGTAGAGCTATTCTTCTTTTCTTTTGGCATGTCTTAGATATAGGATATAAATTATATGTATATGATATTTGAGTTTTAATCCATTCGTAAAGCCCTGAGTATGAGTCGAGACTCTCATTTACTTCTGGATATTAGAACTTCTGCAATAGCTGAGTTATTGCCTTTAAGTCTTCTATGTAATGAAAATTAGTACATGTAAGGCCCATTTCTCCTTTCCTTTGGAATGGCTTGATTTTAAGTGAAATGGTATATGATATAGGTTTAGAGGTAATTCCATTTACGAGCTCTGAGTGTAAGTCGTGACTTATAATCACTCCTGAACATTAAGAGTCTGAAAGTAGTCGAACTACTATTCTCGAGCCTTTTATATAATGAATAGTAAGTGGAGGTACCAACTCCTCTCTTTTTAAAGGCTCTAAAATGGTAAATGCGTTTGATTGCATAAGTTGAGTCTTTGACTAGATAACTGTGTCTCTGATTGCATAACTGTGTCTCTGATTGCATAATCGTGTCTTTGATTACATAAACCATGTTTCTGATTGCATAAGCTAGGTGGCATTGTCTTGATGCATGTCTGTGATTCCTGAGGCCCCAATTGATGTAACTCCTAATGACATCTAAAGGGAACTTCGGATAAGTACCTTCCTAGTCTTCAGGTGACGATTCACTTGAGTGTTTCATTGAGTCTCAGAGGGTGACTTAGTTGCATATATTTTCTCATTACTCTACTAGTGCATGCTGTAACCCTTCTTTCTTTGTGTCCCACGATGGGCCGGATATTATGTCGGGCGCAGCTTTACTACTTCTTTCACCGCGTCCTGGGCCGGATGTGTATAGTTTCACGCACGAGGAGATGATACCGTACGTGAGGTGTGATATATGTTATATGTTATGACGATACGATTATTCACCGAGTCCCAGGCCGGCTGCAATATGATAGTATATGTTGCGAAATAAGGGAGGCACCACCGAGTCCCTCCTTAGAGGGCCGGGTACGTATGTATATTATGATGGTACGCTATAGACGTACACCACTCTATTCACCGTGTCCCTCACTAAAGGGTCGGATACTTTACGTAGGCATGCATATAAGATTAGAGTGATACATTGTGACCCCGAGTCCCGTAGTGAACCGGGTATAATATGATAACATACATGATAAGATGATACCGTATACGATGATATGATGAAATGAAATGCATTATGATACGATGATATGTGATTATGAAGAAGTGATTATAACACCGAGTTCACTAGAGGGCCGGGCACAGCATATGATGATGTGTATGATTTACGTGTCCTAAGGTGTAGGTACAGTAATTCGTTAAGTTGTTATACTTGTCCCCTGCATTCCTATTTCAGTTATGGTCTCAGTAATGATGTGTTATGCTTTACATACTCAGTACATATATCGTATTGACCCCCTTTTCTCAGGGGCCTGCATTTCATTCCCACAGGTACAGTTTTTATTCTGGAGATCCATCAGTGTAGGAGTTCCTCTCAGCTATGTCGGAAGTGCTTCACTGTTCTGGAGCCTAAATTTTGATGTTGGTCACTTAATGTATATATTTGTACATTCAGGGGTACGACGGGGGCCCTATCCTGCCATATGTTACTATTGCTATTCCTAGAGGTCTGTAGACATATGAATGTGGGTTGTTTATAAGTTTGTTTCGACGGTGCCTATATGGCATGTTGTAAATATTTTGTTATGTTGTGGCAGCCTCATCGGCGCGTGCCTTTTCATGATACAATACGAATGAAAGAGGCTATAGGTACATGAAAATTTTTTAAACAATTGAAGTTTTTGTGTATAGTATCATATCACACACGGTTCAACTTAAGTGTAGCTGATAAACACACATAAGAGGGTCCAGGTCGGACCCCAATCTCGGCCTACGGGGTTGGGTATTGACAAAAGTGGTATCAGAGCAGTTCGTCCTTGGAATGTCTACAGACCGTGTCTAGTAGAGTCTTGTTTATCGGTGTGTTGTGCACCACATCTATAGACAGGAGGCTGCAGGACATTTAGGATGTTACTTTCTTTCATATCTAAGATCGTGCGATAGAGTCGAGCCATAGGAAATGAAATTCCTCATACTAACCTGTGATTTTAGCAGGAAGACAACGCCGGTAGAAGAAAGTAACTGACAATATTGGATGTTACGAAGAACACAGGTAAGCAAAGGCCTGAAAGACCTATGTCAGGTAAGGTGTTGCAATATAATTGATATATAAAGTTGGAAAATGAAAGGAAAATTATACAGGAAAATGTAACAGGCACAGTTCGAGGGGACATACGAGGTAAGTCCATTTCCATACTGCTAATTGTGGGCACCCTATGCGGCTGCAATATGAGGTGATATGACTATATATGTGTTCCCAGTGTGGCTGAGATGTTATATAATATGAATATATATATGTGTGCCCTGTGAGGCATTGTTGGTATTTTCTGTGTGCAGGTGTTGAGATAGTAAGAAATATAGAAGAAACTCTGCCCAAATTTTCGTAGAAATAAAAAGAGAATGAGATACAAGGCTGTAGTAGGTCTTGAAAGGTTGTGCTCACAACAATGATGAGATTTAACTAAACGAGTATGGTTGACGTCGAGAAATAAGTTAATTGCTGAATTAATGGCAATAGAAACTAGGAGGTCGATACTGGAATAGTAGAACAAAGTTAGAAAGAACCTATAAGCCAAAAAAGATGACCCAGAGAGGACGGATAGATCGGGATGAAATGATATAGTAAGGCATCGCCTGAATTGATACATAGAGATAAACTATGACAAGTTATGGTTGAAGTAAGTAACAGTATGACTAAGACAAGACTACGAGGGATAAAGAATTGTGACGGCTATGAAGTGTTAAGAAGACAACTACGAATTGAAAGTATATAATATGATGAAAAAGTAATAAGATAAGGCCCCTACTACAACGAAGTCAATATGATTTTAAGCAGGATTAGAGGAGAGCCTGAAGCACATGACAAAGATAAAAGCTCAGAAGGCATAACGAGGTTAAGATACGTGACTTCACCTTGATGTTTAGTGAGATCCTGCAAGGAGAGGGTATGTCGATTTGCAGAACAACTGCTGCATTACGAGGTTATTAGAAGAATAAGCTGTATTCACCTGAGTAAAGTTAGTATAATGATGAAGCTTGAAACACGAGTCATTAAAGTATAAGTACACTCGAGTGGGGAATTGGCACCAATTATAATCCCTCACTAATTACTGGTTGGGATGAATGGAATGTGGCTTTGAGTGCACTGCTACATTACGGATACTACTCGAGTATCAATCGTTAGAGGAGATTCGATTCGAGATATTCCAAATATTAAAGCACCCTACGATTGTACTAGGGTTTCCTAAAAAGGCAACCAAACGTGGGGATGATTTAACAGAAGATGTAGATATGGTGCAACCCATTAAATATGTTGGAATAGAATCATTCACGTGTAAATAGCTGAAGATATACGGAGAATGACATAGGTACACCCTAAAAGGGGGGAAGTGGACAAATGAAGTACAAGCGTAAAAGAAAATCAACTGATGCTATCGCATGCAAATGGGGACGCTTACACTTCAAACGAGACCCCCTACGGGATGGACGCGATCATACTCGCACCAATACATCGGATTTTGTCAAAACTCCGAAGTTAAGCGTGTTTGGATGAGAGTAGAACTGAGATGGGTGACCCCCTGGGAAGTGAAAAAGGGAACGACACAAGAATGGAAAAAAGAGATTGTAAATGTGTCTTAGTGCAATGACATATACAGAACAGAGTAAGCCAAGAGCAGAAAAGATTATGACTGAAATGCAGCGCACTTCGTGAAAATGGCATAAGAATAGTTGTGCCGCTTATGAACATTGGCATACTAAGAGCAAGGTCAAATGATTACTCGATAAAAGGAAGTCAGTAATAGCAATATGATTGCCATATTTAGAATCTATTCAGGAAAAGTGTAAGATAGATCGAGGTAGAACTATTAAGATATAATCGATATTAAGGACAAGAGTCATAGCGGAGCCCTGACCTCGACCGAAGGAGGTAAGCCACTAGTATAGGGACACTAAAGCATTTTTTTTGAATGGATCTATGTACCTACACACGTTTGTGTAAGAATTACAGTATAATGTATGGTAATAAAATTAGAAAGAAGATCTGAGTAAAAGAGCAAGATAGCATACCTAAGGTATTACAAGTTGGATTAAGAGGAGTTGTATAATAGCTTAAACGAAATGGAGTCTCAAAGGCTTGATAGCCTGTTACGTGGGAGGGGAGTCCCGACTTGGAAATGGAAGGCGATTAATGTAGGTTATAGTGCGGGCTGATCTCGCTCGCTATGGAAGTATAAGTTCATATGGGTTATAATAGATAAGCTGACACAATTAACCCACGTTCTTCCAATTAGGAAGGTAAATTTAGCTAAGGGCTAAACGAGATGACATAGCAAGGAAACAATAAGGTTTCACAGGGTTCCCACATCTATTATCTTGGACGGGGAAGTTTAATTTACAGCTAACCGCTGGAAATCATTCCGTAAGGGATTGAGGAACACAGATGAATCTTAATACGATATTTCGCCCTTCGATTAAGGGACATGCCCGGATGTGATCCACTAAATTAGTGATAAAGTAAAGCTTATTCCGGGATAAGATATCGATTAGAAGCCTAGAGCCGGCAAGAAGGGGATACATTAATCCTTCTCAAGATATTTGTAGAATAGATAAAGCAGCCTATGAGTGGGACCTACCGTCCGATTTGAAACAATACATTCAGTTTTCACAGATCAATGCTCCGCAAGAATGTAAATGACGCTCCCAGAATATTTCCCATGAAGGAGGTCCTCGTAACAGAGAGTTATCTTACAAGGGGCAACCCATTTCCACCCGGGATCACTAGATTAAACGGGTTGCGAAAAAAAGACGTAGCTTCCGTCAAGGTATTGTGGCGGATTAAGAATCGTGAAGACATAACCTGGGAGGTTGAAGAGGACATGAAACACAGGTGTCCATACCTATTCCCGACATCTATAGGTAACCCCGACTCCTGAATACTTGTATATGAAAGATATGGATAGACAAGTATGTGATATCATAAAAGAAAGGAACCTCTCTATAATCTATATATAGTCTTAAGGGAAGTTATAGTTAACATTCGGGGACGAATGTTCTAAACGGGGGAAGGATGTTACACCCCACATCTTTGTACTCGGAAGGTTCCTTAAGTTACTTAGAAGCTAGTATGTGAGCTACTTAAGTTACGACCCTATTGAACAACTCTAAGAAGGGAGAATATGACACCACATGGTAGGGAAGGTTGGAAATAGGGTCAAGAGGAGTCGGAAGGAGTTGGAGGCCAAGTAACGAGTCGTAGGACTCGACTTATCTACGTAAAATACTAAGTTAGAAGTCTCACATACGTGAGTTACTTGTTTACATACCAAGCTTACGTAGCAAGGGTTTCATAGGCTCTTAAAGTGAGACGATATTACGAACGAGATTAGGAACCCACGAGGAGGAAAATAAAATTTCGCGGGGAAGCCAATGGGAGGGTGACATGTGGAAACACCTAAGCAAGCAGGTGACTAACCTTCTTGGGGTCAAGTAGGTGACCCACCTGCTTGGGGGGTGAGCCCCACTGCCATGTGGCAGCTCCACATGGAATGCATGGATACGGTGGCCCAATAGGGGCTGGACACGTGTCCCCCTTAGGGGATGACACGTGTCACCCCTTGGGACCACTTATATAAGTTGATATGTATCCTAATGACTTCAGTTCATTCACAAATTTCCAGCAGCAACGTGAGAAAACAAACCCTAGGGCTAAGGAGAAAATTGCGACGGCTTGGGAGAAAAATAAGGTAAGTCCCAATTTTGTTCCGTAAATTAATTATATAGCGTATACCACGATGATATGGAAGTATTAGTAGAGTAAAATTAGAGTTTTTTGCATCCAAAAAACGGACAGCAAGCTGCCATGACGATTCAGCACGTTAAAAATAATTCCGAGGCGCAATTTCGGCGAGTTCTAGCCAATTTCGGGAAAGGTAAGTTCTTCCCCTATAATTTGAAGTTTATGAGGTTACATTAGGGTGTATTACACACCTTAGGATCTGATGGGAGTTGGGGAAAAGGTTTGAAAAGTTCGGCGTTCGAAATAAACGAATTTGGAATCGCTATAGTTAAGTTGTTGTCGAAATAAGGTGTTGTACGCGTAGGGGCTGCTGCTGGTTATGTTGTGGCATGTTGCAGGATCTAAAATTTCTATAAATTATGTGGGGGAGCTTCTGGTTGTATCCACATGACCCTCCTCTTTTGCAATTAAAGAATTCGCGAAAGAAAGATTAAAAACTCTAGTTTTGGTATCTTAGTTTCGAGTGAATTGTTGGGGGTTTATATTGAGTAATTTTGTCGTAATATGTATATGTATGGGCTGCTGGTTGCATTTTTTGTTGGATGCAGGTGCTAAGGACATGGTTGGGAATTCGGATAGGGAACATTATAGGGGAGGTGCTGCCCGATTTCCGTTAACATCTTAACTAGTTAAGGAACTAGTCGAGAAGGCGAGCAAAGGGATGAATGTTATGAATACTCGTGGGTAGTCTAAGTTGCTGAAAAGTCCAAGGTTGTTAATACTTACATTACTTCAATGTTAAATTAGGTTTCGAGGACAACGATGTGGACGTGATTAAGAGAAGTCCATACAAGGTATGTGAAGCTTTCCTTTGGCGTGTTTTTGGAATAGATATGTAGAGCTATTCTTCTTTCTTTTGGCATGTCTTAGATATAGGATATAAATGATATGTATATGATATTTGAGTTTCAATCCATTCGTAAAGCCCTGAGTATGAGTCGAGACTCTCATTTACTTCTGGATATTAGAACTTCTGCAATAGCTGAGTTATTGCCTTTAAGTCTTCTATGTAATGAAAATTAGTACATGTAAGGCCCATTTCTCCTTTCCTTTGGAATGGCTTGATTTTAAGTGAAATGGTATATGATATAGGTTTAGAGGTAATTCCATTTACGAGCTCTGAGTGTAACTCGTGACTTGTAATCACTCCTGAACATTAAGAGTCTGAAAGTAGTCGAACTACTATTCTCGAGCCTTCTATATAATGAATAGTAAGTGGAGGTACCAGCTCCTCTCTGTTTAAAGGCTCTAAAATGGTAAATGCGTTTGATTGCATAAGTTGAGTCTTTGACTAGATAACTGTGTCTCTGATTGCATAATCGTGTCTTTGATTGCATAAACCATGTTTCTGATTGTATAAGCTAGGTGGCATTGTCTTGATGCATGTCTGTGATTCCTGAGGCCCCAATTGATGTAACTCCTAATGACATCTAAAGGGAACTTCGGATAAGTACCTTCCTAGTCTTCAGGTGACGATTCACTTGAGTGTTTCATTGAGTCTCACAGGGTGACTTAGTTGCATATAGTTTCTCATTACTCTACTCGTGCATGCTGTAACCTTTCTTTCTTCGTGTCCCACGATGGGCCGGATATTATGTCGGGCGCAGCTTTACTACTTCTTTCACCGCGTCCTGGGCCGTATGTGTATAGTTCCACGCACGAGGAGACGATGCTGTACGTGAGGTGTGATATATATTATATATTATGACGATACGATTATTTACTGAGTCCCAGGCCGGTTGCAATATGATAGTATATGTGGCGAAATAAGGGAGGCACCACCGAGTCCCTCCTTAGAGGGCCGGGTACGTATGTATATTATGATGGTACGCTATAGACGTACACCACTCCATTCACCGAGTCCCTCACTAAAGGGTCGGATACTTTATGTAGGCATGCATATAAGATTAGAGTGATACGTTGTGACCCCGAGTCCCGTAGTGAACCGGGTATAATATGATAACATACATGATAAGATGATACCGTATACGATGATATGATATCGTATATGATGATATGATAAAATAAAATGCATTATAATACGATGATATGTGATTATGAAGAAGTGATTATAACACCGAGTTCACTAGAGGGCCGGGCACAGCATATGATGATGTGTATGATTTACGTGTCCTAAGTTGCAGGTACAGTAATTCGTTAAGTTGTTATACTTGTCCCCTGCATCCCTATTTCAGTTATGGTCTCAGTTATGATGTGTTTTGCTTTACATACTCAGTTCATATATCGTACTAACCCCCTTTTCTCGGGGGGCTGCGTTTCATGCCCGTAGGTACAGATGTTTATTCTGGAGATCCATCAGTGTAGGAGTTCCTCTCAGCTATGTCGAAAGTGCTTCACTGTTCTGGAGCCTAAATTTTGATGTTGGTCACTTAATATATATATTTGTACATTCAGGGGTACGACGGGGGCCCTATCCCGCCATATGTTACTATTGCTATTCCTAGAGGTCTATAGACTTATGAATGTGGGTTGTTTATATGTTTTTTTTTACGGTGCCTATATGGCATGTTGTAAATATTTTGTTATGTTGTGGCAGCCTCATCGGCGCGTGCCTTTTCATGATACAATACGAATGAAAGAGGCTATAGGTACATGAAAAAGTTTTAAACAATTAAAGTTTTTGTGTATAATATCACATCACACACGTTTCAACTTAAGTGTAGCTGATAAACACACATAAGAGGGTCCAGGTCGGACCCCAATCGTGGCCTACGGGGTTGGGTCGTGACACAAAATCCCCTTCGTCAAATAATTCCTCTTGGCATATACAAGAGAATATATACCTTAAATACACAATAAAATATCTACTTAAGCTCAATAGTTTAGCACATCAAAACTAAACTGAAAAATTAGTGAAAATAAGCCTAAACTGTAAAAAATAGGAATTTTGGACAGTACCACTGTCTTGTATTGAGCTCAATTTCAAAAGGGTTAACGGCAAAAATAGACTTTGTGGCCTTAATGAAAATTATAGATATATGTCTCTGGGTTTCAGGGATATTCAAATAACCCCTATATCAGTTCTGTACAAAAAGATATACTCAAAATACTAACATCAGTACATGTAGAGTTTGTAAAATAGAATTTTGGACAGCACCTGCCCTGTATTTCCCTGCCTAGTTTCAAGTAAATACAAGCAAAATTGGGTTTTGGGGCCTGAAAAAAAGTTATATGCATATGGAATATCTTTCTAGAACAACTTAAATCACTTAAAATGAAACTTTATACAAAGAATTATGCTAAAATCACTAACAGCAGTCCAGTCCAACTGATTTAGTGGATGAATATTATGAGAGAAGAGAGGTTTTGGTGTCTTTCTGCCTTGGAGAAAGAGAAATTGGAGGGGTGGTGGAGAGGATAAGAACCAAGGGTAATAAAATAAAATAAAGTTATAACAAAAAAAGAAAGGCTGCCCACTTTTGTAAATATCTAGTCCATTTAATAAATTTAATACGATAATCATAGTAGGAGTAGTTTATATAACAACACCATAACACTTGAAACAAGTTTCAATATCGTCAAGTTCATATTCAGGAAGTGCAAAGTAAAATATACCCTTACTATCAAGATACGATAAATCGAAAATTCAAGTATTTGCTAGAAAAAACTTTTGGGGTGTTACACTTTCGCATTATCGTAGTTACTTATCTATTCTACTGTTTCACTTATTATCCGTTAAATTTGGGTTTTGGGCTAACTTATCTCGGTGAGTTGAGACGAGTGTCATCACATCCGGTTTTGGGTTGTGATACTTAATTTGATGTATTTCCTTCCAATTACTATCTATTGAGGGTGTATATCATGTTTAGGTTAAGTTTTGAGAACTTTGAACCTTATATTACATGTTGAGTTGAATATTTCCTTCATTCCTTATGTGTTGTGAATGCATTCATTCTCATTCATCATTGGGAAGTTGAGAACCGTGGAAATTGTTTTTGAGAAATGAAAATGCGACACCTTATTATATCCTTAACCACGAGTTAGGTGGCAAGAGGATGAGATATTAGTATCATGAGTCTTTGGACATAAGTTGGGTTGTGAGGTAGTTGATACATTTAGATTGTGACGAGGTATACAGTTTACGAGACCCCATGAGTCCTGCTTGTTTGCACAGCTCGGCAGGTGTATATGACAGACTGTGCGATAGTTTTGATTTCACCATACTCATTACAACATATCATTGCATTGCATCTTAGATTAATTACCTTATATGATATTATGCCATATTGAATTGTTCTTATGTGTTTACTTTACTCGCACCATTCTATATTAGCTGGCGGCACAGATATCAGAGTGAGACTTTTCTGCGTGTAGGTGGTGAAGCGTTCCTTAGTTTATTGCATATGTTTGATTAATTTCTTGTACTCAGTCGGTCCAACCTATTGAGTACATGTGGATTGTACTCACACTTACTTTTGTGTCCTGTTTTGATGTAGATCCTATTCAAGGTATTCTGCGGGCAGCTGATCTCTCTTTCTAGAGGATGTCCTACTATTAAGATTAGTGGTGAGGTCTTGAGATTCGGACCGCCATTAATTCTATCTTTTATTTTCATTCTTTACTATTATTCGAAGACTTATGATGTATAGCAGATTCGATCATTTTGTTAGATGCTCTTTACACTTATGACATCAGATTTTGGGATATTTTATTTGAGTCCAACTTTTGTTTATTTTGTGGCATGACTTCCTCTTTGGGAGTCTCGCATGAGTTTTACTTTTAGGCTTACAAATCAGGTTGGGTGTTGGGATGTGTGCCATCATGACCCCGGTTTTTGGGTTGTGACATATATAAAAATATTAAAGTTTATATTTCACATTTCAAATAAATATTACATTCAATATCCAATAAATTCCCAAGAATAAATTGTCGTAGTAATTAAGATGATTAAACATGTGACTTTGGACTTGTTTGTAACATAATAGGAGTAATATATGTACATTATTACACAAATGATGAACATTAATCATAGAAATGAAAAGACAATCAGAATTAGAGTTATTGAGATAATTATTTTTATACTAAGTTAAATAGAAAGTAGGAAGAAAAAGTCACAAAAAAGGAAGAAGAGAGAAGCCAAATTCAAGAGATGACACTTTACTTTTTAAGTGCCAACAATTATTATATAGGTAGATTTGGATTTTTAAGAATCACCATTTTTCTTCCGGAAAAATCAACACATTATTTTACTTTTTTTTCTTTTAAAAACTAATAAGCCTTAATTATATAGAATAATTCAAACCAAAATATAATTTAAAGATATAATATTTTAAATTACATTGTAATAATTATCTCTGAAAAATCTCAAAATTTTAAGAACTTCTAACAATAATGAAGATACATACATACATATACATATATACACATACATACTTTCTTGGGTAGCATACAAGTATATGTTCACTTTCTTTTTTATTTTTATTTTCAAAAATATCCTGACGTGGAGACACAATAAATTAACCTTGCAACAACAATAAAAAAACATAAAAATAAAGTTAACTAATCAGATAAAAACTTCAAAGAATGTCTAATTATGAGTTAAAAAGGATTAAGGACCCTATTATCAACATAACATAATTCAATTCTCCAAAAACTGCAAGAGAAACAAAGAGCAAAAATAATCAAAATTTTAGAAACTTCAAAGAGAAGTAGAAAAAATATTTCTTGAAGCTACAAAAAGAAGTAAAGAGAAAAAATCAAATCATTTTCTTTTAAATAATTCATGATTCGTGTAATCAAGAATTCAAAAATAATAATACTAAATATATAACTGCAATAGAGAAAAAGGGATAATTATATTAAACATATCAAATCATTTTACCTTATAAAATTGAACTATGCAAGAATGTCTAACAATCTTCATTATAGATTTCTCTCCTGCAAAATTAAATCAAAGAAGACAAAAAATGACCAACCAAAAAGATAAAAGATGAAGCAAAAGAAGAAATAAAAATAAAATAATCATCATATAAATCTCAAAATAGATTTTTATAAGAGTGATTTTAAGGTGTCATCAATTTATATATTAAATTATTTGAAGGTTATGAATATGAAAGGTTAGGAGTTATGGACATTACTAATATTAATTAAGAGTAGAATTTATTTATTAAGGAGATGAAGTTATAAAATAAAATAATTGAAAGAAATGAGAGAAAAAAAACCAAAAAAAAGGAGAAAAAAAAGTAAATATGAATGGAGGTCATAGAGAGGTGCGACATCACCTTGTCTATGATCCTCTTTTATATATATATATATATATATATATATATATATATATATATATATATATATATATATAAATCTCATACTCCCTCCGTCATTTCTTACTTGTCAAATTTTATACTTGACACATCTATTAAGAAAATAATTAATGGTATAGTGAGTTTATCATCCCTATCAATTGATAGAGTTTTAAACATATTTATTTCTATATTTTTCAAAGACATTAACTCAATGTTGATTTGTCAAAATTGACAAGTAAAAAAGGAAATCAAATTAAGAAATATTTGATAAGTAAATGGGGATGGAGAGAGTATTTAATGAGCAATAATCATGCATAAGAAAGAAGAAAAAGTTCTTAAATGCCCACATATATTTGCTCAAATAAAGGAGTAGACTGTAACTCCACGAAAATTGAAAATGAAAAGATGTACTTTCCAAGAAGTTTTCTCATCTTCCTTATTTACAGTATTAATTAATGAACTCATAAAACTCTATTAAATATAGTCATAGCTCCAAAATATTAATTTCAGATATGTAATTCTAAGATACCCTTTTATGCTCCCATATATGTTCATATAAGTTCATTTGCTACGGGGGCGCAATCAGGAACAATAAAGGAGACTGGGTAGCAGGATATATGGGAAATCTCCATATAACAAACAATACAAAAGCTAAATTGTTAGCTCTTGTGCAGGGAGTCCAACTGGCTTTAGCAAAAGATCTCGTCCCTCTAGAGATCAACACTGACTGCAAGGAAATTATTAGCTACATTAGTGTAGATCATCCTTCTTATGAAAATATCTTATGTGATTGCAGGGAGCTGCTCAGGCGACTGAGGAACCCCACAATTCACCACAGCTTTAGGGAAAGCAACAAGGTGGCGGATGCTTTAGCAAGGGAGGGTGCAAAACTGAACCCAACTAACTCCTTTTTTTTGTGCATGAAAGTTCCTCCTTTGTTTGTTTCGAAGAAATTAGCAACAAACAAAGAAGAAACTCTCTTTTTTGACATATTAAGCCAACTTGTAATAGTACTAATCTTAGTATATTCCCTCCCCTAACGCTAGTAGTAGGTGTACCGACATCGCCACTTCCATATAATGACCCATATTATTAGCAAATATATTTTCTCCTGTTTAACAAACAAAAAGTCCGTTGATGGGACAATGGATGATGAATACAGATACGCATACGGTATTATCCTATTTTATTATTGCTGAGTTTTATGTTTTATTCATCGAATTATCTTGAATATTTGATAGTTATTTACTATCTTGGCAAATGCGCTTTTCTTAATTGATTTTCCAAGTCTCAATGATGCAGGAACAATTTGCGCGAGTATGCATCTAAGGGACTATTAGCCTGTTTGGATTGACTTATTTTTAAGCAGCTTATAAGTTGAAAACTGCTTATAAGTTAAAAAAAAAAGTAGGTGCAGATCAACTTTTTTTTTTGACTTTTAAACTGTTTTCAACTTATAAACTGCTTAAAATAAATTCATCCAAATAAACCCAACTATTTATTGGGGCTTATTTTAAGCACAAAATGACTTTAAGTTGGTCAGTCAAACACTCAAAAAAAGCTGAAAACAACTTATAAGTCAATCCAAACGGCCTCTATGTCACGTATTCCATTGATTTTCCTTCGACAATTTAAAATTTGAAAGTGTTTATGATACATCTTTAACAAATAATTTGTTGACCATATAAGGTCTATACACTTGTGTTTTTACCCTTTTGATTTTTTGTTATAAGTGAAAACATAAAGACAAGGTTGTTTAGCATTATGGGTTGTATCAGGAGAAGTAAGAAGCCAAGTAAGCTATCAATTATTTTGTAAAGTATTTTACTTATAGTGATCAAATTACTTGTTTGGTATTTCGATTTCGATTTGATCTCCTATTGGGCTATTGGGGTACCATTGATTAATAGTTAGTGCAACAAATCTCTTCTATGTTTTGTAAATTTCGAAGATATTGAAAAATATGATGTGATATTATTTTTTACGAAAATCGATCGAAAGAAAAGCTGTCGAAAGGTATTATAAATTAAACAAGTTTTAGACCTTATGTCACATGTCTCAGTTTATGTGATGAATCACTAATCAAGAATCATATTCGTAATTTTCAAACTTCTACTTTGAGCACACGCAATGGAGTCCTGGGTTATCGAAAGCGATCAATCTTTCTTCTGGTGGGAGGCAGTCTTGTAAAGGGGGAGCCACTTGACTGTAGACATAGTAAAAACGAAATAAAAAAAATCCTTTCTCTTTATACGCAATATCTTGAAAGGAAAAGAAAATGATCTACCTTGGCAACGAACACGTCATTGACTAATAGTTTCTAACTCTCCTTGGGACTATTGATCGGCTTGCAGTTCCATATCTCTGAAGAGTAACTGCTAGTGCGCAACTACTTAACTTGACGTAGCCCAAGCTCTTGCTCAACAGAAATAGTAGCAAAGAGGTCGTAGCGGGAATACCATAGGAAAGCCCGCCCCTGCTAGCTAACATAGAAAGAGATTCCCGTATAGCAATAGTTTCTATGTGAATCTCATCCACCTATTTTCTCATAGCTCATACGTAAGTGTGAAATTCTCCAATTGTTCCTCTCTCGTTGGTCGAGCTACTTTGTTCCTCAAATAAGTCGGATTCGGGAGCCTCTATTAATAAACAGGGGAACAAAACCATAACTAAGACGATCAACATTCCTCTTTTCGATTCATTAATTATTCTCACTTTCTACCGGTCAAGTTAGTCCGTCCCTCTCCTTCACTACTGCACTAGTCCTCATTCTTTATTGATCCAATACGAGATCTCGATATATGATTATTGTTGGTGTGGGGACGGAAAGTCTCACATAAGTTTCCCCATTCCCGAGTGACATAAGGGAAAAGGGGTCTTTCACAATTTGGTTTGGACCCGGCCTGTACTTTTAGTTAGAAAGCAAACCTCTCTTCTATACCCAGGGAGTTACGTTAGCGGTACATGAAGACACGATCTGATAGATATACATTGAAATCTATAATCTACTTAATATAATATAGATAGAAATTAATATATAATATAGATAAAATTAATCTTTGATTTGGAAACAAATGGATTGGCTATTCTAACTCTCTTTAAAAGAGACTACTTTCAAAATCACTTGCCCTAGAACACTAGAAAAGTAAAAGACGGGTATAGTTGCGAACCTGGAAGCCTACTAAAAAGGGCTTCTCTTTCTAGTTCGAGAAGTTTTAAATAAAGCAAAAATCTTTTTTCAGATGAATGGCTTGATTCTACTTCTTTCACTTTCTTTAGCTATTGATCACTAGTCGAACTAAATAATAGTTATATATATATTTCCTCTCTTTATCTTCTCATAGGTACATATATAATTTTGTGGAAAGCCGTATTCGATGAAAGTCGTATGTACGGCTTGGAATCTTTCGAGATCCACCATACAATATGGGATAGAAAAGCCAAAATAAGTGATTGTAGCCCTTATAAAAAGAAGCTTCCTTCTCATGAAAGATATTCTAGTAAATAGAACACTCAGCATTCATTCATGAACTATCTTTCCCGTGCCATCAAGAGCTCCAGCTGCAAGAGTAAAGAATCTTTAGGATGGGCTGGGCACGAAAGCTGCATGGATTTGACTTCTTTTATTCTGCTATTGAAGTGAAATACAAATATAATCTACATGTCCAATTGAACTATGAGCTAGAAGTCATTTTACTTTCGTTTCGGCCATGGTGGCCAGTGCTCCTAAGATCATAGAAGCTGCTGAAAAACGTTCCTAGGCTAGCACGGCTCGCTTCGCTCTTCAAGGTCAGCCCCCTTACTCAACCTTAACATCTAAATTTGTTAGTTTTGTATTACTCAAAACATGTTTTAGTAATTTTTAGGTTTCAAAAAAAGTGTTATATATATATATAATCCAATTGCATATCATATTTAAATTCTAATACTCAAATAAAAATGAGAAAAATTCACACTAAAAACTTTTTCTATTTGTTTATTTTAATTTTAATATATTGGCTCCTCCAATCTGTGATGTAATTTGAGGTAAGGATATATAGGTAGTGTCTCCTTTTTGCTTTAATGGCCTGGGTAGCTTCGAAAATAAAATACTACAACTATTAGGAAGATTACCTATAAATATTTAGCATGGAATAACCAGCAGATTGATAAACAAAGCAATTTTTGATGTGCTAATAAACCCATAAATAGTTTAATCTAATGTAGTTTCCAACTATTTTTATAGGAAGATCTAAGAAAACAATAGATCAGCAATAATGTCAAAACATAAACCCTAAAATAAATAGTTTGTAACAGGCCTTGAGTACCATATGGCCGTGGTACTTTATTTGGATTTCACTACAAGAGCAGTTTCTTCTTCTTTGTTTTTTGGAAAATATTGGACCACTCGAAAGCAGAGAATATTTGGATTGGTACCCACTTTGAAAACTTATATTAGTCAATACCCACTCAATTTTTTTTAATTTAATTTTTAGGGTTAGGGTACAAATAAAGCAAAAAGTGGAGTCATGGGCCTTTCTAGTATTTTTGAAACTTGGAGATAAAAAGGTTTGTGAGGTTATGGATTTATTTAACATTTTAAAAACTTGGGATAAAATATAAGTTTATAGAAGTATATTATAATCCCAATACACTTATAATATTATTCTATAATTTTTAAATATTATATTAGAACTTTTGGCATACTTTTCAATCAAATCTATTTTTCTCGAACTTTCCCCGACCCTTTGATTTTCTCCAAGGGCTTTCCTTCTTCTCCAAACAAATAGACCTTCCATTGTTGGAACTGTAAACATCCCATCAACGTTTTCATCATTTCTTGCGCTACTTTCCATCAACGTTTTCATCATTCCTTACGCTACTTTCCATCAATATTTTCATCCGTTCCTTACGGTAATGGAGAAAGAAAAGTTGCTTGGTTTTGCATCCATTCCCTAATGATACAAGAGAAAAAAATGGAATCTTCTTCCTCTTGATAAGTTAAATCTTCTTCAAACTTCTTCTTTGGCAAGTTTTTCGATAAGTTTGAGCCCTATTTTTTTAACTGTGGAAATGGAGTGAAGGTTTGAGTTTTTCTTAATTTAGTGAAAATCTAGAGAAAATCTGACCCCTTGTTATGCTTACTGAGATTTGATCGATTTTAATGGTGTTTCTTGTTTCTACATTGTCGATTTCTATTGGAACTACTCTCTCTACTTATTTTGCATGTTATATTTGAATCTGATTGTGCTAATAGACTAATGGTCGATAAATATGTGTTTTCTTGTAGATTAGTAAGGTATGGCTACAACTAGCGGTGGCGACACTAAACGATTAGCTTTTGTTGCTTCTAGAAGTAAGAAACAAAAGACTGAAGAAGATTTGAAAATTTCAAAAAGGAAAAAAATCGTAGTCGAAGAACCTGATTTAAACTAAGAATCAGGGGGAATAATGGAGGAAATTGATATTTATCAAGATAGTAGTGTCCAGGCTAGTGATAATATTGAGTCTAGTATAAGGAAAAGTGATAGCGGAGATGAGAAAAATAGTAGTGATACCCATAGTCGAGATGAGGAGGATGATCCAATGTCCCTATCAACTTGTGCCAGAAATATTTCTAGTTAATTGTATGATCTATCGACTTGGATAGATGATCTAGGATCATTTCCACTGAAGATTTTTGTAAGATCACGAATGGAAGTTTATCGTGACTTTAGAAAACTTCTAATTGATAAAAAATTATATAATGACATTAAAGGTACTTGCTTTGGACACTTGAGGCATATTCCAATTTTTTTCAAGTTCAATGGACAGATGGTCCATTACATGTTGTTGCGATGTATGAAAAATGATAAAAAAATTGCATGAAATGATCTTTTGTGTGAATGATAATCCTGCATATTTTGACTTAAAATATTTGAATTGATTATGGGGATGAATTGCTCAGCATGCCCCAGTCAGTGAAAATTGAACCAAGTCCTTCAGAAAGGACATAATTTTTATGTAATGTTACAAAGAACAAGAGCATCACTGCTAAAATGTTGATGAGTTTAATCAAGAGTATTAGATTGAATAAGGAGCAGAAGTTGAAGTGCACTTCAATTTGGTTCATTCACTTGGTGCTACTTGCCCATGATCCATCTAAGATTGTGAATTTAAACCACATCAAGTTAACGGATGATTTAGATTTCTTCAAAAGTTATTCATGGGGCAAAGAATCTTTTCAGTTAACATTGACCTATTTGAAGAAGAAAGTTGATTTGAAAAAGCAGTGTGAACTGTAGTGATGAGAAGAATGGATCATATGCACTGTACATCTTTCCCTAGGAATTCTTGGCAATTATTATCAACCATGTAGTTGATTTATTAAAGACTATTATTTATTTGTGCAGTACTTTATAGACATTGTGTTCTTATTATTTTTCTATTGATTTCAGGTTTGGATACATAAGGCTTTTCCTCATTTTGGGAAGTATTCTAAAAAGTCCTTACATTCTCCTCTGTCCATTCCTCATTTACTTAGATGACACACATTTAAAAGTGATGACATAATCGAAAGTGATCCATTTAAGTACAATGGAAGAAGTATGAAGGTATAAATTTATTTGTTATTAGCTAGAAATCCTTTTAATCTAGTGAATGTTCTCTAATAGTTATATTTTTTTGTAGATTGTGCATCCATACCTTACCCCAGAAGTTCGTGAGATGAAACAAACATTTATGACAATATTTAAGTCCTATATGAATGAATTGAAGGACGCGATCATCAATAAATTGAAGGACAAATTGAAAGGTGTGACTGTCCTCACATCAACCATTGAGAGTATCGACGATGAATATAAGGATGATCACAATCTTGGCCAGCCTTGTGACATTTCTGTTTTTAGTGGACAAAAAAATATATCAAGTACTTCTAATAATGAGAATCTGTGTGATTGTGGTACCATACTCGAGCAATCAACGATGGAGGTTGTTGTTTTTGTATAAGATGAAAGGTTACGGAGAATTGAGAAGAAAATAAGAAGAGGAAAGATTCAAGTAAACTAACTTTTACATCGTTATTATTAGATAATTAATTTATTTAATTTACTAATTTTTTCAAAACAATACAATGCATATAGAAATTGCACCAGTTGGTAATGACCTTGCAGAAGTAGTAGCAGCATTTGATGAAGAAGATGTAGTGATCGATGAAGACCTTGCAGTATTTGAAAAATACTTTGCAAAAGCGATTGATGAAGTGGCATAGGAAAAGAAACAAAAAAGAAGAAGAAATTGAGATGGAAGTAGAAGAAGAAGATAAGGAAAAAGAGGTGGAGAAGTTGGAAGAGATTGAAGAGGAGAAGCTGGAAGAGAATGAAGACCAACAAAAAATTGATGAAGGGGAGAAGATAGCATGTAAAGCAGAAGATAAAGAAAAGGCTTAACCCATCGGTGGCCCCTCAAAGTTGGCACCAACTTTTACTTAGACACCTCAACTAAGCTTTGTTCATTTTAGACACCTCAAGTAAGGTTCTGATATGTCATTTTGACACTTTTTTTGCAATCACCCAAATATCTAAAGTGTGTGTAATACACTTGACGTTGATGTGTCAAACTGACCAATTAAATGATGAAACGAGACAGATATATCAAAAATAATTTTAAAATAATGACTTTTGATTAGAAAAAACGTGGTCATTAACTTCATTTAATTGGTCACTTTGACACATCAGCGGCAAGTGTATTACACACACTTTAAATATTTGGGTGATTGTAAAAAAAGTGTCAAAATGACACATCAGAACCTTACTTGAGGTGTCTAAAATGAACAAATCTTAGTTGAAGTGTCTAAGTGAAAGTTGGTGCCAACTTTGAGGGGCCACCAATGGGTTCCCCCAATGAGAGAGGTAGAGAAGATGGAAGAGAATGAAGAGGAAAAGCCGAAAGAGAATGAAGACTAGTAGAAAGTTGATGAAGGGCAGAAGATAGCATGGGAAGAAGAAGATAAAGAAAAAAGAGGTGGAGAAGATGGAAGAGAATGAAGAGTAGAAGCTGGAACAGAATGAAGACCAGACAAATTTTGATAAAGGCTTTGCCACTGCTGTGGCAGAAAGAAAAAAAATACAAGTTTGTCCACTGATATGGCAGAAGTAGAAACAAATTTGAAGAAGACACTGATGAAAGGATGTGATGAGCATTGTTATGCAAATCAGTGATGAAGTTAATGATGAAGGTAATGGTGAGGAGACAAATAATTTAGATTAATGGTTGGTTAGTTTTTGGTTGGTATTTTTGGATGATAGTTTTTGATGAACTAGTTGGTTTTTGCTTACAGTTTTGATGAACTGGTTGGTTTGGACAGTTAGGATTTTTTTGATATTTTTGGTGTTCATAGTTGATTTTGGTTGGATAGTTTTTATTATGGTTGGTTAGTTTTTGAATTGGTTAGTTTTGGTTTGGAGTTTTTGATGAATGATGTAAGGAATTGATTAGTTTTGAAGGACCAATGTTTTATTTTGGAAATTTTCCAGATTGGTTATGAATCTGTCTCATGTTTTTTTATAGCTTGTGATTTTTGCTTGTCTTTATTATAGAATTATATTATTGTCAATCATCGACTTTAAATTGTTTGTTTAATATTTTGGACTGCGTTGTGTTATTATCATACAAGGACTTTATTTTTATTAATAGGCTGCTATCGCTGTCGATTTATAATATTATCATTCAGGAATAAAAGATATAATAGTGTAACAATTTAAAATTGAAAACTTTTATTTATTCAGTACTACTATATCTCCATTTTAATTATCCAAAAAGCAAAACAACAAACCATACAATATAATTTTTAGGACTTTCTCATTTTCTTTCGCCAAAATCAATCTTTGTTTTAGCTGATCCCTTTCTATTTCAATGTATTTTATCAATCTTTTCAAGTGATTTCTTTGCTCTTCAGCTTCTTTGAATAAAGTCATTAGCAGGTCTCCATTTTCTTAGAAGTTCCGAAGCCTTTCTAACAATTAAAAGTTGGCAACGACTTGAAAATTCAATGCCTTTGATTCTGAACACATCTTTGATGGGCTGCTCATTGATATATAATTTTCAAGCCACTTAAAAAAAGGCATACGCCAACTGCACAGTTAAGAAATTATCGACCTGGATTTGTATTGGTGTGTGATGTCCTCAACATAGCAGGACAACCACAATGACAAATGTATAACGTTTTTGCATTGGATGTTTGAGATGCTTGAGACATTGTAAAACAGTGACGTTTTGAGTTGTTTAAAATAAGATAAAAGATCTAATGATGGAAAGAGATATGAGAGATTTCATTCCTTTGATACACCAAAATAACATATGTTAACGTTGAAAAAAAATATTAATTTGTACTTTGTTAACGTTGGAGAATTTGGATATTTAAATATTGAATGTTGATCATAATATGTAGACCTATCATGTAATCAATACTTTTCTAAGTTCATAATTTATGATGGACCAACGAGATCTACGCTCCATCATTAGTAAAGTATATGCGGGTTGATACCATAGTCCATATATGATCTATACTGAATCTACTAAAATACAATATTTATGTATAGACTGTAACTATTAAAATTTAAAAAGTAGATAATTAATTAATAATAAATTATATTGATAATATTTATTCAATTAAACGGATTTAAACAAGTCATGTGATTATGTAAGGTTCCACATAAATAGGGGGTGGTGATCAACGATGTACGAGGAAGAGTTGTGGTTATACAATCAACATCTTCAGAGTAATGTTTGAGAAAGCATATGTATGTTGTGATGATTTCACTTGTTAATGTATAAATCTTCTTCACACATTATTGATCATGCATAACTCTTCCTCATAGATCATTGATCATGTAAGAGTTATACATGAACAAGTTGTTACACCCCGCACTCTTGAGCTCGGAACGTCTTCTTGAGTTCCTTAGACACTATCATGTGAGCCGGATAAGCTACGACACTATCAAACAACTCTAAGGAAAGAAGATTGTGATACCTCGCGAGAAGGGAGGTTAGAGATAGAGTCATAAGAATACGGAAAGAGTTGGAGGCTAAGAAATGAGTCGTAGGACTCGATTTACCTACGTAAGACACTAAGTTAAGAGTCTTATACACTTAAGTTGCTTAAGGATATATCAAGCTTACGTAGTACGGATTACATAGGCTCTTAAAGTGAGACGAAATTACGAACCCGTGAGAAAGGGAAGAAGACGACGCGTGGCAGCCAATGGAGGAGCGACACGTGGCAGCACCTCAAGCAAGCATGTGATGCACCTACTTAGGTTCAAGTAGGTGATGCAGCTGCTTGAGGGAGGTGGACCCCGCTGCCATGTGGTAGCCCCTAATTGGCAGCATGACACGGTGGCCAATCATGGATTGACACATGTCATCCTTAGGGGCTGACACGTGTCACCCCTTGGGACCACATGTATGTATGTATATTATGGATATACTTCAGAATTGGGTCTTCAAACTGCAGCAACAAAGCAGCAACAAGAGAAAAACGTGAAGAACAAGTGAGGGCAGCCACGGGTTTGAGCAAAACAAAAGGTAAGGCCCGATTTCGTTTCGTGAATTAATTATTTAAGGTATCCTACGGTGATATAGAGGTGTTTAATAATGAAAATTTCGGATTTGGGGGAGCAAGAAGCCACGCAAACAGCCCCTTAGTTTCAGCCGCGTCCAGGAGTTCCGAAGTTAATTTTCAGCACGTTTGAAGAGCCGTTTGTTAAGGTATGGTTGGATTCTCTTCTCCCACATTTTTGTGAGAGTTTATACATGCTATGGAGGTGTTATTAACGTAAAGTTACGATTCGGAGCAGCACCAAAAAGATACAAACAGTCCGCTAAAGTTTCAGCATGTTAAGAAACTTCCGAGGCGCGATTTTGGCTAGTTTTGGCCAATTTCGGGTAAGGTAAGGTTTCTCCTTTAAATTAGGACTTTATAAGGTTGTTATGTAGTGTATTATGTAACTTTTATACTGCTGGAAGTATGAAAAAAATCGTGGGGATGCTCAGCGAAAGAAACAATCTAAATTGAAGTCGCCGTAGTTAAATTGTAGTCAAAGTGAGGCGTGGTTTGTTTGGAGGCTGATGCTGGTTGTGTGGTGTGTGTTGAAGGGTATAAATGTGTTCTAAAATAGGTTTAGTATCTTCTGTTTGCAGCCACATGATTCCACGCTTCGTACGGTTAAAGGTTTCGCAAAATAGAAACTAGAAACCCTCTTTTGATATCGTAACTTCGGACGAGCCGTTTGGAGTTTATATTGTGTAAGTTTGTCGTAATATGTATATGCATGGGCTTCTGTTTGCATTGTTGGTTGGCTTCAGGTTCTAAGGACATGGTTGGGAATTCGGATAGGGCACATTATAGGGAAGGTGCTGCCCGATTTTCGTTAACATCCTGACGAGTTAAGGAACTAGCCGAGAAGGCGAGCGAAGGGATGAATGTTATGAATACTCGTGGGTAGTCTAAGTTGCTGAAAAGTCCAAGGTTGTTAATACTTACATTACTTCCATGTTAAATAGGTTTCGAGGACAACGATGTGGACGTGATTAAGAGAAGTCCATACAAGGTATGTGAAGCTTTCCTTTGGCGTGTTTTTGGAATAGATATGAGGAACTATTCTTCTTTTCTTTTTGCATGTCTTAGATATAAGTTATGAATGATATGTATACGATATTTGGGATTCAATCCATTCGTAAAGCCCTGAGTATGAGTTGAGACTCTTGTTTACTTCTTGGTATTAGAACTTCTGCAATAGCTGAGTCATTGCCTTTTTGTCTTCTATGTGATGAAAACTAGTACATGTAAAGCCCATTTCTCCTTTCTTTTGGAATGGCTTAATTTTAAGTTAAATGGTATATGATATAGGTTTATAGGTAATTCCATTTATGAGCTCTGATTGTAACTCGTGACTTGTAGTTACTCCTGAATATTAAGAGTCTGAAAGTAGTCAAACAATTATTCTCAAGACTACTATACAGTGAATAGTAAGTGGAGATACAAGCTCCTTTCCTTGAAATCTCTGGAATGATCAATGTCACTGATTATATAACTGTGTCTCTGATTGCATAACTGTGTCTTTGATTGCATAAACCATGTTTCTGATTGCATAAGCTATATGGCATTGTCTGGATGCATGTCTGTGATTCTTGAGGCCCTAACTGATGTAAGCCCTAATGACATCTAAAGGGATACCTCGGATAATTACTCCCCAGTCTTCAGATGACGGTTCACTTGACTGTTTCATCGAGTCTTAGATAATGACTTAGTTGCATATGGTTTCTCACTACTCTACTCGTGCATACTGTAACCCATCCTTCCTCGAGTCCCATGATGGGCCGGGATATGTTATCGTGCACAGTGTTACTGCTTCTTTCACCGCGTCCCGGGCCGGATGTGTATAGTTCCACGCACGAGGAGACGATCCCGTACGTGAGGTGTGATATATGTTATATGTTATGACGATATAATTATTCACCGAGTCCCAGGCCGGCTGTAATATGATAGTATATGTGGTGAAATAAGGAAGGAACACCGAGTACCTCCTTAGAGGGCCGGATACATATGTATATTATGATGGTACGCTATAGACGTACACCACTCCATTCACCGAGTCCCTCACTAAAGGGCCGGATACTTTATGACAGCATATGATGATGTGTATGATTTACGTGTCCTAAGCTGCAGGTACAGTAATTCATTTAGTTATTATACTTTTCCCCTGCATCCCTATTTCAGTTATGATCTCAGTTACGATGTGTTATGCTTTACATACTCAGTACATATATCGTATTGACCCCCCTTTTTTCGGAGGGCTACGTTTCATGCCCGCAGGTACAGATGTTTATTCTGGAGATCCATCAGCATAGGAGTTCCTCTCAGCTGTGTCGGAAGTGCTTCACTGTTCTGGAGCCTAAATTTTGATGCTGGTCACTTAATGTATATATTTGTACATTCAGGGGTACGGCGGAGGTCTTGTCCCGCCATATGTTATTGTTACTATTCTTAGAGGTCTGTAGACATGTGTATATGTGGGTTGTTTGTGAGTTAGTTTCGATGTTGCCTATTCGATATGTTGTGAATATTTTTGTTATAGCAGCCTTGTCGGCTCGTGTGCCCTTTCATGATATGAAACAAATGAAAGAGGCTACATGTACATGAAAAAGTTTTAAACTATTGGGGTTTTTGTATATAGTTTCACATCACACACGGTTCAACTTAATTGTAGTTGATAAATACGCATAAGAGGGTCCAGGTCGGACCCCAGTTGCGGCCTACGGGGTTGGGTCGTGACACAAGTGAAATCACCACAACATATCTATGCTTTCTCAAACATTACTCTGAAGATGTTAATTGTATAACCACATCTCTTCCTTGTACATTGTTGATCACCACTCTCAATTTATGTGGAATCTTACATAATTACTTGGCTTGTTTAAACTCGTTTAATTGAATAAATTTTATCAATATATTTTATTATTAATTAATTATATTCTTTTTAAATTCTAATAGTTATGGTCTACATATAAGCATATTATTCTAGTAAGTTTAGTATAGATCATATATAGACTATTGTATCAACCTGAATATACTTTACTATTGATGGAGTGTAGATCTTGTTGGTCCAACATAAACCATTCACTTAGAAAAGTATGTATTATATAATAGGTCTACATATTATGATCAACATTGAATATTTAAATATCCAAATTTTCCAATGGAAACAAAGTGCAAATTACTATTTTTGCAGCGTTAATGATAACACTCAATTATACCTCTAGAAATAAATATATAAAATCATTAGCAGTATATTTTATCCAACTAAGACTTGGTGTCGATCCTATAGGGACTAGGTTGAAATAATTCTACTAGCTATCACTATCAATTGTAGTGCTACTTCCCGAAAATAAAGATGCATAAAGTAAAAGTGGGGTTTTTAATTTTGATTTAAGAACAAACGACAATGCAATAACAATTTAACAAGATTAAAGTTGTAAGCAATATGAAGACTATACTAGGATTATGTTCCCCATGACGTTTAACCTAATAGACAACTCATATTCATGATATCGATTCAATGTGTTGCATGCAAAATCTAGAGAGTTAGGTAACATTAGATTTACCTCCCGATCCTTCTTAGACGTATGTCATTCATGTCCTTCCGGTCTCAAAATGTATCCTTTACTAACCCTCACCCTCTATCCCAGAGTACTATCTTCTCCTGGTCTCAAGTAACTTAGAAAAAGTATATACCTTCTTTCAAAGCCTGACTCTTCAAATTTCTATTGTGATATTCTTTTTTTAATCACTACCTCCCTCGTGGGTAAGCAATAAATAATGGAAAGTTCTCAATGCATGCACTCACTAAGAAAGATTTTTGAATGAACAAATCACAATACATGTAAAAAAAATTACGAAAATTCAATCCTACATTTGTCTTTCTAGTTATGTCGATATGATTTCCACAACCTGGGTTGTGGGATTAGCCTTGCATAATTATAATGATTAACTCAATAAAATATAAAAAAATCAAGTATATGAAGATTACAAATATAAATGGATCAAACTTATGATTAAAGAGTTAACCTTGATTTTTTTAAAAAAAAACACCAAAAGAAACCAAGCACTTGTGTTCTTCCTCCAAATCTGTCCAGACATTTATATTCAAGGAGAAAAGATCTCAAAAATAATGTTTAAATCATGCAATATAGCCTCAAAACAATAGGAAAAACGTCCCTGTAAATCTAGAACAAACGCATCAATCAAACCATACAACTTTAGCTCACACACACATGGCACTGATATTATGCTATTTAGTACTAATAAACACAGTCACAACCAAAAAAATGACCAATAAATTACTATATACAATGCTACAAATATATTAGAAAATCAGTTATCACATTTGAAATGCAATCATAGTTATTCAGAAATTTTTGAATAGGGCCATTTTTTTCTTTTTCACGAGCTACTACAAACTCTTATAGACACTTATATTCACACAAACGACTTAAACATGTCAGTTCTACTAGATAATGTATCTTAAGAGAAAAGAAACATAGCAAGCAAAACTCCAGGATGCCCCACTCCTCATCAAAATTTGTGCTTTGTCCCTAGTGCACTTAAAAAAACTTCAAAGTTCAAAACAAGAGAAGTGATCATACCTGCAATACCCTAGGCACCAGTAGTAGGTAACCTGAATACTCAGGATTCATCAAGTATCCACATGGTTTTCCTCCCATGAAGAGTCGTATTTAATGTGCAGCACAACATCCTTAAACTATATTATTTCTCTATTCTTGAATTTTGAACAGTGTTACTAGGCAGTGCACCATTCTTCCTTTAATTTACCATGGCTGACAATTGCCTCATCTACTTGATTTAGGTTGACTGTGACTCTACAACTTGGGTCATTTTGGATATGTCTCCCTTCAGCTATTAGGCACCAGCTTCTGTATATTCAGTTCTCTACAATACTTTGGTCAGTATCTCTTCCATCCTTGAGTTGCTTGCTCTAGCTCCACTTCTATCTTTGTTTCCAAGATGCACATAAAGGCCGCTCTAATCATTTTTGTATTGATCCTTGTTGTGCCAGTTACCTTGATCGTGGTGTTCAACCCTATCATAGTATCCATCCATTAGAAAGCTCTGACCTTAGTTTCCAGAGTTGTAAGTTTGAAAACCCCCTGGTTATTCATGTAATTTTTCTCTTCCTCACTGGGTAGATCGTCATGAAAACTTGCAATATCAACAACTTTTACCTTTTCCAAACCTCCATCTAACATGCGCTGGTCAACAGATCTAGCTGAGTCTGCATGTGAGCCATGTATTGGTCATGCTCTTTTTCTTTTCGTCTATGCTCTGCTGACATCTCAAAGATGAAACCTGTAGAGTCTGAATCTCTAGTATATTAAGCCCTGTTATTCTTTGCAAGCTGATCCAAGATAGTTGTGGCTTTTTATAATGTCTTGGCCATGAATGAACCTTCACAAGTACTATCTATGACTCATTTGGTCACAAAGTTGCAAGACCTGTAAAATAACTCATTCAAGTGCTCATCATTCAGGTTGTGATTTGGACACTACTTTAGATTCTGCCTGAATCTCTCCTAAGTCTCATGTACTAATTAGGTAGGTAACTTCTTATGAGACCCAACCTCATCCTTGATTTGCATCTTCTTAGATAGTGGGAAAAATCTCTCTAGAAATGCTTCCCGTAGCTTCCTCCAACTGGTGATAGAGTCATGAGGAAGCTCATTCAACCACTTCATTACCACCCCAGACAGAGATAATGGGAGCAGACGCAGTCGCATAGCTAATTGGCTAACCCCTGGGGAATTTCAGATGATTTGCAAGTGGCAATGAAGTTCATCAAGTGTTGGTTGGCATCATCACTTGCTACTCTAGTAAATAGTCCTTTTAGGTTCAATATTTGCAGCATGGTGATAGCGATGGTAAATTTAACGCCTTGAGGTAGTGGTGGGAGAACTATAGCTCCAGTAGCAGCTACGCCATATGTATCCACATCATTATCCACTAGGGAATCATCCCTTACTTGATTATCCTTAAGATCTCTCAGCCTTTGCATCTCACACTCTTGCGCATTCATATTTCGAATGGATTTTTGTAGTTCAGGATCGTAGGAAAGGAGTGGTTCACTTGTACTACGAGTGTTTGGCATGCTATCTGTTCCCTTCAAAAGAAAAAACAAGAAATCAAAAGTAAAATTAGGAAATAGAACTACAAACTAAACTAGCAACTAATAGACTATTTCAAAGTCGTATTCCCCGACAGCAGCGCCATTTTGATAACATTGAATTATAACTCTCAAAAGAAATATAGACGATTGTTAGTAGTATATTTTATCCAATTAAGAGGCTGGGTCAATCCCATAGGGAGTAGGTTGAAACAGTTCTTCTAGCTATCACTATTCAATTGTAGTTGCTACTTTCCAAAAATAAAGATGCATAAAATAAAGGTGGGGGATTTGATTTTGATTTAAGAAAAAACGACAATGCAATAAAAATTAAACAAGATTAAAGTTGTAAACAATATGAAGACTAGACTAGGGTTATGTTCCCCATGACTTTTAACCTAATAGACAACTCGTATTCATGATATCGATTCAATGTATTGTATGCAAAATCTAGCGAGTTAGGTAATATCTAATTTACCTCTCATTCCTTCTTAAATGTATCTCATTCATCTCATCCCGGTGTCAGAATGTATTCTTTACTAACACTTGCCCTAGATCCTAGAGTACTATCTCCTAGATGAAGTTTATCCCTTCTTTTGAAGCCAGACTATTTAAATTTTTGTTGTGATATTCTTTTACCAATCACTATGTCCCTCCCAAACAAGCAATGAATATGGGCAAGTTCTCAATGCGTGCACTCACTAAGAAAGACTTTTTAATGAAGAAATCACAATTCATGCAAAAACAAATCACAAAAATCAATTCTACGTTTGCCTATCTAGTTATTCATCATGATTCCCACAACCGAAGTTGTGGGATTAGCCTTGCATAATTATGCCGCTTCACTTACATTAAGCCATTTTAAAAGAAGGAAGGGATAGGATTCACGTGTACTTCTTTTCATCATGTCGAAGACTTACAAGGACATAACTCAACTATCGCAGGAGTTTGAACCTCGAGAAGTGAATAAGATTTACGAACCATACTCGGAGTTATATGAATGGAATTGTTCCCACATTACATATACAATCCAGTTAAGACTAGGACATGCCAAGAGAAAGAAAGAACAACTTTACATACTTATGCCAAAGACATGCCAAGAGAAGAAAGGGCTTCACATACCTTTTATGGATTACTCTTAACCACGATCGCCTCGTCGTCTTTTGAACCTATTTAACATGAAAGAAATAATAAGGTTAATAACCTTTCATTTTCCAATTTTCAACTCTACAACCACGTATCCATAGGAATTATTTCCTTATCCATTTCCTTTAACTAGCTTATTACTAGCTCCGAAGTTTCCAAAAATTGGGCAGCATCTCCCCAATAACTTCAACATCCCCGAGATTTAAACTCGGCCAAAATATAAACAAACATACCAATAAAAACAAATATCAGCATATTTACAAGCAAATAACTTCAAATTTACACAATACAAACTCCAAACAACTCGCTTAAAACTACGATACCAAAATAGAGTTTTTAATCTTCATTTCATAAAACCTTTAACAATATAAAATGGAGGGTAGTATGGATGAAACCAGAAGTACCCACACCCATTTTAGAACACTTTCCAGCCCTTCAACATGCCATACAACCAGCTGCAACCACAGCACCACAATCAGAACACACTACTCGACTTTGATTTAACTCTAACAACTTCAATTTAGTTCATTTCTAACGTCATGCATCTTTATGCAATTTTTCTACTTCCAACCTTATTTAAGACATGTAATATACCTCATAACATCATCATAAACTCCAATTTGTATGAGAAAACCTTACCTTGCTCGAAACTCCCCAAACTCGCCAAAACTCGCCTCGAAAGTTTCTTTAGCGCGACTACAACTTTGTGGCTTCTTGTTGTCCGTTTGGGGATGATTCAAGCCATAAATTTACATTAATAACACCTTCATACACTCATGGTATACCCTAGATAATTAATTCACGGAACAAAATTGGAGAGCTTACCTTTTCCTCCCCCAAAACCATAGCTCTCTCTCTATCTATCTTCAAGTTTCTCTTCTCTTCTTTTCTTGAATTGTTTTTTGATAAGGATGAAACTTAAAGAATAAGGATGAATTAAAAGTCATCAAACATATATATATAGTCCACCTTAGGGGTGAAATGTGTCAACCCCTAAGTGGTGACATGTGTCAAGCCCTCATAGGGACAACGCACCCCCTCCTCCACCCTTTGGCTGCCATATAGCAGATGGGGCCCACCCCTTACTGCAGCTTCTGCCATGTGGCACCCCCAACTGCTGCCATGTGGCACTCTCTCTTTCTTCCACATGTTACCCTCTTTTTCTCCTCGTGGGTTCATAATCTCATCTTGCTTTACGAACCTATGTAATCCTTGCTACTTAAGCTTGGTATGTACTCAAGTAGTTTATGTATGTAAGATTTTTAAATTGGTAGCTTACATAAATAAGTCAAGTTCTACGACTCATAACTTAGCCTCCAACTTTTTCCGGATTCTTACAACCATATTTCCAATCTTCCATACTATGAGGTGTCACATTCTCTCTTCCTTAGAGTTGTTTGATAGCGTTATAGATTATTCGGCTCACATGGTAACTTCTAAGAAGCCTACAAACCTTTCAAGAAACTTAAGAGCCTTTCAAGAAGCTTGAGAATCTTTCAAGGTACAAAAGTATGAGGTATAACATCCTTCCCCCCTTTAGAACATTCGTCCTCGAATGTGAACCAAAAACCTTCCTCAAGATCTTATACAAATTACAGGGGAAATTTCTTTCTATTGCAATATCTCATACTTATTTTTCTTCCTTTACTTACTCTTAAGTTCTCTTATATTCTACCATAGGAAATATCTCTTATCCTCTCTCTTGTGCTACTTATATGTCACAATATCAATAGCCAATAACCCTGTTGCCAATATTTTAACCTTTAGTCAAGTATAGGCTTGCTATCCTTCATAATATTCTTAATATCTCACGAGTTGTTTTATTCATACTTCATATCCGTCACAATTCTCTTTCCCTTGTACTCTTGTCTCAATCACACCATTACTCCTTTAGCTATAACTCATCATAATTTCTCCCTATTTATCAATACAGTCGGTGCCTTCATATATTCATCTATCAAGATCTACTAGTCTTCTCTAAAGCATCTCTTAGTATCACAAGTCTTTTCTAAGTCCCTTTCTACCATACCGACATTGATCTCCTAGTTACTATTGCCATCAAGTCAGTAATTAACTCATTCCTCGAGGTTAGCCATACTTGTAGTTTAGTCAAATCTTATCATTACGGTGGACATGAACTTTCAAGACACACTACAACCCCATCTCTCATTCTCTTTTCATTTTTTGGAAAATTTTGGCAGAGTCGCCTCTATATTTCGTACCATCTCAAAAAAACCTACATGCAGGAAATACCAACAGTGCCTCACAAGGATGACATGTATATATATATATGTACCATATCATATTACAGCCACACAGGGCTCCCAATATCAATGCATATATATTCTAGAAGAAAAGTGAGAATATATCTATAACCACATTTGGTGACGCCTCCTGATCCTAGTTGCTAGCTAAGGCGTAGATGCGATTCGAAGAACCGCTAGCACTAGAAGTTCCACCACAGCCTCTAGCATGGACTGCTGGTGTCTGAATACCCTATCCCACAAGGCACATAGCCATGGAAGAAGACAAACCAGCAACTGACCCAGTAGGCTGAACTACACTTCCTAGGCTGCCCCCGAATGGACACTCCCTCATAACATGGCCTTGAAGGCCACAAGTAAAGCAGGCACCTATCCCAAAATGGCATTCACCAAAATGATCCCTATCACAATGAGGACACTGAGCCAAAGGTGGCCTCGATTGATGCGAGCCCTTGTTCATCTATGAACCTAAAACCTTGGAGCTCTAACAAGCTCCTAAATACCCTGTGCTATTAAATACCCTACCCGTGAACTATGGGGGTGCACTCTGGGATGAATGGGAAGGTTACCTACTATATTGTTGAGGCTGCTCACCTCGAAACTCCCCTGAATAACAACCCGACCTAGCTCTCTTATGATGGCACCCTATCATAATCTCTATCGAGCTGTCGCCCTTCATGCCGATCCTCTACCCCTTATACATATGCCTGTACCCAAGCAATATCCATGCCTGGCTGAGAAGTCATAGCCATACCACTATCAATTAAGTGATGATCTAGCCCCATCACATAGTGATGCACCTTATCAGCCATATGGGCTACAATAGTGGGCGCATATCTCGCCAATGAGTCAAACTCAAGGCTATAATCTCTAATGCTCCTGCCATTCTGCCTCAACTGTAAGAATCTATCAACACTGGCTTGTTTCATTTCCAAAGGTAGAAAATAGCTAAGGAAGGCTTCCACAAACTCATCCTAGACTGCTAAAGGAGCACTCTCATCCCTTGATAATTCCAAGGACTCATACCAATTAACGGCTATGTCACGCAGCCGATATGAAGCCAACTCAATAGACTTAGTCTCAAAAGCCCTAATTATTCTCAATGTATGCTGTATCTGTTGAATAAACTCCTGTGGGTCATCCGCGGGTCTCGACCTATAAAACTCTAGAGGGTTACAAGTAAGGAAGTCATGAACCCTCAACCTATCATGTCTATCTACATCACCGGCTCATAGCCCATGCCTTCGAGCTTGCTCTGCCATTATCCTAGTCAGTATCTAAACCGCATCTCTCATAGCCCTATCTTCTAGACCTAGTTATAGGTCTAGCAGCTTAGGTACTGGGGTCTCGGGATCTGCAGCTACTGCTACTGCTCTAAAATCCTTTGAAGGTGGCAGCATAGTAGAGCTTACCGACTGGGAATGAGTCTTAGTAACTCTTGGGGTCTGACTAGTTTTCCCTGCTACTGACTTGCCCTTCTGGGCAGTTGTTGCTTTCCTTAGAGGCATAACTTTAAGTATGAGGATATGTTACCAAGAGATCGTCCTAATGATATTACTCTATCGCACGATGTAAGGCAAGAAAGAAAGACAACACCCTAAATATCCTGTAGCCTCCTATTTATAGATATGGTACACAACACACTGATAAATAAGACTCTACTAGACATGGTCTGTAGAAACTCCAAGGATGAACTACTCTGATACCACTTCTATCACGACCCAGCCTCATAGGTCATGACGGGTGCCCAAACTGAACACTCGCGTATTCCCCTGCCAACTGTAAGTAACCCTGTCTCCTATTTGCGTCATAAGGAATCAACAGGCATAATAACATATAAGCCAACGAGGCTGCCGTGACAAAGGGAATGTCCCAAAACATAAGTCTTATAGGCACCACTGTACACACACACATATACAACCCACGTACATGACCACAGACCTCTAAGAGTAAGAATAGTAACATAAGGTGGGACAGGGCCCCCAACGTACCCGTGAACAAATAAATATATATATTGAGGGTTAGTACCAAAACTAGGCTCCAGCACAATGGAGCGCTTCTAAAATACTGAGTGGAACTCCTACGCTGGCGGATTCCCAAAGTGTGTATCTATACCTGCGGGCATAAACGCGGCTCCCCGAGAAAGAGGGTCAGTACAACATATGTATTGACTATATAAGCTTAGACATCATAAGAAAGTTACAGTTGGCATAGGGATGCAAGGAACAAGTATAACAATTAATAAATCACTATACCTGCATCTTGTAAAACGACGTTATGTATCTTAGTGTCATATTCCTTTCCGAGTATGGTTCGTAAATCTTATTCACTATTATGTCATCATATGCGTATATATACCGTACCCGTACCTTTATGGGACCCCGTCAATAATCATGTCATCTTACCATCATATACCTATATCATACCCAGCCCTTTATGGGACTCGATCATACCCGGCCCTTTATGGGACTCAGTCGTACCAGGCACTTTATGGGACTCGGTCATACCCAACCCTTTATGAGACTCGGTCGTACCCGTCCCTTTATGGGATTTGGTCATACCCGGCCCTTTATAGGACTCGGTCATACCCGAACCTTTATGGGACTCGGTCGTACCTGGCCCTTTATAGGATTCGGTCATACTCGGCCCTTTATGGGACTCGGTGATTACTTATATCGTCTTATATCATACCCAGCCCATTGTGGGACTCAGTCGTACCCAGCCCTTTATGGGAATCGATGAATATTTATATTATATTATATCGTGTACCACTTCATGTACATAAAGACATTTCAAGAGAAGGAAGGAATAGGCTTTACGTGTACTACTTTTCGTCATGTCGAAGACTTACAAGGCCATAACTCAACTATTGCAGGAGTTTGAACCTCGAGAAGTGAATAAGATTTACGAACCATACTCGGAGTTCTATAAATGGAATTGTTCCCACATTACATATGTAATCCACTTAAGACTAGGGCATGCCAAGAGAAAGAAAGAACAGCTTTATATACTTATGCCAAAGACATGCCCTGAGAAGAAAGGGCTTCACATACCTTTTATAGATTACTCTTAAGCACGTTCGCCTCGTCGTCTTTTAAACCTATCTAACATGAAAGCAATACTAAGGTTAATAACCTTTCACTTTCCAATTTCCAACTCTACAACCATGTATCCATAGGAATCATTTCCTTATCCATTTCCTTTAACTAGCTTATTATTAGCTCCGAAGTTATCGAAAATTGGGAAGTATCTCCCTATAACTTCAACATCCCTAAGATTTCAACTCGGACAAAATATCAACAATCATACCAAAAACAACAACCAGCAGCATATTTACAAGTAAATCACTTAAACTTTACACAATGCAAACTCCAAACAACTTGCTTAAAACTACGATACCAAAATAGAGTTTTTAATCTTCATTTCGTAAAACCTTTAATAAAATGAAATGGAGGGTCGTGTGGCTGAAAACTGAAGTATCCACACCACTTTTACAACACTTTCTATCCCTAAAACATGTCATCCAACCAGCTGCAACCGCAGCACCACAATCACAACCTACTACTCGACTTCGATTTAACTCTAACGACTTCAATTTAGTTTGTTTCTAACATCAAGTATCCTTATGCAATTTTTATACTTCCAACCTTATTTAATACATGTAATATACCTCATACCATCATCATAAACTCCAATTATAAAGGGAAAACCTTACCTTTCCCGAAACTCCCGAAACTCGCCAAAACTCGCCTCGAAAATTCCTTTAGAGCGACTAAAACTTTGTGTCTTCTTGTTGTCCCTTTGATGCTGATACAAGACATAAATTTACATTACTAATACATTCATACCCTCTTGGTATACCCTAAATAATTAATTCACGGAAAATAATTAGAGAGCTTACCTTTTTCTCCTCCAGAATCGTAGCTCTCTCTCTCTCTATCTTCAAGTTTCTCTTCTCTTCTTTTCTTGATTTTGTTTTTGATAAGGATGAAACTTAAAGGATAAGAATGAATTAAAATTCATCAAACATATATATATAGTCTACCTTAGGGGGTGAAACATGTCAACCCCTAAGTGGTGACATGTGTCAAGCCCTCAAAGGGCTAATGCACCCCCTCCTCCAACCTTGGGCTGCCACGTGGCAGATGGGGGCACACCCCCTTGATGTAGCTTCTTCCATGTGGCACCCCATCTTCTACCACATGGCACCCCCAGCTGTTGCCACGTGGCACTCCCTCTTACTGCCACGTGTCACCCTCTTTTCCTCCTCGTGGGTTCGTAATCTCATCTTGCTTTACGAACCTATGTAATCATTTCTACATAAGCTTGGTATGTACTCAAGTAGTTTAAGTATGTAAGATTTTCAAGTTGGTAGCTTACATAAATAAGTCGAGTTCTACGACTCATTACTTAGCCTCCAACTTCTTCCGGATTCTTACAACCATATTTCCAATCTTCCCTACTATGTGGTGTCACATTCTCCCTTCCTTAGAGTTGTTTGGTAGCGTTATAGATTATCCGTCTCACATGGTAACTTCTAAGAAGCCTACAAACCTTTTAAGAAACTTAAGACCCTTTCAAGAATCTTGAGAACCTTCCAAGGTACAAAAGTATGGGGTATAACATAAGTAGAGTTGATAACAACTGACATCAAATTGATCAAAATCCATGAGTCCAAAAAATAAATAATAGCTCCAGTAGCCTGATTAAAAAAACAAATTGAGTCAAACTTATCTAAGCTTTGTTTTTGTTCATACATGTGGTTCTCTTGTGTCCGGGTCTCTTGCAAATTGAACATTTGTTCCCTCTCTCTCTTCAAATTCTCACCGACACCCTTGACAAATTTTCTTTTCTTCCTTCTAAGTTTGGTATTGATAAGGGGTGGAAGAATTGTTATGTCTAGTATTTCTTCTGGCACACACCACTCTGACTCGAGATGGACAACACGCCCACATATTTACCCTATAAATGAGCGTCATCAACTGCAATTGCCTTTCTCATGTGGGTCGATCCCCTAATGCAAGCACTGAAGGCTAAGAAGTAATACATAAACTATGGCTATCTCTATTTACCATTATAAAATAGCTAGAACCAACATTAAGAGTGTCGAACATGTAAGAAAAAGCCAGTAAGCATGAATATCCATGCTCTGTTGTCCCTTGGATCATTTCCTTGGCAATCACACATCCCTTCCAACATTTCCAATAGCTTGGACTACAACAAAAAGAATTAAAAATAAGCTCCTGAATCTCTTTAATATTTGGACCCTTGCCATCATGATATAGATTCACACAAAGTGATGAAATGACTCGGTCGAGACATTTCTATGCCTACTAATGGCATGTTCAACACAACAACTATGATCGCCAATGTAATGTATTTCTAAATACAAAATCTATCCGAACATTCATACTTTCTCGCCCGCAACATCCATGCACAACTGTAGACACGTAATATTTGACCGAACTTGAAATTTTACACCATTTTTAATGCTTAAATATTTCTTTTATATCAATTAAATATTTTGATCTTTATCTTATTTTTAGTAAGTTTATTTTAAAAGATTTTAAAACTATAAAAAATGAGTCATATTTTAGGATAAGTTTTGTTTTTCAAATTTCTTCAAAAGAAAAGAAAATTTACAAAAATATATGTTTTCTTTTAAGTTAGAGTTTTATAAATAAACTAGTGTTTCTTCAGTATATTTTAGATTAACTATTTAACCTTTCTTTTATTTTATTAAATTTCAAATAATTAGCTAATATTTTTATTATTATATTTAATTAAAAAATAAACTAATCCTAACTCATCCCACCAATCCTAAATTCACTACCCCATAAAATCCATGACTTTCCCACTCACCTCACATCTCATGCCTCTACAACTATACAATATACCACCTGCACAACCAACAAAAAGAAACACATACACAAGATCAAGGAGCAAAATGTCACGCAGAAAAACGAAGAAAAGAATTTGCACTTGGAAAAAAAAAATCATTCACCCTCACATTACTTTTTTTCCACTCCCGCAGCAAAAGCAACGCAACATACTCACCCACATATACAAAAAAAACATGGAAAGCAACACAAAAAAGAGAGAACCAGAAACGAGGCAATCCCATTCAAGGTGAAGACAACATTGCAAGGGCAGCCACTACACACTTTGAATTAATCTTCATTGGTGAAGAGAAACAGATCAAGGAAGATGTCCTTAAATGTATTCCAAAGATGGTTACAGAGGAGCAGAATGAGTATCTACAATCCTTACCTACTATGAATGAGTTGAAGAAAGTAGTTTTTTCTATGAGTCCTACATCAGCTGCTAGACCAGATGGAATGAGTGGGAGATTCTTTCAATCATGTTGGGATATCATCTATGAAGACCTCCTGAGATTAATCCAGTATTCTTCAATAGACATGGTATTCCCAAGTTTATTTCTCATGCATGCTTAGTTCTACGTCCTAAGAATGAGCATCCTAACAGCCTTTTAGAATAAAGGCCTATTTCACTCAGAAACTTCACTAACAAGATCATTTCTAAGCTGCTAAGTCTCAGAATGGCCCCAATTCTGCCTCAATTAATTTCAAATAATCAATCTGGTTTTGTTAAAGGCAGGAGTATTTCTAAAAACATAATGTTGGCTCAAGAAATCATTCACAATATTAAGAGACCAAAGGCTGGGGATAATGTAGTGATCAAGCTGGAAATGGCCAAGGCCTATGATAGGGTCTCTTGGTCATTCATTTGTATGGTCATGAGGAGAATGGGGTTTGGAGAAGTACTAATTGATATGATTTGGAGGATTTTGTCAAACAATTAGTATTCAGTCATCATTAATGGTGCAAGGCATCGCTTCTTCCACTATACAAGAGGCCTCAAGAAAGGAGACCCCCTATCTCCTACATTATTCATTACTGGAGCTGAGGTTTTGTCTAGACTTCTTAACAATCTTCATCTTCATTATCTATATACAGGGTTCCAAATGGAACGAAGAGTCCCTCAAGTAAATCACTTGAGTTTTACAGATGATGTGATCATTTTCACATCTATCAGCAACTTCTCTTTGACACTGATTACCAAAACTCTTAAAATGTATGAAGCTACTTCAGGACATCTTATCAATAAAGATAAGAGTCAGCTCATGATGCCACTGAATACTCCCTTTGAGGTGGTGGAAAGGGTCAGCAAGATTATAGGCTACAAATGCACTAATGGCCCTATCACTTACCTGGGCTATCCACTCTATATTGGAGGCCAAAGGATCATCTATTTCACTAGTATAGTTTTTAAGGTACTAAGCAGAATTAGGGGATGGCAGACTAAGATGTTGAGCTATGGAGGTAGAATCACATTGGTGAAATCAGTGCTGCAATCTATTCCATACACCTGTTGTCAGTTATCAGTCCTACCAAGACCACTATAAACCAGATCAAAAGGCTCATTGCTGATTTCTTCTGGGGATGCGACACTGAAAGAAGAAAATACCACTGGGCCTCTTGGAATACTCTTAGTTATCCTTATGAGGAAGGTGGTATAGGTGTAAAAAACTTAGAGGATGTGTGCTTATCATTCCAATACAAGCAGTGGTGGACTTTCAGATAAAAAAAGACTCTATGGAGGGAATTCCTTAAAGCAAAGTACTGCCAAAGGGCTCATCCAGTAATCAAAAAGTGGAACACAGGGAAGTCCCTCATGTGGAAGCACATGATGGTCAACAAAAATAATATAGAGCCTCATATTCAGTGGTGGATTAAATCTAGAACCTACAGTTTTTGGTGGGATGATTGGCTAGGGATTGGCCCCTTAGCTTATCACAATGAATGTCTCCCTAGATTAAATAACACTACTGTATCAGAATTTATATAGAATGGAGGCTGGAATGAAGAGAAAGTAAGAAAACATGCCCCTCCTCAACTTGTGAGCAAAATTATCAGCTTTCCCCTCAGCTATGTGCCTGATATGCAGGATCAAGCCTACTGAAAACCTAACTCTCATGGAAAATTCACATGTGCATCAGCTTGGGAGTTAGTAAGAAAGAAAAAGACAAGATCACTTACTAACAACAACATTTGGCATAATAACATTCCTTTCAAGGTCTCTTTTCTGCTGTGGAGAGCTTTTAGACTTAAGCTCCCCTACCAATGATAGTATAGTAGTCTTTGGATATGAGCCTGTTGTATGCTCTTGTTGTTATAGAGCAGGTCTTGATGATATAGACCACATCCTTGTTTCAGGCTATTTTGCACAGCACATTTGGAAACATTTCTCTGGATACTGGGTCTTCAGCACAACACCACTCCTCTAAAAAACCTGCTGATGAGGTGATGGTTAATCAAAATCAACAATGAAGTTCATAAATTAGTACTGCAAGCTATCCCTATTTTTGTGTGTTGGAATCTATGGAAGAATAGATGTGCATATAAGTATGGAGGCAAGAAGTCTAATACAGCTAGAGTCATCTTCTCCATTACCAAAGATCTATATATGTTTATCTCTACTATGTATCCATATATTGATTGGCAAAGTAATTGGGCAGAATTGGTTACCATGATTGAAAAAAGCCAACATGAGATGAAAGGAATCAAAGTCTGCTGGACAAAACCACCTCCTACAATGTTCAAGCTCAAAATAGATGGAAGTGCTCTTAATAATTCAGGGAAGATAGGGGTAGGGGGCATTCTTAGAGACCATAATGGGGTGCTAATCTATGCATTTTCCTCTCCACTAGGCTTTGGTTCTAATAACCAAGTGAAGTGCAGGCAACACATATTGGTATTCTTTGGTGCCTACAGCATGGCTACAATAGGGTAGCCCTTGAAGTAGACTCTGAGCTACTGATCAAGTGGCTCAAACAAGAGATCAAAACTCTATGTAACATTCATACCTATATTACTAAGCTGTAGTTACTGGTTAGCAAGCTGGAAGTATTCCATTGCAGACATATCTTTAGGGAAGCTAATTTTCCTACAGACACACTCTCAAAGGAAAGCCACATGAAAAACCATACACAACACTACTACAACTTTCAGCAGCTCCAAGAGAGACCAAGGGATACTACAAAATGGACAAAGCTGGAATGGCTAGCTTCAGGAGAACAAAGATGAAGAAGATCAAGCAACCACCTTGAAGGACATCACTAATTATGCTTTAGTGTTAGTCTCCATTCAAGTAGATTTCTTCATATTTTGTAATATTCTCTGACATAAAGAATGATAATCAGGACCATTGTAAAAGGGAGAGTCTCCCTAGTTTATTGCTTTCCTAGAATAATTAACATACCATTAGAGGTATCACCCAACTTTGAGCCTTGTGTTGGAGTTGCAACAACTGATCTTGGAGTTCTTGCACCAACAACATCTCAACACCACCACATGTAGTAGATACATTACAGCAGCAACAACTATATTACAGAGCCGCAGCAAGCTGTATTCACTGCAGGTTACATTACTCTTGTAGGGTCTTTCTTGTTTGTTTATTTGTGCAAGTACATTAAGGACATCCTACAATACAAATATATACTCAAGAAAATAACAAGATAATTGTGATGAGTACAACGCTACTGCAACAACATACGACACATGGGAAATATCACTACAACAACTTGGAGTCTTGTAGTGGAAGTGCATTAACACACCTTGGAACTCCTTCAAGGAGGACCAATAACTACACCAACAATACCTGCAACAAATGTTCTACAGCAGCAGCAGCAGCAGTTGCCAGAAACAAGCAACAGTCAACAACACTCAATATTTTGCAGCCTGCAACACCCTAAAAAATGATTCCAAATATTACAGGTTGCAGGAATTCAAGCATTTACAGAGCTCAAAAAGTTACAACCCGAATAGATAATTGGACACGTTAGTCGAGCGACCTTGAAAAAATTAGCCGGGTTAAGGTATTTTATATCTAGATCTGCAACACCACCATGTTCTTTCTATACACTTCACACTTAGAATTCAAGGACAAATTCGGTATCAAAGGATTAAGAAGGACAAAGATGAAATAAACAATCTCGATCCATGGAAATTGGAAGTTTCGTATACTTGCTCTACTTCAATTTAGCTATGTTTTGAATGTAGCTTAGTTGAATAGGACTAGTGTAGATTTCTTTCTTGTATTTACATGGAAGGGGGGAGTCTTTCTCATGTATGTTTTTCTTAGTCGCATTGTATCGAGATGAGTCCTCTCATAGGTTTAACGCTTTTCTAGTATTTAGGAAGTACTATATTGTATCAGCGATGAGTTGGTCGACCTTAGTAGATCAGCCGACTTATGAACCAACCTAAGAACAGAGGTAAGGTTTATGTCCCCCTCCTTGTGTTTTTCTATTTTCATGTATAATAAGGCTTGGGGGTGCTGCTCAACACCTGTCTGTGCACGAGAGGTGGGAGCCTCGTGTAGGGTCTGTTCCAAATAAAAAAAAGAAACAAAAAAAAGGTCGAGTCTGAGGTTTGGTTTTGTGGTTTCCAACTCGTGGTTCCTTCTTACGGTCTTTTCTTCTAGTAAATTAATTTTCACAAAAGGTAACTCTTGGTCTTCATAGTATGATTTAATTTCATGTATAAATATATAAGAAGTGATTCCAATGTTATAAAATTATTTAAATTCTATGTGTCTTAAACTTGACACAATAATATTGAAATATATTCGAACATCTGTATGTTAAATTTAGAGTAAAATATGGTATAACATATAATTGTTTCTTGATCGCTTAGGATCCAATAGTTTTCTTTATTCATTCTATTCTGTCAAGCCGAGACATGAATCATGAATTACTATGAATTAAAATCGCTCAATTCACATAGGTTTGAGCTATTCGTGTGAGCATAAATTAAAAATAGATTAAATAAATCATTGTCCAATGATCACGTGCATTTCTTGATAAAATTTATTTTTTGTCATCTAAAGTATTTAAGGTTCTTGATATTCTATATGACATGGATCTAATGATAGTTTCAAATTTGGTGTAAATACTAAAAATTATATTTTTTAAATTATTATTTTTCTTTCTAAAAAAATTATGAATTAATTAATCATGACATTGAATTTTGGCTTAATAACTTGCAAATAATAAAAGTTATTTCTTTATTTAAGTCAAATCTTTGTTAAATAAGATACACATGCCATTAATTATTAGTTGAAGTGTTCTCTTAATTAATTTAATTTTTGTTATGCTTCATTGAAAATTGATGCTTAGAGTCAGAATATTAAAAAACAAAGTTTACGAATTAATCATTCTATGTTTTGTTAATATCTGGAAGCACAATTGTGTTAAAATAATAATGTTTAACTAATAGAATTTAATAGATTGTGTGGTGGAAATTGAAATACATAAAAAAAACTTTTGGATGCTGTAATATTTTGGTGTTTATGTTTATTTTATACACTATTTTAACAAAATTATGGGCAAATATTAGGATTCGATAAATATTAAACGAGCATAAATATAATAAATTTTAATTTCAATAAAGAATATGGTTGCACATCTATTTGGGACATCTAAAAAAGATTCAAGGATGCAGTGACACACTTTAACCAAATGATTTTAATAATTAACTTTCCTTTAAAAACTTTAAAATTTGTAGACAGAGAATATTAGGTGTGATGCACACGAGAGAAGAAAACAGTTATGTTTCTAAGAATTGTATGTCAAAACCTAGAATGCAGTTATGCATCTGGGTTGAGACCAATAAAATTCAATAATATAATGTGAGCAAGTTTGTAACCTATAAACAATATATCAAAAATAATTTAAGTTTGAGTATAAGTTAATAAAAGCGACCGTACTAAAATCAAGAGACTCGAGGGGTGCCTCATACCTTTTCCTCATTTAACAGAATTCCTTACTCGATCTTCTGTTTTTGCAGACTAAAATAAATTGTCATTTTCTTTTGAATAGGGATTAAATAAGGTGATTTGGAAAAATAAAATTCAATTTCAAGTGGCAACTCTGAAATAAATAATAAAATGATCTCTTTTCAAAATAGTCACTTAAATTGAAAAAATCCAATGAAAAAAGGGGTGTGACAACAATTATGAGACACATTTTAGATTTAAGTATTTTGTACAACTCTTCAATGTAGCAAAATCGAACGACTTCTTTGGCGCCGCTTCGGTTAATAACAGTTGCAGATCATTCTTGCTACTAAATGATTGATTTCTGCAGAAATTATTTCCATCGGAAAGGAATGGATGGGTTGTAACCTCAATTTCTGCTCTCCCTACATTTCTTCAGAAGGTTCGGGGGATTCCAAATCAACTGCATCGACTGACTGATCTGCCATATTCATCGGATGCTCATGCATATTGATTAAATCATCACCCAAGCTCTCATTTGAATGACCATCGAATCTCTCATTTGGATGATCGCCCAAGCTCTCATTTTCCACCGAATCATCAATCGGAGGCCTCTTAATGACATTTATCCTCAATATAGGCCTATAGCCATCAAGAGAAACATCCAACATGTACAAGCCCACATGCCTATCATTCTATATGAATGTGGGATGTACTTCTCCCCTCCCATTCATTTGATAGCTAATCACCAAGTTGCTTGGCTCACATACTAACTCACTGACCTCAATTACGCTTGTAATCATATCGTCATATGAACCATTGCGACGCAACACAATAGGAATGGTTCTCTTACTAAAAGATTTTCAGTTCCAACTCTTAGGAGTCTCCTCCTAAATTCCCACATAATCACCACTAGTTACAACAAATTCAGCTACTGCCATTATAGACTACACTAGATTAAGGTATCAGTCTTTAACCGGTCGATGAATACTGCAAATTCCGTACAAAACTCGACTAAACAAGATGGGTTCAAATCGAGCTCCTGAAATGGAGGAAAACCATTATACTGCTTCTAAACTACTAAAATATGTCTATTAACGAGTTATGAGACTGATTGAGTGAGTGATCTTGAAGGATTCTCAAGCTTCAAAAGTGGAGGGAAGAACAGTTTTTTGAAGATTTTTCAAAGAAAATAGAGTAAACATGGAAGAAATGAGTAAGATGATGATGATTTCACTTGTGAAAAGGATAATATCGCCAGAAAAGGGCGCCGGAATCGACAAAATCAGCTGAAAAATGTGAATATTTTTTTGTGTGTTCCTGGAAAGTTTCTTGGTGCAATTATTTTTTTAATGAATGAAATATAATGTTCCAAATTTGTTGGATGAGGAGGGACCAAAAGTGTAATATGGAAGACTTGGGAATTAATTTTATAAGTTTTGGAAGTCAAAATAATGATGTCATAATTAGTGTATATTGAGCTAATTTTTCAAGTCTTGTGTTTAAGTGCTAAAATGAGTTTTCAAAGTGGCTATTTAGCCAACTCTACCTGGAAAGCGCATCTTGAGCAGTTGATATTTTCCTCCATTTCCTATAGGAACTGTATCATATTGGGACGATAGATTTCGTCATCATTTTCTTCATTAGAAGCCAGCATGGTCTTCTCTATAGGATCATCCATGTTCATGGATTTGGGATGAAGAAGAATGCTCCCCGTAAGTTGAGTTACGTGCCAGAGAAAGCTCAAAATTAGTATCTGCGGCCTGATCATTTGGTCGTGGCGCAGGTCCATTTCTTGTTGCCTGAGAAAGCTCAAGATTAGTATCTGCGGCCTGATCATTTGGTCGTGGCGCAGGTCCATTTCTTGTTGCCAGAGAAAGCTCAAGATTAGTACCTGCAGCCTGATCATTTGGTCGTGGTGCAGGTCCATTTCTTGTTGCCAGAGAAAGCTCAAGATTAATACCTGCAGCCTGATCATTTGGTCGTGGCGCTGGTCCATTTCTTGTTGCCAGAGAAAGCTCAAGATTAGTACCTGCAGCCTGCCCATTTGGTCATGGCACTGGTCCATTTCTTGATAGTGAAAGCTCTGGCCCATTTCTTAATGCCATAGAATGCTCAAGATTAGGTTCATACTCAACGGTTTCATTAACAACAGCTGAATTTTGTATTGGTTGGAGTTGTTGAAAGATTTGCATTGGCCCTCCATTTGCAGCTACAATAGGCCTTAGTAACATATGGATCATTAAATAACTAATTAGCAAAATAATACACTATTGGAGTGTCAAAATGAGTCCAAATACAGGTAATTCGCTCAAATTTTTATACATTGAACTTAGATAATTTGAATTAGGTTCAATCTCAACCTATTCAATCCTTAACTCATTTTAAAAGAATCATTAATTGAGCCCAATTTATTCTCCAATTTCAATCCGCTTTAAGGCTCTTTATTTGCATTGATATAATATATGTTCTCATATTAAATGTATGAATTACTATCTATTTTATATCTTCTAGGATTTATCTATCAATTTGTAACTTTTTATTTTTATTTTTTAAAGTTGAAATTCAAATTGTGTTTAAAAAAAGTAAATAATAATATATTTAAATTATTGAGATTAAGCGGGTCAAATTGGACGGATCATGACCCAACCCAAGTTTCGGCCCATTTGAGCCCAAAGTAGAAGTTGGGCGGGTCATTACCCAACCCGATTTCTATTTCAACCTATTTTGATATTTTCAAGTTCAACCCAATCCGCCCATTTGATACTCCTACATTCTACTCTACCGGAAAATACTTAAGAAATATATATAGCTTAGTGAAGAATAAGAGTAACTTCAAACGAAGATCTTGAAAAATAAATAAAGTAAAGCAAACCCAAAAAAGAAGCAGCATTACTTTATTAGTTGAAAGGGTTTGTTTTGGTAGAAAACATGAACTTTATTTAATGTTATGCATCATTACAACAAAGATGGAAGACATGAGTAGTACTCATTGAGTACTGCAAGCACTAAATCGATCAAGATGAGTCTTATAGTTACAAGCCTTAGTAAATAAAGCATGTTGTGAATTGTTTAGAAATGGCTTAAAATTGGTTATTTTTCGCCTACCAGACTTAGATATAGGTGCCCTCATGGTTTGTAGATATTGGGTTCTGACATCTTGTGAATTATGGAATTTCTACTGAGAGGTAGAGTCCCTCGCTCTCTCTAGTTCTTTGTTCTTTAGTTGAAAGTTAGTCTTACTCATTTCATTGAGTATATTGGTGGAGTCGATGTTATTCCTGTGATAACAATAATTGCAGGAGCATTCACAACAACATTCAAAAGAGGCTACTGACACCGGAGATTTATGGATGGAAAGGAAGAAGTCCTCTGAGAGACTTTGTGCTGCCATGATGTTTGCAACCTTCTGTAGCTGGGCACTGTGGTGCATAACACTTAGTTTGGACTATAAAATATATAAGACGGTAGACTAACCTTTCTTATTTACTTAAAACACACAATAGTTGCAGTTCAACAGATTATTGTAAAATGGGTAAGCAAGCAATGGAACAATGACCACCTCTTCCTACGACTGAGGTAACCCCTAACACCAATGGAATAGTGTAACAAGCAATCAAATTAGGGATTAAATCCTATTCTGGGACTAGCATGAATCAACCAATTGAGCTAGGAAAAAAGGAAAGTGTCATGCGAGGAGCTATACAAAGGAAATTAGATATGACTACTGAGCCAACTAAGAAATGGGAGAATTTCCCTGATACTTGTTTGTCAGCTAAAGGAATGAGTTTGAACTATGTCACTTCAGTTATGAACAATGAGGAGAAGGTCATAGAAAAGAAAAAGGGAAAAATCGACAAAGCAACAGAAGAGTGGAACCAAGCTCTCATCATATATGTGGTTGGGGATTCTCCTACAATTGTTGTAATTGAAAGGTATATTGCCATGCCTGTGAACATTATAAGTCAGTCTAAGGTGTATTATCACAATGATGATTATTTCTTAGTTTGATTTGCTAGCTTGAATGATAGGAATGAATTATTCTACTCGGGACCTCATATGCTAAACACTAAACCCATTATAGTAAAGGTGTGGAGTGTTGATTTTAAGTAAAGGTGTGGAGTGCTGATTTTAATTTCAATAAGGAGGTTATACAGACAGTACCAATTTGGGTGAAATACCCTAATTTGCCTTTCAATTTCTAGAGTATGGACTCTCCAAGTAGAATTAGTAGTGGCTTGCAGGTTCCATTGTATGCAGATGAGTGCACTACTAAGGTGGACATAATATCTTTTGCAAGAGTGCTAGTAGAAATAATGGATGTTGCAAGGGACTTGCCAAAGAAGCTCAAGGTAAAAATCCGAATGGTAGAATTTTTGAACAAGTAGTGCAATATGAATGGATTCCAGAATACTGCACTAAATGTGTGCAGGTAAGACATAAATGTTCCTTAAGGAGGACCCTCGACCTAAAGCATCTCCTATACTGGTCAATAAATGTCTTCAAAATCAAGAGATTACTATAGAGAGAGGGATAACAAAAGAAGTCACTAAAAATAATTATAGTAGTAAGGACCAGCTAAGTTATGATGTAGGCCCATGGAAACAAGTAGCTCCTAAAGAACCAACTAGAGGATCTTCAGTTGCGCGCACAGTTTAAGACATAAAGGATGAGGATGACAAATGGTTTTGAATCTCTAGTAGTATCGGAGCAGGGCACAACTAGTTCATCTGGAGATCAAGGGGGAAGAGGTCTTTAGTAGTATTGGAGCAAGGCACAACTAGTTCATCTAGAGATCAAGGGTGAAGAGTAGAAGGCACTAGAAGCAATATTCCTGAACTGATATCATGAAGTTGGTTGCCTGGATCACACAAGGGGAATAAATAAACTTTATAAATAAAAAGAACTCAAATTGTTTATGAAGGATCATAGTGTTGGTATTGTTGCAGTACTAGAACATAAAGTAAAGAAGCACTTAGCGAGGATAATAATCAGAAACTAGCATAAGGATGAAAATGGAAAGTAAATTATGAATAAACTGATAAAGAAATAATCTGGTTGTTATGGGATCCTAAAGAGATTGATTTCATGATTTTGAACAAGTCTTATCAATATATTCAAGATAGAGTGGTAATGAAGAGAAACAAAATGGTATTCTGCTTGGTGTAAATTTGTGATTTGCATACTATTCATGATAGGCTAAAGTTATGGGAAGATTTGAAATGGTTGGCCACGGGTATACAGGAACCTATGATTTGCATGGGAGACTTTAATGTTGTATTATCAGGTGAAGATAGACACCAAGGCAACTAATTTTTAGAAGGTAGAAATAAGGATTTTAATGACTTTATGTTTGATACTGGTATGACCTTGAGAAATCACCAAATTTTTTAATCATGATGAAAAAGGGATTCTTGCTATCTGTCATCATTATGACTTGTTGTTGTTAGGGTAATTTTTGTGACTACAATCCTTTTGATGCATTAAGATTTTGTCACAAAATCCCAACAATCACCATATAGGAATAGAAGCATCTAATTGAGTAATAGTTGAGACTGAATTATAAATCATTTTGCCTCGGTTCTATGTAAACCCTCCTCTCCCTCCCCCCTTCAACCTCACTCCTTAAAGAAATTCTAGTCCACCATTAAATAAAACATCCTCGCGATCCACAAACTTTTACAGTTACTACTTCTAGTACAACAATAATTTTTTCTTAACAAACTCAAATTTATATAGAGGCACCAAAATATTCTATATTTGTAAATCACCCAAATCCAAGTATAGTATTTGTAATGACCTTGAGGGTGATCTTCAGAAATTCTTGAGAAATTATCAATTTAACCCTCGTTAGTGCCTCGAGTGTTATTTGATCAGTTTGTATGGTCGAATGTGTTAAAGTCTTAACAGTTTGTGAATTTGGAAAGTTCTTGAGTTTTATAGAGTTAAGTTGTTAAAAAGTGGATTTTGGTACCAATCAGGGCTACGGATCTTGGAACACGATTCTGTCAGTTCCATCATCTCAGAAATGTGGAAATTGGTCTAGGAGTCTCTTCGTTTTCAAATGTGGAGTTGTATCGTGAAATTGAGGTCCCAAGTTGAAAAGTTTGATTTCAATGAGCTAAGTTTGACTTTGATCAACAAATTGAGTTGAAAGACTCAAATTGCATTTATGATGATTCCAATGGATTTGGGGGTGGTTCGAATGCTAGAAATGGTTCTGTTGTAATTTTTAGAGGCTCCGAGGGTATTTTAGGTTTTTTGAGTGCTGAAACTAGTTTAATTGCGACTTATCGAGTTTTGGGTCAAGGAGACCTCGAATTTGAATTCCAATAGTTCCATTGATCTCAGAACGTCGAATTTAGTAGGAGTGCATATATGATTTGTATGTACGGGATTCCGAACGAATTTTGAGGGTCCAATTGGAGATTTGGGATTTGGGTTTTGAAGTGTTTCTGTGTTGTTGGTGCAGGGTTCCGGTTAAGAGGACTAGGTTCACTAAAGAGAACCTTCACTTTAGCGAGACCCATTTCTTAAGAGAAGGGGATCACTGAAGTGGGGTTCGCGAATGCGAGCGACCCTTCACTTTAGCGACCCCATTGGTCGCTTTAGTGACAACTGAGAGGTACAAAAATGATTTCTGGGGTTTTTCCTCCATTTTTGAATTCTTGGAGCATGGGGAGGCAATTTGAGAAGAGATTTCGAGGAAAATTTTGGGGTAAGTAAATTTCAACCAAAACCTTTCGATTTCCTTCCAATATCTTGTGATTTTATCTTAAAATTCATGTTTCCGAACTCAAACTTTGGAGGTTTTTCATGAAAATTTAGATGGTGATTTCTTCCTAAAATCTTATTCTTTTTTGATGGGTTTTTCAGTGATAAATTTCTTATTACTAGTAGCACGTGTTTTTGAAAGAAATTTCCAATTTCGACCCATTTTGGAATTTATCATTTTTTAGACTATTTTACCCCTGATTTCGAAACTTATCAATATGGGTATTGTTGGATTCCTTGTGATGTGTGTGTTTCATTCTTGATTGTGGGTTGCCAATTCAGACATTCAAGGGTTGATCATCCGGTAGAAATATTCGAGTGCGGTTTCGACAATTGAGGTAGGTTTGACTATCCTTCTTGGGGATGCACTGGGGTAATTAGTCGGATTCTATGTTGTAGACTTTGGGATGGGGTTGTAGTGTAAATTGATACTATCAATTACTTTGAGATTCCCATATGGGGGCTTATTTATATTGTGATTCCCGTGTGGGGGCTTATTTGTGTTGTATAGCCTGTGTGGGGGCCTTATTAGCTAACTTATCTGTTTTGAGCATATGTGGTTTATGACTTGCCTGTGAGATAGGTGTGAGAGGACTATTTGACTTTTAATTCCCATATGAGGGGTTGAGTTGGAGGGTTTTTGGGCATATACTTAATTTGAGGTACTTCCTTCCCATTATTGTCTATTAAGGGTGACTATCATGCTTAGGTTAAGTTTTGAGAACTTTAAACCTTGTATTACATATTGAGTTGAATATTGCCTCCATTCCTTATGTGTAGTATATGCATTCATCCTCATTTATACTATCATTGATTGTTGGGACGTTGAGAACTGTGGAAATCCCTTTTTGAGAAAGAAAATATGGCACCTTTTCTATATCTTTGACCATGAGTTAGGTGGCAAGTGGAAGAGATATTAGTATTATGAGTTCGTGACCACAAGTTAGGTGGTGAGGTAGTTGCATCGAGATTGTAATAGGTATATGGTCTGTGAGACCCCATGGATCCTTCTTGGTAGCACATCTCGACAGGTGTATACAATAGGTTGTGCAACAGCCTTGATCATACTGTACCATCATGTCATCGAATCATCATATTTTATTGGATTTTATTGATATCTTTGATACTTGACCTATCTGTTTAACTTTGATATTGAATTGTATCTACGTGTTTACTTTATTTGCGTCGTTCTATCTAAATTGGCGATAGCATAGTCAGAGTGGAACTTTTCTATGTGCAGGTGGAAGCGTTCTTTAATTTATTTCATAGGTTTGATTAATTTCTTATACTTAGTCGGTTAAACGTACTAAGTAAATCTTGATTGTAATCACCCTTACTTCTATGTCCCTTTTGATGTAGATTCTAGCCAGGGTATTCTGCATGACAATTGAGTTCTAGCAGATATTCCAACATCGGACCAGTGGTGAGAGCTTGGGATTCGAATCGCCACTAGTCCATATTTTATTTCCAGTCTTTACCATATTCAGAGACTATTATTGTGTATTTAGACTCAAATTTGTATTAGATGCTCTTAAACTTATAACACTAGGTTTGAGATAATTTCATTGTTGTCTTTTCATTGCGTTTATTTATAACCTGACTTCCCTTTGGAAGTCTCGTATGATGTTACTTTTAGGCTTACACATCAAGATGGGTTTTGGGATGTGTGACATTATGACATCGACTTTTGGATTGTGATAAATTAGTATAAGAGCGCTAGGTTCATCAGTCACATAAGTTAAAGAGCAGGGTGTCTAATAGAGTCTTGCGGACAGGTACGTAGTCCATACTTATCTTTGAGAGGCTACAAGATACTAGTTAGGATAAATTCCTTCTTTTGATTTATTTCATGCGAGTTATTCATTTCAAGTATTGTATACCTCTAATCTATTCCTTTTGCGCAGATGATGAGGACTAGAGCCATTCACCATGTGAGGTTGCACCTACTTCCCAAGTCCTAGTTCGCAGATGAGGTAGAGGACGTGGAAGAGTCAGAGGATAAGGCCGAGCGAGAGGAGCGACACCTTTTTATGGCCGAGCTAGAGAGCCATCACCTGAGCCCGTGTATGAGCATGAGGATAATTATAAGCAGCAAACTAAAGAGTAGAGGCCAGTCCAGCCTCTTGCGGTTCCTGATAGTGCTCCGATACTATAGGAGTTACTAGTGTGACTTTTGGCTACATTGGATGATGCTCCAACTCCTAGTGTTCTTCCATTTACTTCAGGCTCTCCTATGGCAGTTAGAACTACACTCCCAACTCAGTTGCCTAGTATTGGATTTCAGACTCTGGTTTATTCTTCAGTGCCTTCTATTATACCTTCGAGATTTGTAACTCTGCCAGTTTCTGCTAGTGCTGCTATGTCAGTAGCTGAGCAGAAGATCTTTGAGAGGTTTGATCGATTGGCACCTCCCAGATTTGATGGTACGGATGGATAGGTTGTTCACCCTAGGTATTTTAGAGGCACATGGAGTATCACCCTGGGTATTCTAGAGGCACATGGAGTATCTTACATTTCATATCCGTTTACAAAGGTGGCAAGGAGAGGTGGAGATCGATTATTGCTCGTAGGCCTGCTGGTTCAACAATTATGAGTTGGGAGCAATCTTTAGAGGTGTTTCTTGAGAGGTTCATGCCTTATATCCTTAGTGATCACCGTAGAGATAAGTTTGACAGATTGGAGCAAGGCTCCCTATCTGTATCTAAGTACGAGGCTCGCTTCCATGAGTTGGTAAAGGGATTTGTTAGTTCTCTTCAGGAGGATACAACCTTCTTTGTGCTATCCGATGGTACCTTTCAGAGTATTATGACCACACTAGGACGATAGAGAGTATCAGGCATGCTAGACAGGGAAGGGCCAAGAGGTTCAATCGACAAGGTCATTTTGTGGTCATTCCTCTAGTGGCAGAGAGTATTCGGATTCAGGCACCCATGGTTATTAAGGCAAGACCAGTCTAGGCAACTATTCAGTGCTCAGAAGGTACAAGTGGACCTAGATCAGGTCAGAGTGGTATAGTAGTTCTTTGGGCTCTGAAGGATGTATTGACACTTCTGGTTATCCTCCACAGGGTTCAGGACCTCGATGCTGCTTTGTGTGTGAAGATTTTTGACATAAAGACCAAGATTGCCCCAGATGTGCTCTTTCTACTAGATGGCCTGGGACACCGGCTATTCATTCTACTATCGCTCCAGTCGTGCAAAGTACTTATCAGGGTACTAAAGGTGGCACCAAGGGTAGAGCTAGAGGTGGTGCTCGTGGTGGTTCGCAGGCTAGAGGTGACCGCTAGCTATGCTATGCTATACAAGGTAGGTTTGAGGTGGAGGCATCTGATGTAGTTATTAAAGGTATTGTTCCAGTTAGCCAGTATTCTGCTTCAGTATTATTTGATCCCGGGTCTACCTATTCTTATATGTTGACCTATTTTGACGTAGGTAGTGATTATGTGTGTGAGCCTCTTACTGTGCCTATTATTGTTTCTACCCTAGTAGGTAAGCCCTTAGTGGTAGATTGGGTATATCGAGACTTTTTGGTGATATTTTTGGGTAGAAAGACCCGTGCAGACTTAATTTTACTACACATATTAGATTTTGATGTAATATTGGGTATGGACTTATTATCTCCTTATCTTTCCATATTAGATTATTATGCAAAGACTTTGACCTTAGCTTATTCTAGTTTTCCTAACTTGGTGTAGAAGGGTAATCCGAGTTCATATCCTAAGGAAGTGATATCTCATATTCGTGCTGGTCATTTGATGGATAAGGGTTGTTTGTATTATGTGTGTGATCTCACTAAGGAGTCATCTCCTTTAGACACTACGAGGGTAGTGAGAGAGTTTATGGATGTGTTTTCTACAGACTTTTCGGGTATTCCTCATGACTGTGATATTGATTTTGTGATTGATTTGGATCCAGGCACCAAGCCCATCTCCATTTCTCCCTATCTGATGGCTCTGACAGAATTGAAGGAGCTAAAGGAACAATTATAAGATTTATTAAAGAATGGGTTTATTCGACCTGTGTATCACCCTAGGGTGCACTGGTCTTATTTGTGAAGAAGAAGGACGGTACTATAAGGATGTGTATCGACTATCAACTGCTGAACAAAGTCACCATCAAGAACAAGTATCCTCTTCCTCGCATTAATAACTTATCTGACCAGCTACAGAGTGCATCGATATTCTATAAGATTGATTTGAGGTGGGGTTACCATAAATTGATAGTTTGGGAATTTGATAGCCTGAAGATTACATTCAGGACTCGTTATAGGCATTATGAGTTTGTGTTCATGTCCTTCAGTTGACTAATGCCCCGACTGCTTTTATAGAGTTGATGAACTGAGTATTCCGGCCGTATTTGGACTCATTTTTTTATTGTTTTTATTGATGATATCTTGATTTATTCCAAGAGAGAGGTGGACCACGTTAGTCACTTGAGGATCGACCTTCAGAGATTGAGAGAGGGGAAGTTGTATGCAAAATTCTTCGACGATGAGTTTTGGCTCGAGTCCGTTGCATTCTTAGGTCATGGGGTGACCAAGGTATTATGGTCGATCTGTCCCAGGTTGAAGTGGTTTATGATTGGGTTAGGCTTACTTTGGTTATCAAGATTTGGAGCTTTATTGGGTTGGCAGCTATTATCATCGGTTTGTTCAGTGCTTCTCGTCTATTGCAACCCTTTTGACTAGGTTAACTCAAAAGACCGTGGTATTTTAGTGAACTAATGAGTGTGAGGCGATCTTTCAAAAGCTCAAGGAGTTATTGACTTCAACACCTATTTTAGCCTTAACCGAGGAGGGTATGGCCTTTATTGTGTTTTATGATGCTTCGAGAGTTGGCTTGGGTGGTGTATTGATGCAAAAGGTTAAAGTTATAGCTTATGCTTCTCGACAGTTGAAGGTACATGAGAAGAACTATCCTACCCATGACTTGGAGTTGGCGGCGGTGGTATTTGTTCTGAAGTTATGGAGGCACTATATCTATGGTGTGAATAGTAAGGTCTTTATTGACCACTGTTGCCTTAAGTATATCTTTTCTCAGTGGTAAAGGTCGGAGAAATACTTACCAACACTGATTCGGGCCAGTTGCAGTCTTACTTCGAAGGCATGGGTGAGCACTTGGCGTTTTCGGATCTTCTAACCTTCATCTGTACATAGTTGACTAGTGTTTTGCTTTTTTATACCAGTCTTTGTTTACGTGGTGCACTTTTGGTACTTGTATCAGTTTTTTGTAGTAGCTTTGTACTTGTGAGTTCCAGGTTGTACTAGGGATCTATATGTTTTGTTATATATATTTTATTCGATGTGCTTCTGCTTATTCTTGCTATTTCAGTTATTGGTTAATTTTTGTTTAGTTTCTACCCTTAATCCTATTACTCATAGTTTTGGAATAGGGGTTGGCTTACCTACTAGTGGATTATAGTAGGTTTTATCATGACTCAAGAGGTCGAGTCATGACAGTGTTATTAAGCTAAAATTGAGAAGAAGCTTATGAAATTATCCCTATATATTACTTACTTCTCGCAACTCCGATAAATCATAATTTACATTGCAGTATTAGTCATTAAATTCTGAGAGTGTTATGATATTTAATTGAAAATAACTTCTTCCATTTCAATTTATATGAGGTTTTTTTATTGGTTAGGGAGTTTGAAACTGAAGGAAGATTGTAATTAATAAAGTCAAAATAATATCAATTAGTTAAAAATCGTGGTACCGTATATCATTGATAAATAATTACTTGTTTATTGAAAATTCTTTTATCATACAATCATAAATAAATAAAGATTAGTGAAATTTAAGTCGTAGATTGATATTTCTTTTTGAGTAAATACATCAAATCCCCTCAAAATTTGTCATCAAAACATACTTTAGCACTTTAACTATATGGGAATTTAAATACCCCCCCCTCTTAATAATTTTGAAGTGATTTAAATATCCCCCTAAGGGGTGTCATGGCAGAGAGACTGAGTACACTCTCCTAAAAGTGCATGAAAAAAGAGAAAAAATTGAATTTATAAAATCGTACACATGACTTTTTTTTGTCACAATCCAAAACCGGGTGTGATGACACTTGTACTATCCTACCAGAACAAGTCAGCCCAAATTCAATAATTTACGAAATGAAATATGGAAATAATTATATAGACAAGATAAACGAAAGTAGAATACTCAAGTAATATCATATAACCCTTAAACTCTGGTTGCCACATGTACAAGCCGCTATTAAGTACATAATTGAAGATAAATACAAGTCTCAAATGTCTTTGTGTCTCAAATACAACAAAGCATAAGTAAAGGAACAACAAGATCGCCGGACATCAATCAACTACCTCTCAACGTCACCTCGAAGTCTTGAATGAAAAGGAAAAGACTCAACCTCATTTTCCGAGCTCAAAACCTACATAAGTGTATAAGCAAGAAGCGAGTACCAAAAAATACGGCACTCAACAAGTGAACTAACAAAACAAGGCAAATCTAGTAGAACACTAGAACTCCTTCCATCCCAATCGAACTTCCTCAACTACAAACCTAAACATAAATCAGTCCAATTTAGAGTATATAGTTCATATGGCACATAGATCAACAATAGCTCATCAACTTCACCAAATAAGTCACATCAATATCAAGTACGTCAAACTCAGAGACAACAAGGGGTATATACACAACTTTATAATGACAAAAAAGATGTAATGATATGCAATGTGATGTCAAGTAAAGTGATGCATGTCTAGACTAATGATATACATACGTTGTAACTCATAACGGAATGCATGAGGGATGAAAAAGGTCTATGTATCCGCTAGAACCATTTTCCATTGGCATAATCATCAATCACCAAGACCATTTACCATCGGCATCGCCAAAACTATTTTTCATCAACATAATCATCAATTGCCGAAACCATTTCCCATTGGCATAATGATCAATTGGGTCTCATTATACTATTTTAGAAATAATATAAATAAGCATGTACACACAAATAATGAGAATATAATGGTGTGCATAACCAAAACGCAATTCATATTAGGAAATTTCATGTCACAATATCAAAATTACACCAATACCAATATATACATCATTCACATCAATATCAAAATCAAAGTCTCTGTTTCATTACCCCTTTATCACATAATTAGGATCAACCAGTGAGAAAGTACTTCAATCCAATTTCCACTATCAATAATGAGCAAACGACAATTTCAATAAGTTCACAACCATATTAGGGCTATCATAGCATTTCATCGAATTCACATCAATTTCAAGGTCAAGAATTTTACATTTCCAATCTCAATCATAGCACACATTGCCTTTTTAAGTAACCCTGTTCTTTCATTATGGTTAATTCACATGATTAAAGTATAACACGTACATATGGAAATTCGACAATTCTATAAGATTTATGGAGTTTTAGAAGTTCACTTACCTTAATCAATACTCTATCAATCAAACACTTGAGCTTTACCTTTCGAATAGTTTATAAATCATCACAATACAATCAAACAATGGTTCATAATCAAATTCTGAAACTAACGATACTAAAATCTCAAAATTCAGGAAAAAAGGGTCAAAACAACTAAAAAATCTGATTTTGAAAATGAGACTCAAATATGGAAATATTTATATGAAAAAGCTTCTGAAAATATTTGGAATTCATTAGTGAAAACTATATTTAAAATGGAGTCAAAATCAAATCATAATCAACATTCTAAGGAAGACCTTGAGTTCTTAAAAAATCCCATAATTTGAAGTCCAAAATCAAGAATTTGGAGTTAAAATCACAATATAATCAATGGGTATTGAAGATTCTTGGTTAAAAACAATACCAAACAAACAAAACTCAAAAATCCACCTCTTAATCTCCTATACCAAGCTCTAGGGTTTCAAAAATAGAGAAATGGGGTAAAATCCCAACTCAGACCTTCTCAGGTTTTGCTTAAGCCACACAAGGTCGCTTTCGCGACACCTTGTTCGTGATCGTGAGGTGTGTTTAAGTTGCTTATGTCTCTAAAGTGACAAGCCTCTCGCTAAAGTGGAGGTTGCTTTCGCGACCTTCCCTTCGCAAAAGAGAAGCCTGGAACCAAATATCAGCTTTCAAATATTATCCACTTCTCAAACTTTTGAATAGACCCTCGAGATTCATTCGGAACCCCGTGCACCAAAGTCATATATGCTACCCTACTAAATTTGATGTTTCGGATTTAATGGAATTGTTGAAATTTGAATTCAAGGTCTCATTGAACTGAAATTCATTTATTCTCAACCAAACTAGTTTAAGACTCAAAGAGGCCAAAACGGCCTGAAAGCTTCCAAAAAATACCTTGAAACTCTTCCTAGGACTAAAATCACCTTTTGAATCCGACTTGTTCATCGTAATTCCATTCCAGGAATTTGAACTTCGAATGTTGCGCAAAGTCAACTCTAGAATCAAAACTCAACAATTCCCAACTTAAGAGCTCAAATCCATGATACAAATCAAAATCTGGTTCTGTTAATTCTCTTAGATCAAATTCCTCATTTCGAAGCTTGTGGAATCGACATAATTCCATTCCAAAACTCAAAACTCCAAAAGACACCAAAAACCACAATTTGGCAACTTTAACCTTCAAAACTTAAAGCTTTCCAAAACTCTTAACCATTCAAGGGATTTCACAGAACAACATCGAATACTAATCAAACATGAGCCACACAACTACTAGAATGGTAAAATGATCATTTTTTGAAAATTACCAAAAATAATCTTCTGGGTCATTACATTATCCACCACTAAAAACTATGTTCGTCCTCAAACATAAACTAGAAGAAAGAAGCATACTAGACGTTATTATGAGTCAAAGGCATAATTTCCAACGTCAGTAATTGCATCTTCAAAGGAACCCATTCTTAGGACCACACTATCCAGATCCACTACCAATAACTAAACTTTTGAATCAAACTTTGGCAATATACAAATCAGGAATAATTCTCAAATCATAGATTAACCCATGGACCAAACCTAAACTAAAACCCTCTAAACCACATCATAACCATCAAGACAATTTCTCATCACATAACTACAAGATAAATCTGAACCAATACCGGCTACACCCAGAAGTAAACTTGAACCAACCACTACACTCATAATACACAGACCATCACAGTTCTTATCAAGATTCCATTCTCACAACCAAATATTTCCATGAACTTAACCTATACAAATCGAATCTTTAGACATTAGGTACTCATCATTGAAGAATATGATTTATCTAACCCAAATAATGAAATGATAGAATAACCTCCTAGCGAGCGATACACCCAAGCATACAAAACATCAATCAACAATGTCAAAAGTGGTAGATCAATAGTTGTGATTGCAAATAACCCTTATGATCTATAGAACTAGACTTAACGGTCCCCACATTCAATCAAACATAACCATAATGTGACCTCGATGGAGAGATGAATATTAAGACTATCGGGCAGTTATAAGTATTCATGGTAATCTTCTAAAAAATCTCACAAGTAAGGTGGCACTTGTAAGACCACCGGAATACTTCAATTGTCCCAAGAAACCACCAAATCTGCCGCATCTGAACTAACCAAGTTTGCACAAGCATTCCAACCTATCAAGAGGTCATCGCAAGAATGATACACCCGATCTACCACTAGGAATTCATCCATAGAAGTGGAAATACACATGATCATATGCATCAAATCATACTCTAAATCATGTCCAAAATGGAGTAGGTGGTCACATAAGAATTTACAGAACCAATGTTGAATAGAATAAAATACCCTTCCATATTGCCCATTTCAAACATTTCCATTCATTTGATTCTATCTCTTTGATTGCTACCCACAATCAACCAGTTGGTCCAAATACAATAGTAGACATTCTTGATTTATCAACCCCCCCACACTCCTCATAGCACTCCACTGAAGCTAACATTCTTAATACTAACAGAACATCATAACAACACTGATTATTTACTTTACTCTAAAGTTGTCACTAGTATCAAGGCTTCTTAGCAACACATTGTCTCCAAAATTTCATGTGATGGCACTCTCTTCCTTTTATTTAAGCATTAAATGATAGGTATGGGTCCCACCCATGCTGGTAATACAAATTCCAAATCTTATAGTACTTTCCCATTGAGATAAAGCTATCAAATCACGCCCAATATCAACTCCACACAATATTTCACCTATCAAGTTTCAACTATTATTAAAACCATTATATATTTCATTTTAAAAACTTAGAGAAATTTTTGGTCACCCTAATAATTTTGTATACTATGAGCACATCACCTTTATTTACCCCCTAGTATTTGTGTAACACATCATAATATTATGTAGTCCCATCAACAGAGTAGTATTAATCCAACTCAAAATCCTTAATAATCATGTAGAACTACATCTAATCATGTAGTGAATCCATAAGTCACCTACCATAATTTGAGTTATCTAACCCAACATAAAAGACAGAATCTTTGATACCTCACTGGTTGTCACCCACCAAAACCAAACCTTCAAAAAAGTCATTGTTACATCCCTCATAATTTTGTGCCGAACCAATATACATTTTATAGTCATATCTGAACTCAATGGAGAAATCCATCTAACCTTCAACTTTGAACTAAGTATCTACACGGGATGCATTATTTCTTCACATTTCTTAACTTGTATGCATCACACAATATTTCTAGGACATCCAAATTCTTAACTCATACTCATGACCCAATCCTAAATGCTTGAACTCTTTAATTCACCAGACTCTTGTTCCTTTCCTTAACTCATTTATCATTATTATTTCTTGGTCAAGAATCAATATCGTATTACCCTTTACCTTAAAAAAACACCTCAAATGAAGATTTTATGGAGCTCTTTCATATTCAAAAGTAATAAACACTACACACCATTCCATCCAAATGCTCAACACCCAACACGATCGATCTATTTTCACCTTACCAATCTATACCTTGACGAAACCTACTACTATACTGTAGACTTGTAATGAACAACTTGAATTTTCAATTTCATCCATGTAACTCAATCCCCTTATCTATCAACATTAGCTCATACGTTGAAGAGCTTTATCATTTCATGTATCCTAGCTTATCATTGATCACTCTCTATGGACCTTAGTGTATTCTTTGTCAAAAATCCAACTGTACCAGTTACAAACTTGAAACCACCAATGAATAACATGTAATCCTAGAGTAGATTGAACCAGTTTATCTGAATCCTTTTCTCCAATCTCTCTGAATATTCATCTTTGACCTTTGCAATCAGCGTAAATATCATTGTTCTCACCTCCTCCCAAAGGCTAAACTATATCCCACTAATTCTTTCCATTTATGACTCTATCTCCTTTCAATTCTATTTGAGTGGTGTCTCAACACATTCTACAACTTTCCATATGACCTAATCCCCAAATAGTGAAAACCATAATTTTGATTTCCACTAGTCATTATTACAAATTGTACCGGGAGGAGTCCTCTCACAGGTTTAATGCTTTCTAGTTATAGTTAGTTTCTTTTTTGTATCGGGGATGAGTTAGCCGACCTTAATAGGTTAGCCGACTTATGAACCACCATAGGATCGGAGGTAAGGTTTATGTCCCCCTCCTTGTATTTTTATTTTGATTATTTATGTTAAGGCTTGGGGGTGTTGCTTAACCCCTGACTGTGCACGAGAGGTGGGAGCCTCGTGTAGGGTCTGTTCCCGTAAAAAAAAAAAAAAAAAAAAAAAAAAAAAAAAACTAGTCATTATTACCATACCGAATCCATTTAACTAAAAATCCTCATCATATGATTGCATTCTGATCATAATCCATCACAAACTCTTATTATTGTTATTCTTAGTAGTCATTGCCATTATCTCGAAGTCTACCTTATCATCAACATGACACTTCAAACCCAGTTATACCAACCAAATTCAGAGGACTCCAATTTTATACGCACTTTCTTACTAAAATTTTCAATTGCCTTCATACATGTATACTCATTGGGTCTTCCTTAACCAATAAGCTTGTCATTATGATATCTATCCACTCCCTTAGAGTTTATGATGTAATCACAAGTCCTCATTTAGAATATTCAGGATTCACTTGACAACCTAAACGCATTAATCGTACTAGAGATCCCACAATAAAATCTTCCTTATAAACAATGCTTAACCCAAGCGACTGTAGAAACAAACTAGATGGTTTCTTAAATATGAATGCAACATCGAATCTCATTATACGAGCATGTGATAAAACTAATAACTTCTTAAGTAGTTAGTACCCGCACTTTACAATCGATGTATCTGTTTCAATATACCATTAGTACCACACCATGAAAGTCTAGTTGATCCACTACTAAAACACATCATACCCACCGGAAAGATCGTACCCTGATAGTCTACACCTTTCTACCAATTATGTAATTGCCATACATTACCAAAGCATTTTAGTCTCTAGATGAAAGTGATATGCACCCTTTCGTAGGCCAGGTCAATAGCAGAACCAACATAATCCATAACAGTAACTAAGTAAAATCAGGTACCGCAATAGTAGACGTATTATAATACCTTTTTGATATACACCCACTCTATGAAACTGTAATAAATATTCTAATCTCGCTTGGCACAACCTCATCCCCTTCATACATTAAGCAAGAAGTTCATTAAATCTCGCAACCATCTCTCCTCCTTTATGATATCTTAAAAATACATCAGTGAACCACAACCTTACTGACTCTTTCCAAATTGCGGCCCATTACAAGTCTGACCACACATCCTTTGCATAAGTCTATCATGTCCACCTTAAAATCATATCTAATACCAAAACCACGTGATGACATCTCAACTATATTTATACAAAATTAAGCACGAGTCACAACTATATGTGAGGGAATTGACTGAAGTGATAGAAACTAGATCGAATCAAGGATTCATAATAAAGAATCAAGAAGTAAAGATTTTTCCTAACAGTCTTCAGAGCCTCCCAAAGATAAGTACAGTCGTCTTCATACAGATCCTTGAGAATTCTTTTAGACTTCCCTTGTATACATGAGAGACCTATAAACCTGGAGCTCTAATATCATTCTGTCACAACCCAAAATCGAATGTGATGACAGTCATCCTATCCCACCAGGAAAAGTCAGCCTAAACCAAATAATTTAAGAAAAGAAATGTAGAAATAATTATATAGACAAGATAAACAGAAGCAGAAGACTTAAATAATATCATATAACCCTTCAAAATTTTCTTCTCACATATAAAAGCCACTAGTATAAATAGAACCAAAGATAAATACAAGTCTCAAATGTTTTTGTGTCTCAAATAGAACAAAGCCAAAGTAAACGGGTAAGGGAGATCACCAGACGTCAATCAAGTACCTCTCAATGTCACCTCGAAGCCTCAAATGAAAAGGAAAGACTCAAACTCACAGTCTAGGCTCAAAACCTATATAAATATAGAAGCAAGAAGTGAGTACCAAACAACACGGTACTTAGTAAGCCAACTAACAAAACAAGGTAAATCTAGTAAAACACTAGAACTACATCCATCCTAACCAAACCTCTACAACTACAAACCTAAACAAAAACCAGTCCAATCTAAAGTACATAGTTGATATGAACATAGATCAACAATATCTTATCATCATCAACAAATAAGTCATATCAATATCAAGTATGTCAACCATAGAGATAACAAAGGTTATATACCCAGCTTCATGATTATAGATAAGAAGTAATGCAATGCAATATGACATTTAGTAATGTGATGCGTATCTGTCTTAATAATACACATCTGTTATAACTCATATCGGAACCCACGGAGGATGCATAAGGTCCATGTATCTACTAGAACCATTTCCCATCAACATAATCATCAATCACGGAACCAGTTCCTATCAGCATAATCATTAATAGGGTCTCATTAGAGTGTTCCAAAACTAATGCAAATAAGCATGTTCACACAAATAATGAGAAAAATTTTCCACAACCACAACACAATTCATATTAAGATATTTCACATCATAATGTCTATAGTAAGCCAAAAAACATTTACATCATTCACATCAATAAAATCTTCGAAGTCTGTATTTCATTACCCCTTTATCATATAATTAGGATCAACCAGTGAGAAAGTACTTAAATCCAATTCCCACTACTAATAAAGAGCACATTATAATTGCATTAAGTTCATAATCATATGTTACACCCCACATCTTTGAACTCGGAAGGTCCCTTAAGTTACTTTGAAGTTAGTATGTGAGCCACTTAAGTTACGACACTATCAAACGGCCCTAAGGAAGGGAGAATGTGATACCCCATACTAGAGAAGGTTGGAGATGAAATCATAAGAGTCCGGAAGGAATTAGAGGCCAAGTAATGGGTCGTAGGACTCGATTTATCTACGTAAGCTACTAACTTGGAAGTCTTACATACTTAAGCTATTGGAGTACGTACCAAGCTTGGGTAGCATGGGTTACATAGGCTCTTAAAATAAGACGAGATTACGAACCTATGAGAGGGAGCAAAAACTAGTTTCCGAACTTACGAAAGTGAAGAAAGCAGGTGACAAGCAGGCAGGTGACTCACCTACTTGGGATGGACCCCATGCTGCCATGTGGCAATTTTGTGTTGGAAGCTTGGACGAGGTGTCACCATAGGGGACTGCCATGTGTCACCTCCTAAGGAGGTGTATATATACATGTTGGCTGACTCTTTAACTTATTTTCCATCCAAAAACATCAGCCAAATGAGAGGAAAAAACGTGAAGAACCAAAAGGAACAAGGCAGCAACGTTTTTGAAGAATTAAAGGTGAGTTCTTCAATTTTCCTCCGTGAATTAATTATCTACAATGTTTTTCAACCATGTGGGGGTGTATACATGTGTATTAGGATGCCTACGGAACCATGGTTGCATTTTACACTTGGAAAGAAATAAGAGAAAGTTGAAGGAGAAAATGTTAAGAACTAATTAACCAACCCGTTTTTGGAAGGGACTGTTGTTAGTAATATTGGTATAACATCTTGTGTATAGTTTCGTTTCGAATGATTTAATATTTTTTCGGAAGGTATTTCATAGGCTGATAACTTTCGTTCAGACTCTAAAATCCAGTTTTTCCTTTAGCTTCTCGAAAAAGGGTGATGAAGTGTAGAGGAGGTACTGCCCAGATTTGGTTTTGGAAATCCTACACGGAAAGCTGTGAGTATTTTGGTCATATCTTTTTGTAAACAATTGATGTAGGGATGATTTGAAATTTTTTACGACCCTAAGACACATGTCTATAACTTTCATGTAGGACGTAAATCCTGTTTCCCTCCATTACCCCTTCGAAACGAAGCGACAAGGTGAAACAGTAAGCTGTCCAGATTTCACATTTTGGATAGTTTTGGCGAGTTTGACAAGTTTAACGTAAGGTAAGGCCTTTACTTTTAAATTTGAGTTTATGGTATTGTTATATGGTGTATTACACCCCTTGTATGCTGCTGGAAGTTTAAGAATGTCGTACAAATGCTCGACGTTCGAAATAAACTAAATTGGAGTCGCTAGAAGTGAATTGTCATCGAAATAAAATGTCGTTCTTGTGAGTTGCTGCTGCAGGGGTGTGGCTTGTTGTTTCAGGGCCTAAATATGTCCTAATGTGGGTTAGGGTGCTGCTGGTCGAAGCCACATGACCCCTCATTACGTATAATTAAAGGCGTCACAAAATAAAGGCTAGACGCCCTATTTTGATATCGTATTTTTGAATAAGTCGTTCGGAGTTTAGGTTGTATATTGTTGGTATGAATTGCTGAAGTTTGTTGTTGTTGGTTGGCTGTAGGTCTTAGGGACCTAATTGGAAATTTGTATAGGGCACATTACAGGGGAGGTGCTGCCCAATTTTCGTCGACGCCTTAGCGAATAACAAAACTAGTCGGGGAAACGACTAAGGAAATAGATTCCATTGATACTAAGGTGTAACCTAAGATGCTAGAAAGTTAAGAGGGGTTGATATTTATATTACTTTCATGTTGAATAGGTTCAAAGGATGGCAAAGCAAGTAGGATAAGGAATAATTCAGACAAGGTATGTAAAGCTTTCTCGTGGAATGTTTTGGTATAAGCACGTACAGTATCTTTCTTTCCTTTTGGAAAGTCTTAGCCTTAAGTGAATTGTATGTGGAATGTGGGAATAATTCCATTCCCAGAACGCCAAGTATGCCTCCTAATCCCCATCCACTGTTTGATAATGGAACCCCTATAAAGATTGAGTATTGCCTGTTAAGGCTTCTACGTGTTAAAGAGTAGTTTATGAAAATCTATCTCTCCTTTCTCTTGCTATGTACTTGGCATGAAAATGAGGTTATGATGCCAGGGTTGTTCACCGAGCCCTAAAATGGGATGGGTACGAAATATCCACATAAAGGAAAGTACAGACTATATATAGTTTATTCCCTTTCTTCTTCTGGCATGTCTTAGTTGTAGGTTAAACATGATATGAGTTCCGGGGTAACTCCATTATTAGCATCTCTTATTTACGTCTAAATATCGGACTTTTATAATAATTGAACTATTTCCCTGGAAACTTTTATATGTTAAAAAGGTAACAAATGTACAGGCTCCAAGTCTTACAAACTATTTGTTAACAAATGTTTTTGGTTCCATAAGCGATTTGGCTTTACTTTAGTACATGTCTAGGAGCCCCGAGATTATAATTGATATTGCCCATAATGGCATTTAGAAGTCACTCGAGATGACTACACTACTACTCGAGTCCTCCGACAAAATTTTAATCTTCTTATATGGTCAAGTCTCTAATGATGATTTAAATTGCATATAGTTACTCACTACTCTACTCGTGTATATTGTAACACTTCTTTCCCTGAGTCCCGGGCCAGTATATGTTCTCGTGTACAGTTCACTGCATTATTCCCTGATCCCCTCAATAGAGGGCCAGGATACGTGTATAGATATATGATGATGTGTTGTAATAAGGTTGTGATGGCACTGGGGCCATGATGGTTTTACAGTGGTAATTCACCGGACCCCCGAAAGGGCCGGATATATGATATGACTCGAACATGCATGTTTTTGTAATTCACAAAGTACAGGTACAGGTTTCTGAATTGATATCTTATCCCCTGTTTCTCTATCTCAGATATGCTTCCAGTTGTATTATATTATGTTTTACATACTCAGTACATATATCGTACTGACCCCCTTTCTTAGGGGGCTGCATTCATGCCCGCAGGTACATATATAGATTTTGGGAGTCCGTCATCTTAGGATTCCATGCATCTCAGTCGGAAGAGGCTCCATTGTATCGGAGCCTAGTTTTTGGTACTATCCACAAATGTATAAAAATTATTTCATCCATTCAGGGGTACGGCGGGGGCCTTGTCCCGCCATATGTTGTCATTTATATGTTTAGAGGTCTGCAGACATGTATATGTCAATTTGGTTCATCTAGGTCTATATGATATATTATACATGTTGTTATGTTATGGCAGCCTTATCGGCTTGCGTGCCCTGTCATGTTATGATACAAACAAAAAGGGCTACAGGTATATGTAAATGTTATCGCCTAGTGGGGCTCTGTTACATGATATTGTTTTATTTACAGTTCAATATGACCACAGCTGATAGATATGTGTATGGGGGGTCCAGGTTAGAGCCCAGTCGCGACCTACGGGGTTGGGTCGTGACAGAAGTGGTATCAGAGCAGTTTTTCCTCGGAATGTCTGCAGACCCTGTCTAGTAGAGTCTTGGTTATCAATGTGTTGCGCGCCACATCTATAAACAGGAAGCTATAGGACATTTAGGATGTTACCTTTCTTCTACATCTGAGATCATGCTTTAGATCTGAGTCATAGGAAAAATTCCTTATACTAACCTTGGATCTTAACAGAAGGACGACACTAACAGAAGGAAGTAATTGACGACATGGAAAGGTACAAAGCACGCAGGTAAGTAAAGTAAAGCCACGGAAGATATCCGTCGGGTAAGGTATTGAAATATAAAGTTGAAACCTGAAAGGAAAGCAGACAGAAAGTGCAACAGATGCAGTTTGAAGTTGGACATATGAGGTAAGTCCAGTATTTTTATATTATTATGACGTTGAAAGCCCTGTGTGGCTGCGATATGAGATGACATTGAAAGACCTGTGTGGCTGTGATATGATATGTATATATATATATATATATATATATATGTTGGCCCTGTGAGGCATTGTTGGTATTTGTTTTGCTTGCAGGTTTTGAGATAGTAAGAAGTGTAGAGGAAACTCTGCCGAAATTTTCCCAAAACGGGAAAAAGGAAATGAAACATAGATTTTTGAGATATCTGAGGAGTTGATACCAAGTACCCCTACTGTCTTCAACTAAAGCTGTAAGAAGTACCCTTTAGGTGGTCGATAAGGGGCACCCTTTCCACTTGAAGAATTTTATTTCGGAGGAACAAAAGATTATTTAAGTAGTATAGTTCAGACTACGGTATCTCCAGCCGTATTTGTACTGTAGAAATATAAACAGAGGGCTCAGGGTAAAGGATAAGATGTCCCGCGAATGAGTTTCACTCTTTTTGAAAAAAATACCAAGCCCTCAACTCCTAATTATAAATTAGATGAGTTGTTCATAACTCGAGGATAAACTCAGAAGGAGACCAGGTAGGTCAAGTATTAGAAGAAGTACTGTGATATTTAAGAGGTTCTGATTTCTTCCAATAATGGTTGGAAAATGATGTACAATAATAGTTTATAATTTGCCACCGACTAATTGGGGAAAGAACTTCTAACAGAAGCACCTCAAAGAGATGTCAGAAACCAAATATATATACGAGTTAAAAGGGGGATATGTAAGTATGAACTGAACAGTGTGATACTAGTATGCAGGGCTAAATTGGAACCACTAGTAAGACGCACTTAGTACGCGTTAACTATGTTAAAGGCCTTCGTTGAGAATGTAGTAAGAACATGGGGCTTAAGATAAAAAAAATGAAATGAAAAATGACGCATGTACACAACGTCGCCCCAAAAATGGTGGAACCCTTAAGGGACGAGGATGAAAAACTTAAGGAATAAATGGCGCAACTCTTATTCGCCCCATGAAGCAAAGGATATAGGTTGGGACAAAACCACTACTTCGAGAAAACCTGGAATAGTTATCATCAGAATAGTAGTACTGTCTAATTGAAATTGGAACGACTACAAGTACAAACAGAGGAAAATACGAGTACCCTCTAAAGGGGGGAAGTTAATGAGAAAATGGCAAAAGTAAGGTGAAGGCAATCGATATAGGAATACATTTGAGATGGGTGTCTAAACTTTAATAAGATACCTTACCAAACCAAGTTAGAAAGGTCCGGAAGCTACCAATAATTGAATGGAAGCGGGAATGCTACATAAGGTAGCGTTAAGAAGTTTGTGACGAGACCCTGAACAACATAACACTAGAAGGCAGCTGCATATAAAAATAGAAGAATGTACCAATAAAAGGATATCGAATAATTCAAGAGACACTACAAAGGATAACGACAGTATGCTAGACCAAAAGCCAAAATGTTGGTTATAGAGTTAGTCGCAAATGATGTTGCGATAGATAAATAACCAAAGAAAAAGGAATAGAAAGCCTCCTGTGGTAGAAAATAAGGAGAACACAAAGTGAATAAAGGATCGTGGAGCTAAAGGTCTACGTCGATACTAGATGCAAAATAACAGACGAAAAGACAGGGCAAAACATAAAGACTCGCGAGACAACGCTGATGTAAATCTAGAGCTAAGTTGGGTGCCCCACACATTATGGAAAGGATTACAATTAAACGCAACACGGAGACTTCCCAGGGAGGTCACCCATCCCAGTATTACTCTTGCCCCAGCACGCTTAACTTCAAAATTTTGATGGAACTTAATGCGTTAGTGTTGGTGTGATCGCGCGAGATGGAAGAATCTGAACTAGTGACGGAGAAACGATATGAGATTATGTACCCAGAGTATTATAAGATATGTTAAGGAAATTGTAACAAGGGCCTAAGCAAAACAAGAAGGATTAGCTAATTGCTAATTGACGACGCACTCGAATGCCACAACTCGTCAACATAGAGCTAGTTAATGAGAGGGAAACCGCAGAATGGCTATATGGGCCAGTGGGCGAGGGAATTTTGACACCACTTGGTATCCAACTCTGAGGGCGAAAAAGAAGGATCTAAAAGATCGAACACTAGTTAAAGTTCTGAAAGGAGTCGAGAAGGACTATACGAGGCTAATGGTTCCCAGATTATCAATGTCATTATGAACCTATTTTGTACTCTGTTAGAGTAGGGTGCTATATGGGTTATTGTGAGTAGGCTAACGAATCAGCTTATTTGCTTCCAAGCAAGACCACCTATGCCGCTAGAACTAGGTGAAGTTATATGACAAGGAAGTAGTAAGGTTCCATGAGGTTTTCTCATCTAATATCCCATATAAAGGGACTTCAATTATAATTAACGCCTTGAGATCAGTCTAAGAAGAGATCAGGAGCACAGACAGGTCTTAGTACCACATTCCTCCCTCGAGCTACTAAACAGACTGAGCGCCCTATTAGACGCTAGAAGATATGTCACAAGCCGGGAGACTAACTTCGAAGGTAGCCGGAAAGATTATCCCTCACTTATCAAGTTGCCTACAATAATAATTACTACTCCAATATTCCAATGGCCCCAACATGATTAAGCAAGCTATTGACTAAAAGCCCAGAGTCGGCAAGAATGATATACAGATAATCGACATCGACATACAGAGTTCAAGTTGATGATTGAATGTTCATCATAGGGTCACCTAGAAAAGGAAATTGACCCAAAATATGTTAGACGGTATCAAGTTACTCATAAGGTAGGCAACGTGGCTGGTAAGTTCAGCTTACCACCTCATTTGGAAACAATACACCCAGTCCATCAAATAAGAATGCTTCACAAAGATACTGATGAGACACCCAGGGTATATGCCATAGGTGAGGTCCAGGAGATGGAATCCGGTGAGGAAAAACCTACTGCTATCCTAGATCGGCGAACTGAAAGATTGTATAATAAAGACGTACCTTCCGTCATGTTACGGTGAAAAAACCAAAACCAGAAAGAGGATGATCGGGGAACTAAAGAGAACATGAAATACAAGTATTCGCACCTGTAACCGATGTCTACAAGTAACTCCAACTCTTGAGCACTCGTATGTTAATAATATAGATGGGAATGTATGTGATAGCATAAAGTAAAGGAACCCCCTCTATAATTTATATAAAGTCTTAAAGGAATTGCATTTAACATTCGGGGACGAATGTTCTAAAGGGGGGAAGGATGTTACACCCCACATCTTTGAACTCGGAAGGTCCCTTAAGTTACTTAGAAGCTAGTATGTGAGCCACTTAAGTTACGACACTATCAAACCGCCCTAAGGAAGGGAGAATGTGATACCCCATACTAGAAAAGGTTGGAGATGAAATCATAAGAGTCCGGAAGGTATTGGAGGCCAAGTAATGGGTCGTAGGACTCAATTTATCTACGTAAGCTACTAACTTGGAAGTCTTACACACTTAAGCTATTGGAGTGCATACCAAGCTTGGGTAGCATGGGTTACATAGGCTCTTAAAATAAGACGAGATTACGAACCTACGAGAGGGAGCAAAAACTAGTTTCCGAACTTACGAAAGTGAAGCAAGCAGGTGACAAGCAGGCAGGTGACTCACCTACTTGGGATGGACCCCACGCTGCCACATGGCAGTTTTGTGTTGGAAGCTTGGACGAGGTGTCACCCTAGGAGGCTGCCATGTGTCACCATAGGGGGCTGCCACGTGTCACCTCCTAAGGAGGTGTATATATACATGTTGGCTGACTCTTTAACTTATTTTCCATCCAAAAACATCAGCCAAATGAGAGGAAAAAATGTGAAGAACCAAAAGGAACAAGGCAGCAACGTTTTTGAAGAATTAAAGGTGAGTTCTTCAATTTTCCTCCGTGAATTAATTATCTATAATGTTTTTCAACCATGTGGGGGTGTATACATGTGTCTTAGGATGCCTAAGGAACCATGGTTGCAAGTTTACACTTGGAAAGAAATAAGAGAAAGTTGAAGGAGAAAATGTTAAGAACTAATTAACCAACCCATTTTTGGAAGGGACTGTTGTTAGTAATATTGGTATAACGTCTTGTGTACACTTTCGTTTCAAATGATTTAATATGTTTTGGAAAGGTATTTCATAGACTGATAACTTTCGTTCATACTCTAAAATCCATTTTTTCCTTTAGCTTCTCGAAAAACGGTGATGAAGTGTAGAGGAGGTACTGCCCAGATTTGGTTTTGGAAATCCTACACGGACAGCTGTGAGTATTTTGGTCATATCGTTTTGTAAAAAATTGATGTAGGGATGATTCGAAATTTTTTGCGACCCTAAGACACATTTATATAACTTTCATGTAGGACATAAATCCTGTTTCCCTCCATTACCCCTTCGAAACGAAACGACAAGGTGAAATAGTAAGCTGTCCAGATTTCACATTTTGGATAGTTTTGGCGAGTTTGACAAGTTTAACGTAAGGTAAGGCCTTTCATTTTAAATTGGAGTTTATGGTATTGTTATATGGTGTATTACACCCCTTGTATGCTGCTGGAAGTTTAAGAATGTCGTACAAATGCTCGACGTTCGAAATAAACTAAATTGGAGTCGCTAGAAGTGAATTGTCATCGAAATAAAATGTCGTTCTTGTGAGTTGCTGCTGCAGGGGTGTGGCTTGTTGTTTCAGGGCCTAAATATGTCCTAATGTGGGTTAGGGTGCTGCTGGTCGAAGCCACATGACCCCTCATTACGTATAATTAAAGGCGTCACAAAATAAAGGCTAGACGCCCTATTTTGATATCGTATTTTTGAATAAGTCGTTTGGAGTTTAGGTTGTATATTGTTGGTATGAATTGCTGAAGTTTGTTGTTGTTGGTTGGCTGTAGGTCTTAGGGACCTAATTGGAAATTTGGATAGGGCACATTACAGGGGAGGTGCTTCCCAATTTTCGTCGACGCCTTAGCGAATAACAAAACTAGTCGGGGAAACGACTAAGGAAATAGATTCCATTGATATTAAGGTGTAACCTAAGATGCTGGAAAGTTAAGAGGGGTTGATATTTATATTACTTTCATGTTGAATAGGTTCAAAGGATGGCAAAGCAAGCAGGATAAGGAATAATTCAGACAAGGTATGTAAAGCTTTCTCGTGGCATGTTTTGGTATAAGCACGTACAGTATCTTTCTTTCCTTTTGGAAAGTCTTAGCCTTAAGTGAATTGTATGTGGAATGTGGGAATAATTCCATTCCCAGAACTCCAAGTATGCCTCCTAATCCCCATCCACTGTTTGATAATGGAACCCCTATAAAGATTGAGTATTGCCTGTTAAGGCTTCTACGTGTTAAAGCGTAGTTTATGAAAAGCTATCTCTCCTTTCTCTTGCTATGTACTTGGCATGAAAATGAGGTTATGATGCCAGGGTTGTTCACCGAGCCCTAGAATGGGACGGGTACGAAATATCCACATAAAGGAAAGTACAGACTATATATAGTTTATTCCCTTTCTTCTTCTAGCATGTCTTAGTTGTAGGTTAAACATGATATGAGTTCCGGGGTAACTCCATTATTAGCATCTCTTATTTACGTCTGAATATCGGACTTTTATAATAATCGAACTATTTCCCTGGAAACTTTTATATGTTAAAAAGGTAACAAATGTACAGGCTCCAAGTCTTACAGACTATTTGTTAACAAATATTTTTGGTTCCATAAGCGATTTGGCTTTACTTTAGTACATGTCTAGGAGCCCCGAGATTATAATTGATATTGCCCATAATGGCATTTAGAAGTCACTCGAGATGACTACACTACTACTCGAGTCCTCCGACAAAATGTTAATCTTCTTATACGGTCAAGTCTCTAATGATGATTTAAATTGCATATAGTTACTCACTACTTACTCGTGTATATTGTAACACTTCTTTCCCTGAGTCCCAGGCCAGTATATATTCTCGTGCACAGTTCACTGCATTATTCTCTGAGTCCCTCAATAAAGAGCCAGGATACGTGTATAGATATATGATGATGTGTTGTAATAAGGTTGTGATGGCACTGGGGCCATGATGGTTTTACAGTGGTAATTCACCGGACCCCCGAAAGGGCCGGCTATATGATATGACTCGAACATGCATGTTTTTGTAATTCACAAAGTACAGGTACAGGTTTCTGAATTGATATCTTATCCCCTGTTTCTCTATCTCAGATATGCTTCCAGTTGTATTATATTATGTTTTACATACTCAGTACATATATCGTACTGACCCCCTTTCTCAGGGGTGCTGCGTTCATGCCCGCAGGTACATATATAGATTTTGGGAGTTCGTCATCTTAGGATTCCATGCAGCTCAGTCGGAAGAGGCTCCATTGTATCGAGGCCTAGTTTTTGGTACTATCCACAGATGTATAAAAATTATTTCGTCCATTTAGGGGTAAGGCGGGGGCCTTGTCCCGCCATATGTTGTCACTTATATGTTTAGAGGTCTGCAGACATGTATATGTGGGTTGTATATGTCAGTTTGGTTCATCTAGGTCTATATGATATATTATACATGTTGTTATGTTATGGCAGCCTTGTCGGCTTGCGTGCCTTGTCATGTTGTGATACAAACAAAAAGGGCTACAGGTATATGTAAATGTTATCGCCCAGTGGGGCTCTGTTACATGATATTGTTTTATTTACAGTTCAATGTGACCACAGCTGATAGATATGTGTACGGGGGTCCAGGTCGGACCTCAGTCGCGACCTACGGGGTTGGGTCGTGACATCACATTAGGTCTATCATAGCATTTCATCGAATTCATATCAAATTGAAGGTGAAGAACTTCACATTTCTGATCACAGTCATAGCACCATTGCCTTTTTATTGACCTTGTTCTTTCATAAAGGTTAATTCACATGATTAAAGTCCCATATTTCATTTCCATTACTCCCCAGCACACATACGAACAGAAATTTGAGAATTCTACAAGGTTTACTGGACTTTAGAAGTTCACTAGCCTAAACGAATACTCGATTAATAAAAAACTTGAGCCTTTACATTATGAATAGTGTCCAAATTACCACAATATAATCAAACAATGGTTCAAAATCAAAATCCGAAAGTAATGACACAAAAATCACAAAATTTGGGAAATTGGTCAAAATAGTTTTAAAATCCAATTTTGAAAATGAGACTCAAATCTAAAATTTTTATATGAAAACGCTCTTCAAAGTATTTGGAATTTATTACTGAATACCATTTCAAAAATGGAGTCAAAATGAATTCATAATAACCCTTCTAAGGAAGACCTTGAAATCTTGAAAAATCCCACAATTTGAAGTCCAAAATCAAGAATTTGGAGTTAAATCACAATATAATCAATGGATATTGAAGATTCTTCATTAAAAACACTTACCCAACCAACAAGACTCAAAAATACACCTCTAAATCACATATCCCGAGCTCTAGGGTTTTTTTAAAATGGAGAAATGGGGCAAAACCCCAACTTAGACCCTCTCAAGTGTCGCTTAAGCGAGATAGGGGTGGCTTTCGCTACACCCTGGTCGCGATAGCGAGGAAACTTAAGTGGATCCTTTATTTAAAGTGGCAAGCCTCTGTCTAAAGTGGAGGTCTCTTTTACAACTTTTCCTTAGTAAAAGCGAAGCCTGCCACCAGATATCAACATTCAAAAATCATCCACTTCTCAAACTTTTGAATAAACCCTCAAGATTCCTTCGAAATCCTGTGCACACAGACTATATATGCTACCCTACTAAATTTGACTTTCCAGACTCAATGAAATCTTCAGTATTCGAATTTGAGGTCTCCTTGATCTGAAATCCGTTTAGTCGCAACCAAACTAGTTTAAGACTCAAAAACACCAAATCGCCTCGGAGCATAAAAAAATATATTGAAACTCTTCCTAATCCTAAAATCACCTTTTATATCTAACAGAGTCATCGTAATTCCATTCCGAGCGTTCAAACTCCAAATGATGCCTAAATTCAACTCTAGGATCAAAAACTCAACACTTTTTAACTTAAGACCTCAAACCCACGATACCACTCCAAATGTATTTTCGTCAACTCTCCTATTCCAAATTCCACATTTTAGAGTTAATGGAAATGATAAAATTCCATTTCAAAACTTGAAACTCCAAAACACACAGAAAACCACTACTTGGCAATTTAAGCCTTCAAAACTCAACTTTCCAAAAAAATTAACTTTTCAAGGGATTTCACATAACAAACATCTAATACCAAACAAACATGACTTGGGGTAACTACTCGAATGTGTAAAACAATTATTTTGCAAAAACTACCAAAAATAACTTTCAGGGTCATTACATTATCCATCACTAAAAATCATGTTTGTCCTCGAATATATTGTAGAAGGAAGAAGCATACTTGACTTTATTAAGAGTCAGAGGCATAATTTCCAACATTAGTAATTATATCTCAAAGGAACCCATTCTTAAGAATACTCCATTACAATCTACTATCAAGAACTGAACTTTCGAATCAAACTTTGGCAAATCTATAAATCAAGAATAACTCCCAAGTCATAGACTAACCATGGACAAAATCTAAACTAAAACCCTTTAAACCGCATTATAACCATCAGAACAATTTTTATCACATAACCACAAGAGAATTTTGAATCAATACCAGCTAAATCTAGAAGTAAACCAGAACCAGCCACCACACTCATAATACATAGACTATCACAAATCATGTCAAGATTCCATTCTCACAACCAAAACTTCCCACGAGCTTAAGTTATACAAATTTGATCTTTACATATTGGGTACTCATCACTAGAGAATATGAATTATATAACACAAAAAAGGAAATGATCAAATAACCTCCTAGTGAGCGATACACCCAATCATACAAAACCTCTAACAACACTAATAAAAATGGTAGATTAGTTGTTATGATTGTAAATTGTCAGGCTCTAAGAGGGTATACTAGGCATTGCCGGCACTCAAAGACCATTGCTGGTCTCCAAGAAAACCACTTGGTCCAATCACACATTCATTCATTCAATGGAAGACTCAATTTGAATTTAAAAGACATTCATGTAAAAATAGATCCCAAATCAACTCTAAATCAAATAACCATTTTGAAAACCAAAATGTTTACTCAACATAATGATTGTTTATCTATGAAGCCTCTATCACTATCAAAAAGGTGGCAATGACAAGTTTATAGCTATCCAAAAGAAAATACTCAAAGTAAAGATGAAAATAAACATGATCCATCCGAAAAGCAAGGAGCTCACACAACTACCAAAAAAGAAGTAGATCTTCAAAGGAGTGCCTGTTGATGATCTCTAACACCTATATCTGCATCATGAAATGATGCAAGCCAAATGGTGTCAATACATGGAATAGACGAGTATGAAAAATGGCAGGGATAGAATACGATCAACAAACTCAACATCAATCAACTTATCTCAAGAGAATCAACTCCACAATCAACTCAACTTAATAAAGAAGGAAAGTTTAAAATAAAAAATGCTTTTAAAGAGAAATAGAGTCAATATAATACAACTCAGCCAATCAACCATTCGTTTTAAAAGTTTGGGAGTTTTTCTTATCCGAAAACCACCACCTATGAGTTAGTGATGTAAAATAAGACGACGTCATTTCAACGTCCATTTAATATTTTTCCAAGGTAAGGGATGAATCAATAATCTTGTATCCATAATTAATCAAATCAAGTCCTCTCTTGGGATAAAAGGGAAACATCTGATTTTACGGTTTGATCCTCTCCAACATTTGCTATGTAGTTTATTGAGTTTGAGTTGTTAATTACTCTCCCTCAATTCGGTGCTCAATACTCCTCTCAAGACTCAATTATGTTCATAAAACTCAAATCAAATCAGATAATGGAAATCATCTCATCTAGATTCCATGTAATAGCTCATCTGGTCTTAAATGTCAGGTATGGTCATTTTCTCATAAATTAATGTTTTAAAGGATATCTATATGATTGATTATGCATACATTGCATTATTTTTCATATTACATAAAGTTTTACTATTTCTTCAATGTTCATGCATGCTTACATACTTAGTACATTCAAAATACTAACACATACTCTTTTGCTACATGATATCACCATGTAGGGACCGGTGCTCCTCCTTGTTCTCCTCCACGTGGCTAGTTGATAGTTCATTTGAAGACTACTTTTGGTGAGTTTCCATATTCCGGGAACAACACTCCTTTATCTTTCTAGCTTATGATCTGTTGAGATCTTTAGACACTTACTATGGCATTTCTTTCTATTATTATTGAGGGTGATCTAGGGACTTGTCTTAGCCCCGTTAAATATAAACGTTAGAGGTATTGTTGGACATATGTAAGTTGAAGATTTACTATTATAATTTTTGCTTGTTTATTTATTGTCATTACCTATGATAGGCTAAAAGAATGCTAAGAGGCTTGTTAGAGGTACTTTTGGGTTTTTCATTCGCCATGTCACGTCTAGGCCCTAGGCTTGGGTCATGAAAGAAGAGTCCAAGGAATTGGAAACCATGACCATAGAAAAACTCATGGGTTATTTTCAAGAACATGAAGAAAAGTTGAATAAACCAAAACAAGAGTCGGTTTAACAAGCTTTGCAAGTGAAACTTTCTTTGAATGAGAAAGTTGAAAGATGTGGCTCAAAACAAAGAGGTTATGGGCATAAAAGAGTTCGTGGTAGAGGAAGAAGAGGTGGTGGTCAACCTTCGACCAAAGAAAAAAGAAGTCAAGACTCCAACCAAGAAAGAGGCAGTGGAATAGGTAGAGGATGGAGGTCAAATCAAGGAAGGTATGACCTATAAAATATTGAATGTTACACTTGTCATATATATGGTCATTTTTCATGGGAATGTAAAAATAATTTGGAGGAGATAAATAATTTTGTGGAGAGAAAAAATGAAGATGAAGATGACATTTTACTCATGGCATGTAAAGAAGAAGAAATTGTAGAAAGAAATAAATGGTACCTTGATTCTGGTGCAAGTAGTCATCTCTGCGGGAAGAATTTATTTACTGAGATTGAGGAGTCTAATGGTGGAAATGTTACTCTTGGAGACTCTTCAGAAGTTCAAATCAAATGAAAAGGTACGATTTTAATTCGTTTGAAAGATGGAAGTTATCAATCTATCTCCAGTGTCATGTATATACCAGAGATAAAAATTAATATTCAGAGTTTAGGATAGCTTTTGGAGAAAAATTATGAACATTCATTTGAAAGATGAAAATTTGACCATGAAAGATGAAAATGGGAGATTGTTAGCCAAAGTTTCCATGGCTAAAAATAAAATGTTTGTGTTGAATCTTCAAAGCGATGTACCAAGGTGCTTATTTTCATGTGTCGAAAATTTATCTTGGATTTGGCATATGAGATTTGTCCATTTGACCTTTGATAGTCTAAGATTGATGAAAAAGGAAAATGTGGTGAAAGGATTTCCAACCATTAACCATCCTAATCAGCTTTGTGAAGGATGTTTTTTTGGAAAGCAATCAAGAAAAAACTTTCCCAAAGAGTCATTGACAAGTACACCGTGTCCTTTAGAATTGATTTATATGGATGTGTAAGGACCTATCAAATAAGCCTTACTTTATAAAAGTAATTATTCCCTTCTTTTTTTTGATGATTATTCTCGAAAAACTTAAGCGTATTTTTTAAAGGAAAAATCTGAGGTGTTTGAAAACTTCAAGAATTTTAAGAGCATGGTGGAGAAAAAAGTGACAACCAAATAAAGTCACTTCGGTCCGATAATGGTGGAGAGTTCACTTCACATGAATTCAAGGCTTTTTGTGAGAAAAATGGAATACCTTATTTTTTGACCGTTTCAAGATCACCTCAATAAAATGATGTGGTCAAGAGGAAAAATCAAACTACTCTCAACATAGAAAGAAGTATGTTGAAGAGAAAAAATATGCCAAAGGAATTTTGGACTGAAGCAGTTGCCTATGCAGTGCATTTATCAAATCGTTGTCACACCAAAACTGTTCATGGAAAAACTACGCAAGATGTTTGGATTGGTTTCAAACCAAAAGATGCTCACTTGCGAGTGCTTGGAAGCATTGCTTATGTACATGTGCCGGATGAGAAGAGATCTAATCTTGATTAAAAAAAAGTGAGAAGTATGTATAAGGGGGTCAACTCACGACAATCTAACCCACTTCGGCAGTCTAACTCTTAAACTCAACCTTTCTTTATTTCCCCTCAATCTCGTTTCATACTTAGATAATGCCTATGAAATAAGAAACACACAAGCACACACAGGAACAAGTCCCAACTTTGTATTACACTCGTGCCATAAAGAAGCACACAAAAATTTGCCTTACAAAATTCAAACCAATGACTCTTTGTCTGTGACTGGTCTGCCTATGCAAATAAATGGGCCACAGCACCAAGTCGCATTCCAGTCTTATTCCTGCAAAGTCAGTTGATATCCCCAAGTAATAGGACTAATTCAAATTTCAAATAAACAAGCTTATCTACAATGCTGACAAAGGCCAAACGGCCATAAACTACCCAACCACCCTACTGCCCGCGCATGTGCAAGGCAGACGTGGGTAGCCTTTAATTTTTGCTCTAAAGTCTGCCTCTAGCTGCCCAAACTCGTGCTTGCCCACATGTCTACATGCTCAGGTCCTACCTCGCACAACTTGCCATTGTGGTCCAGTATCCTTAGACTTTTCCCCCTTTGTCTAGTACTTATCCCACGAACTTGTTTAGCCACAATTATAGCCTTGCTTTTCATTAGCTTTGCCCAGCCCTTGCCATGCCTTAGCCATGATATTTCAAAGGTATTGTCAAATGAATTTAATCTTGACTAAGTTCATCATGTAATTCCTTAGCCATTCTCAAGCCACTCGAACCATCATGCAGAGGGTCTAACAAACTTCCCCCACCAGATGAGCTCATCGTCCTTGATGATTTAGAATCTAAGTACGCCTTGATATCATCCTCAAACAGCCATAATGATGAAACTTACTCCCATGTAGCATCACACACTGTATTCCCTTACCATTAAACTAGAAATTCTGCTCGTTGATTCTTCTTACTTTGACCCAAAGTCCTATGATTCAAAATCCTCTCAAGCTATTCTTCAAACTGCTTTCTTATAATAGGAAAAGCACGTCTGGCTGCTAACTTTATCATATCCTCATCATCTTAATGAAAAGGCTTCAAAAACCTCATATGGAACGTAGGGTGAATTTTTAATATTTTCAACAAGTTTAACCGATAAGAAACTTCACCCACCTTCTCTATGACTTCAAAAGGCCCATCATATTTCAAAATCAGTCCTTGATGAATCGGGTTGCTACTGATTGTTTTCTAGATTTATGTATTAAGTTTTAGCAACACCTTATCCTCAACCTGAAATCCAAAGCACGCCGATGTTTGTCATCATACTTCTTCATCTATTTTGTTGCCTTCCTCAAGCTGTCTTGCGCCTCATTTAGAAACTCTTGCTTGTCTCGTGCATACCTGTAAGTAGGAGGGAAACTACTTTGTGGTTTAGACTTAGCGACTTCCAATGGTGTGTTAGGATGAATTTCCAACACCAACACAGATAAACTCTTCTCTGTTGTTTATGACCTATGCAGGTTGTAGCAGAATTATGCACTATCCAGCAACTCAACCCAATTCCTCTGACTTGTAGTCACATAGTGTCTAAGATATTCTTCAAGTGGATGATTGATCCTTATAGTCTGTCCATCAATTTATGGGTGGTTTTCCATTGAGAACTTCAAATCAGTACCCATCATTTTATAGAAAGTAGTTCAAAACCGACCAGTAAACCTAACATCACAATCACTCATAATATCCAATAAAACATCAAAATTCTTCACAGCATTTTTATAGAATAACTCATCTGATATTTCAATAGAACACAAAGTAGGGACAACAATAAATATACCATATTTTGAGAACCTATCAACCACAAGCATGATTGGTGCTTTGTCATTCACTCTTGGAAATCCACTAATGAAATCCATTGAAACAGAAGCCCATGGATGCTCCACAATAGGTAGAGGCTGAAGTAACCCAGCTTCTTTCCTTCTTTCTGTCTTTTCCAGTTGACACACTAGACATGACTTCACATAGGCCTAAGTATCATCTTCCATTTTATCCAGAAAAAATTTTGGGATAGTAATGCCATCATCCTTTGAACACCTGGATGCCTAGCATAAACAGTATCATGTGTCTCTTTCAGTATTTTTCTTCACAACCCATCCTTGATCTAATACCATCTAACTGTACCCTCCTTCACTTGATCCATCAACTTAACATATAATGAATCATATGTAGCACTAACTTTGATCTTATCAAGAAAACTAGATTCAAATCTAGTAATTGCATAAACAGCAACAAATACCTCTTTGCGACTTAGTACATCAACCACTTGGTTTTGGTTGCCTAGTTTATGTACCCATATGAAGTCATATTCAACCATTATCTCTTGCTATCTACCATGCTTTGAAATCAGTTTCTATTGAGTTTTAAAGTATGTATTAGCCAAGTTGTTCGTATTAGAAAAAAACTTCATTCCAAATAGATACACCCTCCAAATTTTGAAGACAATGAAATATTGCCACCATCTTTCTTTTCATGAGAAGTATATCTTTGCTCTGCAGGATTTAATTTTCTTCTCTCAAATGCAATAGGATATTTACCTTGCACTAGCACACTGCCAATACCATAATTAGAGGTGTCAATATGTACCTCAAATGGAAGATCAAAGTCAGTCAGTCGGAATATTGGTTTAGATGCAATGGCCTTCTTTAACGAGTTAAAAGCCTTCTCCCTTGATTCTGACCAAGCCTATTTCCTGTTCTTATTTAGAAAATACGTCAATGGGGCAGCCTTCTTTGAATAGCCTATTGTGAACTTCTTATAGTAGTTTGCAAGTCGTAAAACAGTTCTCAGTTATTTAATCCTATTGGGTTCTTGCCATTCTACAATTACTTGCACTTTATTTGTATCCATGCGCACTTGGTTTTCACTTACCAAATGGTCCAAAAACTTTATTTCGCGCTAGCAAACTCACGTTTTTCCATCTTTACATAGAGTTAGTATTCTCTAAGTTGTTGAGGGACCTTTTTCAAAGCAGCAGATGATCTTTTAAAGTCCTACTATATTATCATCTAAGTAGACTACTACAAAGTCATCAAGATACTAATAAAGTACATTGTTCATTGAGTTGCAGAAAGTAGTCGGGGCATTAGTCAACCCAAATGGTATTATAAGGAATTCATAGCTATCATATCTAGTAATACAAATTGTCTTTGGGGAATCACCCTCAGCTATGTGCACTTGACAATACCCAGACCTCAAGATCTAACTTAGAAAAGAAATTAGCCTTAGATAACATATCCATCAAATCTTGAATCAGTGGCACTGGATACTTTTTCTTCACTATCACTTTGTTCAATGCCTTGTAATCAACACACATCCTAATACTATTATCTTGCTTGTTTTGTAATAGGATAGGTGCACCAAATAGATCCTTCGAAGGTAGAACCATTCCAGCACCACGCAATAATTGCTTGCAAAGTTTGTTCAACTCCAATAGGGACATGCAATAAGGAGGTCGTACTGGTGGCACTAATCTAGGAATTAATTCAATTTTGTGATCAATTTCCCTCCTTGGAGGCAACTCTTTAGGTAGAGTAATAATATCTGGAACTTCAATCTGTACATCCGGCTTCACTTCAACCAGGGTAGAAAGATAAGCTGGTTCACCCTTCTTCAAGCCTTTCTCAAAAGCCATAGCAGATAGTAGTGCAGTGATTTTAGTATTCTTCTTACTTCCCTCATCAAAAGGGTGGATTTTTTTAACAAATCTGGGGTTCTTATCACCCATAAATATCAGACCATCTAAATAAGGAAGAGGATAAACTTTTAATTTCCTCATAAAATCAATTCCCAATAGCAGGTTGAAATCATCAGGTGGTACAACAGTCAGATTATGCACACCAGACCAGTGCTCTATTATTAGAGGCACATCAAAAGCCATGCCATAGCTTGGATGTACAGCATAATTGACTTCATTCATCCTCATTGCACAATTAGTCACCTTTAAACAATATTCTTTGATAATATTTGAGGCAAAAAAGTATGAGCTGCACCGATATCCACCATCATAATCACACTCTTGTCTCCGATCTTCATGTCAATACATATTAAAGTTTCATAGTTATTTGATAAATCATCAACCATTTCAGCATCATTAATGTAGACAACATCAATAACAACATCTTCATCTATGTGCATTTCACTAAAAATAGACAAAGTGCTTAACAAATGCAAGGGATTAACATAAACAACAATATTCTATCCCTTTCGCTTCACTTGCTTCTATTCTTTGGCCAGTAGAGCATTTATTTTGCATCTTTAGGACAGTTTCTTGCCTGATGGCCTGGTTTTTGACAAGTCCAGAAAACATTTTCACCAATGGGCTTGTTTTGACTAGACGAAGCAACATCTATCTTCCCCTTTCTTTTGTCATTCCTATCTTTTATTAGATTTTCTTTCTTCCACTCTTTACCCTTCTCCTTCCTCTTGGCCTTAGATGAAGGAGATAGATCAGTAGTGACACTAGTAGATCAAAAATCAATTAAGGCATCTAGTGTAGCAATTACACTAGGTAGATCTTAGACTTTCTGCCTGTGCAATTCATTCTGTGTCCACCTCTGCATGCCAAAAATAAAATTATGAAACTTATCTTCGTCAGACATGTTCTGAATATCCAACAACAGAGATATGAATTCCTTTATATACTCACGAATAGATCCTACTTGTTTCAAATATTTGAACCTGTCTCTAGCAACCCATAATGAGTTACTTGGCAGGAATTTTCATGAAGGGCATCCTTAAGTTTTTCCCACATATCAACCTTGGGCCTGTTCACACTCTCATCATCAGCATTTTTTGTCCGCCACCACAAAATAGCATCACCACTAAAGTAATGGACTTCAATATTTAACTTGTCGTTTGTAAGGACATGAGCACTAGCAAAGTAATGCTCTAGATCCCACAAGAAATTTTCTAGTTCTTTGGCAGTGCAAACACCATCAAATGACTTGGGTTCAGAAACTTTGATCTTGGCATGTTATTCACCTCCTCTAGTAGATTTGTAACACTAGATGAAGGCTTGTCACCTCCATTTTCAGATATTCGTTTCCTTCTGAAGGCCCTCAATTTGTGTTCCCACTGACTCATAAAAAGCCTAAAACTTGGCCAACAGACAATCAAAATTCCCATGATAAGTCTGCAATACTACATTGATGCCCTAAATTTGAGTTAGAACATCAACCATTTCCTCATCTCCTACTGTCATACCCAGAATGGCTTCGAATTAGGCAGCCTTTTCTCATAAGTCATTGTAACTATTTTCTCAAGCCATTGTTAGTGTCGAAAACTTTTACCCTGATATCAATTGTAAGGGGTTCAACTTATAACGATCTAACCCACTTTGGCAGTCTAACTCTTAGACTCAACCTTTTTTTCTTTTCCCTGAATCTCGTTTCATACTTAGACAATGCCTACAAAATAAGAAATACCAAATCACATACCGGAACAAATCTCAACTTTGTATTAAACTCATTCCATAAAGAAGCACACAAAAAGTAGCCTTATAAAATTCAACCCAATAACTCTTTGTCTGTGGCTAGTCTGCCTATGCCAATAAATAGGCCACAGCACCTAGTCATATGTGATTCATGTGCCTACAAAGTCAGTTGGCATCCCCAACTAATAGGCCAAATTTGAAATTCAAATAAACAAGCTTATCTATAATGTTGACAAACTCCAAAACGGCTAGAAAATGCCCAACCGCCCAACTGCCCATGCACATGCAAGGCACACATGGGAAGCCTTCAGGTTTGGTGCCAAAATCTGCCTTTGTCCACCCAAACTCCTGCCTTCCCATATGCCTGCACTGTGCCCAGGTCCTGCCTTGTACAGCTTGCCATTGTGGTCAGTCTCCTCAGCGTTTTCCCCATTTGTCGAGTACTTAGCCCACAAACTTACTTTTCCATGACCTTACCATGATTATATCCTTGCCTTGCTTTATATCATACATGTCATAGCCACACCATTTCCAATGTCTTTTCAATTGAACTTAATCTTGACTGAATGTATTAAACCTTAACTAGGTTCATCATGTAAATCCCTAGCCATGCCCGAGCCACTCGAATCATCAAAATGAGGGTCTAACAGTATATTGTCATTGGTTATGCACAAAGATCTAAAGGTTATAAGTTATATAACCCAAGAAATTGCAAGGTTACCATAAGTAGAGATATAGAAGTTGATAAAGATAGTGCTTGGGAATGGAAATCTAAAGAGAAATATTACTCTTTTAGTCTATTCTTTGATGATGAGTATGATGAAGAAGTGGTGGATCAGTCTACTACACTGCCTACAAAACCTCTATCGCAAGTTCAAGAAGTTGGAGAATCAAGTTCAAGCAGTGTACCTCAAAAGTTTAGAAGTCTTCTAGACTTATATGACGTAACGGAAGAAGTAACAGAAAATTTTAAATAATTTAAATCACTTTTATTTATTTGTGGACAATGAGCCTATAAATTATTAAGATGCGGTTGGTAATACAAAATGGAGAGATGTGATGGATGAAGAAATCTGGGCAATCAAAAGGAAGGACACTTGAGAGTTGGTAAAACTTCTAGAACAAAACGGCACCATTGAGGTCAAATGGGTTTACAAGCTAAAGAAAAATTCCAATGGATGAATTCACCTATAAATAGTCATGTAATCTACCCATATTGAAGCAAGAAAAAGTTGAATAGAAAATCATCTTTCCTCCACTTCTCTTCTACTTAGTATTGACTATTATTTATAATTTCTTTCTCTCCCAAATTTCTAACAAGAAGCAGGTCTCAAGGTAACTTTTCAAAAGAAATGGACTAAAAAATTAGCACTTATAAGTTACCTAAGATTCTAGTCAAGCCCATTACTACAAATTGCCACAAAATATTAAACTAGTTTAGGTTGCAGTTAAGAGATAAGTGAATAATACTATTTATCCTACAACAAGTTCATAACGGCATACATTTTATGTTTAAACAGAAACTACTAATGTTTTATGCAGATAACATAAGGCGATAAATTTCCTTGTAATGACCCTAAAGGTCATTTTTGGTATTTTTGTAAAATAATCATTTTACCCCTCTCGATAATTGCCCTGAATCATGTTTAATCAATATTAAAAAATAGTTTTGTGAAATCCTTTATAAAGTTAAGGTTTTTGGAAAGATTTGAGTTTTGAATTCTTAAGTTGTCAAATAGTGGTATTCATTATCATTAGATGTATCGAGTCTTGAAATAGAATTCCAGCGATTCCATCGGCTTTGGAATGTAGATTTTGATCTAGCAGAGTTGACGGAATCAGATTCAGAGTGGTATCATGGATTTGAGGTCCTAAGTTTGAAATTATTAAGTTTTGAGTTTAGTCAGCATTCAGAGTTCGAATGCTCGTATTGAATTTTTGCCGACTCTATTGGATTTTAGGGAAATGGTTTTAGACCTAGGGAGAGCTCCTGGGTATTTTTTTCAGAATCTCCAAAGTCATTTTGGTCTTTCTAAGCCTAATGTTGATTTATTGGCGATATGTTGGATTTCGAGTCACAGAGACCTCAAATTCCAATTTCTATAGTTCCATTGAGTTCGAAACATCAAATTTAGTATGGTAGCATATATAGTTTGTGTGTAAAGGATTCATAACTACTCTTGAGGGTCTATTCGAGAACATATTGGCCTATGTGATTTTTTGATATCTGGTGCCTTTGATTTTGCAAAAGGGGTGTCGCTTTAGCGAACTCCACTTTAGTGGAGACCCTTCGGTTTAGAAAAGAGGGGAAATTTTTTAGGCGACGCAATAAGGAGCCAGGCACTAAGCCCTTTTCTATTCCACCTTATCGCATGGCCCTGGTTGAGTTAAAGGAGTTGAAGGATCAATTGAAGGACTTATTGAGTAAGGAGTTTATTCATCTCAGTGTCACCTTAGGGTGAACTAGTTCTATTTGTAAAAGAGAAGGATGGGTCAATGAGAATGTCCATTGATTATAGACAGTTGAAAAAGGTGACTGTCAAGAACAAGTATCCTCTTCCTCGTATTGATGATTTATTTGATCAGTTTTAGGGAGCGGCTTTGTTGTCTAAGATTGATTTGAGATCTGTTACCATCAACTGAGAATTAGGCCATTAGATATTCCCAAAATAGTTTTTCAGACCCGTTATGGCTATTATGAGTTTCTAGTTATGTATTTTGGGTTGATGCCCTAACAACATTCATGGAGTTGATGAGTAGGTTATTCATCTATATTTATACTCTTTTGTGATTGTTTTTATTGATTATATCTTGGTGTATTCCAAGACCAAGAAGGATCATGCTTGTTATTTGACATCGGTGCTTCAAAATTGAGAGGGCGGAAGTTATAGCAATGTTTTCCAAGTATGAGTTTTGGATTGATTGTGTGGCATTTCTATGACATGTGGTGTCTAAGGAGGGTATTAGGGATTTAGTCAAGATTGATATAGTTAGAGACTAGACTAGGCCTACTTCTCCTATTGAGATTCAGAGTTTTGTGGGGTTGGTTGGTTATTACTGGCGCTTCGTGCAGAGATTCTCTACTATTGCGGCTTCTTTAACTAGACTGACTCAGAAGCTTGACTTTATTGACTACAACTCCAGTTTTGACTCTACTCAAGGAGGGTGTAGACTTCACCGTATATTATGATGTTTCTTGAGTGGGTTTAGGTAGAGTGTTGGTGTAAAAAAGAAAGGTGTTTGCCTATGCTTCTAGAAAGTTAAAGTCTCATGATAACAACTACCCTACTCATGATTTAGAGTTAGCGACAGTGGTGTTTGTGTTGAAGTTATGGAGTCATTACTTGTATGGTGTGTATTGTGAGGTATTCATCAATCATTGGAGTCTTTAGTGCATTTTCATTCAGAAAGATCTAAATTTTAGACAGCGTAGATGGGTTGAGTTACTGAAAAAATATGAAATAACTATCTTGTATCATCCAGAGAAGGTTAATGTGGTGGCCGATTTTTTGAGTAGGAAGGCACCTAGTATGGAGAGTCTCGTCGTGATTAATGTTGAAAGCAAGCCCTTGGCTAGGGATGTTCAGAGATTAGCGAACAACTTCTTTCATTTGTGGGTTTTTGAGGAGAGTGGTGGTTTTATTACTTTCATTGAGGCTCATTCTTCATTAGTAGAGCAGATTGGGGAGCGACAATTTCATAATAAGAAGTTATGTATCATTCGAGACAAGGTGTTGAGGGGTGAAGCCAAGGAGGTTAGACTTAATTTAGATGATGTTTTGAGGATCGAGGAAGGATTTACGTGCTCAAGGTGGGCAACTTTATCAGATTGATTCTAGAGAAGGCTTATTTTTCTCAGTATTTTATTCACCTGAGTGCAGTGAATATGTATCATGATCTTATCCAGCACTACTGGTGGTGTGGGATGAAGAGGGCATCATAGAATTTTTGTCTAAGTGTTTGACCTATCAACAGGTTAAGTGTGAGCACTAGCAGTTTGGAGGTGTGATTCAGAGGATACCCATTCTTACTTGGAAGTGGGAGTGGATCACCATGGACTTTTTTGTGGGTTTGCTCAACACCATGGGCGGTTATGATTCCATTTGGTTGGTTGTTGACAGACTAACAAAGTCTACCCATTTCATTCCAGTTTGAGTGAAGTATATAGTGGAGAAGCTAGCTCAATTGTACATTATTCAGATTGCTCGACTTCATAGGTGGGTTGTATCTATTGTTTCTGACCAGGGTTGTTTACTTCGAACATCTAGAGGGCATTACAGCATAGTTTGGGTACTAGGCTTGATATGAGTACAACCTTTCACCCACAAACTGATTGGCAGTCTGAGTGGATAATTCAGGTGTTGGAAGATATGTTTTGAGCCAGTGTTATTAATTTTGGTGCTAGGTGGGACAAGTATTTGCCCTTAGCAGAGTTTTCCTACAACAAGTTATCACTCCAGTATTCAGATGGCCCCTTTCGAGGGATTCTATGGTAGACAATGTTGATTTCCTATTGGGTGGTTTGAGTCAACTGAGATAGACTCTTTAGACACGGACTTGCTTAGAGATGCAATGGAGTAGGTTCGTATGATTCAGGATAGACTCTTGACAATCCAGAGTAGGCAAAAGGGCTATATAGACATGAGATTTCGACCATTGGAGTTCATGGAGGGTGACCATAACTGGCTCCGAGTGTCTCTCATGAAAGGTGTGATGCGGTTCGAGAAGAAGGGAAATCTTATCCCTCGGCTCATTGGACTATTTGATATTATAGGGTGAGTGGGAGAGGTGGATTATAGATTGGCCTTGCCACCTAGCTTGTCAGTAATACATCCTGTGTTCTATGTTTCCATGATCTAGAAGTATATTTTGTACAAGTCCCATGTGATCTCCCTTGATTCGGCAGAGTTGGGTGTAAATTTGACATTTGAGCAGGATTCTATAGCCATTCTGGATAGGTAGGCCAATAAGCTTAGGACCAAGGAGATTGCTTTGGTGAAGGTGCAGTGGAGGCACTAGTCAGTCGGAGAGACGACTTGGGACTCGAAGGATGACATGCGTGCTTGATATCCCTAAATGTTTTAGGTTCCAAGTACTTTCTTTTACCTTATGTTCGAGGCTGAACATGATTTTTAATGGTGGATGATGTAATAACCTCGAAGTTCATTTTTGGTTATTTTGCAAAATGACCTTTTTACCCTTCCTGATAGTTTCCCCTACTCATGTTTGATTAGTATTCGAAGTTGGTTTTGTGAAATTCTTTGAAAAGTTAAGATTTTTGGAAAGATTTGAGTTTTGATGGCTTAAGTTATCAAATAGTGGTACTTGGTGTCATTTAGAGTTTCGAGTTTCAAAATGGAATTACGTTGATTCCATCACCACCAAAATATTTTTGGTCTAGGAGAGTTGATAGAATCAGATTTGGAGTAGTATCATAGATTTGAGGTCCAAAGTTGGAAATTATTAAGTTTTTGAGTTTAGAGTTGACTTTGATTAATATTCAGAGTTTGGATACTCAGATTGGATTTCTGACTCCTCTATTGCATTAGGGGATGCTTTTAGGCCTAGGGTGAGTTCCTTTGTATTTTTTTGAAAGCTTCGAAGGTGTTTTGGTCTTTTTGAGCCTAAAGTAACGTATTGAATTTCGGGTCATGGAGACCTCAAATTCAAATTCAGATGGTTTTATTGATTCTAGAATATTGAATTTAGTTTGATGGCATATATGGTTTATGTGTACGGGAATCCAAATGAATCCCAAGGGTCTATTCAGGAACTTTGTGGCTTGTGTGATTTTCTAGTATCTGATTCCTTTGCTTTTGCAAAGGGAGTGTCGCTTTAGCAAAGACCCTTCTCTTTAGCGAAGCAGGTGAATTTTTCGAGTGTCATGATAGCGACCCAATTTATTTAATGATGAAGTTATATTGTTTTGGATCTTTCTCCTAAGCCTATAAGTACCTAGTTCTCCCAAATTTCCATCATTCCCTCTTAAACAACTACATACAAAAATTCTCTCTAAGATTTCTCAACCAAGGGTTCTCTTCTTCTCCAAGTTAGGGTTTCAAGAGAAAGTTCAATTCTCCAAGGTTCAAGTCTCGTTTTTTCAAGGTTCCAAGATTAATTAAAACAAGGTATGTGGGAATTTATTCATGGATCCTTCCATCCATGGAGTCCCAAGGTTTTTTCAATTCTCTTATTCTTTGAATTTCTCCCAAATTCTAGTTTTGATCAAATTGCATATAGGTCAATTCAACTATGTTATTATTCAATATTAATGGTCTCTTTATACATGATTTCAATTCAATTGCATGTTTCCAATGTATTTTATGATGACCCATGCATTATGACTACTTTATGATTACCAATTTATGATTCAAGATTATGCATGCATCACGAGCTTATGGATTATGATTTTAATGATTCTTATTGATGACGTATAAATTATGGATTTTCAATGAAGACAAAGGTTACTTCAAAGTAAAGTATGCTATCATGAAGGTTTTTCATGATTTTCTATGAACAAGATTATCATGATTTTGATACTTTAGATAAGTAGCTTTATGAATATGTTATGATGTCATGATATGTTGAAGGAGTTATTCTTAAGATTTTCAAGTATTTATGATGAACTGGGTATTACTATATTCTTACCATCTTCAAAGCTCATGTTATATTACGCATGGTATTCCGTTGGTTGAAGCTTGATTCCTTAGTAGCTTAGTGGATCCACTTAGGCGATGTTATGGTTCTTACCTTGGAAAGTATGGCCCCTATCTTTTTGGTGTGTGAGGAAAGCACGAACTCTATGTTATAGTTCACATAGTTTATGTCGGTTAACGGTACCTCTCGCAAAGACTTATGACTCTCATTATGACTCATGATTCTCCCACTATGTTACATTTGACTTATGATTTTCTTACAAGTTTGCATTGATCATGTTTTATGTTTCATATGATGTTTTAAAGGCTTTTAACTATGTTTGGCTTGGTCATTGAATTATCATGATTTACGTGATGCATTGCACATCCTCACATAATTAGTGCATTCCATATACTAATACATATTCTTTGCTTACATTGTATCATAATATAGGGTCCGATGACCATATGCACCTCACGCTCGTGGCTAGAGTTGTTTATTGCTAGTTCATTATTGGTGAGTCCTCGTGTTCCGAGGATGCAACATTTATGTTTTTTTTTGTTTACATTATACTTTGATTCTTACGTTTTGGTGAGCTAAGAACATCTTCTAAGCCCCACCTAATAGAAGTAGAGGCATGTTAGAAGATTTTGAGATTGTACTCCTTTATGTTGAGACTTCACTTTTAGACTTATTTTCTGCTTTATGGAGTTTCATTGATGTCTTTACTTGCCTTATGTATGAGGCATATGCTACGAGGCTTGGTTGGAGTCCCTCAAGATTTCAATCATTATGTCACGCCTAGGGCTTAGCTTGGGTTGTAAGATCTTAACCCACCGATGAGTCAGCTTAAAACCCAATGAAAACTAATTGCCAAAGTAAATAAGATAATACAAGGCATACCTTTAAAAAATGGGTAAATATACTCAAAACTCCCCAAGATTGATCGTTACATGTACAAGCCGCTAATATATTACCAAGATGTGAAAAGAAATACAATCTTAAATGTCTTTATCTCAAAAACAAGTTTAAAACACAGTAAGAGTAAGAGGTGCCCGGTGGAAGGATGCAACAACTACCTCAACAACTCCAGATAATAGCCTCAGATATAGGTAGGAATAGGAAGGAACCACATAGGTCTAGGCTCACAACCAACACAAATGTGGAAGCAAGGAATGAGTACCAAACAACACAGTACTCAGCAAGTGGACTACTAACACTAAGCATAGCTAAATAGAATACAAGTACTCCAATCATCTCAACTGAACCTCCTCAACTATAACCTGCATAGAAACCAACCCAAACTAATAGTTCATATATCACATAGCACTCAAGTCGATAATAGCTTAACGATGTCTCCAGTCAAATCATACCAAAATCAAGTATAACAATCACAGAAACACCATAGGGTAATCACAAGTTCACAAATGACAAATGATGTAAATATAATGCAATGAGATGTCACATATAGTAATGCATGTCTATCCTACTGATACACATCTGTTGACTAGCAGGTCGGAACCCATGGGGGAATTACATGGTCCATGTATCCGCTGGAACTATTTTTCTTCCGCATAGTCATTAATCATTGAAACATTTCCCTTCGGCCTTATCGGATCCATTTTCCTTCCATATAATCATCAACTAGGAAATGTTCACATGAATACGAAAATCTAATGATTACAATAACAACACACAATTTATTTCAACATAATCACGTCAAGTTTTCACTAATGTATCAAGATCATCATCACATTAATCACAATGATATAAGTCATTAAATTGTCAGTTTATTTTCCTGTTCATCATTATTAAGATCAATCAAAGTGAGAAAGCAAGTCGAACCAATTCCCATTACTCCCCAACTCACATCACAAAAAGCACAAGATTCTACAAGCTTTAACAAATGGTTAGAAGTTCATGTGCCTTAATTTAAGTACAACTACTACAAAACTTGGGCCTTTTTCTTTCTGCAAGTATCCAAATCAACAACATTTATTCGAATATGAATTTCCAATAAAAATACAAGCATAATGACACTCAAATCATCTTTTGAGAATCTTAAATTCGACGTCTTGAACTGAATGGAACCGTTAGAATTTGAATTCAAGGTCTCTTTGACCCAAAATTTGATTAGTCACAACTAAAATAACTTTAGGCTCAAAAATTACCAAATCATGCTTGGGACCTCTAAAAATTCAACTAGGTAACTCTGTAGGCCTAAAATATTCCTTTGAATCCAACAAAGTCATCGCAAATATATTCGGAGCATCTGAACTCCTAATAATGACCAAAGAAACTCTTGGTCTAAATTTTCAAAATTTTTTAACTTAAGACCTCAATTCCATGATAAGACTCCAAAAATGAAACCAAAAACTCTCTAGACTAAATTATGCATTTCGTAGCTGATGTAACTGACTGAATTCTATTGCGAGGCTCAAAGCTCTAGTTGGTATCAAAAACCACTTTTAAACCACTTTAGCCTTTAAGAAATCAAAATTGTCATGACCCAAGACTAGAGCCTAGGCGTGACAGGCAAATGAAGCACCTGGAAGTACCTCATCCAAGCCTCTTAGCATTCATTAAAATTTTTATAGCTAATGATAATAAAAAAGAATAGAAAATATAAGGGGTAACGGGACTAAGGGATTCCACATAGAATAAGAGTCAAGTCATTTGAACATCATGAATGTTGTTCAACCATACCTTCTACTTTAAAGACTTGGCAGCGTCTAAGACATATCCCTAGTTCATCCATAAGATACAAGGCAAAAGTACCAAAAGTAACTCAAAAGTCTATACATGACACAATCTAGAATGATAGGAGTATTGTTCCCAAAACATGGGAACTCACCAAAATAGTATCAGCCTTCAATGAGCGAACTTATCCACGGGGAGGACTGTGTGGAGCAATTACGGTCCCTACATGGTGATATCATGTAGAAAAAAGTATGCGTTAGTACTTTTAATGTACTAAGTATGTATGTGAGCATGCTATACAATGAAAAACATTATGGCATTTATAAGCAATATGCATAAGTGAATGCATGCATGAGAAATGATCATATGAAACCTTAAAACATTCATTTTATGGGAAAATGACTATAACCGACATTTAAGACCATGCGACCTATTACATGGAATCCAACATAACCCCCTATATTAGCATAGGGAGACTACTAGCCGGGTAGAACTCCGTCAATTTTAATCATTTCTTTAACTTTAACTTTGATGGATAATCGTGGATCCACTAGCCTAAATAGCCTATAAGGGCTCATATATTGGTGCATAGTTAATGCAACATGAGACTTTAATTATGAACCCCTTAAGTCGAGTCCCCATCTACATGCTACATTTTGTGCTAGGTCAATCCCATAGAATAAATTTAAATATCATAAGAATATAATCATTTATATTTCTAGACACAGATCATCATCGGTGGAATAGCTCATTAAAATATTTTATTTGATTCAAATATGTGACATTTTCCTTTCATATTGAATCCTTTCTTTGGCTAAGAAGCCCTTTCATCATCATTCAATCATTTTTTAAGACTCCCTTAAACATAACATTTTCATTCATAAACTTTCATTTGGGGTCAAAGCTTTCAATGCAACTTCATTGAAACATAAGGAAACTAGGTGGGTTCATTTCATATATCCTCCAAATACATTTAAAACCATACTTGCATGCATGACAGTGATGGAAATGCATCAATGAACACATCTTGAAATAACCCACCATTTACACATTAAAGCTACTTTCAAGTCTTTATATAATAGCCTTGATAAATCATCCATTTCATGAAATTGAGAGTCCATACATATCAATTTAGTTAAATAAACTTCAAATAAGACATAATCTAAGAATTTTGAATCACATGTACAAGCCCATAAGATTTTATCATTTAGAATTTAAAATACTAAGTTGAGAAAACATTTGGGCTCCATGGGTAGAGGAACTCATGGATGAAACCCATATACCTTGGAGAAAAAAAATCCTTAATAAAACCTTGAGAAGTAATAGAGACTTGAAAATGTCGTGGGATGAAACCCTAACTTGCCTTGAAATTCTTGGGAGAATTTGAGAAGAGAGAATCTTTGTGTCTTGAATCTAAGTGTGAGGAATGGGGGTCTTGGAGGGTTTAGGGTATTTAAATGAGAGAATTATGTCATCAAAATGACTCCACTTTGAATTAAAATGCAGGAAAAGACCAAAATTCCCCTTTTAAAATCTGACCGGAACTGACTTCACGAGGACCCTTCACAGTCCGTGGTGTTTGACTTAGGAAAATATTTTTGAAAAGTCTGTAGGATAAGTCTCTGAACTTTCTTCATGGAGAACCTTTACGGTCCATGAAGGTCATGAATGCCCGTGGAGCGACGCCATTGTGCAGGTCCTATAATAGGCCTACAGAGTGACCACGACAAAAACACACCACGGTTCGTGGAGGATTCCACGACCTGTAGTGGTCATCCGTGGCCTTTGCCTTGGGAAGTTTCTTAAGGGTCTTGGGGAAGGGTCACTACAGAGGATTTCACGGCCCATTGTGCTAACCATAATCTGTGGTCCTCCATCGTGGTTCTTACAAGTCTGACTCTTCAAATCTCTACCACTATTGCTCACCACGGTCCATGGTGCTAACCACGGCTCATGGTGGCTTTCGTGGTCAACTTCTAGTGCCAATTTCTATAACGTTCTGAGATTTTCTCATTTGTTCCTTAGTTTAGGACCTTTCATATTTCTGGGGTCTTGCAATATCTTCTCATTAAGAACATTCATCCTCAAATAAAAATAACTAGATAGAAAAGGACATGGTACAAGGACTAGCAGCCCAACATGAATACAATGACACTTGAAATGCATCAAACATGAGATCTTTAAACTTTAGCATAAAACATAACTTTAAAATTCAACTTCATGAACATGCGTGCATATGAAGACTTTAGAAAACTGAAACATAAGAGTCTTAAACACTTTGGCAAGAATAACTTAATACATTAAGGCTTGAGTAGAATGAAAGAGATGAGGGTATCATTTCATCATATCCGCTTCCTCTTCCCATGTAACATTTTTGACTTGTTGATTCCTCCAAGGGACTTTAACAGATGCAACTTCTTTGTTCCTCAATCTCTTGACTTGCCGATTCAAAATTTCAATCAGAACCTCTTCATAGGTCAAGCTTTCTTCAACATTTACTATTCCCAGAGGCATAATAGAACATTGATCACCCATACATTTTCTTAACATAGACACATAGAACACCGGATGAATCAAGGACATTTCCGAAAGGCAATTCCAACTCATAAGGACTTTGTCGGCACATCTCAAGATCCTATAAGGCCCTCCCAACATACCTAGGGCTCAATTTTCCTTTCTTACCAAATCAAACTACACCCTTCAGGGTTGAAACATTAAAGTACTCTCAATCATCGACATTAAACTTGAGGTCCCTTCTCCTAGTATCGGAATAGGACTTTTGACAACTTTGAGCCATTTTCAACCTCTTCCTAATGACTTTCACCTTCTATAAAGAATCAAACACCAAATTGGGTCCCAATAAGATCATCTCACCACTTCGAACCAACCAACTGGAGACCTATATCGCCTCCTATACAAGGCCTCAAACAGCGCCATTTCAATACTTAAGTGGTAGCTATTATTATAGGAAAACCCAAAGAGAGGTAGGTGATCATCTCAGCTCCCTTTAAACTCTAATACACACACCCTTAACATATCCTCTAGAATTTGAATTATTCTTTCGGCTTGCCCATCGGTTTGAGGATAGAATGTGGTGCTTAACTTTACCTTACTACCAAGGACCTTTTGAAATGACTTCCAAAATAACCCAAAATAATTGAAAATGACACGCCATGCAACCTCACCAACTCCTGAATATACAACTTAGCATAATCTTTGGGACTATAAGAGATCTTAACCGGTAGGAAGTAAGCCGACTTAGTCATTCTATCAACCATTACCCAAATAGAATCATGCAGCTTTCGGGTATGAGGCAACCCCACTACAAAATTCATATTCACATCTTCCCACTTCTAAGTAGGTATTTCAATAGCTTGTACTAAGCCACCTGGCCTTTGATGTTCGGTCTTCACTTGTTGACAATTCGAACATTCGGACACGAACCTTGCTATGTGTTTTTTCATTCCACCCCAATAATATAACTTTTTCAATTCTAGATACATTTTTGTTGAACTGGGATGAATCGAGTATTAAGAATTATGAGTCTCCATTAATATTAAACCTCCTAGGCCATCCAGTCTGGAACACATAACCGACCTTGGTAGTATAGTACCACATCTCCCCCTTGTGAAAGGACCTCTACTTTGTTTTCCTTTACCAACTTCTTTAACTCTACAAAATTTGGGTCAAGGTCTTTCTTTGACATAACATCAACCACCAAAAAGGATTTGGATCCATTATGAACAACCATACCACCATCATCAGCACCAATCAACTTTACCCCTAACCTAGACAACCGATGAATGTCTTTTACCAACTCTTTCTTCTCTTCATCTACATGGGCCACACTACCCATAGAAACTCTACTATGTGCATCAGGAACCACATTGGTTTTACCCTAATGATAATGCACACTCATGTTATAGTCCTTGAGGAGTTCTAGCCACCTCTTTTGCCTTAGATTGAGGTCCTTTTAGGTGAACACATAATGGAGCTTTTTATAATAGGCATATATATATGCATTCACCCTATAGAGGTAATCTCGCCAAATCTTTAAAGAAAAAATGACAGCCGTCAATTCAAGATCATGGTAGGGTAATTACACTCGTGCACTTTCAGTTGTCTAGAAGCATAGGCTATAACTTTACCATTTTCATCAGGATACAACCCAATTCAATCTTTGAAGCATTAAAATAAACCACAAACCCTTCTAACCCTTTTGGTAGAGTCAAAATAGGAGCAGAGGTAAGTCGATCTTTCAAAGTTTGGAAACTCTTTTCACATTCGTCCATATGAATTTTTCCTTCTTTTGGGTCAATTTTGTCATAAGAGATGAGATAGAAGAGAACCCTTCAATGAACCTTCTGTAATACTTGAATAGATCCAAGAAACTCCTAATGTACAAAGGAGATAAGGGTCTAGGCCAATTCTTGACCGCCTCCATTTTTCTTAGGATCAACCTTGATCCCATCATTGGACACTATATGACCAAGAAAGGCCACCTCCTTCAACAGAATTCACATTTTCTAAATTTGGTGAACAATTGCCTATCTCTCAATGTTTGAAGCACAACCCTCAAGTGACTATTCTATTCTTCCTCACCTCGAGAGTAAATCAAAATGTCATCAATGAAGACCACAACAAAAGCATCAAGGTATCTTTTAAACACCCTATTCATTAGGTCCATGAACATAATTGGTGAATTCATCAACCTAAAACTCAACATTACAAACTCAAAGTGGACACACCTTGTTCGAAATACAGTCTTAGGAATGTCACATTCCCTAACCCTTAATTGGTGCTAGCCGGACGGAAGATCGATCTTGGAGAAGTGACTTTCCCCTTGCAATTGATCAAACAAATTATCATTCTAAGGATTGATCACTTGCGCTTAATGGTCACTTTGTTCAATTTATGGTAGTTTATGCACATTTGAAATGACCCATCCTTCTTTCTTAAAAATAGCACGGGAGCACCCTATAGTAAAATACTTGACCTTATGAACGCCTTTTATAATAAGTTCTTTAATTTTTTTCTTCAACTCTTTCAATTCCACCGGAGCCATTCGGTATGGAGGATTGAAGATAGGTTGGGTATCGGGGAGGAGATCGATACCAAAATTAACTTTCCTTTCGGGAGGTATATCGGGAAGACATCAGGAAACTCATTGACTATGTGGACCAACTCAAGAGGAATACTTTCAGAGTCGACATACCTAACCCTCACAATATGGTAAATACAACCCTTAGCAATCAACTTTTAGGCCTTAAGACAAGAGATGAACCTACCCTTCACTACCGAATGTGACCCTCCCATTCAAGAATAGACTCATTTGCGAATTGAAACTTGACTCGACAAGTACTACAATCTATGAAAGCATAAGATGCATGCAACTAATCCATCCCAATTATAATATCAAAATCTACTATGTCAAGCTCTATGAGATCAGAGAAAACAACTTTACGTAAGATAGATATGAGATAACCCTTATAGAACTTTCAAGCAATAACTGACTCACTAATGAGGGTAGACACCAAATAAGGCTCTACTAATATTTCGGGAAATACACCAAACCTATTAGCTAAGAATGGAGTAACAAATGACAAGATTGCACTCGGATCTAACAATGCATACACATCAAAAGAAAAGACCTTTAATATACAGGTAACAACATTTGGTACTTTCTCAACCTCTTGCCTCCCATACAAGGCATAGAAGCATTTGGTGCATTATCCACCACCTTGAGCTTGTTGACAATAAAAATTTTTGCCTTGAGTCCTACCACCACCACCCCTACAATCTCGACACCACCCCTACAATCTCGAGAATGATGTTCCTGTTTACCATATTTGAAGCATGTGTTGGAGCCGACTACGAATTCTACTTTGTGAGTCCTTCCACACTTCTTGCAAGCAGGGAAAGTTTGAGCATCAACATTCTATCTTGGGACATTTGGGTTAGCACCCTTATCCTTGTTGAACCTTGGAGGGGAAGTAGTAGTGGAACCTTATTGCATAAATCATTACCCACCTTGGCCCTTGCCATTATTACCATAATCAGACTTTTGAGGGTTGAACCTTCCACCATCCACTCTAGCCTTCTTAAACCCCCATGACCTCTCCCTCAAATTCTCTTCTTCAATTTGTATAGCATATGTCATTAGTCGAGAGATGTCCATCTCGTTTACCAACATGGCCTCTTTACATTCTTTGGACACCAAGCTTGAGACACCGAAAATGAACTTGTTCATTCTTGCCCTTGGGTCGAAGAACATGAAAGGAGAATACTTAAACAACTTAGTGAATTTGAGGGCAGGCTCCCTAACACTCATACTCCCTTGATGGAGGTTGATGAACTCTTGGATCTTGGCCTCTCTTAGCTCTAATGAAAAGAAGCAGTCTAGGAAGGCACTTTTGAACTCTTCCCATCCTATCGGCCCAAGTTTTTCATCCCTATCAACAAGCCATTTCTCGTACCAAACCTTCGCCATACTCTTTAGTTGATAGGCCACTAGCTCGGCCTTCTCATCCAAAGTCAAACCCATGATAGTCAAAATTTGGTACACCTCATTGATGAACTCAATAGGGTCCTCACCTATTTTAGAACCATCAAACTCAAGCAGATTCATCCTTTGGAAATCTTGAATCCAAGAAGCCGAATTTTTCATTTGAGGAGGAAGAATACCTTGGTTCACTTGGTTGTCTACAACTTGAGTTAAAAATGTGTTGATATTGTGGAATTCTGCATGGGTTACCCCTTCCTCATGATGTGGGGCATTGGGAACCAGGGGAGCCTTGTCCTCATCAACAACCCTTGCTTCTGGAGGTGCTCTTCCTCGAGGCATTATCTAGAGAATATAAAATAGTTTGTTAGTTAGTGGAAGTCTTAGGAAACTGTAGGACACGGCATGAATTTGAATAAAGTAAAAACTTTCCAAATTGTCCCATAGTCTCCTATTTATAGTTGTGGTGTGCTTTATAGTTATGAATAAAACCCTATTTGATATGGTATGTTGGACTCCGAGGACCATTTCAAAACATCAAGCTCTGATACCAAGTTTCTCATGACTCAAGACATGTCCCTGGCTCACCCTCAAGATATAAGCCAAAATTACCAAAAGTAACTCAATAGTCTAAACATAACACAAGCTAGAAAGATAGGAGTGTTGTTCCCAAAACATGAGAAGTCACCAAAATAGTAGTAGCCTTCAACGACCAAACTTAGCCATGGGAAGGAGAGTGTGGAGCAACGTCGATCCCTACATGGTGATATCATGTAGGCAAAAGTATATTTTTGTAATCTGAATATACTATGTATGTGAGCATGATATATAAAAAAGAATTATGGCATTTATAAGCAATATGCATAAGTGAATGCATACATGAGAAATCATCATATGAAACCTTAAAACATTCATTTTGTGGGAAGATGATTGAAACCAACATTTAAGACCATGCGAGCTATTATATGGAATCCAACATAACCCCATACATTGGTATAGAGAGACTACTTGCCAGGTAGAACTCTATCAACTTTAATCATTTCTTTAACTTTGATGGCTAATCGTGAATCCACTAGCCTAAACAGCCTACAAGGACTCCTATGTTGGCACATAGTTAATGCAACATAAGACTTTACTTAAGTTAGGTCAATCCCACGAAATATATTTAAATATCATAAGAATATAAGCATTTATATCTTCAGACATCAAATTATCATTGGGTTGAACAACTCATTAAAACATTTCATTCGATTCAAATATGTGAGAATTGTCCTTTTACATTGAATCCTTTCTTTGTCTAAGAAGCCCTTTCATCATCATTCAATAATTTCGTAAGACTCCCTTAAACATAACATTTTCTTTCATAAATATTCATTTGGGGTCAAAGCTTTCAATGCAACTTCATTGAAACAAAATAAAACTAGGTGGGTTCATTTCATATATCCTCCAAATACATTTAAAGCCATACTTTCATGCATGAGCGTGATCGAAATGCATCAATAAAAATATCTTGAAACAACCCACCATTTACACTTTAAATATACTCTCAAGTCTTTATATAGCAGCCTTGATAAATTGTCCATTTCTGAAATTGAGAGTCAATACATATCAATTTGGGTAAATAAACTTAAAATAAGCCATAATCTAGGCATATAGAATCTTCTGTAAAAGCTCATAAGATTTCATCATTTATAATTTAAAATACTAAGTTCAGAAACATTTGGGTTCCATTGGTGGAGGAACCCATGGATGAAACCCACATACCTTGGAGAAAACAAATCCTTAAAAAAGCTTGAGAAGGAATGGAGACTTAAAGATTCCTTCGGATGAAACCCTAATTTACCTTGAAATTCTTGGGAGAGTTTGAGAAGAGAGAATTTGTCTGTCTTAAGTCTAAGTGAGAGGAATTGGGAATTTTTAGGGTTTTGGGTCTTTCGATGAGAGAAAATTTCCCTCAAAATGACTCTACTTTTAATTAAAATGCATGAAAAGACCAAAATATCCCTTTTAAAATCTGATTGGAATTGACTTCATGGGACCCTTCATGGTCCATGGTGCTCACCATAGCCCATGGTGGGGTCCCGTAGTGTTTGACTTGGGAAAATGTTTTTGAAAAACTTGCAGGATAAGTATCTGCACTTTTTTCACGAAGCATTTTCACTTGAAAGCCATCATAGTCCATGGAATGTCGCCGTTGTGCAGGTCCTACAAGAGGCCTACAGAGTGACCACCAGGAAAACACACCACATTCCATGGAGGATTCTACGACCCGTGGTGGTCGTCCATGGCCTTTGCCTTGGGAAGTTTCTTGAGGGTCTTGGGGAGGGGTCACCATGGAGGGCTTCACGGCCCGTGGTGATCACCATAATTCATGGTCCTCCATCATGGTTCATTTTCTGCAAGTCTAACTCTCGGAATCTCTACCACGGTTTCTCACCATGGTCTGTGGTGCTTACCACGGCTTGTGATGGCTTCCGTGGACATCTCCTTGTGTTAGTTTCTGTAATTTTGTGAGATTTCCTTCTTTGCCTTGGTTTAGGACCTTCCACATATCTTGGGTCTTACAAAAACTATCCACAAGTCTTAAGTTTTCAAAGTAATTCCAAAACTTACTTCAAAAACTGATCAAGTATGACTCGGGAAACTATCGAGAGGGGTAAAATTGTTATTTAACAAAAAATTTCAAAAGTGACCTTCAGGGTCACTATATTATCCACCACTAAAAATCATATTTTTCCTCAAACATAAAGTAAAGAAAAGTACAGAAAGCCTCAAAAAGCTAGGGATATCGGGCACGTATATCAGACTCCGCCTCCCAAGTAGCCTCTCCAACTAAATAATGCCTCCATTGAACCTCACCAGATGTTAATCTCCTAGATCCAAAGCTTATGGACCTTCCTATCTAGAATAGTTATAGGCTTCTCCTCAAATGTCAAATATGGACCCAACCCACGGAATCAAGAGAAATCACATGGGACTCATCCAAAACATACTTTCGGAGCATAGAGATGTGAAACTATAATGACCTTGAAGGACATTTTTTAATCTTCTTGAGAAATTACCTTTTTACCCCTCTCTTTAGTGCCCTCGAGTGTTGTTTGATCAATTTGTGTAGTTGAATTTACTAAAGTCTTAATAGTTTGTGAATTTGGCAAGATTTTGAGTTTTAAGGAGTTAAGTTGCTAAAAAGTGGTTTTCGGTACCAACCGAAACTACGGGACTCCAAATGGGATTTTGCTAGTTCCATCATCTCTAGAATGTGGAAATTGGTAGAGGAGTGTCTTCATTTTTGAATTTGGAGTTGTATCATGAAATTGAGGTCGCAAGTTGGAAAATTTGGTTTTAAATCAACTAAGTTTGACTTTGTTCAATAATTCAATTTTGGAGACTGGAATTGGATTTTTGATGATTTTATTAGTTTTGGGAGGTGATTTTTGGCGTAAGAGAGGCTTTTTTATATTTTTTGAAAGTTCTGAGGGAATTTTGGTCTTTTTGAGGTTTATATTAGTTTAGTTGTGACTTACTGAGTTTTGGGTCAAGGAGATTTCAAATTGGAATATTGATAGTTTCATTGGGTTCGGAACATCAAATTTAGTACGAATCTATATATGGTTTGTGTGTATGGGATTCCAAGCGAATCTTGAGGGTGCGATCAAAGATTTGGAATTTGGGACTTGAGCTGATATTAGTTTGTTGGTGCCAGGCCTCGCTAAAGCAAGCCTTGGTCACTTAAGCAACCATCGCTAAAGCGTACTGGGTTGGTTAAAGCAAAGCGTCGTGAAAACGACTATTACTCTGCTAAAGCAAACCCCGTATTTTTGTGGAATGTCGCTTAAGAGACCCATTGGTCGCTGTTGTGACATCCGAGACTTGACTTTTGGGGAGTGGGGGTATTATTTTCAGGAAACTTCCATTTCTATCCCACTTTGGAATTTTGGAGTTTGAGGAGTGATTTTTAAAGGGAATTTTCGAGGAACTTCAATTAGTAAGCGATTTTCAACCTAAAACTTGTATTTTCTATCAATTATTTTGTGATTACATCTTCAAATTCAAGGTTTTTGAACTCAAATTTTTGGGGGCTCTTCTTGAAACTTAAACTGGTGATTTCTACCTCAAATCTTGCTCTATTTTTGTGGGCTTTTCAGCCATGATTTTTTTATTACTAGTAGAATGTTATTTTACAAGAAATTTCCAAATTTAACCTTTTTGAAATTAATCAAATTTTGGACCATTTTACCCTCGGTTCCTAAATTTATCAATATAGGTGTCATTGGACTCCTTATGATGTATATATTTCATTATTGATAGTGGGTTATCATTTCGAGCATTGAATTTAAGGGTTGTTCATCCGGTAGAAGTGTTTGAGTGCGGTTCTGGCAATTGAGGTAGGTTTGGCTATTCTTCTTTGAGACTGAAATGGGGTAATTAGTCATTCTTATGTCATAGACTTTGGGGTGGGTTTGTAGTATAGTCTGGGACTGTTAATTTACTTTAAGATGCCCGTATGGGAGCTTATTATATTGCGATGCCCTATGTGGGGGCATATTTTTTTGTGTAGCTAGTGTGGGGGCCTTATTTTCTATCTTATATGCTTTGAGAATATGTGATTCATGATTTTCCTATGGGAGAGGGGTGAGGAAACTATTTGACTTGTAATTCCCATTTGAGGGATTGAGTTCAGGGTTTTGAGCATACTTGAGTACTAAAATATTTTTGAAAAAGGGTGTACACTTAATTTGAGGTATTTCCTTCCCATTATTGTCTATTAAGGGTGAATATCATATTTATGTTAAGTTTTAAGAACTTTGAACCTTGTATTACATGTTGAGTTGAATGCTTTCTCCATGCCTTATGTGTTGTGAATTCATTAAACCGCATTCTTCCTATCATTGATCATTCAAAAGTTGAGAACTGTGGAAATTCTTTTTCAGAAAGAAAATATGACACCTTCTTATATCCTTGACCATGAGTTAGATGGAAAGCGAATGAGATATTAGTATCAGGAGTCCTTGGCCATAAGTTGGGTGGTGAGGCAGTTGATACATTGAAATTGTTATGAGTTATATGGTCTGCGAAACCCACATGGGTCCCGCTTGGTAGCACAGCTGGGCAAGTGTATTCGATAGATTGTGTGACAACCTTGATTCTACTGTGCCATCATATCATCATATTATCATTTTACATTGCATTGCATTGATATTTGTGATACATGACCTATCTGATTAACTATGATATTGAACTGTACTTGTGTGTTTACTTCAATTATGTTATTTTATATAAATTAGCGGCAGTGTAGCCAATATAGGACTTTTTTGTGTGCAGGTGGAAGCGTTCCTTAGTTTATTTCATAAGTTTTATTAGTTTCGTATATTTAGTCAGTTAAACCTACTGAGTACAAGTGGATTGTACTCATCCCTACTTCTATATTCCTTTTTTATGCAGATCCTAGATAGGGTATTCTGGGCGGCAGGTGATCCCTTTCTCTAGCTGATGTCGTACTATTTAGATTAGTGGTAAGGTCTTGGGATTTGGACCGTCATTAGTTCTATCTTTTATTTCCAATCTTTACTGTTATTCAAAGACTTATGATGTATATCAGATTCGATCATTGTGTTACATGGCATTTACACTTATAACACAAGGTTTTAGGATAATTCTTTTATTGCCCTTTATATTTTGTTCGCTTGGTGCCTGACTTCACTTAGGAGTCTCGTAGGATTTTACTTTCAGACTTATACATCAATATGGGTTTTGGGATGTGTACCATCATAACCAATATTTTTGGGTCATGACAAATTGGTATCAGAGTGCTAAGTTCATCGGTCTTATAAGTTAAAGGGCAGGATATCTAGTAAAGTCTCACGGATCGGTATATAGACGTCCTTAGTTATCTTTGAGAGGCTACAAGATACTTAATAGGATAAATTCCTAGAATTGATTACTATCGTGCAAGTTGTTCATATCAGGTGTTGTAAATCTCTAATCTATTCTCTTCGCGCTAGAGGCGATGGCCAGGTTTAAAAGGGCAGCTCATACTCGAGATGATCTAGTGAGGCCCCACTCGAGTCCATTTATGAGTATGAGAATATGGAGCATCGGGCTTAAGAAGTGGGAAAGTGATCAGTTAGACCTTGAGTGTTTGGATTTCAAATTTTGGGTATCCATTCAGTCCCGCTTTTCATTCCTCCAAGATATGTAGCTTCACCTATTTTTCTACTAATGTTGTTATGTCTGCATCAAAGCAGATGAGTTTGAACATATTCATTAAATCGTTACCTCCCAAGTTTGATAGCATAACCGGTAAGGAGGCTTTTGAATTTTTGATTGAGTGCTAGGATAAGTTGTTTAATTTGGGCATTTTGGAGTCACTTGGAGTGTGTTGTACCTCTTACTAAAGTATCCTTGAGAGGTTTGTTCCATATAGTCTTCATGATCAGCATAGAGATAAGTCTGATTAATTAGAGTAGGGCTCTCTATCAGTATCAAAGTACGAGGCTCACTTCCATAAGTTGTATCGTTATGATATATCGAGTATACCTACTGAGTTCGAGCGGATCCATTAGTTGGTGAAGGGAATCGCCGATTATCTTTAGGAGCCTAAAATCTCTCTTATGTTATGGGTATACCTATCAAAGTATTATTGATCATGCCTAAATGATTGAGAGTATAAGACATGCTAAATAGGGTGGCACCAAGAGGTTTCATCGCCAAGGTCAGTTCAATGGTCATTCATCCAGCTATAGAGATTATTTGGTTTTGGGCACCCAGGGATATCAAGGTAAGCCAGTATATGTAGCAATTTGGGGAACAAATAATGTTAGTGGATCTTCTGGTTATCCTCAACGAGGTTTTAGACCTCGAGGATGTTTTGTTGTGATGAGTTTGAGCATGAGGCAGAGAAATTCCCTAAGTGTGATTCCTCTTCTATCCATCCAGGGTCACAGTCTGTTCATGATACACCGGTTTCAACTATTGAGATAATTCATAGGGTACAAAGATGGAGCTTAGTGAGCTCGAGATAGGGTCGTAGTGGTTCTCAGAGAAGTAGTGGTGATTAGACACTATGTTATGCTATACCGGGTGGATCTAGGTAGAAGCCTCCTTTCGGTGATCACATATATCTTCCCAGTTTCCATTTCTCTATTTTGGTGTTATTGGATCCCGGGACTACCTATTCTTATGTGTCGACTTAGTTTTCCACAGATATTAATTATGTGTGTGAGCCCCTTGAAGTACCTATTGTGTCTCTACCCCGGTAGGAGAGTTTTTAGTGGTGGATCGGGTGTACCGGGGATGAGTAGTAACATTTACGGGTAGAAAGACTTGGGAAGACTTGATCTTATTAGATATTCTTGATTTTGATGTGATATTGGGTATGGATTGGTTATCTCCCTATCATACGATTCTAGATTATTATGTCAAGACTGTGACCTTAGCTTTTCCTGGTTTGCCTAAGTTAGTATGGATGGGTAATCCGAGTTCTTATACAAAAGGAGTGATATATTATATTCTTGTTCATCATATGTTGAGGAAAGGTTGCTTGTCTTATTTAACCCATGTTTGTGACATTACTAAGGAGTCATCTTCTTTGGAGACCACATAGTAGTGAGGAAGTTCATTAATGTGTTTCCTACAAACTTGTCTGACATTCCTCCTGATCGTGATATTGACTTTGAGATTGACTAAGAGCCAGACACCAAGCCTATTTCTATTTCTCATTATAGGATGGCTCTGGCTAAGTAGAAGGAAGGAAAAATTAGAAGATTTATTAAAGAAAGAGTTTATTCGACCTTATGTTTTATCATGGGGTGCACCAATAATATTTGTGAAAAAGAAGGGTGGTACTATGAGGGCGTGTATTGACTATCGGCAGTTGAACAAACTCACCATCAAGAACAAGTACCTTTTTCCTCGCATTGAAGACTTATTGGATCAGCTTCAGGGCACATTCCGACACTATTTAGACTTTTATAATCATGTTTATTGATGCTATATTGGTTTATTCCAAGAATAGAGTGGACCATGTTAGTCACTTGAGGACCGTCTTTCAGAGATTGAGAAAGGAGAAATTATATGCAAAATCTCCAAGTGTGAGATTTGGTCGAGTCTATGGAATTCTTGGGTCATGTAGTGACCAATGATGGTATTATGGTCAATTCTTCCAAGGTTGGAGCGGTTCTTCATTGGGTTAGGCATACTTTGGTTATCAAAATTCGGAATTTTATTGGGTTGGTAGACTATTATCGTCAGTTTGTTCAAGGCTTTTCTTCTATTGCATCCTCATTGATTAGGCTAACTCAAAAGATTGTGACATTTTAATGGACTGATGAGTGTGAGGCGAGCTTTCACAAGCTCAAGGATTTATTGACTTCAAAACCTATTCTAGCCTTACCCAAAAAGGGTGTGGCCTTCATTGTATCTTGTAATGCTTCGAAAGTCAGCTTGGGTGGTGTATTGATACAAAAGGGTAGAGTTACAGCTTATGTTTCTCGACAGTTTAGGGTATATGAGAAGAACTATCCTACCCACAACTTGGAGCTGGTGGCGGTGGTATTTGTTCAGAAGTTGGGGTGGCACTATCTCTATGGTGTGCATTGTGAGGTTTTTACTAACCCCCATAGCCTTGAGTATATCTTTTCTCAGCTGAATCTGAACATGAGGCAGCGTAGGTGGTTGGATTTATTTAAAGACTATGACATCACCATTCTTTACCATCCGGGCAAAGCTAATATGGTAGCGGATACCCTGAGTCGCAAAGCACCTAGTATGGTTAGTTTGGCCTTCCTTAAGGCAGATGAGAGGCCTTTGGCTTTGGAGGTTCATTCATTGGCTAGGTAGTTGGTCCGACTTGATATTTCTACACATTATAGCATTTTGGCCTTTGTGGAGGCTAGGTCTACTTTGATGGACCAAATTTGTACCCACCAGTTTGAGAATAACAAGTTGAGTGTCATTCGAGACAAAGTGTTGAGAGGTAAAACTAAATTGGCCTCTCTTGATCCAGAGGGAGCTTTGAGGAATAATGTTTGTATTTGTGTGCCCAAGGTTGGTGACTAGATATATATGATATTAGAGGAGGCTCATTGTTCCAAGTATTCTATTCACTCGGGAGCGGAAAATATGTTTCATGACTTGAAACAACACTATTGGTGGTGTGGCATGAAAAGGGACATTGGTGATTTTGTGACTAAGTATCTAAATTGCCAAAAAGTGAAGTATGAGCATCAGAAACTTGGTGGTCCTAAGAAAAGGATGCCCATTCTTAAGTGGAAGTAGGAGCGTATCACCATGGATTTTGTGTCTAGATTACCCATGACATTGGGTAAGTATGACTCTATTTGGGTGATTATGGACCGATTGACCAAATGAGCCCATTTTCTTTTAGTGAAAACTAGCTATAATGCGGAGCAGTTAGCTAGGATCTACCTTCGTGAGATTGTTAGGTTGCATGGGGTGCCTTCTCTATTGTGTTAGATCCAGGTTCAGTGTTCACCTCTAACTTTTGGGAGGCATTACAGCGCGATTTGGGTACGCGATTAGACATAAGTTTAGCATTTTATCCCATACTGATGGCCAGCCCGAGTGGACTATTTATATGTTGGACGATATTGTTAGGGCCTATATGATATATTTTGGTGCCCAATGGGACCAACACTTGCCCTTAGCGGAGTTTGCCTGTAATAACAATTATCACTTCAGTATTTAGATGGCATTGTTTGAGGTATTGTATGGTCGTAGATGTTGATCACCCATTAGGTGGTTTGATTCAGTTGTTATAGATGCATCGAATACTGATTTTCTCAGGGATGTTATGGAGATAGTATGCTTGATTTAGAGTCGACTATTGATAGCCTCGAGTCATAGCTATGCTGACAGGAGAGTTTGTCCGTTAGATTTTATGGTTAGTGACCCTGTGTGGATCAAGATATCACCCATGAAGGGTGTGATCAGATTCGGAAAGAAGGGTAAGCTTAGCCCGAGGTTTGTTGTCCTATTTGAGATTCTGAGGAGAGTGGGTTGGGTGGCTTATTTTCATGACCCGACTTAGGTCCTAGTCGTAACACGGTGATCGAAATCCCAAAGGGCTCCTACCAATCCTCTTTCACATATCATAAGTATATACAAGGTAAAATAAAAGCGGAAATATCATAAGAGAGTCTAAACAATGAATAGAAATTTAAGAATGTCACATGACAACATAGACTCGTAACATTTGTCCAACTAGATGCATCTACTCATAAACATGGGCGGGTTCTAAGACATTTGTCTATCTCACCCTCAATATGAAACATAGGAAAAGTCTTTGAAAAATAACCAACTCGATAACTAATCCCCGATAAATGAGGACTTACCACAACCACCGCTGGAAAGAAAAGCTTAACTAGCCATGTAGATGAGTATAATCTTCAACCTCAACTCCTACATTATGAGGCAATGTAGGAAAAAGGTATACATTAGTACGTTCTAATGTACTAAGTATGAGGTCCTGACATGCAACGTAAATCATGGAATGCAAAGGTCAAGTGAAACACATGATAAGATAGAATAAGTAAAGTCTTGATAAAATCATATTGACCAAAGCATTTAAAAGCATAAATTCAAAATCATAACATACTTAAGAGATCATACATATATGGGATAGGAACCATAACCGACAATAAGACCATCGAGCTATAACATGGAATCCCAATGTTACCCCTTCATCAGAGAAAAGGGAGAGACTACTTGCCAAGGTAGACTCCTACAAGCCTAAGTGGATCCACTAAGCGGTCATGTGAACCAGGTACTCACCCCTAGTTCTTATACTCGGGTACTCACCTCCAAGCCTTGATATTTTGGGTACTCACCTCTTAGAGATTTGGGTATTCGCCTTTAATCCCTTTGTTCCTACGGCGGCACGTAGTTTATGGGATATGAGGCTTCTACTAAGGCTTTTGATAGGGCCCCCACCTCAGGTCCACTCGATGCTAAGTAAAATCCCACGGAATACATACATAATATAAGATCATAATTTCATATATCATAGTCATGATCATAGTTTTGAAATCATAGAGTAGCTCATTTTCATAACATACTTGTAATGTGAGAATTGTCCTTTCATCATTACAATCATAATTGCATAATTCATATCGTTAGGCCTTAGGTCACCACATAGGGACCTAAGTCACCTTTTAGGCCTTAGGTTACCACATAGGGCCCTAAGTCACCTTACTTCATAACTTGCATGAAATTCATACCTTGAACTTAGAGAAAACTCAATTGCATAATCAATTAACTTTGAAAATCATGTAATTCACTTGAAAACATGCATGATCATAAACTTTATATCAGCCCATACATAATTCATATAGATAATATCATTTGGAAGTATAATTCAAAATACTTATAATTTACAACATGAATCCTAGAAATCAAAATAGGAGAATTCATCGAAAACTCTTTAATTTAATGAAATAACCATCAATTTATATCAAAATAGACTCATGATCATACTATAAATCATAATTCATGTAATAGGAATAGAGATCATAAAACCCATAAAATATCATACTTTAATTTGATAGAAAATCTTGAGAAATTGATTGGGCTTCATGGATGAAAGGATCCATGAATCAATACCCACACACCTTAAGTGAGAACACTAAATAATTGGAAGAACTTGAGAGTTTGATTGGATAAATTGAGTAGATTACTTGAATTCTTCAATAGAAACCCTTGAGAGAGTTTTTGTAGAGAGAGAAATATTTGATAGATGAATTGTAGAAGAATGAATAGAATTAGGAGTTTAGTTGAATTTATAGAGTCGTATTAGGCCCTAAAACGTCTAGGTTCATTGACTTATAATTTGGGAAAGGTCTAAAATGCCCTTAAAAAACTCAACTCAGCCGGAAAACTCTCCTAGGTCCGCGATGAAGACCTATCGCGGATCCTACTATTTTGTGAATTTCTTCAAAAATTTATCTTCCGATATACGGGTCCTAAAAATCCACCGAGACCATTTTACCCTAGGTTTTGACCCTCTGATCGATATTTCGAACTCAAATTTTCCAAAAAGATTAAGGATAACGCATTACATGAGCGGCCTATTCCCAAGGCATTTCTTAAGGCACTTGTGAGCATTTTGAGGGGTGTTGCACTTATAAGTTGGCCTTTCCCCCTAGGTTGTTAGTTGTCCATTAGGTGTTTCATTTCTCCATGCTTCGCAAGTATATACTAGATGAGTACCATGTGATTTCGTATGATACGGTGGAGTTGGATTCGAACTTGACTTATGAGGAAGAGTCGATCGCTACCAAGGAGATCATTTCAGTCAAGGTGCAATGGCGATATCGGCCTGTTGAGGAGGCAACTTGGGAGTTAGAGTCTGATATGCGGATCCCGGTACCCTCAGATTTTTGAGACTCTAGGTACTTTCCTCTATCTTATGTTTGAGGGCAAACATCATTTTTAGTAGTGGATGTTGTAATGACCTAGAGGGTCATTTTTGGAAATTCTCATGAAATTACCATTTTACCACTCTTATTAGTGTCCCGAGTGTTATTTGATCAGTTTGTGTTGTTGAATTTTTTAAAGTCTTAATCATTTGTGAATAGGGCAAGTTTTTGAGTTTTAAGGTGTTAAGTTGCTAAAAATTGGTTTTTAGTACGAACCGGAGCTATGAGTCTTAGAATGGGATTCCGCCAGTTCCATCAGCTCTGATATATGGAAATTGGTCAAAGAGTGTTTTCTTTTTCGAATTTGGAGTTGTATCATGAAATTGAAGTCCCAAGTTGGAAAGTTTGATTTTAAACGAGCTAAGTTTGACTTTGATCAACAATTCGAGTTCGAAGCCTAGGATTGGATTTCTGATGAGTCCTTTAGTTTTGGGAGGTTATCTTAGGCCTAAGAAAGGCTTGTTATATTTTTCGAAAGTTCCAAGGGCATTTTTATATTTTTGAGGTTTATATTAGTTTAGTTATGACTTATCGAGTTTTAGGTCAAGAAGACCTCAAATTCAAATTCCAATGGTTTCATTTGGTCCAAAACGTCGAGTTTAGTAGGAGTGTATATATGGTTTGTGTGTATGGAATTCTGAACAAATTTTGAGGTTCCGATCGAAGATTTGGAATTTAGGACTTGAGCTGATGCTGGTTTGTTGGTGTCAGGCCTCGCTAAAGCGATCCTTGGTTGCTTAAGCAACCATCGCTAAAGCAAACTGGGTTGGTAAAAGTGAAGGCTCGTGAAAGCATCCATTGGTCCACTAAAGCGAAACCCGTGTTTTTCGGTGGTGCCTATTAAGCGACCCATTGGTCGCTATTGCGACATTCGAGACTTGACTTTTGGAGATTGGAGGATTATTTTCGGAAAACCTCCATTTTTATCCCATTTTGAATTTTGGAGCTTGAGAGGCGATGTTTCAAGGGAGTTTTTGAGGTACTTCAATTATTAAGTGATTTTCAACCTAAAACTTGTATTTTCTATCAATTATTTTGTGATTTCATCTTCGAATTCATGGTTTTTGAACTCAAATTTTAGGGGTTCTTCTTGAAACTTAAATTGGTGATTTATACCTCAAATCTTGCTCCATTTTTGTGGGTTTTTCAACAATGAGTTCCTTATTACTATTAGAATGTGATTGTATAAGAAATTGCCAGACTCGACCCTTTTTTAAATTAATCAATTTTTTGACCATTTTACCTCCGGTTTTGAAACCTATCAATATGGATGTCATTGGACTCCTTGTGACGCGTATGTTTCATTCTCAATAGAAGGTTATCATTTTAAGGGTTGAATTCAAGGGTTGTCTGTCTGGTAAAAGTGTTCGAGTGCGGTTCTAGCAATTGAGGTAGGTTTGGCTATTCTTCTTTCAGACTAAAATGGGGTAACTAGTCATTCCTATGTCATAGACTTTGGGATGGGGTTGTAATATAATTTTAGACTATCAATTTTCTTTGAGATGCCTTTGTGGGGGCTTATTTATTTTATGATGCCCGTGTAGGGGCTTATTTGTGTTTTGTAGCCCGTGTGGAGGCCTTATTTGCTATCTTATCTACTTTGAGAATATGTGATTCATGATTTGCATATGAGAGATGTGTGAGGAGACTATTTGACTTGTAATGCCCGTCTGAGGGGTTGACTTGGGAGTTTTGAGCATATCTGAGTACTGAAACATTTTCAAAAAAGGGTGAACACTTAATTTGAGGTATTTCCTTCCCATTACTCTCTATTGAGGATGAATATCATATTTAGATTAAGTTTTGAGAACTTTGAACCTTGTATTACATGTTAAGTTGAATACTACCTCTATGCCTTATGTGTTGTGAATTCATTCATCCTCATTCATCATATCATTGATCATTGGGAAGTAGAGAACTGTGGAAATTTTTTTAAGAAAGGAAATGTGACACCTTCTTATTTCCGTGACCACGAGTTAGGTGGCAAGCGGATGAAATATTAGTATCATAATTCCTTGGCCACAAGCTGAGTGCTAAGGTAGTTCATATATTGAGATTGTGAAGAGGTATATGGTATGTGAGACCCCTATGGGTCTTTCTTGGTAGCACAGCTCGGTAGGTGTATACGACAAGTTGTGTGATAGCCTTGATTTCACCGTATCATCATATCATCGCATCATTATTTTGCATTGCATTGCATTGATATCTGTGATACTTGACCTATCTCATTGAATGTGATATTGAACTATACTTATGTGTTTACTTTAATCGTGTCGTTCTATATAAATGGACAGTATCCAGAGTGGGACTTTTCTTTATGCAGGTGGAAGTATTCCTTAGTTTATTTCATGGGTTTGATAAATTCCTCATACTCAATCGGCTAAACCTACTGAATACATGTGGATTGTGTTTACTCTACTTTTGTGTCCCTCTTTGATGCAACTCTTAGTTAGGGTATTCCGCGCGATAGCTGATCCCTCTCTCTAGCAGATGGCTTACTATTCAGATTAGGGGTGAGGTCTTGGGATTCAGACCGCCATTAGTTCTATCTTTTATTTCCAGTCTTTAATATTATTTGAAGACTTACGATGTATATTAGATTCGATCATTGTGTTAGATGCTCTTTACACTCATGACACCATGTTTTGGGATAATATTTTTGTTGCCCTTTATATTTCATTTACTTGTGGCCTGACTTCACTTTGGAGTCTAGTATGGTTTTACTTTTAACTTACACATCGGGATGAGATTTGAGATTTGTGTCATCATGACCTCGATTTTTGGGTCATGAAAGAAACACATGATATGCAACTGATAAACTTGGTGGCACGGCCAATCTATAAGCCAACTCTCCAACTAGTCCCAAAATCTCAAATGCGCCAATGAACCAAGGGTTGAGCTTGCCTTTCTTTCAAATTGCATCATGCTTTCATGGGCAACACACATGATTGCCCTCCATAAACACCAAGGGTCGAACTCTCCGATTTGCATAACTCTTTTATCGACTCTGGGCTTCAACAGTCTACCTTGAATCATACGAACCTGCTCCATGGCATGTCTAAGCAGTCTGTAGCTAAGTTGTCCATCTCCATCGAATCAAACCACCCTTCGCTTTGTGATCTCATGGACTTAATTATAGATTTTCCAGGGACTCACTTTCAGCACAATATATTGACAATTATACTTTATACACCATTAGATTTGATTCCAAGAAGAAGAGAAGTTGCCTTTGCACAATTGCTGCTACCTGCACCAAGATTAAGAGTGTAAGCAAAAATAAGATGTCCCTTCCATCCCTGACTATATCTCCAACTCCACACTGTCTACTTCAACAGCTTCCGTTAGAGTTAATTTTGACAAAACAGTTTCTTGGCCTAGCCATTTAAGCATGATGTTTATTTTTAAAGAGATCTTTCTTTTAATAAGCTGAACAATGCTCTCCCAAGTATAGTGAATCTAAGCCTTATGGTATTGATTGTTGCTAATTGCAGAAAATCCCTAAATAGTTAATAGAAGTTGGAAATAGATCATAAGTTATTGTTCACGAAGTTTTTTTAAAAAACTTTAATGTGTTGAATCATTTTTAGTAAATATGTTGACGTTTTATGTTTCTTCTTTAAGAGTTTATTCTTTGTTATTAAATTAACATAAACTTCTTATTTTATAGTTCAAGAATTTGTATATGAAGAATCTATCATTCAAGAAATTACGGAATAAGTTGAAGTTCAAGAGGGCTTTTACCAATTAGTTAGGGGTGGTTTAAAAACGATATCGTATTAGGAGCCAATAATGATATGTCATATAATTTGAATATGATATTTCTTTCTTTAATTAATAGTTGTTTGTATTAACAATGAATGTATTATATGAATTTAATTATTTAGTATATTTTTGGGGTTTTCTGTGTATGAAACAATTAATATCATTCACTAGTATAAATCGTTGTATAATAACAAATGAAAATGGGGTCTTTGACACTCTTTTATAATTGGCTTATCAAATATGTAAACAGTCGCAGCGAAAATTTTGGTCATTAATAGTATTGATCTTAAAACAAACATACAATTAATTAACAAAAGAAATCGATCGCTAAAAGTACTTGTACTGAGGGAAATTAAAATCCGATCGCTGAAAAGGGCATATAACGATCGAAATTTCTGTGGTCGTTGAATGTATTTTTAATGAACTAATTGAAATTCGATAGTTAAGTTTTAATGTCGAGGTTTTTAACGATCGGATTGTTTCCTGTCGTTATAGACATTTAGCGACCCCATTGGGATTCTTAACGATCAATTTCCTCTGGCTAAAGACCTTTTTTCTTGTAGTGAATTAGTATATATATGTATATTATATATAAGTTTATAGAGTTATAGAAACACATATACAAGGAGCGCTGTTATTACATTGAGAATACAACACATACGTACATATAACCGTGATTTTGCTACAAAATTATGCCAAGTGCAAAACCAGGACTTACATTGCGTAGGTAGCGTAATTAACTATTTTCTACATATATAGAAGCAGCGCCAACTAGTATATATTATAGTAGTAACTAGTAAGCCATGCGCATTTGGCGTTTTTTAGAATAATTGGGGAGATGTAAACTATCATTCAACTGAGTTGCCTCGTGGCTATTTAAAGCTGACACCGGTGGTGTTGGAGCAGTGATCATAGTTTTTGTTCTAGTTGGGGGAATTACCCGGTAAACGTGAGTTTCCGGTGAAGAGTAGTGATAGTTGTAGTTCTGTTGTGTCACCCGGAATGTTGTATCGGTGCCGGCTGCCAGATTGTGTGCCACGGTGGTGGCATGTCTGTTCATTCTCTTTTTACCAAAGTATTCATCAATTAGAGCAAAGCCTTCCGAGCCTATTTTAGCAAGATCTCTCTGTGGTACCATTTTGATTTGTTTCTTTTTTTTTTTTTGATTATTATTATTTTTTTGAGCGGGGTGGGGCTTTTAGGAAGAGAAGTGTAATGTACTAATGTTTTCTGATACAAAGGCCAATGGGGACAATGTCCTTTATATAGAAGACTGGCGAAGACTCTTGGGAGAATTTCTTTTTAAAATTGCACTGTCCTTCAATTTTAGGATAAAATATATTAGTTCCTTTTTCATTAGCTCAATAATTCAAGAGCACTCTTTCTCAAACCAAATCGAATTTTCAAAATAAAGATGCTAAGCTAAGCTACGGAGATATTAGTTTGTTCAATAACCATATAGTACAAATACCAAACAGAAAATTCTTATCATACAAGATGCTTCTTGGCAGGGACGGCTTAACGTAATTGAATGTCTAAAGCAAAATTTTAGTTAAAAATCTAAATTCTAAATAAATTTTATATGTATTTTTTTAATTTTTTCTAAATTTTTAGATGCATATTATTACTTAACTAATATCTTTGTTTATAAATGATTTCTTCTAAAACCTTTGTTTTAATTATTGGTTTTAGGTAAGATTTTATCAATTTAACGTTGAAAAACATCTTTTTTTCTGAGGCAATAATTATATGAATTGTTAACATAATTCTATAAGTAATAAGTTGATAAACTTTAAATAAAGATAAGAATTAGAACCATAGAATCTTATTAAGATGTTGATGACTTGGTATACATGCTCTAATATGTTTATTGTAATACTTGAAAACTTAAGAAGAAATAAAAAAGATGTTGGAAATAAATCAAGAGTAGGAATCCTAAGTTGTTAAGGATTAGCTATTTGATATTTATTTAATTCATGTCTAGTTAGAATTTATTTGTCCTAGTTCATATAGGAATATGTTTTCTAGTCCTAGTTTGATTTGGTTTGCTAGTATTATAAATAGGAGTGTCTTGTTACATATTTTCAATATAATAAGATACAAGAGTTTTGAGTTATTAAGTGAAGTCGCATATCTCTTCTCTTTCGTTTAATAAATTTCTTCTATATAACCTTTGTTGGGTCTTTCACTTGCACATATATTATTCCGATGTGTGGTTTTATTTCTTTCAAATTGGTATCAGAGCTTGTGTAAGATACTATTAAAGCCTCGTGTGAAATCCGACATATAAAAAGAATACGGATATTCAATATTTATCCAATTGTCCAATTTTTGTATTTGATGACAAAAATAATTTTGAGAGTTGGCATCAACAGATGAAGAATTTTTTCAATGAGATTGGACTATGGTCCATTATTGATAATGGACTCGTGGAAGCTTCAAAGGGCACAAAATTAAATGGTGAAGCAGCTAAACAATTGGAGAAAAATAGACAATTGAATTATAGGGCACATTTTTAACTTGATAGCAAGGTTGAATTACATATATATAATAATTTTTACATGCTAAGACAACAAAGGAGGATTGGACAATTTTGGTGAATCACATCGAGGTTCCACAGACGGAAGAAAAGTCAAATTGCAAGAGCTTAAAAGACAATACGAGTTAGCCCAAATGAAATCAACAGAGTCCGTCAAAGAATTTTTGACAAGAGTTACTAATATTGTCAACGATATGAGAACTAATGGAGGGACAATAGACCAATTTAAAGTTGTTGAAAAAGTATTGCGATCCTTGAGTACAAAATTTCACACCAAAAAGACAGTCCTAGAGGCCACCAAAGATCTTAGCACTTTGACACTTGATAATTTAGAAGGTGAATTGGTGACATACGAGATGTCACGTAATCAACAGAAGATAGAAACAATTGATGAAGTGTTGCAACCAAAGGTGACTTAACCTAACCAAAAAGAAGAGATATCAAACTTGACTGAGACAAATCAAAAAGGTTAGAATTTCAGAGGTAGAGGACAATGGAATAGAGGTAACTTTCGAGGCCGTGGTAGAGGTAATTTCTCTTATCAACAGAAAAATAATAATAATTTTAGAAAGGAACAACAAAGTAATCAAAATTTTCAGAGACATGATAAATCAACAGTTCAGTGTCATAATTGTGAAAATTTTAGACATTATCAAAGAGATTTCTGGTTTAAGAAATCCAAAAATAGAGAAGCACATGCAAAGTTGGCTAAAAATTATGAAGATAAACAAGAGACTTTATTATTTTCTAACTCGGGAATTGAAGAAAATAAAGGGAATGAATGGTTCATCAATTCTAGTTGTACCAATCACATGTCTGAAAAAAAAAGATTTATTTATTGATCTAAATGAATCATTTAGAGCTATCGTAAGACTTGGTAATAATTCTAAGATGCCTATTGTTGGAAGATGAAAAATTCTAGTTACTTCAAAAAGTGAATTTTCTCACTTTATATCTGATGTATATTATGTTCCAAGTCTTCATCATAAATTATTGAGTTTAGGGCAACTGATAAAAAATGGATATGACTTGCGGTTTAAGTATGGAATTGACACTATTAGTGATGATAAAATAAGACTAATTGCAACGGTAAAAATGAATCAAAATCATTTGTGGCCTCTTTATCTCAATCGTGGAGATTTACCTTACTTTAGTTCTAAAAATTTTGATGAAACTTGATTGTGGAATCTACGCTTTGGGCATCTAAATTTTGGGAGTTTGAAACATCTTGCAAGAAATAAATTGATTGATGGTTTACCTTCCGTTAATTTTCCTGATACAAAGTGTGAGTCTTGTATTTTGGGAAAGAAGTACAAAGAACCTTTTTAAAAGGACAAAGCTTGGAGGGCTAATGCACTATTGGAGCTAATCCACTCAGATTTATGTTCAATTGAAGTTCCTTCCAATGGAGGTAGTAAATACTTTATTACTTTTATTGATGATTTTAATCAAAAAACTTGGGTATATTTTCTGTAAAATAAATCAGATGCATGTGAAGTCGTTAAAAGATTTAAAATTTATGTGGAGAGGCAAAGTGGATATTTTGTTAAAACAATAAGAAACGATAGGGTTACTGAATTTCTTTTTTGTGATGACTATTTGAAAAAGTTTGACGTTAGACATCAATTGAGTGCTAGATATACTCCTCAACAAAATGGTGAAAGTGAAAGAAAAAATAGGAAAATGATGGATATGGTGAGATCAATGATGCATTCCAAAAATAATTCCAAAGAGTTCTGGGCAGAAGCTGTCGCCTGTGCCATTTATGATTTATATAAGTATCTAATTTTGAAAAAACTCCACAAGAGGCTTAGACAGATAAGAAACCAAATATTTCTCATCTAAAATTATTTGATTGTCTTGCTTATGCCCATGTTCCTTATGTTTTGAGAAAGAAATTGGATGATAAAGCAGAAAAGTGTATTTTATTGGCTATAGTCATGAGACAGAAGGTTACAAGTTATTTAATCCAAATACAAAAAACGTAATTGTTAGTAGAGAAGTAACTTTTGATGAGCAAAGTACTCGGAATGGTCAAAGAAAAATCCTGAATCATCTGGGTCTCAACCAATAATTTCAATTATGGAGGAATGAAGTTCTAGCAAATATCAAGAGGAACAAGTAGCTCATTCTGTTCGAACAGAGACATCCAGCAACCCACAAAGACATCGCCATTTACCATCCCATTTGCAAGATTATGTTGTTGGTAATGATAATAATTTATTCAACAAAGATAGTGTGAACTTTGCACTATTTGCAGATTGTGATCCAACTACTTTTGAGGAAGTTGCTAAAGATGATCATTGGGTGGATGCAATGAATGAAAAAATTAATATTATCGAGAAAAATAACACTTGGGAATTGACAAATTTGCCACCTTCAAAACAACCAATTGAAGTCAAGTGGGTATACAAGACCATTACAAATCAACCGAAGAAGTAGATCAGTTTAAGGTAAGATTAGTTGTTAAAGGATACAAGCAGAAGGCAGGTATTGATTATTTTGAGGTCTTTGCACCCGTTGCAAGACTTGATACTATTCGAATGATTATTTCTCTTGCTGCAAATACTATTGAAAAATTTATCAAATGGACGTTAAATCAGCTTCTTGAATGGTGTTCTTGAGGAAGTAGTATATGTTTAGCAGCCTATAGGATATGTAAAAAGTGGTCAAGAAAACAAAGTTTACAAGTTGAAGAAGGCGTTACGTGAGTTGAAACAAGCCCCTAGAGCTTGGTATACTCGCATTGATTCTTATTTTGTTAGACATGATTTTCATAGATGTCTTTATGAGGATACATTATACATAAAATTCAATCCGGATGGAGACATTCTCATTGTGTGCTTATACGTGAATGATCTGATATTTACTTGCAATAATCTCAAATTAATTTCTGAGTTTAGGGAGGCTATGATTAGCCAATTTGAAATGACTAATTTGGATTAATGTCTTATTTTATTGGTATTGAAGTCTCTCAAATGAAAGATGGAATTTTTATCTCTCAGAAAAAATATGTGAGTGATATTTTGAAAAAAATTAATATGGAGAAAGCCAAATCAATCTTGACACCTATTGAAGAGAAGTTGACTAAGGATGGAACTGGTGATTTTGTTGATGCTACATATTTTAGAACTACATATTTTAGAAAATTGGTAGGGAGTCTAAGGTACTTGGATTCTACAAGGCTTGATATTACGTATGGAGTTAAATTAATTAACAAATTTATGGAATTTTCATGTCAATCTCACTTGCAAGCAGCCAAGAGAATTTTGAGATATATTCAAGGTATACACTGTGATGACTTATTTTATTCAAAGACTAATGATAGTAGTCTTGTTGGATTCACTGATAGTGATTGGGTTAGTGATATGATGGAACAAAAAGTACTTCTGGCTATACATTTTATTTGAAATCTGTAGTATTTTCTTGGTCTTCAAAGAAGCAACAAGTTATTGCTTTGTCAACTGCTGAAGCAAAACACATGGCTGCAACAAATAGTGCTACACAAGCATTATGGTTAAGATGGATGCTTGGATTTTCTCAACACAAACAAGCTAAGATAGTCCTACAAAGATATTTTGTGATAGCAAGTAGGGCTGTACAGGGCAAACCGATAAACCACACCAAACCAACAAACCGAACCAAATCGGAAAAAAAACCCGACTAGTGGTTTGATTTGGTGTTTGGAAAAAAAACCCGACCATTATAGGGTTGGTTTGGTTTTAACTAAAAGAAGTCAAACCGAACCCAAACCGACCCGATTATAGATATACTACTTTTAAATTATGTTATACATAAAAAATTTATTAAAATATAATTTATAAATATTTTTTAAAATTTTTTCATAATTTTTGTTTTCTTTCTTACATTTAGATTTGGACTTGAGAAGCCCATCTAAATAATATACAAAAAAAGTCCATCTTATAAAGTTATATTATAAAGTTAAAACTTCAAATAGTGTTCTGCCTCTATCTTATATGTTGATATTTTTTACTAGAACTCTTTTTAAGAAGCACTGCTATGTGCTTTTTATTAGATACTATGAAAAACCCGAGAAACCCAAAAAAACCCAAAAAACTCGAGAAAAATTGATATCAAAAAACTCGACTTTTATTGGTTTGGTTTGGTTTATAGATTTAATAACCCGACATAAATGATTTGGTTTGGTTTGTCAAAAATCCAAACCAACCCGGTCCATGTACACCCCTAATAGCAAGTATGCAATTGAGTTAACAAAGAATCCAGTTTTTCATGGCCGTAGCAAACACATTGACATCAAATGGCACTTCATTCGTGATTTGGTTCAAGATAAAGAGATAGTGGTTGATCAATATTGCAAGATGAAGAAAAAGTTGCTGATATTTTCACAAAATCATTAAAATTGGAGTTGTTCATAAAGTTGAAGAAGATGCTAGGCATGGTCTCATTTGAAGATCTTGGTTTAAGGGAGGCTATGTTGGAAATAAACCAAGAGTAGGAATCCTAAGTTGTTTAGGATTAATTATTTGATATTTATTTAATTCATGTCTATTTAGAATTTATTTGTCCTAGTTCATATAGGAATAGGTTTTCTAGTCCTAGTTTAATTTGGTTTATTAGTATTATAAATAGGAGTGTTTTGTTACATATTTTCAATATAGTGAGATATAAGAGTTTTGAGTTATTAAATAAAGTCTTATATCTCTTCTTTCTAGCTTAATAAATTTCTTCTATATAACCTTTGTTGGGTCTTTCACTTGCACATATATTATTCCACTATGTGGTTTTATTTTCCTCAAGTGACATCTCGTAAATAGAATTTCTAATTCACTTTGTTCAACACTTTTGGACTATTGATTCATATTTTTGACAGAGTATTACTCTTATAAAAAAATTGAAGAAAAATGTGCAAAAAGATTTTTAAAAAAATATTAATAATGTGAGAATGTAAGAAGGAAAAATAATATTTTCTTTATTTCTTCTATTTAAATAAAGTTAAGAAGAATAAAATATTATGATTTTATTATTATTTTTCAATTTTTTTTATCATGAATAACTATTTTTTCTATAAAAAATTAACACATAATTTATTATTGATAAAAATTTGCGCTTAAAGTATATGCCTTAAATTTTTTTAAGCAGGAGCCGCCCCTGGTTCTTGGTACGGGAGATATATTCTGTTTAGACTTGTTAGAGAAAAAGAAAAATAATTGATCAATACCTAAACTGAAAAATCAATGAAAGGAGAAAAACCGAATATTACTTGTGATCAATTATTAGGAAATTAATTTTGAGAGGACTATATTGTTTGTGATGTCTATTTCACTCTTAGAAAAGACTAGATAGACTTATACTCCATTCACGGTGGAAATTAAACCGTGTGGCTGTACCAAAAACAGATGCAGCATTGACGGTCACATTCTTCTTTCGGTGGAAATTCCATTAGCCTTGATTCTTCTATTGGTTGAAGCATCTAAGTCTAGTTTACTAAAATGAAACATTTTTAGAATTGAATACACAGTAACTGCAGTCTGCATGCATGAGCCAACGTTATTCAGAAAAGAAACAAATAAATCATTTTGTGTAACTGGGCGGTTTGACAAACCCTTACCACTTCATTTCATGAAGATAAAGTGTGATTTGTACGAATCTTTTGGTTCAAGAAATTGGAAAAATCGACCATGAATATTCTTGTCTTAAATGGAATTCCAAAATGAACTTTCTTATCTCATATTTGGGTTGGCTGTGGGTGAATACACCCCATATGTACAAATATTACTGAAAAATCAAATCAAACCAAATTGATAAAATATTTGGGTTAGTTTAGTTTTAAATTTTAAAAACAGATAATATTTGATTTGATTTGATTCTATTAAAAATAATTAGATCAAATCAAACCAATAAAATATTTGACTTGATTTGGTTTTAAATTTTAAAAACAGATAATAGTTAATTTGATTTGGTTCTATTAAAAATGACCAAATCAAACAGATAAATTATACATCCAAACATTTTAATTATTATATACTATATATGATCTTAGTTTTTCGTAAATAATTATAAATATTTTATACCTTTTAAGCGTTAATTTGATTTAAGTCTACTTATTTTACATAAATGGTAAAGCCCATGTCTTAAAAATATGCCCAAAGCTCAAACACTTTTGAGCTATTGCTTTCTAGTTGTCCTGATTTTTGACAAAGTTAATACTAGTCTACTCTTCATTAGTTTCCACAGTTTTATGCTCGTATTGTTTCATATTGAAAAAAATTTGGAGCTTTCAATTGATTTGTTGCATGAGGATGTATCTTAGATTGTCTGTTCGGTTACAAAATTTGATTTGATTTTTCGATTTTTGATTTGATAAAAATGTCAATTCAAATTAAACTGAAATAAATTAGATTCGGTTCAATTTTTCATAATTTTAATTCAATTTATTTCAATTCATCGGTTTGTGAGATTACACTCCTAAGTTATTATTGTTGAGCAAATTCACCTCCATATGAATTTCCAAATAAATTTGCCAACTTTTTGTCATTTCCAAAAATATAATACTTGGTAAACACGTTCCCCAATAAACAATGATACTACTACTACAATTAGTAACACCTTTTCAATCACAGCGAAAAGAAAGAATATTTAAAATATATGGCCATGGTCTTCAGGGCATTAACAGACAAGCAGGTTCATGGCATTAACTCAATGAAATCAATTGCTAAGAGCCTAACAGTGGTCCAGGCATCCAACCTTCAGCCTTCAGGGCATTATCAAACAAGAAGGTTTTAACAAGCAACTGCCATACACCTATCACTGGGAGTATGTCTATGCGTGAACAACGGAGATGAATTGACTCTGTGGGATGACCGGATGAGTGTCGTGAGACGAGGCGACGAGAGTCTCCGTCGAGATGTGACTCGTCAGAGTTTAGGGATTTCAATTTTTCAGATTTGGGAATTGAGATTTGGGGTTGGGACTTTGGTCGGTCTTCAGTAGTTTAGTTCACTCTTTAGATTTGAGAATTGGGCCTGTGTATATATTGGGCCTGTGTAATAGTATAGTGTACCGTGTACTGTGCAGTGTAAAATTCGATTTTTTCGGTTAACCAATTTAATTTTGTTAGGAAACCGAAAACTGAATCGAATATTTGAAATCTTAGAAATTAAAATCGAACCCGGCCGATCAAACGGAAAAATTAAAATTAAAATTAAAAAAAATTCAATTCAATCGTTTTTTTTTATTTGAACCAAAATATACCCGGCCCTCTCTTAGATGGTCTATTATTTCTTATATTTGGGTTGCATAACTATGAAAAAGGGTTCACATCTTTTAACAATTTTTTTTTGATAATCAAGGATAAGTTATTAATAAAATTTAATGTGCATCATTACACAGTAACGGTAATGTGGCCGTGGTAATGTTTGGGGGTGAGGGTACAGTCTCAATACTATTACAACCATCCGTACATAAGGCTTGTAATCCTTATCAAAAGAGTTTCAACTTAGTCTGCCTCTACTATTTTTAAAACAAAAGATAAAATTACCCAATATCTGCTAAAGGTATTTTTAAAACAAACAATCACAAAACTCCCCAATATCTGCAAAAAGTTATATTACTCCAATTTAGACCCTTCCTTGGCTAATGCATCGACATTGATTTTCCTTTCTAAAGCTATGTACTATTGGGGAGCGGGAGGGGGAGGGGGGTCCACTTATGATGAAGAAGCTCTCTGCAATCAGAAATGATATTTATATAAGTAGGATAATTTGAGAAAATAAAGCTTATGGCTTCTTTGCAATCTAGGTTTATTTCTAACGGAACTAAACCTTTTTCCAACGCTAATCTCATGCCTTGTAGTAGTGCTAGTAATTCTGCTTTTATGCTATTTATTTCGTGTAAATTTTTTTATGTAGCCTATTACCCATTTCTCGGTTGTATCTCTAATTACACCCCTATTCCTCCTTTACATGGGTTTCCTAGTGATGAACCATCTGAGTTTAGTTTATAGCCCGTAAAAGGGAGTTTTCATTTAACAATGATAGCTCATTTTTCAGGGGATAAATTTCTTTTCCCCACTAAGGCAATGTATGCAAATATTATTCTTGATGTTTTTATGAAAATTCTCGTTCCTTACTAGCCAAATGTTTCACATAACAAATGGGAAAGCATCCCGCCATTGCAGATTCTTCATATAGGTAATTTTTAAAAGCCTTAAGAACTTCAACCAATCCGTACCATAGTTATTAACAAAGTAGCCGATGTTATATGTCGCTCCCATGTCCTTCCATATTTTCCCTACATTTATATATTCAATGAAAATATGTTTTATAGTTTCAAGACAAAAAGAGTTAATACCTATTCTATGAAGTTTAAGTATTTTCTGGTGGATAACCTATTATGTTGACATAGCCAGAGAAAGTATTTGATTTTTTTAGGATATTGTAGATGCCATATTCATTTATAGTCATAGACAAACGTATCATTTTTTGGAGGGATGTATTTGAGTTAGTGATAAATTGATTTGGTAGTCAATAAACTCGTTGGACTTGGTTTCCAGGTGACTACGTCCTGTAAATCAGGATTATGTGCGATTTAGGTGCAGTGCACCATGTTGGTGATGCCTCTAGCAGCTCAAATGATAAGTTATTGGGATTTTAGTTATGAGTATTAGAGAGGACGCCCTGTACTACTAACTAACTATCGTTTTGGGTCAAAGGGTCATGAATTTGTTCTCTGATCGTTTTATGGTTTGGTAGCTACCTGTCATGATAGAAGAATGTTATAGATCCATTACACAATGTCTACTCTATTCCTTCTTATATTCCACCCCTTTATCATGTCCTTCCAAATTTTACTATGGCTACTATGGTGATTATTCCTGTTAAGAAGTCCATCTTTAGTATATTTGTTAATGATAGTGGATGACTGAAGTAATTTAGGCTTCTTAAAAGCTCTCCACACTAGTTTGGTTATAAGGGCCTCATTTTGTAGGCTTGCGTGATGGATACCCAAATCCCCTTCCGATTTTGGAGACGTTACAATTCTCCAGTTAAGCATGTGAATTTTTCATTTATTGGAGTTCATGCCCCAAATGAATTTTCTTTGTATTTGCTCTATTTTGTCCATAATATATGTAGAGAGAACCATGTACTGCATAGCGTGGGCAGGTATGCTATTAAGGCAGGATTTATCTAGAGTGGTTATTCCCGCTATGTTTAAGAATTTTGTTTTTCATCCAATCAATTTAGAGTGGAGGTTATCAATTGTAAATTGGAAATCCTTATTGGTGGCTTGTCCATGGAAAGTTGGGAGACCTAGATACTTCCCAAAGGTATTGCCACTATTTATCCTTAGCTCCCCTGTGATAGATTTCTTTAGTTCTTTATGGCAGTTTTTTTAAAAAATAATTTTGGATTTTCCTTTTTACAATCCTTGTCCAGATTCAACATAGAAGGTTTTAGCAACTTTTTCTATGCTCTCGTAGTTTGGTGACGATGCACTATTCATAAGTACTAGATCGTTCGTAAGAAAAGGTGGGGTAACGCAGGTCCCTTACCAGAAATCTTAATAGGTTTCTAGTTGTTTTGGTTTACTTCACATTCAATTCTCCTGGAAAGTACTTCCATGCATAATATGAACATGTAGAGGGACATGGTTTCTTCTTATCTAATACCTTATGTTGCTGCAAAGTAGTCAGTTCTAATTCCATTTACGAAGGTAGAAATACTATTTGTTGTGATACATGACATAATACGATTTGTAATGTTTGGAGGGAATTTAAAACAACGCAGGGCATCTCGTATAAAGGATCATTCCATCTTGTCAAGAGCTTTTTGAGATCTATTTTTAGTATCATATTGGTTGTTTTCCCTTTCATCTTTGGGAAGTGGGAAAGTATTTCTTGTACGATGATGGCATTATTGCTGGCTTGCCTATTTCTTAGGAAGTTCGATTGATAAGGTCCAATCAATTATCCATAAGAGGTCTTAATTTTTGGAAAATAATTTTTGTGATGATCTTATAAATAGTATTACACAAGCTTATGGGCCTAAATTCCTTTAGACTATTGGCGTTCTTATTTTTTGGAATTAGGCATATGTGAGTTTTGTTAATATTTGCGAGTATGGACCCATTTTTTAACACATTAGTACAGAAAGAGATGGTTGAGTCCCCTAAAATATCTCAATATTTATGGTAGAAGAAGAGTTGGAGACCATCTGGGCTAGGTGTTTTCAAAGGCTGAAAGGATCTAAAAATGCTCCATATTTCATCTATTGATGCTGCGTTGTAAAGACTAGATAGATTTAGGGGTTTTAAAGGAGTATCTTTTACTCCTATTTTCCAGCTAGACTGTTGTTTTTTGGTTGTGAAGAGCTCTTGAAGTATTTAAAAGTTGTCTTTGATTTCACTACAATTATGGAGCCAGTTGTCCTAGTCATTTTAAAGAGCGATTATTTTATTTCTCCTTCTTCTATGAAGAGTAGTTGTGTGAAAGAAATTTGTGTTCAAAACATCGTCACTAAGCCATCTAACTCTGAATTTTAGCTTTCAGAATTACTCCTCTATACGAAGTATATAGCTATATTAATGGATGAGTTCACCTTCCAGCTTTGAGAGGAAAAGACTAGTTGTATAGTTTGGAGATTTCTTGATTCCCTCTGTACATCTTATTAGCTTCCACTTTTTGTAGAATATGTTGCCAAATGTATTCTTGTTTCAGTTGGTGACCTCTTTCTAAAAATTTAGAATATCATCAAGAATGTTATTAGTGTCTTGTCATGATTCTAATATTATAGTCTTTAGGTCGGGGTGTGATGCCTACATAGTTTAAAAATTTAAAGATTTTACTTGGTTTTAATAGGGTTTTTGATAGAGAGATAATAGCAAGGGGCAGTGGTAAAAGTGTGTATGTGGCAAGTTTTGTACTTTGTGGCAATGGGAAAATTATGCGGCCACTCATCATTAGTGAAAAAGCGGTCAAGTCTTTAAAAAATCAAAACATGTTTTTAAAGTATTTATTTAACCACCTGTCGTGGCTACCTTTAAAGCTCATGTAAATCAGTTCACAATGATTATTTATAAGCCTATCCCCATTTTTATCAATAAGACTTAATTTCGTTAAAATCTCCTCCTAGTAGCCACTTACCTTTGTAGTTATCTTATATAGTTATTATATTTTGGTAGAGGATTTTTCTAATATTTCTGTGTGAATTGGCATAAATACGACTAAAATTCCATTAAATATTGTTAGTGCGTACCTTGACCATGGCGTGAATTTCTTGATCAGTAGTTGTGATGTCGTCCAAGTCTAACACCGCATCATCCCATAGGATGACTAGACCACTAGATTGTCCAACGGTATGGACTTGTATTATTTTAGTAAATATAAAGCCATTTAAAAGACCTTTGTGATCATGTATCTTGATTTCTACAAGGGTGGGGGTTTGTACCTATCTAAGAGGGCTCTAAAATTCCTCCTAAAATTTGTGCCATTACAACCCTTAGAATTCCAAATTATTAGGTTCATCAATCTATTTATCATGGGTGTTATTGTCTTTGTTAGTTCTCTCCCCCCAGTTGGACTGCCTCCCACTTCTCAGGATAGTTTTCATCAAAACTATGGAGTTTCCTAACTTCGGATTGCATGTAATTCTTATATTTATTGAGCTTTTTGACAAATTCGAGGGAAAATAAGTATGGAACTTTTTTCAAATTTCTGTTTGAAAATCATTACTTTTATTTCTTTTAGGACTGCTATTTTTGTTCTTGTTTCCTCATGAGTTCTATAACATCTTCTACCTCCTACACATTCATATTTTCCTCTTGAGTTTGGGACTAGTTGGGGAGTGGAGGGAATGCGGTGTTGATGTATTACCTGTAATGTGAAAGTTATGTTGTTGGGAGTAAAGGCTGGGCTCTTCTCTATATTTGAGTGAACCGCAGTGGAGTGGAGTAGATTAGGAATGTGTTTGGTGAAAATAAGACTTCCGGAACCTATTGGGGGAAAAAGAAAGGTATGAAGATAATTTGTTCTACATTTGATACCTGAGTTAGGGGGTTGAATAGTGACATCTCACATGTTGAATACTGGTGTCACGCCCCGAGAGGGTATCCTAGATGTGACCGGCACTCGAAGACCATTGTTGGTCCCCAAGCGAACCACTTGGTCCAATCACACATCCATTCACTATCAATCAATCAGCAAAAAGTTTAAAATAACGAAATAATTTGGCGGACAATCCAAATCAACGATCTATCTCAAGAAAGAAAGGCCATGGGCCAACAAATCAACTCCAATATTTTTTATTAAAATACTTTGACAAGAATAATTCAAGAAAAGAAATTACTCAATTGACCCATCACTATCTAGTCTATGAAGCCTCTATCAATACTATCTAATTGGTGCCAATGACATGTTCATGGCTACCTCAAATCAAAATAAAAAGGGCTAACTCGACGCAAGAATATCATAAGCGGTGTCCTTCGAATATAGGGGAGGACTCACCAATACGCTGAGTGGTATAGATCCTCAATGGTGCTCCTATTGACGATCTCTTAAATCTGTCTCTGCATCATGAAATGATGCAGGTCCAAATGGACGTCAGTACATGGAATGTACGTGTATGTAATATGGCAGAATGAAACATACCTCAAGGAAGAATAACGTTGGTTCAAATATCTCAAATCAGAAAGATAAGAGAGACTCAATCAAAGTGTCATGAGTCTAAAGTAAGATTACATTTTTAGACAAAGACCAATCATATACCATACAATCCAATCCAATCATGTACAATACAGTTCAATCAAATCATTTACAATTCGATCCCATCCAATCATGTACAATCCGATCCTATCCAATCATATATCATCCGATTCAATCCAATCATATCACGTATCCAATCCAATCCAATCACATACCATCAACTCTAATTCAATTACATATTATCTAATCCAATTCAATCACATATCCAACCCAATCCAATCACATACCCAATCCAATCCAATCCAATCATATGCAATCAACTCAATTCAATGGATATGCAAATTAAAATTATGCAATGTTTTATAATTCAACTCAATCATATACAATCACAATCAAACCAATCCTATCAAGCACAATCCATTCAATTGGGAGTTTCTCTAACCGACAACTATCATCATATGAGCGAGTGATAGTACAATAAGCCGACGTTGTTTCCACGTCCGTTCATACCTTGCTAGGGTAAGAACGAATCAATAATCATGGATCCATAATCAATCAAGTCCTATCATGTTAGGACAATAATTTAGGAAGCATCCAACTTTAACGCTTCAATTCTCTCCTATGTTTGGCGACGTAGTTTATTGGTTCGAGTATGGACTATACTCTTACCCAATTCGGTGCTCGATACTCCTCCCAAGACTCAATATGTTCATATCTATCAAGTGAGTAAAATACTTAAAATACTCATTTAATCTCATTGGACTCTTTCAAATCAACTCATTTAGTCTCATTGGACTCTTTTCAAAACTCAAATCAAATCTGGCCTCATTGGACCTTCTTTCAAATCGACTCGTCTCAAATCATCAAACTCTTCTCTTTAAAATTGATAAAATCTCAACTCAATCTCAAAAATCGATATTTCAAAGTAAAAATGCTCAACTCATTTATACTCAAAATATTCATATTCAAAAATGAGAATTTAAGAGACTTTTTCAAACTCAATTTATGCTTAAACTCGTTCTAAATCAAAGATGAAAATAATCACTCTTTAAACTCAAAATAGTGTATAAATAGTTTATGCAAAAATGTTTACAAATCATTTATTTAAAACTCCTTCTCAAAAGATTATTTATTTTCAAAATGTTCATAATACTCCAATCAAATCAAATTATGCAAATCACATATCACATAATCACATTAGACTCCAATCCACTTCACCTCAAGCATCATCATCAACATACCACTTCATCAATCATTCTTCATATGTTTAAAGATAACCATCACTCATATCATCATCAAACATCACCATTTACATCATCATCAAACATCATTATTCACATCATTGTCAAACATCATCATCCACATCATTATCAAACATCTTGCTCCAAAATCCTTATTTAATTATATGTTCCATTTATAGAAACAAAAGTTACATTCTAGCTCTACCAATGTTTCATTTATTTTTATGCCATTCATATTCATAACTATCCCGATTCTCATATAACTCAAAATCAATTTTATCAAACTCATGTAAAAGAATACCTTATTTTACTATGAAAATAATATTATTTTTATTATACATAAAAACCATCAATCTCATCCTCAAGATAAATTATGACCAAAAAAATCTCATCTTGGGTTCATGTGAATGAATACATGAATCCATACTCTCAATAAAGTCAACTCAAGAACATCATTAACATATTTTAGTAATATTCTATAGTTTAGGAAATTTCAAGAAAACCTTAATAGAAGGTTCAAATCTTTCACAACTTCTATCCAACACATCTATGGGCATATGGAAGAACTCAATCCATATTTTAGGTTAGCCTTACATACCTGGAAATGAAGAACATCCCACCAAAAACCAAAGACATGACTTGAAGATCTTGAATCCTTGAGCTTTTGAGAGGATTTCTTGTTGGAGATGTTTGGAAGAGAAGAGGGGATGAAGATTAGGGTTTTTGGGAGGTGAGAAGGCTGAAAAATGATCCCCAAATGTTCCAAGTTAGGGTATATATGTTTAGGGAAAAATATCCAAGTTGCCCCTCTTCAAAATCTGGAAAACTAGGCAAAAATCTTGCTGGCGCTATAGTGGCGCGTCGCGCTACTGCAGCGCCAAGCCAAAATGGGCTTAAAACCCTGCACACCTAATAGTGGCGCATCGCGCCAAGGACAAAACTACTGAGACTGTTTTCTGATGCTATAGTGCGTTGGGCGCCACTAGAGCGCCAAGCCTAAATTTTCTGCAGTTAGAGTCCAAGCCTGCAGTGCTAGTCTGTATTAAAAGGGTCATAACATTTGACTCCGAACTCCAAAAATTGCAATCTTGGTGGCGTTGGAAAGAATACTCAAAGAAATTTAGTAGGTCGTGGTCCACCCAGTTCATTATACTCTAGGAGATATGCTCGTTTGAATGTGACCCTTATACTATCTTATCAGAAAACTTAATCGATTGGAATTCTTTGGACTCGGTTTGGTGTTAGAGATCTCTTATGACCCCTAAACACATATAACATACTTCAAATACTTAGTAATTGATCCTAACCCATATATAAAATTACAAGTCCTTCGGTTTGACTCTACACACACGTGATAAAATGTTCGAGTCTGCGCGAAAAAATTTCTGGGGTGTTACAACTGGTAAAAGGGAACTTGTGTAAATGGATGATTTAATGGAAGTTGGAGAACCGTCAACCATAAATGTTTGTTTTACATCTCCATAAAAATTCTTTGACACTACTTGAGCCAAGAAGGTCCGATTTGGACCATTTTTACTATTCTTTGTCCTTCCACTTCCACTTCCACATTGAAGGATGGTTTATGACATTGTAAGCTCATCTCCAGCCACGAGTGGGGAGTTTGGTTTGGAGTAGGAGCTTGCATTACATAGAAAGTGTTCTTTCTTAGGATGACTAGGAAGGCTTGGAAAGGAGTAATTAGGGGAATGTGAGGATTCATGTTTGAGCATTTTTGAGCGCTTGAGAAAAGTGAGAGGTCCTTAAATTTATTCTCCTTTGTTGAGAAGCGAAGGGAACGCGTGGTATGTTCTTGTAAGTTTGGTAAATCTATAGTATGGAGTGAATAGGAACTCGTAATAACTCTTGTGGTCATATCATTGCTTTGCATTTTCCTATTTTCCCTTCTCGTAGCTTCTATGCAGTGGTTGTGGTGGGTTAGGATGGATAGCATATTTCGCAAGGTGGACAAAAGAGTTTTGAGAGAGTTTTTCTCGTTTTTGGAAATGTTTGAGTTGAAAGAGCTGACTTTAGTCAACATCTAGAGAGTTTGATGTCGTATAACAATTTCATCAGGTCCATTAGCTCCACAAGGTCCATTCTAGGCTACTAGCATGATTGGTTTAAATCCCAAGGCTTTTGGTGTGATTTTGAGCTATTAGGCGAGATATTTGAGAAAGTTTGGCTAATATTTGACTTCGGTCAACATTCTTGGTAAAAGTGATTGGATGAGAATTTTGTTAGCAAATTTACCTTTGGAATGCTACTTTTGGTGTAGAACAATCTTTTGATTTGGATCCCAATGTGATCAGAGTGATTTTGTAGTGTTTGGCATGTTGTTGTTTTGGTAGTTTTGTGTAAGTGTTGAATTGGGTCAACTTTCTATTGATACGCCTCTGTTGGTTGTTTCATTAATTACATTATGACAGTGTCAATTTTGGTGGGGCAGCATAATTCGTTTGCATTCACAGAATTTCTGTCATGCCCCGAGTTTGCACCAAAAGCGTGTCCTGCACTTAGAAACTATTTTTTGTTCACAAGTGAACCCTTGGCCTGGCTAACTCATTAAGCGGAAGACTTAACTCATAAAAATAGAACTTATGATGGGAATGCAATTTATAAATGTTCACGTTCTCATAATTTAAATCTCAAAATATAACTCTGTAGATAATGCAACTTAATGTTTTAAGAACGTGAACTCAAATGAATTAAATAGAATAAACTCAAACTCTATCTGAAAAATATATGAAGTCTCTAAAATAACTCTTAATAGGTACGTGGACAAACCCATGGCTACCTCAAATGCTAATAATAAATAACTGAAAGTAAATGACTCAAGAGCTCCTCCATATGCAAAGAGGTCTCACCAAGGCTAGGTAGAAAATTGATCTTCAACGATGCGTTTGTTAAGGACCTCTATCACCTGTATCTACATCATAAAATGATGTAGCACCAAATGATATCAGTACATGGAATGTACGATATGCAAAATAGATGAAAATAAGCTTACTCAAAGATAACTCAAAGAACTCAACTATGAAAATAGCTCAACTCAATAAAGCATACAATATATGTAAAACAGTTTTAAAATATATGAATAGGTACGTGCAACTCAGTGTATAAAAATATAATATTTTACTCTTGGGTAGTTTTTCTAATCGCCAACCATCACTTATGAGCTAAGTGATGATACAACAAACTGTTGTCGTTGCCACAATCGTCCAATACCTTGTTATGGTAAGGGACGCAACTCATCTCATAGATCCAATAAAAAGTCTTATTTTAGAACTATAAGGACTCACCCGAATGAGCCGCATGATCCTATCCTATGTTAGCTACGTAGTTTATGGGGTTTGAGTTGTTCTGTACTCTTTTCCAAATTGGTGCTCAATACTACTCCCAAAATATATTTATTATGCTCATATCTCAAGTGAGTGTATGTACTCAATTAACTCATTTAGTCGTATTAGACTTAGCTCAAAACTCAACTCTTCTGTTCTCTTTAAAATAGATATAATCTTAACTCAATGAATGCATTTAAAAACATAATTTGACTTCCCAACTCAATCTCAAAATAGATATTTAAATGCATCAATGCTTAACTCATTTAGACTCAATAATACTCGTGCTCAAAATAACTAAGATACTTCTCAAAACTCAACTCATGCTCAATCTTTCTCAATTAAAAGATGAAATAAATCATTCTCAATCCTTCTCAATTAAAAGATGAAATAAATCATTCTTTAAACTCAAAACAATGCGTGAAATAATTGATGTAAAACTCAACCAGAGTTCATGTGAATGCAAACATGAACAAACATCTCAAGAACTCAACTCATTTAAATCATCACGATGTATTTATATATACAAAGAACTAAAAATAAATTACATAGATAACTCAAGAATTCAATTTAACGGGCTTTAAACTCAAACTCAAACTCAACTTAAATGAATGAAGATGTAGGGTATGATGAAAAACTTAGTTCAATGTTGTGATTAGCATTACATACCTGAAAGATCAATGATCTAGACGAACCTCAAAGAAATTGGTTGAAACGCTTGAACCCTAACTTCTCCTCTTCTCTCCAAGCATTGATCTCAAATATTCTAAGTAATAATAAGAGAAAAGGCACATTGGGTACTGATAAGGGACTAATTTTAGTCCCAAAACATCTTGGGTTTAGTTTGGGAAAGGTAAAAAAAAGACCAATTTATCCCTACTTAAAAACTAATCGGGGTCACCTACGGGCCTTCCTACGGACCGTAGAGCTTTCTATGGACAGTAGAAGGTCAGTTGTAGGAACTTGTGTCCAAAATTGGACCTCACTAGTCCCTATATTGGTGGTTCTATAGGTCATAGACCTGAAGATGGGTCGTAAAGACCAATCGTGGAACTCGACTGGTTTTGGGATTGGGGCCTACGAACAACTTATGGCTAGTATAAGCTCCTATGGGTTGTAAGACCCAATAATAGGAACTTTTGCATAGTTCAGTAGTTATTGGAATATGACACTGAGGTTTATGATCAATTTTATGAGTCATAGCATGATTGATGGCTCGTAACCCCCATTCGTAGAAACAGATCTTAATTCTGAAGTTTTTTCTAAGTATTGGGTAACTCCATGAGTCCCACCTACAACTCATACAAAATCCTATGAGTCATAGGTGCCATACGTGGGCCACTGGACCATCCATTTTCCTCAATTTCTCATGGCTTCTCAAGGTTTATCTTAGTTAAAATAGAATGGGGTGTTACAATATCTCTCCCTTGAGATCATTCATCCTCGAATGATGAACAAGCTAAGAACTTACTCAAGGCACATTTATAATCCAAGAAACTAAAGACTTAAACTTGAGAATAAGTCATCAATTACTCAAACTCAAGAAGGTACTAACTCTGAGATAGGAATATGAATATTACCTTCAACATCGAAACTAGGAGGAATGAGTAGATGCGGGAACTTGGCTTTCATATACTCCCCGGCTTCATGTAACCTCCTCAACAAATTGATTTCTCCATATAACTTTTACCAAAATGAATTCTTTCGTCCTTAATTTACAATCATGACAATCAAAAATTTGGACAAGAATCTCCTCACAAGACAAGTTATCTTTCACAATAATGTTTTTTGTAGGAACAATGAGTGATGGATCTCCCAAGCACTTCTTAAGTATGGAAATATATGGAACTCTAGATGAACATTGACTAACTCTAATGGAAGTTCTAACTCATAGGCGACATTGCCAATTCTCTTATTAATGTTGTAAGGACCAATGTAACAACGACTAAACTTTCCATTATTCCCAAATCTCATAACACCTTTCATGGGTGAAAATTTCAAATACACCCAATCATTTACCTTAAATTATAACTCTATTCTCCTAACATCAGTGTAACACTTCTGACAACTTTGTATAATTTTCAATCTCTCTTGAATAAGCTTCACCCTCTCCATAGCTTGATGAACCAAGTTTGTCCTTATCAATTCAGCTTCACCAACTTCAAACTAACCAATTGGAAATGTACATCTCCTTCCATGAAGAGCCTCATAAGGAGCCATTTGAATACTCTAATGAAAACTATAGTTGTAAGAAAACTCAATAAGAGGCAAGTGGTCATTCCAATTACCTTTGAAGTCAATGACATAGGTTCTCAACCTATTCTCAAGAGTCTGAATTGTGCACTCTTCCTGATCATTTGTCTGAGGATGGAAAGTGGTACTAAGATTCACCTTTGATCCCAAACCTCTCTGAAACGACTTCCAAAATTGAGCAGTGAACTGAGTGCCTTTGTTTGAAATGATAGACAAGTGAACTCCACGCAATCTGACTATATCTTAAATGTACAATCTTTCATAATTCTCTACTGAATCTGTAGTCTTAACAGACAGGAAGTAGGCTGATTTGGTCATCCTATCCACAATCACTCAAATGGAATCATGATGTCTGCAAGACTACGATAAACTTATAATGAAATCCATATTGATCATCTCCCACTTCTACTTTGGAAACTCTATATTTTAAGCTACACCACAAGGCCTATGATGCTCAATATTGACTTTTTGGCAATTTGGGCACTTGGAAACAAAATCTGTTATGCCTCTTTTCATACCATTCCACCAATAGATTTCCCTCAAGTCATGGTACATTTTAGTAGAGAACAGATAGATTGAATATTTGAAGCTATGGGCTTCTACCATTATTCTATCTCGAATTCCATCAATATTCGAAACACAAAGTCTAACTTGATACATCAACACTCCATCTCCCCTTTTGGTGAAAGCCATCATTTTCTGTTTATGAACATCTTCTTTAAATTGAAGTAAGATAGGGTATTGGTATTGTTTTTCCTTCACCTCAACAACTAGAGAGGACTCAACCCCATTCTGAATAATAACACCTCTCTTAGTAGAGTCCATAAGACGAATTCCCAAACGTGCTAGTCTATGCACTACTTTAGCCAATTCATTCTTTTTCCCCTAAACATAAGCAGTACTTCCCCTGGGCAACCTACTAAGAGCATCAACAACAACATTAGCTTTAACTGGATGGTAGAGAATACTTATGTCATGAGCAACCCAATCTATCTTCTCTATCTCAATATCAACTATTTATGACTAAACACACACTGCACGCTCTTGTGATCAGTGAACACAGTTGCATGCATACCATAAAGATAATGACGCCAAATCTTAAAAGTAAATACTATCATTGCCAACTCTAGATCATAAATTGGATAATTTCTCTCATAGATCTTAAGTTGTATGGAAGCATACGCTATAAATTTATCTTGCTATATCAAAACACAACCCAGCCAACTCTAGACGCATCACAATAAATAACGAAACCATCTATTCCCTCGGGTAGGGACAAAACTTGAGTAGTAGTCAATCTCATTTTTAACTCTTGAAAACTCTTCTCACAAGAATCGGACAATTAAAACTTAATCTTCTTTGATTCAACTTAGTCAATAGAGATAATATGGATGAAAATCCCTCAACAAACCTCTTGTAGTAACCAACCAAGCCCAAGAAACTTCATATGTCTGTCGGAGATGTAGGACTGGGCCAATTCTTAATAACTCCAATTTTATGTGAGTCTACTCGAATACTATCACCAAAAATAATATGGACTAAGAATGCCACATATGAAATCCAGAACTCACATATAAAAAACTTAACATATAACTAGTCCTTAAGAATTTAGAGAACAATTCTGAGATGGTTGACATGCTCCTACTCATTTCTCGAATAGATCAGAATGTCTTTGATAAACACTATAGCAAAATTATATAGATATTGCTTGGACACTCTATTTATGATGTCCGTAAATACTGCAGGAACATTAGTGAAATCAAAGGACATTACTAGGAACTCATAGTGGCCATACCTAGTTCTGAAAGTTGTCTTCAAAATGTCACTTTCTCTCACTTTTAACTGATGATAGCTTGATCTAAGGTCTATCTTAGAGAAACAAGTGGCACCCTGAAGTTCATCAAATAAGTCATTGATTCTTGAAAGAGGGTACTTGTTCTTTATTGTAACCTTGTTTAATTGATAGTAATCAATACACATTCTAGGTAACCATCTTTCTTGCACGAATTGGATAGGAGCTTCTGAAGGTGAGATACTCAACCTAATGAATCCCTTATCTTAAAGGTCTCTCAACTGCTCTTTTAACTCTTTTAACTCTTTTAACTCTAGTCAAGCCATTTTATATTGTGGAATAAAACTAGGCCGAGTATCGGAAAAAATATCTATTCCACAGTCCATCTCTCTATAGGGAGGGAGTCCAGGTAAATCCTCAGGAAAACTTCAACAAACTCACTCACAACTAGAACTGACTAAAGGGATGGTGTCTCTACAGTGTCATCTCTAACTCGACCAATGTGGTAGATATACTCCTTAGAGACTAAATTTATGTCCGTAAGGTATGAAATGAATTGACCCTTAGGCAAAGTTGTACTACCCTATCACTCAATAACTGGCTCATTTAGAAACTAAAATTTGACACTCAAGTTCTACAATCAACTAAGACATGACAAGCATAAAACTAGTATATGTCGAGAATGACATTGAAGTCAACCATGTCTAACTCAACTAAGTCTACTGATGTATCATTATGATAAATAGAAATAATACAATCTCGATGGACTCTCTTAGCTTGAATAGACTTACCAACATGAGTAGAAACAACAAATGGTTCTAAGAGTCATTTAGAAGGATCCCAAATTTAACGGATATGTAAGGAGTTACATAAAATAGGGTAGCACCTGGATCAAGTAATGCATAAACATCATAAGAAAAGAATCAAGGCATACCAGTGACAACATCTAGTGATTTCTCTTGGTCTTGGCGAGTAGCCATAACATACAGACAGTTTGGAACTCTTGTTTCTCTTGAAGTAGGGCCTCTCTGATTACCGTTGTTTTGTGGTACCGCTACAGAAAATTAGGCTTTGTTATCCTTATTACCTTACCTGTCTGATGGGCAATCTCTCATAAAGTGACCCATCTAGACACACTTATAGCAACTATTAGTTCCATCACGACACTCTCCCAAATGTAGTCTACCATACTTACCACAAGGTGGCTTGTGTGAAGAACTTTGGACCATTCTTCCATTAGACTGAGAGCCTTGAGCTCTAAAATTCTGGATGCCATGAGACTTCTGGTCATTCTGATTGTTCGTTGTAGGTGCACTAGCTGATGATGGTGCATAACCAGAAGACCTTTTCTGAAAAAAGGAACGGTTGTCATTACTACCCTTTTGATTGCTAGACTCATTACTTGTGGACTTATCTTTCTTTCTCTGGTGCTCCTCCCTATCCTTCCTTTTGTTCTCCTCAACTTGTGAGAATACACCATGAGCCTAGAGGTGTACATATATGAAATTAACAAGGTTGCCTAACACTTCTTCTTCACATGCCTGATTAGGCTAGGAACAAACTTCCTCATCTTCCCTCACATCAGGAACCATTTCGGGAGCATACCTAGACAGTTGGATAAACCTGAGGTTATACTCCTTCACGGTCATCCCTTCTTGCTTCAAATTAAGAAACTCCTTAACTTTTGATTCCCTCAGCTCTCGCGGAAAAAAGTGGTCTAGGAATGTATTTTCAAACTCATCCTAGACTGTAGGCTCAGCATCCCCACCTCGACTTTTCTCCCACTGGTTGTACCAGACATTCATAAAATCCTTCAGCTGATAGGAAACAAGTTCAACCCCCTTTATCTCCGTAGCATGCATTGCATTCAGGATCTTTCACATATCATCAATAAATTTCTTAGGGTCTTCTTCAACTTTGGATCCGGTAAAGATTGGTGAGTTCATCCTCAGAAAGTCTCTCATCATCATAACAACAGATGAATTTTGAGAACTAAAGCTAGGCATTGGAGTACTCTGACATCCATACTGGGCAGCCATCAATTGGGTGAGCATCGAAAGTTCTCCTTTGAATTTAGCCATAGAGGTCATAGCAGGCTAGGCAGTTTGTGGAACCTTTTGAGTTCCATTCTCATTCTCAATTGCTCGGGCTCGATTCTGGGTTTGCATTTTGAATGATGGTGGAATCTTATTCTCTACAACGTTCCTCTGGCTCATAGTATGTTTTGAAGATATTATTTGAAATTGTAAAAAAGTATGAATTTAGAAGGAGATTTCATAGAGTTAAACTCTATAAAACGAACTGGAGTATAAAATAAGTGAAACAATTCTTAAAGTCCTGTAGTCTCCCTTTTATAGATGGATTCTACTAGACTCGGCTTTATAGATATTCTTGGACTCTTGAACTCTGTGCTCTAATATCAAGTTTGTCACACCCCTACTTTATACCTTAGGTGTGACCAGCACTCAGAAACAATTGTTGGCTTCCAAGATAACCCTTGGCCTGACTAACTCACTAAGTGGAACACTTAACTCATAAAAATAGAACTCATGATGGGCATGCAATTTATAAATGTGTATGTTTAATTTAAATCCCAAAATATAACTTTGTAGAGAATGCAACTTAATATTTTCCAAACACGAACTCAAATGAATAAAACTAAATAAACTCAAATATTGTCTAACTAATCAGTGAAGCCTCTAAATTAACTCGGAATGGGTACTAGGAAAGGCCTACCACTTTCTAAAATACTAATAATAAATGACTAAATGTAAATGACTCTATAGCTCCTCCGAATGTGAAGAGGTCTTATCAAGGCTAGGTAGAAAACTAATCTTCAACTATGCAGTTGTTGAGGATCTCTATCACTTGTGTCTGTATCATAAAATGATGCAGCGCCAAATGGCGTCTATATATGGAATATACGATATATGAAATAGCTGAAATAAAACTTACCTAAAGATACTCAACTCAAATAACTCAATTTTGAAAATAGCTCAACTTAATAAAGCATGCAATATATGTAAGAATTCTTTAAAAGATATGAATAAATAAGTGCAACTCAATGTATAAAAATTTAATATGTTACTCTTGGGGAGTTTTTCTAATTGACAAACATCACTTATGAACTACGTGATGATATAATGCATTATTGTCATTGCCACAACCGTCCAATACCTTTCAAGGGTAAGGGATGCATCTCATATCATGGATCTAATAAAAAGTCCTTTGGGACTATGAGCAGTCACCCGAATAAACGACACGATAACTACGTAATTTATGGGGTTCAAGTTGTTTTACACTCTTACTCAAATTGACGCTCAATACTACTCCCAAAATATATTTGTTATACTCATATCTCAAGTGAGTGTATGTAATCAATTAACTCATTTAGTCTCATTGGACTTAGATCAAAACTCAACTCTTCTCAACTGATCTCTTCTCATTAAAATAGATATAATTTCAACAAATGAAGGCATTTAAAATCATAATTTGACTTCCAAACTCAATCTCAAAATATATGTTTAAATGCATCAATGCTTAACTTATTTAGACACAATAATGTCCGTGCTCAAATTAATTAAGATACTTCTCAAAATTCAACGCATGCTCAACTCTTTCTCTGTTAAAAAATAAAACAAATTATTCTTTAAACTTAAAATAGTGCATAAAATACTAATAAAAAACTCAACTAGGATTCACGTGAATGCAAACATGAACAAATATCTTAAGAACACAGCTCATGAAAATCATCACAATGTATTTATATACACAAAGAACCTAAAATTAAGTTATATCATAACTCAAGAATTCAATTTAACTGGCTTGAAACTCAAAGTCAACTCAACTTGACTGAATGAAGATGCAGGGCATGAGGAAGAACTTAGTTCAATGTTGTGACTAGCCTTACATACCTGGAAGATTAATGATCTAGACAAAACTCAAGGAAATTGGTTGAAACACTTGAATCCTATCTTCTCTTCTCTCTAATCATGACTCTCAAATATTCTAAGTAATAATGAGAGAAATGGCATGTTGGGTACTGATAAGGGAATAATGTTAGTCCAAATGTCTTGCATTTAATTTGAAAAAAGTAGGAAAAGACTAATTTACCCCCACTTAAATACTGATCGAGGTAACCTAGGGCCTTCCTACGAACTGTAGAGCTTTATACATACCATAGGTCAGTTGTAGGAACTTGTGTCCAAAATTAGACCTCGCTTGTTCCTATCTTGGTAGGTATACGACCATACTTCTACGGGTTGTAAACTTAAGGATGGTTCGTAAAGACCAATCATGGAACTCGACTGGGTTTGGGATTCGAGACCACAGACCCCTTCCTATGCTCGTGTAAACTCCTATTGGTCCTAACCCCTAATTGTAGGAACTTCTACACATTCCATTAGATACTAGAATATGACACTAAGGTCTATGATCGATCCTAGGGGTCGTAGAACGATTAACGGTTTGTAACCCCCCATTCATATGAACTTATCTTAAATCTGAATTTTTTTCTAAGTATTGGATGACTCTACGAGTCCCACCTATGACTCGTAGAAACTCCAACGGGTTGTACATCCCAAATTTGGGCCATTAGATAGTCCATTTTCCTCAATTTCTCTTGCCTTCTCGGCATTTATCTAAATTAAAATAGCATAGGATGTTATAACTTTGAACGACTCCCGAGCTTCCATTGGGGTATTTTCTCAACTCCAAAATAAGATGATTTGACCATTGCTAGTGTATCATGTTTTGTTCTCCGCATTTATGGAGGTCTAGGAATTTGGCCTCTGTGGGTTTAGGATGGGCTCAGCATTCATGAAGTGTAAGGCGTTTGGACACCGAATTCACAAGCTGGGCTCTGTATTCTGGAAGGGTTGGTTAATTTGACATTTGCATTTGTAAACCAACTACTGCATTTGCAAAAAGACATTTAAGCTATCCACCGTATTCGCAGACAGGTTCCCACATTCGCGGAGGCTAATTGACTGATAGTTAAATATTTCATCCTGTTTTCAACATGCTCATCTCTCAAAGAACAACTTCCTTGAGGCGATTTTGGAGCTCGTTTCTTGAAGGTTTTTAGTTGAAATTGTGGGAAATTGTTAGGGATTGCGTGGACATGTTGTGAGGGTCATTAATCTTTTATTAACTCATAAGTTTCATCCAATATTCTCTCTTCATTTCCATTTTTAATCTTTCTTGATCTTGATCGTAGAGTGATGGATTTGAGCTCATTAATGCTCGGATTGTACCTCTTTTTTGGGGCTCAAGTTTCTTGAGCTAGTTGGAACCATGTGATGGAGTCCATTTTGTGATTTTGTGCGTAGTTTCCAAGGTCTAATTTTTACCCAATTTTTGGATATGAAATATTTTATTGCAATATGAGTATCATTTTGCTTGTTTTAATATTCTCATCACTAATTTGATAGTGTCACATCATTCAGAGGCCCTTCAGAAAGGAAAAACTCTTGAATAGTGGTTTAAGTGTGGTTTCGATCTTAAGGTAGAATATGATTTCTTTATTTTAGAATTTTCTTAGTTAGATTATATATATGGAGTAGCATTGATCGTTAGGAAGGCTTTAGGTTGAGGTCTTTGGTTTGCGTGATTCTTAAACTATAATCCTGGCCATTTTTGGGTTATTAGCTTAGTGTTTAGTTGAGAAGCCTTAGTTTAGGCTGATTCTTAGATTTAATTGTTGAGTTAAGATTCTTAGAATGCTTCTAGGTGGTTAAGACTTAGATTTATGCGTGTTGGTTTGGTTTGGTTGTTTGTGTGACTTTTTGTTACTTTCGAGCTTTGATCATCTTACTATTATATTTGTGGGTCTGAGGCCTTGGACTTGGACTGGCTGGAGTTTCAAGTTAGTATGATTTTACTGTGATGGATGTCTACCCTATTCTTTTGTGGTATGATTGATTTAAGATCAACTTCATTGTATTTTGTATGAAATCATGTACATGTCATCTGCATTTGGTATGTTTTGTATCTTGAAATGAGGAAATGATGTATTTTAGACCCGTAAATATTTTCAAAATAGTTTTTCACTTGTTTTCAACTGTGAGAGAGCAGGTTTTTATTTATTGAAGGAAATTCGGGTTCTAAAAGAAAATGCTCTATTTTTTAGGTTTTTCTTTTGCATTTTAAAGGGGTTGTTATCGTGAACTTGTCGATTCTACTGGCAAGGTTTAAGTATTTTGTGGAAAAGTGGCTTTTTCTGAGAAAATGAGGAAAAAGGAAGAAGTTTTCTTTAAATGTGTAGGCTCCTCCGATTTTTGTTAAAGTAGGTACTATTTTACTTTATATTATGGGCTTGTGGAATAATCTCGAGTTGTACTTCCTACATATTGCATATGTTGATAAGATTTGGTGGCCTACAAACTTAATTTTAGGTTTCAGAGAAAATAGTCAAATGCCCCTTCAATTTATTACCAAAAATTCAACTACACACTTATACTTTACGGAAGTTCTATAACACTTCTAAACTATTTTAAGGTGGAATAAATTACCCATTAAATGTTGAGTTGACACAGAGAGTGCATTTAACTCTCTTTGAGAGAGTGAGAAGCAAAAAGCCATGTAAAAAGTAATTTTATTAGATTTTTGTTATAGTTAAATAATTTATATTTTATTTTTCCATTTAATTATTTTTTTTAAAACAAAATGACCTCCACTTTAATGGAGGTAAATGGTAATTACTTTTCCTCACCCACTTCCATGGTAAAGAAGAAACATCAGCCAAAATACTTCTATCTTTGATGGATTGACTATGCCGGTGATGGTGAGGAAATAATCGACGCAGAAGAGGAAGCCAAAAAACTAAGAAGATGAATTTGTTGTCAAATTTTTCCGAATTTTTTTTCATCTTAGTTTACCTCACTTTTCATCTTTTTCATATATACAAATCAATATTTCAAATTGCCCAAAAACAAACATTAGATCTGTAACTTTATTTACATCTAATTTTCTATCAAAAAAAAATAAAAGAAACCCAATTTCTTGTTCATCCTTTGCAAAAAGGTTGATTTTTTTTCTTCAATCCATTTGATGAATTTGTATTTTCAGCAATACTTTTTTGTTTGAATTCATCATTAGAAGAAGATTCTTGATAAGATTTTTCAAAAAATTGACCCTTCTTTTTGCATTTTAGCTTCTTTAGAAGAATCTTTAATATTATTTTAATGGTGAAAAAATAGTGAAATGTGATTAAAAGAAGAAGAATGGGGAAGAAAGTAAATCAAAAACAAATATAAACAAAAAATACACATGTTTAATATGGGTTGGTGCGTGTGTTTCACTGCACGCAACAAATTTGGGTATTATATTTTATGGTGAAGTTAATTTCATTTTGAAATAGTTTAGGGGGGTAATAGAACTCCCGTAAATTATAAATGTGTAGTTGAGAATCCAATAATAGATTAAGGGGGCATTTGACTATTTTCTCTAGGTTTTATGATTATTGCATCCGTAGTTTAGCTGAGGTAGGTTCGTTAGTTGCCCTAGGGGTTCCATGGGACGACCATCAAGACAATTCCAGAATTTTTTACCTTATTCATGAATTCGTCACATTTATATTGCATCGACTTGCTTGTTGTTTGTATGTTATTGGTTGACTTGTACGGTATGGAATTGTAGCATTTGATTTCTCCACTTTCGGTGGTGTATGTTAACTTCTAGTTACTTATTGAATTGTATTGTTAGTACTATCATGTTTCTTACTTTTATATATATATATATATATATATATATATATATATATCGATCAACCTATTATGCCTACTAAATTTCCCCATGTTATGGTACTCATACTACACTTCTGCATCTTTTCTAATGTAACTTCTAGTACGAGCCACCCTTGTTAAGTATCGAATCTCACGTGATCGTCACAAACTTGGATCGTGGTGAGCTCCTAACGTTTGAAAATTTGCTACTTTCCTTATTTTGTATCTGTCTATATATTTTGTATTTTGATGAGATAGACTTGATGTGCATCGTCTTTTGATACTAGATGCTCTAGTACCAGTGACACAAGGTCGGGATTGAATTCCTTATATTGTTTGGTCTTTCTCAGTCACTTTTGGGCCTGTTTTGTATATTTTGTATCGTATTTACATATCTATTCTATGAGCCATATTATATTCTTCTATTTCTGCTTTCGTGTATTTCTTTCCAGTTATTATTGTCTTCTGCTTTGGGTTTTGGCTTGCCTACTGGAGTTTATAGTAGGCATCATCATGGCCTGATTTTAGATCGCGACAATATGGTATTAGAGCTTTAGTGCACTGGTCTTACTAGTACGAGAACAAGAGCCTAGTATAGTCAGACACTAAATTCTTTTGAAGTGAATTCGCCTCCACTATCGGACCTTAATACTTTTATTTCATAGCCACTTTCTTTTTCTACAAGTGCTTTGAAATTTTTAAAAGCAACAAAAATTTCCGATTTTTGCTTCAAGAAATATACCCAAGTCTTTCTACTGAAATCATCAATGAAGAGTGGCTTGGTTGCTCTTGACATGGATTCTTTAGGAAAACTGCTCCTTGCGTGATTTCCAAAAAGACAAGTTTCACATAACTGATTGGGATGGTTGATAGATGGAATCCCAGCAACCATTTTCTTGTCACCCATCGATCAGAGTACTCCAAAATTCAATTGCCCAAATCGCATGTGCCAACACCATGAGTCATCTTGCATATTAGCCTTCAAACACTTTGCATCAATGGTCTTAATATTCAAAGGAAACAACCTATTCTTTGCCATATTCACTTTTGCAATTAAGTTGTTACTTGAATCTCTAAACTAGAGATGCATATTTTTCATATGAATATATCCTTTTTCAAGAAGTTGACCCAAACTCAAAATATTACTTTTCAATTTTGGCACATAATAAACCTAATTAAACAATTTATGGCTACAATCTTTAGAAGATATCAAAATTGTATCTATCCCTTCAATTTGGACCTTTGAGGTATCTCCAAAAGGCACATTACCTTTCATCGTCTTCTTTATCTCCACAAATTTGTCTTTGTGTCCACATATGTGATTACTTACTCCATTGTCCAGATACCATGAACTACAATTATTTGTATCTTTTTCTTTAAGTGTCATTAACAGTGTTGACTCATCTTCATCTTTGGTGTTGTCGAGAAGGTTAGCTTTCTCTTCAACATTGCTATGATATTCCCAAGAATAATGTCCAAGTTTTTGACAGTTATAACACTCAATTTTAGATTTGTCATACCTCATTTCATAGGTACCTTGATAAGCTCCACGTCCTCTACCTCCTTGTTGTCCACAACCACGACCTCTGAATGATTGATAGCTTTTATCTTCATTGTTGAATTTGTTAATATAGCTTCTTCCTCTTCCACGACAACCACAACCGCCACGGCCTTGCCTTTGTCCATTTCCTCTATAACTTTTTACACCTTTTAGATGTTTAAAGGATGTTTGAGTTTTAAGAAGTTGCTCTAGTGACTCTTCTTTTCTCCTTTTCATCTTTTCTTCATTGGCTTGCAAAGAAACTTCTAATTGTTCTACTGTTACAGAGCCTAAATCTTTAGACTCCTCAATAACAAACAACACATAATCAAATTTAGGTGTTAAAGAGTGAAGGATCTTTTCTACCGCACGCACATCATCTACTTCCTCCCCGTACCTTCTTAGTTGATGCACAACGGCCCTCAATCTTGAACAGAAATCCAAAATGGATTCTGATTCTTTCATTTTTAAAACTTCAAAATCAGCCCTTAGAGTTTGAAGTTTTATCTTCTTTACTTTATCAACTCCTTCGAGAGAATTTTGTAAAATCTCCCAAGCTTCTTTTGAGGTGGTTGTATCAGCCACCTTCTCAAACATGCCATCATCCAAACACTGGTGGATGAGAGTGAGGGCATGTTGATCTTTTTTTCTTGTCTTTAACAAGATCTCCTTTTCATTTTGGGACAAAGTTTCCTCATTAGCGGATTTTGTATACCCTTTGTCAACAATGTCCCAAACATCTTGAGGGCCAAGAATGACTTTCATTCATAGACATCATTTTTTATATTTTTCTTTTGTATGACAGGGGTATTGAAAGGACAGTGGACTATTATTTGTCATGGCTCTGATACCACGATGTTGGAAAAATGATATCTCACTCAGGATAATATCACACTAAATAGCAATAACGAGAGAGTAACAACGACACCAAATATTATAAAGGGGTAAATATGATACAATAATAGTGATGACAACTTGGTAGTATCAAAATATGACTACTCTTTTATAAGAACAACACTCTTTTATTTCATACAACTCACTAAAATATTACTCCCATAATATTTTCTCACAAACTAAGAAATAGTTTGTGGATTACTCTCTATTGCTCTTTCTATTTTGTTGTATTTTCAAATGTTCAATTGCTACTCTATTTATAGAGTTTTTGAACCTCTTGATTGACATAAATGTGGCAACCAATTTTTACAAAGTTAGGTTGCCAACTTTCACCAAAATTTAACTATTAATTTCAACAACTGTGGCTACCAATCCCACCAACATTTGATTTCCACAACTTGCATAAATTTAAAATCTTATATATAAGACTATTAGTACCGTCTATTTGAAAATCATCGACACATGTTGTTACAAAAGTCTTGGCCAAGGTAAATAATAGGTGAGCTAATATGTAGAGTATAATTTTGCCAATCTTTGAAATTTATCATCACTTGGAGTTCTGATTCATTTTCATGGCATCTATTTTGTGAATATTTCCAATGACCCGATAACTCAATGTAAGGTTGCTACAGATTTCCTTTCGCAAGAAGAAATATTCCATATTCCATAAATTTCCTAAATTAGAATTTATAGTTTAAATTAAATACTATAAAGTCATTAATCATAGAGAAACTTTTGATGTGAAAAGTGTATGTCAAATGCTCCAATCTTTCAGAATACCGTAATTGAGGAAAAATAGAGTTACCTTGCAGCTTTAAAGTAGCTCCAAGTTGATCGATAGATAAAATATGTTATGTCAAAGCACCTAAGCGTGAAAATAAACTAGCACCTGATAATACTCTTGATATCATTTCTTTTTTTGGTTAAATTATCATCATGTAGTGTAAGTTATGTTCCAACAAAAAGTTATCTAGGCCTGACCTCAGAATACAATATTTGACTGTGAAAACACACTAGTCAATGAAAGAAAAATAGGATTTAATAGAAGAGTATCCTATTATAACTTAAATTATGACTGATCATATCTTTAATTCACAAAAAAAAAATTGCCTTGTCATATCGAATCCGTAAAATAAAAATTTGGTGTTTATCCAACTTGTAAGCACCTTTGGCATCGTTGGGTAATGTTTGATAGTAGGCAAAATGAAGTCCAATGTCTTGGCTTGAGACAAATTTAGTTAATTTATCAACCACTTGATTAGCCTTCATGTAGCATTGCTTGACAGTAATATTCATAGAGATCAGATTATCTAAAATCTTCTCCACTTCTCCCTTCAAAAATGAGGTTGTTGGTAGTCTTACTATGAAGCATGTTGACAATAATTTGGGAGTCTATAGTTCCAAGTCCATCTCTGTGAGGCCAAGTGCTTTGCACAAGTCCACTCTGTAACTGGCAGGTATTGTATGTCTTGGCCATATTGTTGCTGCTATACCTGATTGTGACCAAAAATGCTTGTATAATTTTACCACTCTCATTTCTAATGATGCCTCCAATTCCTGTTTTGTCAGATTCGTGAAGGTAGCTACCATCCGTATGCAACTTCACTCTATTAATTAACCTCTCCATGACTCTAGATTCTTCCCCCTTCTAAATTATCAAATCATGACACTAGGCTTCTCCCAAATTACTTTTTCCAGGTGAGTGTGGGTCTCAACTTCGCTATCAGCTCACATAAGTTACATCATGATACAACAACAACAACAACCTAGTGGAATCCCACAAGTGGGATATGGAGAGGGTAGGATGTACGCAGACCATACCACTACCTCATGGAGATAAAGAGGTTGTTTCCGAAAGACCCTTGGCGCGAAAGTCACAGTATCAAGTACGAGAGGAAAATATATATATATATATATATATAGCATAAAGAAAAAAGAAAAAAGATAATAAATAAATAAATAAAAATAAAAATAAAAATAAAAGCAATGCAAAATTTACAAGACAAGAACAATAACTATAGCAAAGTACTGCAATAATCAAAGGCAATAGCAACACAACTATAAAGGCTCGCCTAGACCTACGACCATCCTAAATCGACACACAATAAGATACCATTCTATCCCTACTAGCCTTCTGCCCTAATCCGTGACCTCCACTTTTTTCTATCTAAGGTCATGTCCTCGGTGGTATGGAGTACCGCCATATCTTGTCTAATCACCTTTCTTCAATAATTTTTTGGTCTACCCCTACCCCTCCGCATAGCCCCCAAATACAACCGCTTGCACCTTCTAACTGGGGCGTCGACACCCCTCCTCTGCACATGCCCAGACTGTTATATCCCGCATTTTGGTATTTTCAGATAATTCAAAAAAAACCGCGGGAAGTTAAAAACAAGGCCATATTTTTATTTTGTTAGAACACAAGTTGCTTATGAAAATTATGAAATGGAAATATCAAGAATGGCTAGAGGAAAAAAGAAAAATTCGCAATATGACTCATGAAAATATGAAGGAAGACTAAGGGCAAATTTGGAAATAAAATTTTCATGAAGTGCAAAAAAAAAAAAGAATGGGCTTGACCACTTGGGCCTAGGTGGCCATTTATAGTGATGGGCCAAAGCCCATATGGATTTTTTTTAAAAAAGTCCAAAAGATGACTTATTAGTCATCTTGTCTTTCAATCCTAGAAGTTTCAAGAAATTTAGAGAAAGAAAGAAGGAAAAAAAAAGATTTGGCCATAGCTAGGGATTTTTATCCCTTGAAATCTTGTTCCAAAAAAATTATTTCTTCTAGTATTCCAAGCAAGTTGAAGGCCCTAATTAACATGGAGTGGTTGTTGGAACAAGAAAACCATTCATTCTTGCAAGGCACAACTCTAGCTAAATTGAAGAACTAAGTGGAAAAAGGTAAGGTTTCAATCTTCTTTTATATATTATGGATGGTTGGTATATGTTGTAGAGTAAAACAATGGATGAAGTGTATGAAAATATGTGTGTTGGTGTGTGTCCGTGCATATGTGATGTTTTGTAGAAAGAATGGATTAATTTTAAGTAGTTTGTGGTTGTAAGGTATAGAAATGGATGGAAAATTCTTGAAAATATGCATGTAGTTGTTGTGGCCAAATATGGGGGTGGTTTGACAAGTTATGGTGAATTGATTCTATTTGACATTTTAGTGGTTGTTATGGATTCTATGTTGCTAATAAAAGCTTAATGGTTTTAGTGAAATTGTAGTAGTTGGAGACTTGTTTTAGAAGTTATGTAAATTGAATATAATGTTCTTACATGTATAAGATAATGTTGTTAGTATGATGTGGTTAGTGTGTAAATTATTGGGTTGTTATAATTTTTTTTTTATGGGAACAGACCCTACACGAGGCTCCCACCTCTCGTGCACAGTCAGGGGTTAAGCAACACCCCCAAGCCTTAACATAAATAATCAAAATAAAAATACAAGAAGGGGGACATAAACCTTACCTCCGATCCTATGGTGGTTCATAAGTCGGCTAACCTATTAAGTTCGGCTAACTCATCCCCGATACAAAAAAGAGACTAACTATAACTAGAAAGCAGTAAACCTGTGAGAGGACTCCTCCCGGTACAATTCAACTATGAAAGCATAAATGAGGGAGACTCTCCCCTTCCATGAGAAAACGGAAAGTAACCTACACTAGTCCTATTCCAACTATGCTACATACCAGACATAGCTTCATTGAAGAAGAACAAGTATACGAAACTTCTATCTCGCATGGGCTGGGAAATTCTTTTCATCTTTGCTCTTTTTAGTCTTGTCGTACCAAGTAGGTCCAGGTGAAGTGTGCCTTTGTATCATGATTACCAGCTAAGGAGGCTGAAAGGAGAGGAAGTATATGGAACTATAGTAGCCAACAACCTTGGAGTTTTTGTGGAGAATCTGTTGTTGCTGATGCTGTTGAACTTCATCTTTCAAGTCTGCACCTTCAGCTTCAGCTCTGTGGTTGAATTGTTGTTTGGTGTGTGGTTGAGCAGTTGTTTGGTGTTGTGTTCCCACAGTATGTATATGAAGTTGATGGAGATGTAACATGTTACAGCTACTCATGATAGTGTTGTTGGTTCTTGGATGTTGTCTCTGAGGTTGTTGGAGTTCCATCTTAGTTCCACTGTTGCCTGTATCTCCAACAACCTGCACAAACAAACAAGCAAACAAACAAGCAAACACACAATTCCAAGAGCAGGTCCAACAGTTCTGACTGTGGTGCCAATCCTCTGTTGCAGCTGGCTTCCTTAAATTCTGTATTTGCAATATTAAGAGTCTCCCATATGTTGTTTGATGTTGTTGGTTGTTGCAGTATGTCAGTTCAGCAGCTTCCTTGTGTAGGAGTTCTTAAGTATACCAGGTACTAGTGACTTGTAGATGCTCATTGTGTGCTGCATATGCTGCATACTGCTGCTGTTGTGCTGCATTAGTAACTAACAAGAAGGCAAGCAATTGTGGGAGTTGAATAGGCTGGTGCAGGTTTGTGTACAGCTCCTTGTTGCTGCCATTGTAATTAGGCTGCTTGTTGGTCTTTGTTTTGAAGTGGTTCAAATTCTTGGAGTACCTGCACAGACAAAAAAAACCAACAAACCACACAGCCAAAGAAATCTGCAAGCTGCTGTAACCATGTTTCTTGTGTGCTGCAGGTTGGTGGAGTTGTTACTGGGGTGTGATGATAATAGAGAGTGTGGTTGGCAAGCTGAGTGTGCTTCTCCATAGAAGCCTCAGGTTACTGCAGCCCTCATAGCAGTGCCAATGAGGTTCTAAGCAAAAACTGTCAACCAAAGACAAGCAACAAAGCAAGCAGGTGCTGAGCTGCTGCAGGTGTTGCAGGTGTTGAGTTGCTGCAGGTGTTGAGCTGCTGCAGGTGTTGTCCTCTATGTATTTGTTGTTAAAGCATGTTGGTGTATATCTCCAACAACCTGCAAATACACAGCAAATAACCAAGGACAAGCAAAGACCTGTACAGGTTAATATAAAAGAATGGATCTCAAAGAGAAATTTGGAGCCTGTTAGCATTTTCCATGTCGCTCGACTAACGTCTCCACTTATCCGTTTGAGCTGAAACTTTCTGGAGTTTGCATATATATCCTTTCCTTTAGCCATGCAAAGTTTGAAGGCTTGTTTCCCAAGTTGGAGCTTCCATTTAGCAAAATTCTTCCTTTTTAAGGTTAAGACAGCTGATTGTTTCAAGCTCGCTCGCCTAATGTCTCCAATTATCCGTTTGGGCTGAAATTTCTTGGGCCTTATCAAATTAATATATGTTGCATTCCTGCAAAGTTTGGGATCCTTTGGACAGGTCCACAAGTTACTCCTTACCCTGCACCTGCTGCCCTGCTGAGGCTTAAAGGTTGCAGGGTGTTTGGAAGTTGTTTTTGTGCTCTTGTCTATGTATTTGTTGTTGAAGGATGCTGATATATTACTCCAGACACCTGCAATAATACAGAAAACCAACCAAGGCAAAACATAATATACACAGACTAGCAATAAAGAGTGGACCTCAGTAATAGCTTTGGAAGCTACTATCTTTTTCCAAGTCGCTCGACTAACGTTTCCACTTATCCGTTTGACCTGAAACTTCATGAGGTTTGCATATATGGCCTTTTCTTTATCCCTGCAAATTTTGAAGGCCTGACTCCCAAGCTGGAGATTCCAACTAGCAAGTTTCTCTCTCTTTAGGCTTAAGATAGCTGGTTGTTTCAAGGTCGCTCGCCTAGTGTCTCCAATTATACTTTTGAGCTGAAACTTCTTGGGCCTTGTCAAAATAGTAGTTTCTGCAATCTTGCAAAGTTTGGAGATGTTTGGACATGTCCACTTGGTACAAATCACCCTGCACCAACAAACAGAAAAACACACAGGCAAGTAATTCTTCAGGTTATAATAGCTACTACTATTGTCTTGTATGTGTTCCCTGAGAGTTGCAGGTATGTGAATTTGTTGCTGGAGGATGTTGTTGTTGAGAAAGGTAAGAGGCAAGCTGAAGTTGCAGTACAAAGGGCTCCTAATGCATGATCCTGTGTTATTGCATCCTTTAGCAGCCATCCCCAGAGGAGTTGCAACAGTTGGTTTAGGCAAACTTCCACTTGTAGTTTGTTGCATCCTGCTACTGCTGCTTACCTTGAAATTTTCCAGACCTGCAACTACCTGCATATGCAAGTGGAAAAGAAAAGAGGAGATAGGTACTCTAAATCCTAAATCTAATGGTAAGGAGATTATCCTATAAAAGCAGTAAATTAGGGAGACTCTCCCTTTTTCAATGGTCCTGATTATCATTATTAAAATCAGCCAAAATTTCAAGGTATGAAGAAGTTCCTTCAATGTAGTTGATTGATCTTCTTCATCTTAGTTCTCCTGAAGCTAGCCATGCCAGCTTTGTCCATTTTGTAGTGTCCCTTGGTCTCTCTTGGAAGCTGCTGAAAGCTTTAGTAGTGTTGTGTATAGCTTTTCATGTGGCTTTCCTTTGAGAGTGAATCTGCAGTGTAATTAGCTTCCCTAAAGATATGCCTGAACTGGAAATTGTCCAGTTTGCTAACCAATACCTGCAGTTCAGTAGTATAAGCAATAATGTTCCATGGAGGTTTAGCCTCTTGTTTGAGCCACTTGATTAGAAGTTCAGAATCAACTTCAAGGGCTACCCTGCTGTATCCATGTTGTAGGCACCACTGAATACCAATAATTGCTGCCTGCACTTCAACTTGGTTATTAGAACCACAGCCTAGTGGAGATGCAAAAGCATATATTAACACTCCATTATGGTCCCTTAGAATGCCCCCTGCCCCTATCTTCCCTGGATTGTTAAGGGCACTCCCATCTGTGTTGAGCTTGATCATTGTAGGCTGTGGTTTAGTCCAGCATACTTTGGTTATTCTCAACTCATGTTGGCTTTTTTCAACCATGGTAACCAAATCTGCCCAATTAGTTGGCAAATCAATATATGGATACATAGTGGAGATAAGAATATATAGATCTTTGGATATTGAGAATATTACTCTAGTTGCATTAGACTTCTTGCCTCCATACTTGCATGCACATCTATTCTTCCATAGATTCCAACACACAAAAATGGGGGTGGCCTGCATTACTAACTTATGTAGCTCATTGTTAGTTTTGATTAGCCACGACTTTCGTTAGGCTCTCATGCATGTTGTTTATATGACATATATGTATGTATATATATATGGGGGATATGAGGAAGGGCCATATGTTGCGCTATTGACGCATTGCCACCTGGTCAGTTGGCATAATTTTCATCCCGAACGCGGGATGCCCGGACGCGGGACATATATGGGCGATATGACATGTTCTATTTTTATGTCTATGAAAAAGAAATATTTTTAAAGGAAAAGACAAGCATGCATGGCATCCGGCCTAAAAGGCACTCATATGTACATGTTACTCTCTTATCTCACTATATGTTCTATTATTCTATGATATGGTTGTTCATACCTTATGTTCGTTATTATGCTGATTTTCATGCCTTACATACTAGGTACATTACTCATACTGACGTCCCTTCTTGTGGACGTTGTGTTTCATGCCACGCAGGTAAGTAGGCAGACGAGTTCGGTCTTTAGGAGCTCTATCAGCAGTACACTGAGAGCACTCCAGTTTTTTCGGAGCTTCACTTCATTGGTACTACTTTTGTGTATATATTTGGGCACGGCAGAAACCGCCACTCCTTGTGGTCATATGTATCTTATTTAGAGGCTCATAGACAGATATGTACAGCTAGACATTTTGCAACTTTGTTCGTCGCTGTGTAATATATTAGCAAAGTCTGTTGACGCATGGTTATAATTACGCTATCAACAATGTTATCGCTCATTCGGCTCACTCGGTAGTAAGAATAGGATACGTTATAGTAGTTGCTCAGAATAACAATATTGGGTACCCATCGCGACCCTAGTTGGGTCGTGACAAAGTGGTATCCGAGCAGGCGGTCCTAAGGGTTATCTATGAGCCTTATCCAGTAGAGTCCTGTTTATGGGTGTGAAGCGCACCATACTTATAAATATGGGGCTGCAGGGCATTTAGGAAATATGATGTTCTTTGTACTCTAGATCGTGCGATAGAGTTATGTTACTAGGTTTCTATGTCCTCCTCTTAATCCTGTGTTATGGTTTCAGTAATAACGGTGAAGAGGAAAGCTATGGCGGCCCTGATGGGCAAGATGGTAGCTGGGAGAAGAGTTGAGAGAGAGCCACCAGTGGAGGTAAAAGAAGGCGAGTCTAATAACGAAGCTCCTCCCAAGACTTCTCATGCTCTCCCAGAGTCGGTGGAGCAAGAAGGAGCTCCAGCTCTAGCCCCAATACCTCCAGTTCCTCCGCCAGCAACTTCGGGCCAGCAGATAACAGAGGCTATTCAGTTGCTAACCCAGTTAGTTACCGCACAAGCTCAGCGGCAAGGTGAGGGCCAGGGAGATAGGGCGGTGAGTGCGAGAGCCCGAGATTTTATCACCTTGAAACCACCGGAATTTTATGGATCAAAACCAGAGGAAGACCCTCAAGGTTTCATAGATGAGATGCTAAGGACATTAGGGATAATACATGCTTCGGATATCGAGTCAGTAGAGTTAGCTTTATTTAGATTGCGGGATGTGGCAGTCTAGTGGTATAATAATTGGATATCTTCATGGGGAGCAAATACACCTCTCCCAATTTGGCAGGAGTTCACTGAAGCATTCCTGCGACATTACCTACCACCAGAGATTCGACGAGCTCGAGCCGATATGTTCTTGAATCTTAAGAAAGGAAATATGAGCGTCCGGGAATATAGCCTTCGTTTTAACTCCTTGGCTAGGTATGCCCCAGCCATGGTTGCTGATATGGGAGATTGTGTGCATCAGTTTGTGAGTGGGTTGGGGCCACATTTAGTTAAGGAGTGCTTGATGGCTTCACTCCAAGATGGGATGACTATTGCTCGTATCCAGGCCCACGCCCAAAACCTGGAGGAACAACATCAGCCACAAAGAGGTGAACGCTATTCAGATGGAGGTTCTAGAAAAAGAGATACATTTTTCAAAACTAGAAGTGAGTACAGAGGGGGACAGGCACAACAACATTTTGGGTATTTGGGCCAATCAGCGGCTAGCGCACCTCCTCGATTTGCAGATAGAAGATTTGACCGTCCTACCTATTCAGGACTAGATCAGGGTTCTAGAGTTTTAGGGTCCCAATATAGAGCTGATTTTAACAAGACAGGGCAACCCCCACTATGGTGTCCTCGGTGTGGCAGGTCACACTCTGGGCGGTGCTACCTAGATACAGGTGCTTGTTTTTCCTGTGGTCGGCTGACCATTTAATGCGTGATTTCCCACTAAGGTATGAAGAAGACAGATCCCAGCCCGCTGGATCAGCAGTTGGTTCATCATCGACTGTGCGCCCTTCTAGACAGACTTTTCAGGCTCCAGTAAGCCGTGGCCGAGGCAGAGGAGGAGGGGCACCCAGCTCAGCCGGTCCTCCTCACCGTATATATGCTTTGGCACGACAGCATGATCCTGAACCTTTCCCAGACGCGACTACAGGTACACTACCGATATTTATTTTATAATATGCATGTAGTAATCGATCTAGGTTCCACTTTATCGTATACTGCTCTCTATATTGTTGAACGTATTGGGCATTTGGAAATCTAGATAAAAGGTAGTCGTATACATAAGTAAAGGGCGAATACTGGGATTGTGAAGGTTAAGATGGTAATTAAAGGGGAAAGATGCGCTACGAGAGTGTTTCAGAAATTGTTAAGACCCTAACCTGCTCCAGATTACATGATAAAAGTCATGCAAGGGAGTGGAGGCAAATATACTGGTATTAAGACACCGAAATGCATTAAAATTTCGAGGTTAAACATGCTAGGGTGAAGGCAATTTTAGGATGGGTGACCCCCTGGAAAGTGGACTGTTTTTTGACCATCAAAATCCGAACTAAACAATTTCTGCCTCGCCTGAAAATTTCATAACGGTAGGTATAGGAGACAAATATGAAATTAGGGTAACCTAACGTAAGTTAGGGTATGTGAAGCGGTTAGAAACCCTGTAGGGGTCATGTAAGCTGAGATAGACTAGAATGGTGAAAAGGAAGGAAGCGCGACATGGCTTTCGGATTAAAGTAAGTTAGAATAGCGTCTAGAAATATTTGTGAGTGAAATGGTAGTATATATAGATTGACAAATGAATCCCAACAGTCAGTGTTATGATATATAAAAGGCCCTAATCGGACGGAATTCAAGAGGCAGAGTAAAAGACATAGGTGCAAATGTTACAAGGTAAAACTGATACTAGATCCGCATTAGTTAAGGCTGGAAAGTTCTAACACAGTGGTATTTGGGAACAGAAAGAAAGTGGGTACGTAGAGAGTAAGGAGCTTTTAAAACGGATGTGTTAAATGGTCATATATGAAAACTACAAAAAAGACCTCCCCGACGTATTATAATACACCATAAGGCCGGTTCAACATTCGAGAACGAATGTTCTAAAGGGGGGAGGATGTTATATCCCGCATTTTGGTATTTTCGGATAATTCGAGTAAAACTGCGGAAAGTTAAAAACAAGGCCATATTTTTATTTTGTTAGAACACAAGTTGCTTCTGAAAATTATGAAGTGGAAATATCAAGAATGGCTAAGGGAAAAAAGGAAAATTCGCAATATGACTCATGAAAATTTGGAGGAAGACTAAGGGCAAATTTGGAAATTGGGAAATAAAATTTTCATGAAGTGCAAAAAAAAAGAATGGGCTTGACCACTTGGGCCTAGGTGGCCATCCATAGTAATGGGTCAAAGTCCATATGGATTTTTTTTAAAAGAAAAGTCCAAAAGATGACTTGTTAGTCATCTTGTCTTTCAATCCTAGAAGTTTCAAAAAAATCGGAGAAAGAAAGAAGGAAAAAAAAGATTTGGCCATAGCTAGGGATTTTTATCCCTTGAAATCTTGTTCCAAAAAAATTATTTCTTCTAGTATTCCAAGCAAGTTGAAGGCCCTAATTAACATGGAGTGGTTGTTGGAACAAGAAAACCATTCATTCTTGCAAGGCACAACTCTAGCTAAGTTGAAGAACTAAGTGGAAAAAGGTAAGGTTTCAATCTTCTTTTATATATTATGGATGGTTGGTATATGTTGTAGAGTAAAGAAATGGATGAAGTATATGAAAATATGTGTGTTGGTGTTTGTCCGTGCATATGTGATGTTTTGTAGAAAGAATGGATTAATTTTATGTAGTATGTGGTTGTAAGGTATAGAAATGGATGGAAAATTCTTGAAAATATGCATGTAGTTGTTGTGGCCGAATATGGGAGTGGTTTGACAAGTTATGGTGAATTGATTCTATTTGACATTTTAGTGATTGTTATGGATTCTATGTTGCTAATAAAAGCTTAATGGTTTTAGTGAAATTGTAGTAGTTGGAGACTTGTTTTAGAAGTTATGTAAATTGAATATAATGTTCTTACATGTATGGAATATAATGTTGTTAGTATGATGTGGTTAGTGTGTAAATTATTGGGTTGTTATAATTGAATTTGAAAAAAAAGGATTAGATTGTTATTGTTCTTATTGGAGTTGGAAGGTCTGGGAGGAAGTAGTATATTGATTGGTATTGTTGTTGGTAATTTGACCGAGTTGAATTCTCAGATTGTTGTTGATAAAATAGACCGAGTTAGATTCTAGGGGATGGTGTATTTACAGGGGACGTGCTGCCAAAATTTCGATAGACAAAATGTTAGTTTAGGATGAGAATCTTGGATATCTACAATTAATGTTTGCATTCGTTAACATTGTTATAGATTTTGGAAAGGCCAAGAGTTGAGTGGGATTGATTAAGGAAGCGGACAAGGTATGTAAGGCTTACCCTTCCTTCTTTGGCATGATCTTTGTAAAACGAGCAAACGATGTACATGTATATGTATGATTTTAATGAAATTTCCTTTTTGTAGAACCCAAAACTTGTTTCTAAGCCTCCATGTGCCGATCCATGTACGTAACCACTGGTCTTAACAATTTTCTCTATGTGCATATGTAAGTGGTTTGGCACCCTATGAGATTGTGACCTTATTCTACGTTCTCTTAAGATTATCCTTCGTTGATAGTCTCATCTTATAATAATTGTTCCTTCAAGGTGAGCCAAAGCGACCATGGTTAGTCCATAATATAATCGAAGGTTACCGACCTTTCGTCACTCCGATAGATACACGGCTTTTGTTAGGCTCTCATGCATGCTGTTTATATGATATATATATATGTATATATATATGGGGGATATGAGGAAGGGCCATATGTTGCGCTATAGACGCATTGCCACCTGGTTAGTTGGCATAATTTTCATCCCGGATGCGGGATGCCCGGATGCGGGACATATGTGCGCGATATGACATGTTCTATTTTCTATGTATATGAAAAAAAAATGTTTTTAAAGAAAAAGAAAAGCATGCATGACATCCGGCCTAAAAGGCACTCATATGTACAGGTTACTCTCTTATCTCACTATATGTTCTATTATTCTATGATATGGTTGTTCATACCTTATGTTCGTTATTATGCTGATTTTCATGCCTTTCATACTCGGTATATTACTCGTACTAACGTCCCTTCTTATGGACGCTGCATTTCATGCCACGCAGGTAAGCAGGCTGACGAGTTCCGTCTTTAGGAGCTCCACCAACAGTACACTGAGAGCGCTCCAGTTGTTTCGGAGCTTCACTTCATTAGTACAACTTTTGTGTATATATTTGGGCACGGCAGAAACCGGCCCTCCTTGTGGTCATATGTATCTTTTTTAGAGGCTCGTAGACAAATATGTACAACTAGATATTTTGCAACTTTGTTCGTCGCTGTGTAATATGTTAGCAAAGTCTGTTGACACATTGTTATAATTACGCTATTAACAATGGTATCGCTCATTTGGCCCACTCAGTAGTAAGAATAGGATACGTTATAGTAGGTGCTCAGAATAACACTACCGGGTACCCATCGTGACTCTAGTTGGGTCGTGACACAAACCATCTCAGTCTCTCTTCTCTCATCTTGTCGACCACGGATGCCACTCTCACCTTTTTCTAAAATAACCTCATTCCTGATCTTATCACTTCTAGTGTGTCCACACCTCCATCTCAGCATCCTCATCTCTACAATATGCATTTTCTAAACATGAGAGTTCTTTACTAGCCAGCACTCCACTCCATATAACAATGCTGGTCTAACAATTATTTTGTAGAACTTGTCTTTAAATTTAGGCGGTACCTTCTTATCACACAAGACTTTAGAGGTTAGCCTCCATTTCAACCATGCTACCCCAATGCGGTGTGTGACATCACCATCGATGTCCCCATTACTCTGGTTGATGAATCTAAGATATTTAAAGCTTTCTGTCTTGGAGATAAGTTGAGTGGCAAGCCTCACTTCCCTGCCCTCTTCATTGTTCGCAACACTAAATTTGCACTCCAAGTATTCTGTTTTGGTCTTGCTCAATCAGAACTCTTTGGACTCTAGCATTTGTTTCCAAACCTCTAACGTATCATTAACTTCATCCCGAGTCTCATCAATCAAAACTATATCGTCCATAAATAGCATACACCATGGAACCTCCTCTTGAATAGATCGTGTCAGCTCATCCATCACCAAGGCAAAAAGAAAAGGGCTCAGCACCGATCCCTGATGTAGTCCCACCTCAATAGAAAAATACTCTGAGTCACCTCCTACCATTCTAACCCGAGTCTTGGCTCAGCATACCTGTCCTTTATCGCCTTAATATACACCATCAGGACACCTTTAGCCTCCAAACATCTCTAGAGAACATCCCTCGGAACTTTGTCATAAGCCTTTTCAAGGTCAATGTACACCATATGGAGATCCCTTTTTCTTTCTCTAAATTTCTCCACCAGTCTCCGCATAAGATGGATTGCTTTAGTAGTCGACTATCCCGGCATGAATCCGAACTGGTTCTTTGAGATTGACACTCCTCTCCTCACCCTTATCTCCACCACTCTCTCCCAAATCTTCATAGTGTGGCTTAGTAGTTTGATACTCCTGTAATTATTACAGATTTAAATATCACCCTTGTTCTTTTAAAATAGAACTATAGTACTCCACCTTCATTCATCAGGTATCTTAGCAGTCTTTAAAATAACATTAAGCAACTTAGTCAACCACTCCAAACCTGCCTTGTCAGTGCTCTTCCAAAAGTCCACCGGAATCTCATCGGGCCCTGTCGCTCTCCCCCTCCTCATCTTGCTAACAACACGTCTAATCTGCTCAACCTTAAAACACATGTAGTACCCAAAGTCTTGAAGACTATGAGAGTATGCCAAATCTCCCAGTACAATGTCTCTGTCTCCTTTTTCATTTAGGAGTTTGTTGAAGTAAGTTTGTCACCTTTGCTTGATAGAGGTCTCATCCAGTAACACTTTACCTTCCTCTTCCTTGATGCACTTTACTAGATCCAGATTGCGTGCTTTTCTCTCTCTCGCTTTGATCTTAGGCATGAACTTCCTCATTGCATTCATCACTATTCTTTAGACTTCGTATTTGATCCTAGAAGGCTTGAATTGTCTCTGCCCTCCATATTTGCGTGCACAATAGCTCTTCCATATTTCCCATATAATTAAAATGGGTGTAATCTGCAGAAAAGTCTTAAGAATTTTGTTATTGGCTTTCGTGTTCTACCAGTTTTGCATTTGAATGTTGACTGGTCTAAGAGTATCACCCTTAAATAGTTAGCAAAATAATTCTAAATAATCTATACACTTCACCTTCAATAAAAATATGATGTAGTGTCTCTCATATATAGAGGGTTGGTGCAACATTTACAAGTGGGAGTTAATGACAATATTCTTAGCAATTGGGAGTTTACCTAGTAGCAGCCTCCAAGATATAAAACAAATCGTGGAAAGGAGAGAAGTATGTCATGTTATCTCCTCAAACTTCGATAATTTCAGCGAACTCAAAAAGTAGCAACGTAATCACACAAAGACACAATTTTGTTTGTGAGAAAATATATGCAAAAGAGGGAGAATTTCGATATTGAAAACTGAGAGGAGGCCTCTCTATTTATAGCCAACAAGGGTGAGAACTCACCTGTTCAGAATAGTCTCATCTGTTCAGAACAGACATGGTTTCTTTTGAGAAGGGAAGTGTCTGTTCGGAAGAAAGAGGTCCTTTTCGAATCCGCGAAGGGAAATATCTGTTCGGAAGGAACATGTCCTTTCCGAATCCACGAATTTCAAATTAATTCATTTTGCGAATTAATTAGTTAATTCTGTTATTAATTCCATGATTTAACTAATTCAAATTAATTCTATGAATTAATTAATTAATAGATAATTCAACGGCTTAATAATTAATATTAAAGAAAAAAGGAAATTAATAATGAGAATGATAAATAAATTTTGTCTATAAAATTATCAATCAATCAAATCATTTACCGAAGCCGAAGTCCAAAGCCGAAGTCGAAGTCTAACGAACGACGACAGCGGCGGCGGCGCGAGGGCCACCCTCTACTTAACCCTTTATGAGTTGAAGGAAGCCTTTCCTAATGTAAGGACAAGACTTTTTCTAATTTCTTCTACCAATGGGGAGAAATGACTTTTCATTTTCCCTTCACTTGGTTCCCACATTTCCCAATTCTTATTTCCCATTCACACTTCACTTAAATCCAACATGTCATACCTTGCTAGTCTCAATAGTTCTTGGATTACTGTACCTGATGGATTTCCAAGAAGTCTTGTTAGAATAATGTCCATCTTCACTTAAGCTCCAAATTGCATAGTCTTTCTTGTTCATGTCACCAATAGGTACATTAAGGATCTGTTGTACAATGTCAAGAGTTGAAGTATTATTTAGTTAGATGAGAGTTGACAGTATCCTTAGAGTATAAGTGTCTTCCCTAATTGATTCTGGCTATAGCACCCATGCTAGTCAAGTTGTCCCACTAAAATTGCTATTACGACCTTGAATGCACCAGATGTTGATATCGTTCAAGAATATTTGTTAGCTTAAGGAATCAGGTTCCCTAAGTGAAACATGACTGTAACGTAAAGAATACACACGTCAAGGGAGTAAAAATCACGACCTATGATGAATAGGATTTTCAGTCAAAACTACACTAGATCAACGAGCAATTTTAGATTACGACTATATAATCTAAGGGACTAACTCTAGTACCTTAATAACTATAATTTACTCTAACTATATACTAATTTAGTCTCCAAAGAACACAACCTACACAAACAAATTCAACCTAACTCTGCTGCAAAAACAAAGGAGAGTATTACAACTCATTAATCTCCTAACGAGATATAGTTTCCTTCATAGAAAACTGTCATACTCGTATTAGCCTACTGGACTTATATCGTGAAATTCGCTTCCCATAAATAGACTGCTGCTTGAACGTGTTTCAATAGTTGGCTTTGTGCAAAACACATATCCGTGTGTGAGTGAACTTGGTTCTCCTAAAGGAATATTTCGTCATTCATCATAACACAGATTATATACAGGGATGGTAATATAAGCATAGACGTTTTGCAATGTTTCAAAACTGCCCTTAAAAGAGTGCACCTTTGATTTGTTGACTTTTTTTTCAAATAAGTGGGACCTACCATGGATAAAATTATTAATAGTGTCATTAAATATTTGTCAAATAAGGAAAATATATATATATATATATATATATATATATATAAAGTTAAGACTAGCTTAAACAGAAAATGTATCATACTAATTGGAACAGAGGGAGTAATATATTTATGGAGGTAATTTGTATATATATGTACAATATATATAATGTTATAGAATTATAGTGATACATATACAAGAAGTACTGTTATTACAATGAGAATACAACACATACGTACATATAGCCATGGTTTTGCTACAAAATCAACCAAGAGCAAAATCAGGTCTTACATGCGTAGGTAGCGTAATTAACTATTTTCTATATAGAAGCAGCACCAACTAGTAAGCCATGCGCATTTGACGTGTCTTAGCATAATTGGGGAGATGTATACCATCATTCAACTGAGTTGCCTCGTAGCTATTTAAAGCTGACACCGGTGGTGTTGGAGCAGTGATCATCGCTTCTGTTCTAGCCGAGGGAATTACCCGGTAAACGTGAGTTTCCGATGAAGAGTAGTGATAGTTGTAGCTCTGTTGTGTCACCCGGAATGTGGTACCGGCACCGGCTGCCAGATTGTGGGCCACGGTGGTGGTAGCTCTATTCGTCCTCTTTTTACCAAAGTATTCATCAATTAGAGCAAAGCCTTCCGAGCCTATTTTAGCAAGATCCCTCTGTGGTGCCATTTAGATAAACAAAAAAATAGTCTTTTTTAGGAAGAGAAGAAGTGTAGGGTAGTAATGTTTATGAAAAAAAACTCTGTGGTGGTGTTTTCTGATGCAAATGCCGATGGGGACAATGTCCTATATATACAAGGCTGGCCAAAACTCTTTGGGAGCAAAAAAAATAATAAATGCACTTTTGGTCCTTCAATTTTAGGATAAAGCGTATTAATTCATTTATCTTTAAATGAATAATTCAAGAACACGCTTTCTCAAACCAAGTCGAAATGGGAAAGGAATTTTTCAAAATAAAGAAGAAAGTTAAGCTAAGGAGAGAGTAGTTTTTGTTCAATAATTATATAATATAAGGGCCAAACTGAAAATTTTTATCATAGGAGAGGCTTCGTGGTACGTTCCTATTTAGGAGATTCTATTTAGACAAGTGTTTGATCACTGTCATTTTGTCATTTAATTTTTTGATACTGGATACATGCATATTTGACCTTGGAAAATTAAACAAAATTTGAGGCCTCACCTCCGCCAAAACATGGGGCCTAAGGCATTTATGCCTTATTTTTGTAAGCATTGAACCGACTCTGATTCTGTATATTGACAAAAGTGTTTGGTCAGGGCTCCATATCGATTAGTTCGGTTCAATTTTGAAGTTTATCATTTTGACTTATATCTTATTGATTTCAAGACATGCTAAATTATTATAAAACCATTAAGATATTGACTTATCGATTATCGGTTGATCAATTATTGATCGTTATCGATTTAACTGTTAATATTTGACACACAAAGAAATCATTGGAAATCACTTAGAAACAAAGTGACAAACCAAATGAACTATGTATATAAGTTGACAGATTACATCTTGCTCAAAAACAAACATTAACACATTGTAGAATAACCCAGAATTTGCGGCAGTCAGAAATAAAAGTATGAAACTAAACTTTAAATCAAGGACTCTTTATACCGAGTGGTATAAATATAATTTATTAATTTACTATCGGATTATCGATTAACCCGTTAAGAAAAACCCTCAAATCATTAAGAATCGATAATCCAATATTAAAAAAAAATCAAAACCGTAATCAAAATTACTAAATCGATAATCCATTGTCGGTAAATCAATAACTTTTTTCGATTTGAATTATCGATTTCGATTTGATTTTGAACGGCCCTAATTTAATTAGTGGGGAAAAATAAACTATAGTTGAAATTAATGAGAATACTATATGAAACATAGAGACTTTTATTCCATTCACGAGACAATTGGTAACCCTGTGGTTGTACCAAAAATAGATGCCGATAGAAGAATGCAACATTGGCGGTCATGTTCTTTTTTTGGTGGAAATTCCTTAGGATTGAATACACAGTAACTGCGTGCATGAGCCAAATGTTGTTTAGAAAAGAAATAAAAATAAACCATTTTGTGTTAGTGGGCGGTTCAACAAACCCTTACCACTTCATTAATCAAAATATATTATAATATGGAATAAGATAAAGTTCGATTTGTACGAATCTTTTGGTTCAAGAAATTGTAGAATGTCATTGGAAAAATCTACCATGAATATTCTTGTTTACTTAATTATATGGAATTTCAAGATGAATTTTTTATCTCTTATCTACTATACAGTGTTTTGGTTGTGAGTGAATATATCCACATATAGAAATAGAGTTGTTCACAGTTTAGTGAAAAATCTACCATGAATATTCTTGTTTACTTAATTATATGGAATTCCAAGATGAACTTTTTTATCTCTTATCTACTATACAGTGTTTTGGATGTGAGTGAATATACCCACATGTAGAAGTAGCGTTGTTCACAGTTTAGTGAAAAATCAAATCAAACTGAAAAATCGAATCAAATCGATTAAAAAATTGATATTTGATTTGGTTTGAATTTTGAAAACAAATAATATTTTGTTTGATTTGATTATATTAAAAATAATTAAATTGAACCGATAAATTATACACCAAACTTTTTAAATTACTTATATCTATGATATTAGTTTTTCATACCTTTTTAATCATTAATTTGATTTTAGTCTATTTATTTTATAGATTTTTCAGTAAAGATTAAGACAAATCAAGAATTGTATTGATGATAAAACTGTTGAATACATGTTCCTTTATGTAGGAGTTGATACAGAGTTGTAGAGTCCTAGGCTAATTAGTTATGTTTATCTTCTACACTTAAGAGTTAAAATATATTACAAATACAATTACAAGAGTAGAGGTCAACTACTACTACTATAATTGCATAGCCTAGCCCGACTCTAACTCCTAGTAGCTAACAAGACTCCTAACAGTAGTACTTATCCGAATGGCTGCCTGTTGATCATCTTGGCAATTATCTTTTAACTTGATCGTTATCTTCAACACTTCTTCTCGAGCTAGTGAGTGGTAGAACAATGACTCCTAGATTGCTTCTAAAATCAGCAAAGAGTTACTTAGTCAGTGCTTTTGTATGAATGTTAGCTAGCTGATCCTTAGACCTCATAAACTGTGTAAGAAGCTTACCTCTGGCCATCTTTTCTCTAACAAAGATAGTCTATTTCTACATGTTTGGTTCTAGCATGCATAACTGAATTTAATGTCATATACAAGGCAACCAAATTATCACAATATAATGTAGACATTACCTTGGGGTACACTCCAAGATTATGAAGTAGGTAGATAATCCATGTCAGTTCTTCCACAGTGGAGGCTATTATTCTATATTCATAATTCAAAACTTGATCCTGCCACTATGATCTGTTGCTTTGAAGTCCATACAACTTGCACCTAAGTAGATGCTACAAGATGTAATGGATCTCCTAGTGATAGTGTATCCTCCTCAATCAACATCAAAATATCCATACAAGCTACCAGGCGAATGTGAGATAAGTCTAAGTCCATAGTGTAGAGTATCTTTGATGTACCTAAGGATCCTTTGACTCCTTGAAGGTGTTCACTGCTGGGGCATTCCATAAATTGACTATCTAGTTTCACTGCATGAGTAATGTCAGGCCTTGTAAATGCCAAATTCTATACAAAGAGGCATCAACAGGGGTTCCAACAACTCATGTAGACCATGTTTTTGTGCCAAAGGGATAGCTACAACTTTTATCAGTATCGTCTTAGTCTTGTCAAGTAGTTCAACAACATACTTTCTCTAGATCAAGTGAATTCCTTCTGTAAAATATTTGACCTTCACTCCCAAAAAGAAGTATAGCGGACCAAGATTTTTTATAAAAAGTTCTCTTCCAAGCTGTGAAACCACCTCTGAGACATGTGATTGGTTGATTCTTGTTACAATGATGTCATCAACATATAGTAAGAGGAATATGATGCCTCCGCAAGTTTGTAATGTGAACAAGGAGGGATCTACCTTACTACAATGAAGCCAAGATGTAAAAGATGCATGCTAAATCTGGCAAATCAGGCTCCTGTTGCTTACTTAAGGCCATATAATGCCTTCCTTAATAGACAATCATGGTGAAGGTACGTAGACTTGAATTTGAAACAATTCCACTGGTGTTATATGTTGCTCGGATTCATAAAAATGTTATTGGGTGTGTGTCGGATTCTTCAAAAATAATATATTTTTGAAGAATCTGAAACAAATGAGGAATCAAAAATGAAAAATATGTACAACATATTGCACTGAAGCTCACAACTAAAAGTTTATTCCAGTAAATTCAAAATCTTTTTAGTCCTTAAATATGCAAACAGAAAGACCATAAAACGGAAATACCGAAGAAAGTTGAAGGATAAATATTAATTAATTTTGAAACAATTCTACTACAAAACATATAAAATTGAATGAGGAGAGTTTACATAAAATGGAAATAATGAAATAAAGTTAGAGGATAAATACTAATTAATTGTGAAACAATTGTAGAACAAACATATAAAATTGAAAGAGGAGAGTTTAGTTGCGTACTTTTTTTCAATTGTAACATTTGTCAATTAGTAGAAATCTATATCAATACCCAAAAAGAAAATCAAACCTGAGAGAGAGAGAGAGAGAGGAACAAATTATAAAATTAGTAAGATGCATTACCGTAGTATAATATATTGAAGAGTAAATGGAAAAATTTCAAGTATGGCAATGGTTGAAAGAAGAAGAAGGAAGCTTCGTTATTTAAAAATGTGTTGGAGCAATCACCTCCATCAGAATAGAATCAATGATCGGCTCGGGTGTTGGTTCAAGCCTAAGAGAATCTGGTGGTACGATAGTTGTAGTCCCGTCCTATCGTCGGAAAATAGGGACCATGCACATTGCCTTCAGAATTGTTGAACAAATTAGGGGCGAGCATGAGAGTAGTAGCTTCAAGAATTCTAGTTTCTGGGGAAGAATCAAATGCAGTGAAGTCCAAGACTTGTCTAGGGTTTGCCTACTGAATTTCATAAAGGAAGTGATCGAAACAATGGTGACAGACGATCTCCGATCGCATTTTTAGTGACACCCTGACGATGCAATGGCATTGATAACACCAATAACGCTGAAAGTTCCTGTTCCCTTTGCTCTTGTGAAGGGAAAAAAGGATAAAGGAGTTGTTTTAAAGGTGTAACATCATTTTGGGTTTTATTTAATTTTATTTATTGATAAATAAATGGAAAATATTTATGAAAAAAATAAATACTAATGTTGAATTAGAAGAGGGCCATGTAGGCTTTCACGATCGGATTTCTGGAGTCATGATGACACCTACTATAACCCATCAGTAGGTAAGCTGATTCGTATTCGAGAACTACAAGTAATGAGATTAAGGATAGAAGCTAAACAATAATAATCAATTTATAGAAATAAAGAAGATTCAAAGCGGAAGCAAACCAAAACATAAATATAGAATAAAGGATCACTCAAGAACCTAGAATTCACAAGTACAGAACTACTACAAAACGAATACAAATCCTAAAAGTGGATCACAAAAATAAAGACTTGTCTAAAAAGGAAAAGACTAGTCATCTATGTATAGAAGGAGTTAGGTAAAGTCCAGAACACCATGCGCTTATCCTTGTCTCCGAATCAGACTGTTTAAGGCTCAATCTCAATGCTGGTAGCTAGTGTTTGAACCTACATCATGAAAACAGATGCAGAGTATAGTATGAGTACCAAAGCAACAAGTACGCAGTAGGCATCATAGGCCGACTGAGCAAGAAAAGTAAAAGTAATATGAAATGCTAGCTAGAATCAAACACCACAGGGGGTCAAAGGTAGAACAACGAACAGGAATTCACATGAGTGTACTAAGAACAGAAAAGGAATAAAGTACAGCTAGCTAAACCTAATCGGAACCATAAACCCAAAGGGTACACTCGTGTGATAGTTTAAGTAAAACCTGAACAGACCCCCATAAGCTCGACAAGTACACAAAAGTGTTAAGAACCACAAAAAGACTTTGAATGTACTTCCAATATTACCACGATCTTTCACGGACTTGAACTGGGTCAACTGAATGTCAGGTACTTCAAACAAAGTGGAATAGGATCCAAGGACTTTAACCTAAGAGGGGAATGAGCCGAGGACTCTAACCAAGGCTCAGGGTACACCAAAGACTTAACCAAGGTGAAAGATACGTCAAGGACTCTAACCAAGGCAAAGGATACATCGAGGACTCTAACCAAGGCAAATATATGCCAAGGACTCTAACCAAGGATGAACATAAGCCAAGGACTCTAACCAAGGCTAAGAGCCGAGGCAGGGACTTTAACCATAACTCAAAGGAGTGAATCAGGGACTTTAACCAAGAATATAGATGAATAGTCTAGATTTAGGATCAGCAGCCAGATGAGAGTCAATGGGAGAACCCCATATCGAGTGCCATCAATAAATCTGTAACACCCTTCAAAATTTTTCCTAAGATTCGAACCCTTCTCGTATTCGTGTAGGGTCAAACTTATTTATCTTGAAGTGTGTGCATGAGTTAGGATGAGTCTTTGAGAAATTGAGTAGTGTTGGAGGTGATGTGGGGTCACAAAGGACCCCTAGGACCAAATTAAATCCAAAATATTCGTCGTGGCTAAGTTTGGGTAGGAGTTCGCACAAGGGGTCGACTTCTAACGACCCTATCTTTTGAAAGATGACAATTTGGGTGGCCCACGACCCATCAAATTTAAGGTCGTCGAGTCTTCTTTCCAACGCCACCAAGAATGTAATTTTTGGAGTTCGGAGTCGAAAAATAGGACGATCCTAAGATGAACTAGCACAACAGAGATTTTCAGGCCTGGGTTGCAATTGCTGGAAAACTGGGCTTGGCGCCGCAATGGCGCAACGCGCCACTATCACGCCAGAAACATGCCTCAGTAGTTTGGGCTCTGGCGCGGCGCGCCACTAAAAGTTGTGCAGGTTTTTTCTGGCCAATTTTCAGAACCCAGAAACTTTGGCCTTGGCGCTATAAGGGCGCGACGCGCCACTATCGCACCAAAAACATGCCTCAGTAGTTTGGTCTCTGGCGCGGCGTGCTACTACAAGGTGTGCAGGTTTTAGGCGTATTCAGCCTGGCACTGTAATGGCGCGACGCGCCACTATCGCGCCAGGTGCATTTTTAGCCTATTTTCAGAACTTTTGAGAAGGCACAATTTGGGAATTGTCCCAAATTATATATGTTTCACCCTAGACTATTTTGGGATCATATTTTCAGCCCCCACTCTCTCTCTAGAAAAGCCCTAGGAGTTTCTCTCTCTCTCTCTCTTCTTCTTCTTCTTCTTCTTCTTCATTTCCAACAAGAAGAGTTCCAAGAACTTTAAGATTTGAGTCCTCTATTGAAGACCCAACAACAAGGTTTCTTCAAGAGTCTATTATAAGGTATGTAAGTCTATCCAAAACATGGGTTGAGTCCACTCATGTGCCCTACTCTTTCTTTGAGGTTAGATGTTCATGAAAATGGAGTTTCTTGGTATGGTTTATGTTTGAACAAGTTTTGTCCCCTATCTATTTGATGCTATATGTGTTGATATTGTAGAGCTAAGGAGTTTCTAAAACCTTCATATTAGTATGAGTTGATGGAGTTGATTTGTTATTATATTTTGTTGATCTCTTTAGCCATGTGATTAGGTTGCTTAAGTCAATTCCTTAAATGTGTTATTCTACTTGTATTGTTGGGCTAAAGTCATAAGAGATGCGATGAGTCTTGAGGAGAGGTCATAAATGCTTACCTAAATGAGGCTTGACTGAGTTAATTGGAGGATAGAATTGACGAGTGGACGAGGTCCTAAATGGAACTTGCCATTATGACTTAATTGAGTTGAAATGAGAATAGAGTTGATGAGTTGGCAATGTCCCACATGAAACTAGCCGCGAGGGCTTGTTTGAGATGATTGTAGGGAGTCTTATGAGTATGGAGTCATGGGAGGAGTATCGAGCACCGAAGCGGATAAGAGTATAGTCCATACTCGAACCCCAGAAACTACGCCGCCAATGTAGGTAGGGATGGAACCGTTAAAGTCGGATGCTTCCCATGGGATCGAACCGTTAAAGTCAGATGTTTCCCATTTTATTGTCCTGAAATGATAGAACTTGACTAATCGATGGTATCCATGATTAGGGAGGCGTTCATGCCCTGGCAAGGTATGGACGGACGTGGCAACAACGTTTGATTGTTGTACTATCACTGGCTCATAAGTGATGGTTGTCGGATAAGAGAAACTCCCATTTAGGTTTTGATAGTACTCCGAGTTAGTTTAGTTGAGTGGAATAAGATTCAGTCCGGTCTAAATCATTCGTTGTTAGACTCAAGGCATTTGAGTAAGTTGTTATGTATATATATATATGAGTTGAGATCCTGAGTTGATATTAATGCTTTCTTGATGTTTGTTTCCTCCGGCCATTTTACATACTCGTATATTCCATGTACTGATGCCATTTGGCCTGCATCGTTTTATGATGCAGCGACAGGTACTATAGATTATCAACCGGCACTCCGTTGAAGATCCACTTACACTTCCAGCCAGTTGGTGAGTCCTCCTAGTTTCCTGAGGATGCTGAGTTTCCTTGTATAGTTTTGTTGTTGTTGTTTCCTTTATCTTGGTTGTTGGTAGCCATGAGCTTGTCATTGGCACCTCGTAGACTTGACAGAGGCTTCATAGACTAGAGTATGGAGAGGTTGGACTGTTATTTTGAGGAGTCCTATTATATTTATTCTGTTGAGTTAAACATGTTATAATTGAGCCTTCCTTTGAGCGTATATGACTGAATGATAGAATGTTTGAGTTTGGTGGTTCGCTTGAAGGTCAGAAATGGCTTTCAAGTGCCGGTCACGTCTAGGGTACCCTCACGGGGCTTGACAACATGGTATTAGAGCTCAGAGTTCAAGTGTCCTAGGGAGTCTATGAAGTCGTGTCTAGTAGAGTCTTGCTTATGGGTGTGTTGTGCACCACACTTATAATCAGGAGGCTATAAGACATTAGGAATTGTGTTACTTCTTTCATACTCTGAACTCGTGTGATAGAGTTAGACTCTAGAAAACTCCTCTCTAATTCGTGCATTTATACGTCACAGATAATGCCTCTTAAACGTACTGCTAGCCAGAGGAATGCCGCTAATGTGGAAATGCCCCAGTTTGAGGTGCATCCGGCAAGGGGTAGAGGCCGACCTGCGAGGTATATGGAGGCGCCCCAAATGCCTGCTACTCCGCCTGCACCCACGTCAGAGGCAGAATTTAGAGGGGCAATTGCAATGCTCACTCAGTTGATAGCTGCCTGAAATGGTAGCCAGAGTTCGCCAACTCCCAGCTTTGGTTTCCAAGAGCCATCTGCTGCAGCCAGAATTAGAGACTTTCTGAGAATGAATCCGCCGGCATTCACGGGTTCTAAGGTTAATAAAGACCCCCAAAACTTTATTGATGAGATATGTAAAATTCTAAAAGCTATGCATGCTACGACAATTGAGGGGGTTGAGTTAGTGTCCTATCAACTCAAAGATGTGGCGAACATTTGGTATAACCAATGGGAATAGGGTAGGGGTGAGGATGTTGAACCTTTTAGGTGGGATGAATTTGAGGGAGCCTTTCTTGACCACTTCTTTCCCCGAGAATTGAGGGAAGCAAAGGTGGAGGAGTTTGTAAATCTGAAACAGGAAAGCATGACAGTTAAGGAGTATGGCCCGAAGTTCATCCAGTTGTCCCGGTATGCCCTAGAAATGATCCTAGATATGCGGTCAAGGATGAGGAAGTTCGTCTCTGGGTTAGGGAGGCATGTGAAGAAAGAATGCAAAGCAGCATTGTTGATCTTGGACATGGATATTTCCAGATTAATGGTGTATGATCAACAGGTGGAGGATGAGAAGAGAAAAGACAGAGAAGAGCATATGAGCAAGAAGGCATGGTCAGCGGGCCACGAGGATGCGCAGAGGCATAGCAAGGGCAACAAGTCCTTTTTCCAGAGGAGGCTTTCCAACCATGCCTCATCTACCGCCAATGCAGCTATGCCGCAGAACAGGTATGATCAGCAGGGTCAGAGTCGCCAGAATTTCAAGCCCCAGGGTTCTCAATCCCAAGCCAGCATAAGTCAAGGTTCGAGGGGGAAGCCACCATGCGGCTAGTGTGGTAGGCTCCACTTGGGAGAATGCAGAGTAGGAAGGGTTGGTTGTTACAAATGTGGCCAAATGGACCATTTTCAGAGGGAGTGTCCAACCAGGGGAAATAGAGTCTAGCATTCTACCACCGCACCACCAGCTAAAGGTTATCAGAGGGGCACTACTTCAAGTACGAGCGGAGGTACAAACCGCCTATATGCCATGGGTAGTCGTCAAGATCAAGAGAACTCTCCAAACGTCGTGATGGGTATAATTCGAGTCTTTTCTCTTAACTGTTATGTTTTGACGGATCCGGGTGCCACTCTATCCTTTGTGACTCCTTACGTGTCTAGTAAATTCAATAAAGTTCCTAAATATCATCTTGAGTCTTTTAGTATAGCTACTCCAGTCGGTGATTCTGTCTTAGCTGAGAGAGTCTATAGAGATTGCACTGTGTTAATTCATCAGATGAATACCTTGTCCGACCTAGTAGAGTTGGATATGGTTGATTTTGATGTGATCCTTGGCATGGACTGGCTTTATGTCTGTTATGCCTCTATTAATTGTAGAACTCAGGTTGTCAAGTTCAAATTCCCAAACAAAACTGTTATAAAGTAGAGGGGTAGTCCTGTTATGCCTAAGGGTAAGTTTATTTCTTACCTTAGGGCCAGGAAGCTAATCTCAAAAGGGTGTATCTATCACATTGTCCGAATGAAAGATGGCAATGATGAGTCTCCATCTCTCAAGTCGGTCCCGATTGTCAATGAGTTTCCCGACGTCTTTTGCGAGGATTTGCTTGGAGTCCTTCTTGATAGGGAGATCGACTTCGGGATTGATGTTCTTACTGATACCCATCCTATCTCAATTCCTCCATATAGAATGGCTCCAACTGAATTGAAGGAGCAGTTGAAAGACTTGTTAGATAAGGGATTCATTTGGCCGTGTGTCTCACCATGGGGTGCTCCCGTCCTATTTGTGCGGAAGAAAGATGGGTCCCTTAGAATGTGTATTGACTACAGGCAGCTAAACAAAGTCACCTTAAAGAACAAATACTCTCTCCCCAGAATAGATAATTTATTTGATCAACTTCAGGGTGCCACTTGTTTCTCAAAGATAGACTTAAGATCCAGCTACCATCAGTTGAGGGTGAGGGAATGTGATATTCCGAAGACCGCTTTTTAGACTCGTTATGGTCACTTTGAGTTTTTGGTCATGTCCTTTGGGTTGACAAATGCCCCCGCAGCTTTCATGGATCTCATGAACCGGGTGTTTAAACCATATCTTGATATGTTTGTGATTGTATTCATAGATGATATTCTGGTCTACTCCAAGAATGAAGAGGAGCACGCCTATCATCTTAGAGTCATTTAACAAACTTTGAGAGACCAGGTACTGTGAAGTTCTCTAAATGTGAATTTTGGCTTGCATCAGTTGCCTTCCTAGGCCATATTGTATCTAAAGATGGTATTCAGGTTGACGCCCAGAAGATTGAAGCTGTAAAGAATTGGCCCAGACCCACATCCCCGACACAGATAAGAAGTTTCTTAGGTTTGGTCGGCTATTATCGAAGGTTTGTGGAGGGATTATCATCCATATCATCACTATTGATGAAGCTGACTCAAAAAAAGGCTAAGTTACAATGGTCCAATGCTTGTGAGGAGAGTTTCCAGAAACTGAAGGCCAAGCTAACCACTGCTCCTGTACTGACCTTGCCCGATGGAACAGAGGGCTTTGTGGTCTACTGTGATGCATCCAGAGTTGGGTTGGGCTGTGTGTTGATGCAAAGGGGGAATGTGATAGCCTATGCTTCGAGACAGCTTAAGGTTCATGAGCCGAATTACCCAACTCATGACCTTGAACTGGCAGCTATGGTATTCACGCTTAAAATCTAGCGCCACTACTTGTATGGAGTGCATGTTGATGTATTCACTAATCACAAGAGCTTATAATATGTCTTCAGCTAGAAGGAACTCAACCTGAGGCAAAGGACATGGCTCGAGCTACTCAAGGACTATGACATGAGCATCCTCTACCATCCAGGTAAAGCTAATGTTGTTGCTGATGCTCTTAGCAGGTTGTCTATGGGTAGCACTACCCATGTAGAGGAGGGAAGGAGGGAATTGGCAAAGGAGGTACATAGATTAGCCCGATTGGGAGTCCATCTGTAAGAGAACAATAAAGGTGGAGTAAACGTTCGAGATGGGGCTACGTCCTCATTTGTAGCAGAGGTAAAGGAGAAACAAGACCGAGATTCCGTCCTTCTCAAATTGAAGGAAGTTGTTCACAAATAAGGGGTGATGGTTTTCACCAAAGGGGGAGATGGGGTATTGAGGTACCAAAGTAGATTGTGTGTACCTGATGTCGATGATGTTCGAGAGAGGATTATGGACGAAGCGCATAGTTCCAGATACTCTATTCATCTAGGCTCCACAAAAATGTATCATGACTTGAGGGAAATCTATTGGTGGAGGGAGATGAAGAGGGATATTCCAGAATTTATTTCCAAGTGCCCGAATTGCTAACAGGTGAAGGTTGAGCATCAGAGGCCATGTGGCTTAGCCCAAAACATAGAAATTCTGGAATGGAAGTGGGAGATGATCAACATGGACTTTATCACCGGTTTGCCAAAATCCCAAAAGCAACATAATTTGATTTGGGTGATTGTAGATAGAATGACAAAATCAGCTCACTTCTTGGAGGTTAAGACTACTGACACCACATAAGATTATGCAAAGTTGTACATCCAAGAGATCGTCAGATTGCATGGGGTTCCCTTGTCCATCATCTCGGATAGAGGAGCTCAATTCACTTCCCAATTTTGGAAATCCTTTCAGAATGGATTTGGTTCGAGGGTGAACTTGAGTACAGCCTTCCATCCCCAGACAGATGGCCAAGCAGAGCGCACCATCCATACATTGGAAGATATGTTGAGGGCATGTGTGCTCGACTTCAAGGGAAATTGGGATGATCACTTACCTCTCATAGAGTTTGCATACAACAATAGCTATCATGCAAGCATTCAAATGGCTTCTTATGAAGCTTTGTATGGGAGGAGGTGTAGATCGCCCATTAGGTGGTTTGAAGTTGGTAAAGCCGAGCTGATTGGGCCTGACCTTATTCACCAAGCTATGGAGAAGGTGAGATTTATCCAAGATAGGCTAAAGACAGCCCAAAGCCGCCAAAAATCTTACACCGATGTGAGGAGGAGAGACTTGGAGTTTGAGGTGGGTGATTGGGTGTACTTGAAAGTATCACCCATGAAGGGTGTCATGAGGTTTGGAAGGAAATAGAAGCTCAGTCCTCGATATATTGGTCCTTACCATATTTTGAGGCGGATTGGGAGTGTTGCCTATGAATTGGAGTTACCCTCAGAGCTAGCTTCTATTCATCCGGTGTTCCACATTTCAATGTTAAAAAAGTGTTTGGGCGATCCCTCATTGGTAGTCCCCATTGATAGCATTAGAATTAAGGATAGCTTATCTTATGAGGAGGTTCCGGTCTAAATTCTGGATCGCCAAATTCTCAAATTGAGAAACAAAGAGATCGCCTCAGTCAAAGTCCTGTGGAGGAACCAAATTGTTGAGGAAGCCACATGGGAAGAGGAGGAAGCCACATGGGAAGAGGAGGAAGCCATGAAATCTAAATATCCACATCTATTCGTGCCTACCGAGGAGAATGTTAAAGGTAATGTCCATTTCCTGAACTTGAGTTCATTTGTGCATTTTGAGTCTTGATTGATAATTGTTTGAGAATTTTATTGATTGAATGATTGAATTCTAATTGTGATTTGTACCCCGAGTCCCTTGCCTAGTTACTCGTTATTCGAGGATGAATGATTCCAAGGGGGAGATAATGTAACACCCCTCAAAATTTTTCCTAAGATTCGAACCCTTCTCGTATTCATGTAGGGTCAAACTTATTTATATTGAGGTGTGTTCATGAGTTAAGATGAGTCTTTGAGAAATTGAGCAGTGTTGGAGGTGATATGGGGTCACAAAGGACCCTTAGGACCAAATTAAATCCAAAAGATTCGTCGTGGCTAAGTTTGGGTAGGAGTTCACATAAGGGGTAAACTTCTAACGACCCTATCTTTTGAAAGACGATAATCTAAGTGGCCCACGACCCATCAAATTTAAGGTTGTCGAGTCTTCTTTCCAACGCCACCAAGAATGTAATTTTTGGAGTTCGGAGTCGAAAGATATGACGATCCTAAGATGAACTAGCACAAGAGAAATTTTCAGGCCTGGGTTGCAATTGCTGGAAAACTGGGCTTGGCGCCGCAGTGGCGCGACGTGCCACTATCATGCCAGAAACATGCCTCAATAGTTTGGGCTCTGGCGAGGCGCGCCACTAAAAGTTGTGCAGGGTTTTTCAGGCCAATTTCTAGAACCCAGAAACTTTGGCCTTGGCGCTATAAGGGCGCGACGCGCCACTATCGCGCCAGAAACATGCCTCAGTAGTTTGGTCTCTGGTGCGGCATGCCACTACAAGGTGTGCAGGTTTTAGGCGTATTCAGCCTGGCGCTGCAATGGTGCGATGCGCCACTATTGTGCCAGGTGCATTTTTAGCCTATTTTCAGAACTTTTGTGAAGGGGCAATTTGGGAATTGTCCCAAATTATATATGTATCACCCTAGACTATTTTGGGATCATATTTTCAGCCCCTAGTCTCTCTCTAGAAAAGCCCTAGGAGTTTCTCTCTCTCTCTCTTCTTCTTCTTCTCCTTTTCCAACAAGAAGAGTTCCAAGAACTTCAAGATTTGAGTACTCCATTGAAGACCCAACAACAAGGTGTCTTCAAGAGTCTATTCTAAGGTATGTAAGGCTATCCAAAACATGGGTTGAGTCCACTCATGTGCCCTACTCTTGCTTTGAGGTTAGATGTTCATAAAAAAGGAATTTCTTGGTATGGTTTATGTTTGAACAAGTTTTGTCCCCTATCTATTTGATGCTATATGTGTTGATGTTGTTGAGCTAAGGAGTTTCTAAAACCTTCATGTTAGCATGAGTTGATAGAGATGACTTGTTATTATGTTTTGTTGATCTCTTTAGCCATGTGATTAGGTTGCTTAAGTCAATTCCTTAAATGTGTTATTCTACTTGTATTGTTGAGCTAAAGTCATAAGAGATGCGATGAGTCTTGAGGAGAGGTCATAAATGCTTACCTAAATGAGGCTTGATTGAGTTAATTGGAGGATAGAATTGACGAGTGGACGAGGTCCTAAATGGAACTTGCCATTATGACTTAATTGAGTTGAAATGAGAATAGAGTTGATGAGTTGGCAATGTCCCACATGAAACTAGCCGCGAGGGCTTGTTTGAGATAATTGGAGGGAGTCTTATGAGTATGGAGTCATGGGAGGAGTATTGAGTACCAAAGCGGATAAGAGTATAGTCCATACTCGAACCCCAGAAACTACGCCGCCAATGTAGGTAGGGATGGAACCATTAAAGTCGGATGCTTCCCATGGGATCGAACCGTTAAAGTTTGATGTTTCCTATTTTATTTTCCTGAAATGATAGGACTTGACTAATCGATGGTATCCATGATTAGGGAGGCGTTCATGCCCTGGCAAGGTATGGACGGACGTGGCAACAACGTTTGATTGTTGTACTATCACTGGCTCATAAGTGATGGTTGTCGGATAAGAGAAACTCCTATTTAGGTTTTGATAGTACTCCGAGTCAGTTGAGTTGAGTGGCATGAGATTCGATCCGGTCTAAATCATTCCTTGTTAGACTCAAGGCATTTGAGTGAGTTGTTATGTATATATATATATATATGAGTTGAGATCCTGAGTTGATATTAATGCTTTCTTGAAGTTTGTTTCCTCCGGCTATTTTACATACTCATACATTCCATGTACTGACGCCATTTAGCCTGCATCATTTTATGTTGCAGCGACAGGTACTAGAGATTATCAACCGGCGCTCCGTTGAAGATCTACTTACACTCCCAGCCAGTTGGTGAGTCCTCCTAGTTTCCGGAGAATGCTGAGTTTCTTTGTATAGTTTTGTTATTGTTGTTTCCTTTATCTTGATTGTTGGTAGCCATGGGCTTGTCATTGGCACCTCCGAGACTTGATAGAGGCTTCATAGACTAGAGTGTGGGGAGGTTGGACTGTTATTTTGAGGAGTCTTATTATATTTATTCTGTTGAGTTAAACATGTTATAATTGAGCCTTCCTTTGAGCGTATATGACTAAATGATGGAATGTTTGAGTTAGGTGGTTTGCTTGAAGGTCAGAAAAGGCTTTCAAGTGCCGGTGACGTCTAGGGTACCCTTCCGGGGCATGACAAACATGGTATCAGAGCCCAGAGTTCAAGTGTCCTAGGGAGTCTATGAAGCCGTGTCTAGTAGAGTCTTACTTATGGGTGTGTTGTGCACCACACTTATAATCAGGAGGCTATAAGACATTAGGAATTGTCTCACTTCTTTCATACTCTGAATTCGTACAATAGAGTTAGACTCTATAAAACTCCTCTCTAATTCGTGCGTTTATACGTTACAAATAATGCCTCCTAAACGTACTGCTAGCCAGAGGAATGCCGCTAATATGGAAATGCCCCAGTTTGAGGTGCGCCCGGCAAGGGCTAGAGGCCGACCTGCGAGGTATGCAGAGGCGCCCCAAATGTCTGCTACTCCGCCTGCACCCACGTTAGAGGCAGAATTTAGAGGGGCAATTGCAATGCTCACTCAATTGATAGCTGCCTGAAATGGTAGCCAGAGTTCGCCAACTCCCAGCTCTGGTTCCTAAGAGCCGTCTGCTGCAGCCAGAATTAGAGACTTTCTGAGAATGAATCCGTCGGCATTCACGGGTTCTAAGGTTGATGAAGACCCCCAAAACTTTATTGATGAGATATGGAAAATTCTAAAAGCTATGCATGCTATGGAATTTGAGGGGGTTGAGTTGGTGTCCTATCAATTCAAAGATGTGGCGAACATTTGGTATAACCAATGGGAATAGGGTAGGGGTGAGGATGTTGAACCTTTTAGGTGGGATGAATTTGAGGGAGCCTTTCTTGACCACTTCTTTCCCCGAGAATTGAGGGAAGCAAAGGTGGAGGAGTTTGTAAATCTAAAATAGGAAAGCATGACAGTTAAGGAGTATGGCCTGAAGTTCATCCAACTGTCCCGGTATGCCCTAGAAATGATCCCAGATATGCGGTCAAGGATGAGGAAGTTCGTCTCCGGGTTAGGGAGGCATGTGAAGAAAAAATGCAAAGCACCATTATTGATCTCGGATATGGATATTTCCAAATTAATGGTGTATGCTCAACAGGTGGAGGATGAGAAGAGAAAAGACAGAGAAGAGCATATGAGCAAGAAGGCAAGATCAGCAGGCCATGAGGATGAGCAGAGGCATAGCAAGGGCAACAGGTCCTTCTTCCAGAGGAGGCCTTCCAACCATGCCTCATCTACCACCAGTGTACGTATGCCGCAGAACAGGTATGATCAGTAGGGTTAGAGTCGCCAGAATTTCAAGCCCCAGGGTTCTCAATCCCAGGCCAGCGTAAGTCAAGGTTCGAGGGGGAAGCCACCATGCGGCAAGTTTGGTAGGCTCCACTTGGGAGAATGTAGAGTAGGAAGGGTTGGTTGTTACAAATGCAGCCAAATGGACCATTTTCAAAGGGAATGTCCAACCGGGGGAAATAGAGTCCAACATTCTGCCATCACACCACCGGCTAGAGGTAATCAGAGAGGCACCACTTTAGGTATGAGTGGAGGTACAAATTGCCTATATGCCATGGGTAGTCGTCAAGATCAAGAGAACTCTCCAAACATCGTGATGGGTATGATTCGAGTCTTTTCTCTTGACTGTTATGTTTTGATGGATCTGGGTGCCACTCTATCCTTTGTGATTCCTTACGTGGCTAGTAAATTCAATAAAGTTCCTGAATGTCTTTTTGAGCCTTTCAGTATAGCTACTCTAGTCGGTGATTCTGTCTTAGCTGAGAGAGTATATAGAGATTGCACTGTGTCAATTCATCACAGGGATACCTTGGCCAACCTAGTAGAGTTGGACATGGTCGATTTTGATGTGACCCTTGGCATGGACTGGCTTTGTCTCTGTTATGCCTCTATTGATTGTAGAACTCCGGTTGTCAAGTTCAAATTCCCAAACAAAACTATCATAGAGTGGAGGGGTAGTCCTATTATCCCTAAGGGTAAGTTTATTTCTTACCTTAGGGCCAGGAAGCTAATCTCAAAAGGGTGAATCTATCACATTGTCTGAATGAAAGATGGAAATGATGAGTCTCCATCTCTCGAGTCGGTCCCGATTGTCAATGAGTTTCCCGACGTCTTTCCTGAGGATCTGCCCGGAGTCCCTCTTGATAGGGAGATCGACTTCGGGATTGATGTTCTTCCTGATACCCAGCCTATCTCAATTCCTCCATATAGAATGGCTCCGGTCGAGTTGAAGGAGCAGTTGAAAGACTTGTTAGATAAGGGATTTATTAGGCCAAGTGTCTCACCATGGGGTGCTCCCGTCCTATTTGTACGGAAGAAAGATAGGTCCCTTAGAATGTGTATTGACTACAGGCAGCTAAATAAAGTCACCGTAAAGAACAAATATCCTCTCCCCAAAATAGATGATTTATTTGATCAACTTCAGGGTGCCACTTGTTTCTCAAAGATAGACTTGAGATCCGGCTACCATCAGTTGAGGGTGAGGGAATGTGATATTCTGAAGACCACTTTTCGGACTCGTTATGGTCACTTTGAGTTTTTGGTCATGTCCTTTGGATTGACAAATGCCCCCGCAGCTTTCATGGATCTCATGAACTAGGTGTTTAAACCATATCTTGATATGTTTGTGATTGTATTCATAGATGATATTCTGGTCTACTCCAAGCATGAGTTGATGGAGATAACTTGTTATTATGTTTTGTTGATCTCTTTAGCCATGTGATTAGGTTGCTTAAGTAAATTACTTAAATGTGTTATTCTACTTGTATTATTGAGCTAAAGTCATAAGAGATGCGATGAGTCTTGAGGAGAGGTCATAAATGCTTACCTAAATGAGGCTTGACTGAGTTAATTGGAGGATAGAATTGACGAGTGGATGAGGTCCTAAATGGAACTTGCCATTATGACTTAATTGAGTTGAAATGAGAATAGAGTTGATGAGTTGGCAATGTCCCACATGAAACTAGCCGTGAGGGCTTATTTGAGATGATTGGAGGGAGTCTTATGAGCATGGAGTCATGGGAGGAGTATCGAGCACCGAAGCGGGTTAGAGTATAGTCCATACTTGAACCCCAAAAACTTCACCGCCAACGTAGGTAGGGATGGAACCGTTAAAGTTGGATGCTTCCCATGTGATCGAACCATTAAAGTCGGATATTTCCCATTTTATTGTCCTGAAATGATAGGACTTGACTAATCGATGGTATCCATGATTATGGAGGCGTTCATGCCCTGGCAAGGTATGGACGGACATAGCAATAACGTCTGATTGTTGTACTATCACTGGCTCATAAGTGATGGTTGTCGGATAAGAGAAACTCCCATTTAGGTTTTGATAGTACTTCGAGTCAGTTGAGTTGAGTTGCATGAGATTCGGTCTAGTCTAAATTATTCCTTGTTAGACTCAAGGTATTTGAGTGAGTTGTTATGTATATATATATATATGAGTTGAGATCCTGAGTTGATATTAATGCTTTCTTGATATTTGTTTCCTCCGGCCATTTTACATACTCGTACATTCCATGTACTGACACCATTTGGACTGCATCGTTTTATGATGCAGCGACAGGTACTAGAGATTATCAACCGGCGCTCCGTTGAAGATCCACTTACACTCCCAGCCAGTTGGTGAGTCCTCCTAGTTTCCGGAGGATGCTGAGTTTCCTTGTATAGTTTTGTTGTTGTTGTTTCCTTTATATTGATTGTTGGTAGCCATGGGCTTGTCATTGGCACCTCCTAGAATTGATAGAGGCTTCATAGACTAGAGTGTGGGGAGGTTGGACTGTTATTTTGAGGAGTCCTATTATATTTATTCTGTTGAGTTAAACATGTTATAATTGAGCCTTCCTTTGAGCGTATATGACTGAATGATGGAATGTTTGAGTTAGGTGGTTCACTTGAAGGTCAAAAATGGCTTTCAAGTGCCGGTCACGTCTAGGGTACCCTCCCGGAGCGTGACAAAATCACTCCAAGCCTGAACCAAATTCAACTTAAATTGACGAGTGGCTTTCAAATTAAAACCAAGTACACAAGAGCCGATGGAAAGAGTGAATTATGGATAAAAGGTCTCATTAGCTGGGTTACTGGATAACTAAGGCTCAGACTATTAGAACCAAGTCTGTTATATCAGTCTACCTGGAACTAAACTATTAGAAGCGACATCAGAGAGGTTCTAAGGCCTAACGACTCTAAATTATGCAAGTCTATGCAATCACTAGTCTAAGCCTAGACTAAGGCCAAGCTTTCTTTAATATCACCAACAAACCATAAACAAGTCACATCACAACATAAGGATGATCAGATAAGGAAGCCATTATGCCAACAATCTTAAATTATCTTAAATAGGTCTAAAATATGGGTTGGAGGTGCTAAGCATGATCAATTGGATATCCACCCTAAATTCATATAAATCAACATACAATTACATATTCAAGCTTAATCTAAAGGATGAGAAGTCGTAGCTTACCTTTAGGATGACCTCACGTGCTTCATATCATGTCTTTGTAGCTTTTTCCTTCCATACGTCCTCTGAATATTGTCACACTATAAAAAAATATGATCATAATGTTAATACGATCGTTTAGACATTAAAAATACTTTAAATAAAGATGAACCAATTTTGGAGTCTAAAACAGAATTGTGGGACCTACATCAAAAATTATGGAATTGACTTTGTCAAAAGATCCTAGTTAGCTCTGCGAATGTGTGTCACAAAGCAGAACATAATTTGAGGCTCAGAACAGCCTAAAAGAGCATCATGCAATAATTCACCAAAAAAACTAAGGAACAAGGAACAAGAGGGATGACCCCTTCGAAGCTAAAATTACTTCAAACTAAGGTCCCTGGACAAACCCCAAATAGTGCAATACATATCCATGAACTTTATGAATAGCCAAGACTTTGAATCACCAAATTTGGACCTCTATAGTTCCCATAATCGTAAATTGGAATAATGAACTTGACCTGTCTCGCATATGTCTTTTATTTAAAAGAACAGAAGCGATTGACCTTCGCGAATGTAGTAGGAGGATCCCACGAACGTGGAGGGTCGAAAGTCATACCTCCACAAATATAGTGCCTTGCCTGCGAATGCAGAGAAGAGAGGGTCAGACCTTTGCGAACGCGACATGGTCCATGCAAATACGGAGGTGCAATTGATAGTGCTCCCCAAACACGGACCTTTGCTCCGCTAATGTGGAGGCCAATTTCATTAGCTACCATGATCGCTTCCCTAGGCTCACGAACATGAACGAAAAAGAAGACTTGCACCAGCTGAGTTACATCAACTTGTTTGGCCAAGTCCAAAATTCTCTAATGTGCTCAAGATTCGTTCTGAACCCTATGTGCCCAAACATACTATGCTACCCAATCAAATTCGACATTTCAGACTCAACTGCATAGTTAAAATTTTCAACTGAGGTCGTTTCAATAAAAAGTGAGTCCCACATTCAAGTGCCTTTTTAGCCATTTTCCATAAGGGGCTCGGGATTAGATCGAATGCCTTGGAAAGCGTATGAAGGATCATTCTAGACCAAATTTGATATTTCAAATCTAAATGCACTGACAAAATTTTTATTCAAGTGTGCTTACCAAGAATGTTGACCAGGGTCAAACTTAGGCCAAAGATCAAAATCTAAAATATCTAATGCCACAAACTCGCATCGAAAGCCTTGCGACTCAAGAAGACCATGCCACAAGCCCAAAATGACCCTTCCAGAGCTGATGGAACCGTCAGAATTTCATCCTAAAGTCATTTACCTAAAGTTTTGATCGAAGTCAACTATTCAAGTTTTAAAAGTTTCAAAACACAAAAATGGACATAAAACCCAAATGAACGACTAGGCGACTGAACAACCCATGTTAGAAATTCATAAATTACTTAGGGTCACTATATAAATGCTCTAAATAATGAAAAAAATATATTTTTATATAAATGACCTGGACGGTCATTACATAGGCGAATCTAAGATCCTCATTTATATATGGGCTTGATTGTTCATGGTTGTATGATATCCTCTGAGATTCATAATTACTGAGATAAATACATAGATGTCAGGGCTTAAAAAATAAAAAGAAAATTAGCCATTATCAAAAGTAAACGACTTTTTCTGTGCTCGAATTTTGAAATTTTGGGTACATTTTTTTGTGCAAACCCAACCTTTTTATTTTATATAGAAAGATAAGAAGGGATGTGATAAATTCCCAAAACTTTTCCCAGTTATTAAAAGGAGGAATTGTTCAACAAAATACAAAATAACCTCTCTATTGTATATGTAGTGATTATAAAGGGATCTATAGTTATGTTGGAGGACTCCTCCAAAAGCATATCAAGGGATGAAAAATTAAAGTAGAAGGTTAGCACAACCAGCTTTAGCAATAATCTGTACAAATGTTAACTGCTTCACATGAATTTTAAATCTAAAAGATGGAATTTGATCCGAATTATTCTTCAAGAGAGCTTTGTCTTTGTATAGTAGAGTTAGAGCTTGTCTGAAGAAATCTACTTCTATTGATTCTCTCCAAAATAGCAATGAAGTTTTGCAAAATAGTTGGCCTCCCGATAACAATGGAAAAAAATAGTCTCCCAGCTCCTTGATAGCGTTGATCTGCTGGATCAGATCTTTTATCTTTCAAGGGATCTTCATGGTACCATTTATCATTTTTGATAAGTAGTATTGAGTCTGATTATATGGTCATATTATAAAACCATTTTCAACACACCATTGAATTCCTTTAAGATAGCATTTTCCTCGGCTGCATTATTTGTATAAGAAGCATTTATAATAAGATGCATATGCCATAATAATCTCCTCTCGCTTGTTCCTGAGAATGTCTCTACCTCCTCCACTCCTGGGTTGCCTTTGCTACAATCATCTATATTTAATTTATTCATTGTATGATCTTGCTTTCTCCAGATTACTCTTTTGATATTTAATTTAGTCTTCAAACTCTTAATAGAGCAATATTGAATTCAGTTTGTTTAAATATGAAGTGTTTAAAATTGAATCTCGAAAAGCATCTTCATCAAGTAGGTAACTTTATCAATGACTTGTCTAACTAAAATATTGCCCCCATTCGAATTTACTGGTACATCTGATATGTGTGTTGTTGTTTATGATACCACAACTTCCTGTAAAAAAACCACAACACTTCCTTTGCCATGTCTTCTTCTCAAATAATATTTTTGATTGTTTAATTTTTGTGCACTCTACAACAATAGCATGTAGATGGGCCATGTATTTTGAACCTACAAAATCTATCATTAGTAGGTAAACTATTTGATAACATTCATAAAATAAAAAAAGTAACTTTAAAAGGGAGTTTAGGATGCAGAATTTTCAAAGAAATTGTTTTAAATTTCATTAGGCGTCTCCAAGCTTATTTACATATAAATTTGCCCTATCTTCTGGGGTACAAATTAGGAAGTCCTTGTGTGCATCATGAATTTTGATTTCTTTAATGTTCTAGGCAATGTGAGAAGGAACTATGTCGGATCTCAATTTTGGTATATTCCATATTCCATTTTCAATGTAGTTCGAGACTTTGATACTCTTACAGCTTCATTGATGAGTAAGGAGGTAACTGAGGAGGCCTTTTCCAGTTTAGTTATGCCTCCAAAATGAGCAATTTCCCTTAACAATTTTTCAAAGTGTGTGGTGATCACAAAATTTTTAACTTCCCTCATCCTTTTCCTAATATGAGATTCTCCAGATCTCTATATTTTTTCAACTGATGAACTCTTAGCCTCTAAAAACTTGTTACGGAGAGAGGTTCTTATTCGAAAGTTCCATCAGATGTTAGCACTCACCACTAATGAAATATCTTGAATTGATCTGAAACCTGCACTCCTTCTTTATTAGGATAACAAAGAGAGATAACAAAGAGAGTCCAAAGCTCTCCAGTGATATTTGTTTCTAACCTCTTTTTCTCCCGAAAAGAAATTGGCAATGTGATTTTCCAGAAGAGTAACAGTAGTTTAGACAACTCTATTATTGAAAGAATATTAATGGGGAGAGAATGAATAACATATTTGATCATAACAACTCTTCCTCCATAAGAAAGCATCCTGTCCTGCCAACTTTGAATTCTAGCAGCTACTTTAGAAATGCGATCAGCAAAATAAATAATCTTCTTCCAATTCCTTGATAGATAGGACTATCCAAATAAGTAAAAGGAAAATTGACCTGAGGAGAGCCAATGATAAATTTGATATCATAAATAGTGAAGAGATTGGTTCCGGGAGCAACAAGGAAGCAAGACTTTGATTTATCGATTAATTGTCCAAAGCTTTTCTCATATTAGCTGATCTTGTTCAGACTTAAAGAACCATGTCTGACCCCATTAATAATAACAAAATATTAATTTTTAGAAAGAATTCTCTAAATCATGTCAATTCATATTTTTGAGATTGCTAATGTTTTTCATAACATTGGTAAGATACTTTCAAGCCATTCTATCGAATGCCTTAGTCATATCAAACTTCTTGATAACGTTCAATTTTGACTTCATTTGGAAGAATCAAATTATGCACGAAGAAGGAATCTTTTCTTTGTTTCTCACCCAAGTGAGTAAGATAATCCATCAAGCTATTTACTTCTCTATAGCAATGCAAAAATTTGTAATTACCATAAGTAACACCCCTCAAAAACTTTCCCCAAAGATTTGGGCCTTCTTTGTACACATATAGGGCCCGTCGTATTTAGTTCGAAGTATGTGCTCGAGTTAAGATGAGTCCCTAAGAAACTAAAGAGCGTTGGAGGTGATGTGGGGTCATAGAGGACCCTAGGACCGAGCTAAGTCCAAAAGATCCGTCGTAGCTAAGTTTAGGATGAGTTCGTATAAGGGTCGACTTTTAATGACCCAATCTTTTGAAGGATGTCAATCTGGGTGGCCCACGACCTATAAAATTAAAGGTCGTTGAGTCTTCTTTCCAACACCACCAAGAACGTACATTTTGGAGTTTGGAGTCAAAATATATGACGATCCTAAGACGAACTAGCACGGCAGGAATTTCATTTTTGGCCTAGGTTGCAACTGCTGGGGAAATGGCCTTGGCACTGTAAGGGCGCGACGCGCCACTATCGCGCCAGAAACATGCCTCAGTAGTTTGGTCTTGAGCGCGGCATGCCACTGCGAGGTGTGCAGCTTTTAGGCATAATTGGCCTGGCGCTGCAATGGCGCGACGCGCCACTATCGCGCCAGGTGCAATGGCGCGACACGCCACAAGGTTTTCTTCAAGTCTTCACTAAGGTATGTAAGGCTATCCAAAATATGGGTTGAATCCACCCATGTGCCCTATTCTTGCTTTGAGGTTAGATGTTCATGAAAAATAGAGTTCTTGGTATGGTCTAAGTTTAAATGAGTTTTGTCCCCTATTTAATTGATTCTATATGTGTCAATGTTATTGAGCTAAGAGGTTCCAAAATGAGCCCTTAGTTGAGTATGAGTGATGAAGAAATGAGTTGTGAAATATGTTCTATTTATCTTCTTACTATGTAGATTATGATAAAGGATGTTATTTTCTTGAGAATGTTGCTCAATATGAAATGTCAATTTAAAGTCTTGAAATTGTGATAAGCCTCAAAAGATTTCTCAAATGGATGAAAGAAATGATTGATTATATCTAGATGATGCTACACATGTGCATTTAAATTTCTTTGAATAATATGCTTGAGATTGATCGGATAGTACGATTGAGAAAGATGTGATTGTGATAGAGTTGATGAGATGACAAGGTTGTAACGAGACTTGTCGATATGAGTTGATTGAGTTAATTAGATGGAGTTTTATGAGCATTGAGTCTTGGGAGGAGTATCGAGCACCGAATTGGGCAAGAGTATAGTCTATACTCGAACCCAATAACTGCATCGCCAAATGTAGGGGGGATGGAACCGTTAAAGTCGGATGCTTCCCCGAGAGATTTGTCCTGATATTATAGGACCTGGTTGGATTGGATCCATAATTTGTTGATTCGTTCATACCCTGGCAAAGTATGAGAGGATGCGGCAACAACGTCGGTTTGTTGTACTTTTACTGGCTCATAAGTGATGGTTGTCGATTAAGAGAAACTCCCAAATAGGTCTTGATAGTACTCTGAGTCAGATTGAGTTGAATTGTATGTGATTGGTCCCGTCTAAATCATATTCTTGTTTAGACTTAGGACATTTGATTGAGTTGTTATTCCTCTTGAGTTGAACTTCCGAGTTGATTAATTCTTCCTTGATGTTCGTTGAATTCGGCTATTTTATATACTCATACATTCCACGTACTGATGCCATTTGGCCTGCATCGTTTCATGATGCAGAGACAGGTACTAGAGGTCATCAACCGGCGCTCCATTGAAGATCCACATATGCTTCCAGCTAGTTGGTGAGTCCTCCTAGTTTCCGGAGGATGTTGAGTCTTCTTGTACAGTTTTGTTATCATTTCCTTTATTTTGATTATTGGTAGCCATTGACTTGTCATTGGCACCTCTTAGACTTTGATAGAGGCTTCATAGACTGGAGTGTGGGGAGGTCGAACTGTTATTTTGAGGAGTCGTATTTTATTGTCTTGTTAGGTTGTAAATGTTTGGCCTTCGGCCCCATATATGAATAGTATTTCATTAATTGAGTTTCCGCTAGGAGAATGTGATTGAATGAAGGTGTGACTGGACCAGGTGGTTCGCTCGGAGGTCAGAAATGGCTTTCGGGTGCCAGTTACGTCTAGGGTACCCTCCCGGGGAGTGACAAACATGGTATCAGAGCAGAGAGTTTAAGTGTCGTAAAGAGTCTATGGAGCCGTGTCTAGTAGATTCTTGCTAATAGGTATGTTGTGCACCACACTTATAATCAGGAGGCTATAAGACATTAGGAATTGTTTCACTTTTTTCATACTCTGACTTCGTGCAATAAAGTTAAAACTCTATAAGACTCCTTTCTAATTTGTGCGTTTGTACGTTACAGATAATGCCTCCAAAATGTACTGCTAGCCAGAGGAATATTGATAACGCTGAGATGCCCCAGTTCGAGGCACGCCCGGCAAGGGCTAGAGGCCGACCTGTGTGATACTCAGAAGCACCCCAAGTGCCATCTACTCCACCTGCACCCACATTAGAGGCAGAATTTCGAGGGGCAATTGCAAGGCTCACGCAACTAATGGCTGCCTGAAGTGGTAATCAGAGTTCGCCGACTCTTAGCTCTAGCTCCCAAGAGCCATCTGCTACCACTAGAATTAGAGACTTTCTGAGGATGAATCCACCGGCATTCACGGGTTCTAAGGTCGAGGAAGATCCCCAAAACTTTATTGATGAGATGTGGAAGATTATGAAAGCTATGCATGCTACAGAAATTGAGGGGTTGAGTTGGTATCTTATCAACTCAAAGATGTGGCAAACATTTGGTATAACCAATGGGAACAAGGTAGGGGCGAGGATGCCGAACCTGCTAGGTGGGATAAATTTGAGGGAGCTTTTCTTGACCACTCTTTCCCCGAGAATTGAGGGAAGCAAAGGTGAAGGAATTTGTTAATCTGAAACAGGAGGGGATGACAATTAAGGAGTATGGCCTGAAGTTCATCCAGCTGTCCAGGTATGCTCCAGAAATGATTCCTGATGTGAGGTCAAAGATGAGGAAGTTTGTCTCCGGATTAGGGAGGCATGTGAAGAAGGAGTGCAAAGCATCATTGTTGATCTCGGATATGGATATTTCGAGACTAATGGTGTATGCTCAACAGGTGGAGGATAAGAAAAAAAAGGACAGAGAAGAGCACCTGAGCAAGAAGGCAAAATCAGCGGGCTATGAGAATGAGCAGAGGCAAGACAAGGGCAACAGGTCCTTCTTCCAGAAGAGGCCTTCCAACTATGCCTCATCTACCGCCAGTGCACTGATGCCGCAGAACATGTATGATCGGCAGGGACAAGGCCTCCAGAATTTCAGACCCTAGGGTTCTCAATCCCAAGCTAGCATGGGTCAAGGTGTGCAAGGGAAGCCACCATGCGTCAAGTGTGGTAAGCTTCACTTGGGAGAGTGCAGAGCGGGAAGGATGGGTTGTTATAAATGCGGCCAAATAGACCATTTTCAGAAGGAGTGTCCAGCATGGGGGAACAGGGCCCAACATTCTACCACCGCACCACCGACTAGAGGTAATCAAAGGGGCACTACTTCAGGCACCGGCGGAGGTACAAATCATTTATATGCTATGGGTAGTCGCCAAGATCAAGAGAACTCTCCAAACGTCGTGACGGGTATGATTAGAGTCTCTTCTCTTGATTGTTATGTGTTGATGGATCCGGGTGCCGCCCTATCTTTTGTGACTCCTTTTATGGCTAGTAAATTCAATAAAATTCCCGAATATCTTCTCGAGCCTTTCAGTGTAGCTACTCCTGTCGGTGATTTTGTCTTAGCTGAGAGAGTTTATAGAGATTGCACTGTGTCAATTCATCACAAGGATACCTTGGCTGACTTGGTTGAGTTAGACATGGTTGATTTCAATGTGATCTTTGGCATGGACTGGCTTTATGTATGTTATGCATCTATTGATTGTAGAACTCAGATTGTCACATTCAAATTCCCAAACGAGGCTGTAATAGAGTGGAGGGGTAGTCCTGTTATGCCTAAGGGTAAGTTTATTTCTTACCTTAGGGCCATGAAGCTAATCTCAAAAGGGTGCATCTATCACATTGTCCGAGTGAAAAGTGACAATATTGAGTCTCCATCCCTTGAGACGATTCCAATTGTCAAGGAGTTTTCTGACGTCTTTCCCGAGGACCTGCCTGGAGTCCCTCTTGATAGGAAGATCGACTTCGGGATTGATGTTCTTCCTGATACCCAGCCTATCTCAATCTTTCCATATAGAATGGCTCCAGCCGAGTTGAAAGAGTTGAAGGAGCAGTTGAAGGACTTGTTGGATAAGGGATTCATTAGGCCGAGCGTCTCACCATGGGGTGCTCCCATCCTATTTGTGCGAAAGAAAGATGGGTCCCTTAGAATGTGTATCGATTACAGGCAGCTAAACAAGGTCACCGTAAAGAACAAATACCCTCTCCCCAGAATAGATGATTTATTCGATCAGCTTTAGGGTGCCACTTGTTTCTCAAAGATAGACTTGAGATCCGGCTACCACCAGTTGAAGGTGAGAGAATGTGATATTCCGAAGACTTCTTTCCGGACTCGTTATGGCCACTTCAAATTTTTGGTCATGTCCTTCGGGTTGACTAATGCCCCCATATCTTTCATGGATCTCATGAACCGAGTGTTTAAACCAAATCTCGATATATTTGTGATTGTATTCATATATGATATTCTGGTCTACTCCAAAAATGAAGAGGAGCACGCCTATCATCTTAGAGTTGTTTTACAAACTTTGAGAGACCAGGTACTGTATGCAAAGTTCTCCAAATTTGAATTTTGGCTTGTATCAGTGGCCTTCCTAGGCCACATTATATCTGGAGATGGTATTCAGGTTGATGCTCAGAAAATTGAAGCTGTGAAGAATTGGCCTAGACCCACGTCCCCGACAGAGATAAGGAGCTTCCTGGGTTTGGGTGGGTATTATCGAAGGTTTGTAGAGGGATTCTCATCCATATCATCACCCTTGACTAAGCTGACCCAAAAGAAGGCTAAGTTCTAATGGTCCGATGCTTGTGGGGAGAGTTTTTAGAAACTGAAGGCCAAGCTAACCACTGCTCCTGTCTTGACTCTGCCCAATGGGACAGAGGGCTTTGTGGTCTATTGTGATGCATCTAGAATCGGGTTGGGCTGTGTACTGATGCAAAAGGGAAAGGTGATAGCCTATGCTTTGAGACAGCTTAAGGTTCATGAGAAGAATTACCCAACTCATGACCTTGAGCTGGCAGCTGTGGTATTCGCGCTTAAAATCTGGTGCCACTACTTGTATGGAGTGCATGTCGACGTATTCACCGATCACAAGAGCTTGCAATATGTCTTCAGCCAGAGGGAACTCAACCTGAGGCAAAAGAGATGGCTTGAGCTACTCAAGGACTACGACATGGGCATCCTCTACCATCCAGGTAAAGCTAATGTTGTTGCTGATTCTTTTAGCATGTTGTCTATGGGTAGCACTATCCATGTGGAGAAGGGAAGGAGGGAATTGGCGAAGGAAGTACATAGATTAGCCCGATTGGGAGTTCGACTCGAAGAGAATAATGAAGGTGGAGTAAATATTCGATATGGGGCTACGTCCTCACTTGTAGCAGAGGTAAAGGAGAAATAAGATCAGGACCCCATCCTCCTTCGGTTGAAGGAAGTGGTTCACAAACAAGGGGTGATGGTTTTCACCAAAGGGCAAGATGGTGTGTTAAGGTACCAAGGTAGATTGTGTGTACCTGATGTCGATGAAGTTCGAGGGAGGATTATGGCCGAAGCGCATAGTTCCAGATACTCTATTCATCCAGGCTCCACGAAAATGTATCATGACTTGAGGGAAGTCTATTGGTGGAGTGGGATGAAGAGAGATATTATAGAATTTGTTTCCAAGTGCCCGAATTGCCAACAGGTGAAGGTTGAGCATCAAAGGCCATGTGGTTTAGCCCAAACCATAGAAATTCTAGAATGGAAGTGGGAGATGATCAACATGGACTTTATTACAGGCTTGCCGAAGTCCCGAAAGCAACATGATTCCGTTTGGGTGATTATGGATAGAATGGCGAAATTAGCTCACTTCATGGCGGTTAAGACTACTGATACCGCAGAAGATTATGCAAAGTTGTATATACAGGAGATCATCAGATTGCATGAAGTCCCTTTGTCTATCATCTCAGACAGAGGAGCTCAATTCACTTCCCAATTTTGGAAATCCTTTCAGAAGGGATTAGGTTCGAGGGTGAACTTGAGTACAGCCTTCCATCCCCAGACAGATGGCCAAGCAGAGCGCACTATCCAGACATTGGAAGATATGTTGAGGGCATGTGTGCTCGACTTCAAGGGAAATTGGGATGATCACTTACCTCTCATAGAGTTTGCATACAATAATAGCTATCATGCATGCATTCAAATAGCTCCTTATGAAGCTTTGTATGGGAGGAGGTGTAGATCGCCCATTGGGTGGTTTGAAGTTGGTGAAGCCGAGCTGATTGGGCCTGACCTTGTTCACCAAGCCATGGAGAAGGTGAGATTTATCCAAGATAGGCTAAAGACAGCCCAAAGCCACCAAAAATCTTACACCGATGTGAGGAGGAGAGACTTGGAGTTTGAGGTGGGTGATTGGGTGTACTTGAAAGTATCACCCTTGAAGGGTGTCATGAGGTTTGGAAGGAAAGGGAAGCTCAGTCCTCGATATATTGGTTCTTACCATATTTTGAGGCGGATTGGGAGTGTTGCTTATGAGTTGGAGTTACCCTCAGAGCTAGCTTATATTCATCCGGTGTCCCATGTTTCAATATTGAAAAAGTGCTTGGGCGATCCCTCGTTGGTAGTCCCCATTGACAATATTGAAATCAAGGATAGCTTGTCTTATGAAGTGGTCCCGGTCCAAATTCTTGATCGCCAAATTCGCAGACTGAGGAACAAAGAGATCGCCTCAGTGAAAGTCCTGTGGAGGAATCAACTTGTTGAGGAAGCCACATGGGAAGTGGAGGAAGCCATGAAATCTAAATATCCACATCTATTCATGCCTACCGAGGAGAATGTTGAAGGTAATGACCATTTCCTTGACTTGAATTCATTTGTGCCTTTTGGAGTTTTGATTGATATTTGTTTGAGAGTGTGATTGGTTGAATGACTGAAATTTTGATTGTGATTTGTACCCCGAGTCCATTCCTGGTTGCTCGTCATTCGAGGACGAATGATCCCAAGGGGAGATAATGTAACACCCCTCAAAAACTTTCCTCTAAGATTTGGGCCTTCCTTGTACACGTGTGGGGCCTGCCGTATTTAGTTCGAAGTATGTACTCGAGTTAAGATGATTCCCTGAGAAACTAAAGAGCGTTGGAGGTGATGTAGGGTCATAGAGGACCCTAGGACCGAGCTAAGTCCAAAAGATCCATCGTGGCTAAGTTTAGGATGAGTTTATATAAGGGTCGACTTTTAATGACCCTATCTTTTGAAGGACGTCAATCTGGGTGGACCACGACCTATCAAATTAAAGGTCGTTGAGTCTTCTTTCCAACGCCACCAAGAATGTACATTTTGGAGTTTGGAGTCAAAATATATGACGATCCTAAGACGAACTAGCACGGCAGGAATTTTATTTTTGGCCTGGGTTGCAACTGCTGGGGAAATGGCCTTGGCGCTGTAAGGGCGCGACGCGCCACTATCGCGCCAGAAACATGCCTTAGTAGTTTGGTCTTTGGCGCGGTGCGCCACTGCGAGGTGTGCAGGTTTTAGGCGTAATTGGCCTGGCGCTGTAATGGCGCGAATCGCCACTATCGCGCCAGGTGCATTTTTGCCTATTTTTCAGAACTTTTGAGAAGGGGCAATTTCGGAATTGCCCCAAATTATATATGTATCACCCTAGACTATTTTGGGATCATTTCTTCAACCCCCTACTCTCTCTCTAAAAGCCCTAGAAACCTCTTCTCTCTCTCTCTCTCTCTCTCTTTCTTCCTCTCCAAATCCTTCTCCAACAAAAAGAGTTCCAAGAGCTTCAAGGTTTGAGTTTTCCCTTTAAGACCCAACCATAAGGTTTTCTTCAAGTCTTCACTAAGGTATGTAAGGCTATCCAAAATATGGGTTTAGTCCACCCATGTACCCTATTCTTGCTTTGAGGTTAGATGTTCATAAAAAATAGAGTTCTTGGTATGGTCTAAGTTTAAATAAGTTTTGTCCCCTATTTAATTGATTCTATATGTGTCAATGTTATTGAGCTAAGAGGTTCCAAAATGAGCCCTTAGTTGAGTATGAGTGATGAAGAAATGAGGTGTGAAATATATTCTATTTATCTTCTTACTATGTAGATTATGATAACGGATGTTATTTTCTTGGAATGTTGCTTAATATGAAATGTCAATTTAAAGTCTTGAAATTGTGATAAGCCTCAAAAGATTTCTCAAATGGATGAAAGAAATGATTGATTATATCTAGATGATGCTACATATGTGCATTTAAATTTCTTTGAATGATATGCTTGAGATTGATTGGATAGTACGATTGAGAAAGATGTGATTGTGATAGAGTTGATGAGATGACAAGGTTGTAACGAGACTTGTCGATATGAGTTGATTGAGTTGATTGGATGGAGTTTTATGAGCATTGAGTCTTGGGAGGAGTATCGAGCACCGAATTGGGAAAGAGTATAGTCCATACTCGAACCTAATAACTGCATCGCCAAACGTAAGGGGGATGGAACCGTTAAAGTCGGATGCTTCCCCGAGAGATTTGTCCAGACATTATAGGACCTGGTTGGATTGGATCCATGATTTGTTGATTCATTCATACCCTGGCAAAGTATGAGCGGACGCGGCAACAACGTCGGTTTGTTGTACTTTTACTAGCTCATAAGTGATGGTTGTAGGTTAAGAGAAACTCCCAAATAGGTCTTGATAGTACTCTGAGTCAGATTGAGTTGAATTGTATGTGATTGGTCCCATCTAAATCATATTCTTGTTTAGACTTAGGACATTTGATTGAGTTGTTATTCCTCTTGAGTTGAACTTCCGAGTTGATTAATTCTTCATTGATGTTCGTTGTATTCGGCTATTTTATATACTCGTACATTCCATGTACTGATGCCATTTGGCCTGCATCGTTTAATGATGCAGAGACAGGTACTAGAGGTCATCAACCGGCGCTCCATTGAAGATCCACATACGCTCCCAGCTAGTTGGTGAGTCCTCCTAGTTTCTGGAGGATGTTGAGTTTTCTTGTACAGTTTTGTTGTCATTTCCTTTATTTTGATTATTGGTAGCCATGGACTTGTCATTGGCACCTCTTAGACTTTGATAGAGGCTTCATAGACTGGAGTGTGGGGAGGTCGAACTGTTATTTTGAGGAGTCTTATTTTATTATCTTGTTAGGTTGTAAATGTTTGGCCTTCGGCCCCATATATGAATAGTATTTCATTAATTGAGTTTCCGCTAGGAGAATGTGATTGAATGAAGGTGTGACTGGACCAGGTGGTTTACTCGGAGGTCAGAAATGGCCTTCGGGTGCCGGTTACGTCTAGGGTACCCTTCCGGGGCGTGACACCATATTTCTTCAGATGTTATAAAATAAACTAACTTAGCAAAATAATAAGTAGAGAGTAAGAGAAAATAGAAAGGAGCAGATGAAATTTTTTTGTTATGTATATTTACATTTGAAATGACTATTTATAACCACTACAAATGAAGAAAGCAATAAATTGATACAAGTTAATTCCTCAACTTGGTGGGACAAAAGTTAGTGAGGAGAAAAAGTAGAAGAAAAAGAGGGAAAACATAGAAGGGAAAAAGGGGTAGGGAAAGTGACAAAAATTACATAGTATCAAAGAATTAATCTAACTAATGAGATGAATATGAAAATTGACTTTAGAGTGATATTGATCATGTTAATAATGATCATATAGTCAAAGTCAATTTTCACATTCTTGTATACATTAGTCAAGAACGAGTGATGTAATGACCTACATGGTTGTTTTGTGTTTTTGAACCCATTTTTCAAGTATAACATCTTTTGTAGTTTCATTATGTTGTTTATGGCCTGCAGGTATGGCTAGCGCGATTCTTGAGGTAATGAAATACATTTAAAATAATAAATTCTATTTTGAAAATTTGAAAATTGAATGTTTGACCAAAGTCAATAATTTGGGTTAACGAGTTTCAAATAGGTTTGGGTTATAACACACTCATATTTGATATTTTGATATCGTTTGATTGAGCATTTAAGGTTATAGAATTATAGAAATACGTATAAAAGGAGTGTTGTTATTACATTGAGAATATAACTCATACGTACATATAACCATGGTTTTACTACAAAATTCTACCAAGAGCAAAACCAGGACTTTCATGCGTAGGTAGCATAATTAACTATTTTAATTAATTTCTACATAGAAGCAACACCAACTAGGATAAGTAAGTATATATATATATATATCATAAGTAACTAGTAAACCATGCGCATTGGGCGTTTGTTAGAATAATTGGTGAGATGTATATCATCATGCAACTGAGCTGCCTTGTAGCTATTTAAAGTCTGCACTGGTGGTGTTGGAGCAGTGATCATAGCTTCTCTTCTAGTCAAGGGAATCACCCGATAAATGTGAGTTTCCGGTGAAATGTAGTGATAGTTGCAACTCTGCTGTGTCACCCAGAACGTGGTACCGACTGCCAGATTGTGTGCCACAGTGTTGGAAGCTTTATCTATCCTCTTTTTATCAAAGTATTCATCAATTAGAGCAAAGCCTTCTGAGCCTATTTTAACAAGATCTCTCTGTGGTGCCATTTTGATTTGCTTGTTTTTTTTTTTTTTGGGAAGAGAAGATGTGTAGGGTAGTTTATGAAGAAACTTTGTGGTGGTGTTTTCTGATGCAAAGGCCTATGGGGACACTGTTCATTATATAGAAGGCTGGCCAAGACTTTTGGAAGAAAACAGTAATAAAATTGACTTTTAGTCCTTCAATTTTAGGATAAAGTGTATTAATTCAAGAGCACCACGCTTTGTATTTGGTACGCCTGCATTAGGCCATTCTATTTAGGAAAAGGAATTTTTTAAAATAAAGAAGAAAGTAAAGCTAAGGGAGAGTAGTTTGTTAAGTAATCATATAAGCTAAGGGACCAAACTGAAAATTGTTATCATAGGATAGACTTCTTGGTACGTCCCCCTTTAGGAGATTCTATTTTTACATGTGTTTAAGCATTGGTCTTCTTAGGGAATTGGCAAAATAATTGAATACCTAAACTGAAAATTCAAACAGAGTGGAAAAGGGAATATTACTTGTGATCAATTATTATGTACATACAGAGTTGATTAATATTCTCTTCATTCTTTTTAGTTTTTATGTTGTGCTTTTTAAGAGTCAGTTAGATTAATTTTCAAAACTAAATTAGATAACGTTAATTCAATGTTTTAATATAAAAATTTAAATTTTCAAAAACTATATGAAAAGTTCTATAAATTAAAATTTTAAAAATATTTATATGATGAAAAAATATATTTTTAAATATTTATCAAAATTCATATCGATTGACTATTAAAAAACGTGACAGGAACTAAGGAAGTATTCCGAAAATAATTTGTGCAAATAACACAATACAAATGCAATTTGAATTAATGCAATCTGTGGAAGTTATTAACCTATTTATCTTTTTTGAATTATACACAAATATTTTCTATATTTTCTATGTATAGAGTTAACACATCCAAAATCAGCATTACGATTCGTAAATAACAATATTCATCAATTTATTTCTTTGGTTGATCATTGTCATACTCTTTTGGATTTATAGAGAGTTTTTTATGTAGTAATTGGTATATATATTATTTTTTTGGATAGTTTGGTTGGTTGAAAGAGTTATTTTGGAGTCATTTTACTTGTTTTAATTTTGCTATTTTTGTAAGTATGCAATAAATTTTTTGCAAAATTAAAATTTTAATATAACAATCTTGTGGAGGTTAAAATGAAGTATTAAAATTTTGTATTGTGGAGGTTATGAGCCCCTACAAATTAAAATTTAATTATTTATAAAAAGAAGATTGCAGAGGTGATAAATGAAATTAATAATTTATCAAAAATGATTGCTAAATGAAATATTTGTGAGAGTTTTTGAAATCGTTGTAACGATATTTTGGAATTTTGTGCGATTTTTGTCGTCGCTAAAGGTCTAATTTTTTTAGCTATAGGGATTAGTCCCATGTGACTTACCATGTCGCTAAAAATTTGGATTGTTAACTCTTGAAGATATTTGTGGTTTATTGGGATAACGGCGGAAGAATTTTTAATCTCACAAAATAGCAAAAAATATAAGTAGTAATTTTGACCTTTTCAAAAAAATAAATGACTCAGATTCCTACTTCCAAATATGACTTTATACAAGAGTCTGTGTATTTCAACAATGAGAGGACTATATTGTTTGTGGTACATTATTAGAGAAGACCGAGAGAGACTTATAATATTCCATTCACGAGATAATTGATCCTTGGGGCTGTACCAAAAACAGATGAGGATAGAAGGATGGCATTGACGGTCTTGCTCTTCTTTCGGTGGAAATTCCATTAGCCTGGATTCTTCTATTACTCCATCCAAATATATTGGTAGAAGCATCTAAGTCTTGTTTACTAAAATGGAACATCTTTAGAATTGGGCGGTTTAGAACTCTGCATGCACGAGCCAAACGTTGTTAAGAAAACAAATAAATAAACCATGTTGTGTGAGTAGGCGGTTTAACAAACCCTTGCCACTTCATTATAATGAAAATATAGAATATGGAATAAGATAAAGTTTGATTTGTACGAATAGTTTGGTTCAAGAAATTGTAGGATATATTTGGAAAAATCCACCATGAATATTCTATCTTTCTTAATTATATAGAATTCCAACATGACTTTCTTATCGATTGTTGCTAATGCGTTTTTTCTTAAATGAAAAGTAAAGGAGTAATTACTTTTTTGAGTCCTTTTTGTAAAATATTTACTACTCTTAAACATATTTTTATTTATAACCTAGATATAATATATTTAGAAAATACTTATCATATACATCCATTATACTATATATTAAAAGTGAATTATATATGCAATATATGTGTATTATAAATGTATTAAAGTGTATTATACTTGTTTTTGGTACAAAAAACTGCATTATGTATTAAAATGAATTATACATGGAATGTAAATGTATTGCACTATGTATAAAAGTAAATTTTGCATGCAATATAGATGTATTATAAGTTTCTTAAAATGTATTAGGGTTGTTTTGATAAAAAAAATCCGCTATATATTAAAGGTGAGTTATACATGTATTAAAATTATATAGCTATAAATGGTAAATATTTTTAAAATATAGTATATTTAAGTAAGTTTCAGTAATGACCTATTCTGATCGTTATGGGTGGACCAATGGTGAAGGAATTGGGCAAGAAAACTTTTTGAGTAGTGACTTAAAAATTTAGGTTAGGCCAGTCGCAGACGAACTTGAGGAAAGTGAGGTCTAGGGCAATCCGAGAAGGGATTGGGGATAATTTCTACTATGGATTGATTTTTTAAATATCTAAGACACTAAGGAGTCCGTAGGACTTTTTGAAATCGAATTCGAGTTAGTAAGACTCCCGGAAACAAACTTGGCATGAAATGGTTGGTTTGAAACGTCAAGGGTTGAAGGTATGTTGCAAATAGGGGATTTGAGGTAGGTTTATGAGTCTTTGATTCTGTGCAAGCCACTATAGCGACGTGGCAATGCTTTAGGCAGGCGCTCTAACGGGTTTTCATGCGCTATAGTGGGGTAGACCGATCAACGACTCCACTACAGAGGGTTAGGGGTCGTAATAACAGTCTAAGTTAGGATTTTAGTGCAGAAAATCCCAAAATCAATCATTAGTTAGATATCTCATTTTGGGGAATTGCAAGAGAAACTTAGGGAAAAAATCACAAGTTTATCATCGGTTCATAGATAAAGGTAAGTTAATTCCTCCTTAATCTTGTAAATTGATTCTTAAAGCCTTAGAATCTAGAATATTACTCTTGAGGAGGGTTTTGATTTGATTTAATGATGGAAAAAGTCATGGTTTGGATAGAATGATCATGAATTGGCCTTAGGGTTAGGATTTGAGTATAATTCGAGTTTAATTAGCTAGGCCATTGTCATTGATTGCTTGCATTTTTTATTGTTTTAGACCAAGAACAAGCGAGGATTCATAGCAAGGGAAAAACTCAAGTTCTTTAAGAGTTTTCAAGGCTTGATTCAAAGTAGGTGATGGTTGTACGTTTTTCCAAGTTATGTTTGTATGCATGTCTACTACTTTGCAGTATTCCTTATGCAATGCATGTGAAGGAAACTAAAAGGATAATGTGAAATGACACCACGTTGATAATATCATGCAATGAACCTGTTTATTTACTTGTGATATCAAATGTGATTGTGCATATTATTTGTGATTGATGGTTGGCTCGGGTGCCATGTCTAGTATGGAATCTATATAGTTGGCTTGATTATAACATTGATAAAATTTACTAACAATACTTAGCTCGGTTACCACACTGGTATACTAATAGTCTGTGTGTGAGTTCTATAAGAGGAGCTGGTATGTTGATTTTGTGATCGTGTTGGACATATGTTTCATGCATTGGTTGATCAAACTATTGTGACTGGTAATCTATATTATGTTGTGACTGTTGGTATATGTTTTGGTCTATTTTACTATTTTGTAATTACTTTTTTACATTCATGTCTTTGGAACTAATCGTATGATCCTACAAGTACACGCTGGTTGTGTACTGATACTGTAATTTCTATTTTCTTGTTGAGTATAGGGAATATTCAGGTAACTAATGCAAGACCTCGGTTAAGGAACGCTTGACATTTAAATCCAAGGGTGAGCTACTCTTCTAGGCTGCCATGGGTTTATCTTCATCTCTTTGTCTATCTCTTCAGACTTAGATATTTCATAGACCTAAGTTTACTATTTTCTTAGTTGGGGTTGCATCTCCTTATTTTAGATATTTAGAGTTTTTGTATTATGACTTTCAGATTTTAAGGGTTATTTTCTGCAAATATTTTGATATTTGATTGAGTTTATGGGAACTCGATCCTTTTTATTTACTTCTAAACTGCTTTTTACTTATTTTACTTTATGTTTTATCTTCTTAAAAATGGCTTGACGAGTTAAGTTAGGTTAGTTATTGGTTCTCCCATAAGAGAATTATAGTGGGTGCCACTCACGGCGAGTAAGAATTGTGACAAATTTACTACTGGAGCTCTAGGTTTGTTGATTTCATCATATCAAAATGAGTCTAGTAGAGCCTTGCGAAATGGTATGGACAATCTGTACTTTTCTTCGAGAGGCTACTAGACTAGGAAAACTCTCTTTTCTTTCCTCTTATTATAATATAACTTGATTTCTGTTGGTATCTACCTATCTAAATTGATAATTAACTTTCTTCATTCTTCTGTCTGCAGATGGTTGATATGAAACTTAATAGTGCAATGATAGTAGCTCCAGGGGAAGAGCCATTAGTGGAGCCAACAACTTAAGGTAGATGTCGAGGTCAAGGTAGAAGAAGGGGTAGATGAAGGGAAATACCTAACAGGGGTGGAGCTCAGGCAAAGAATGCACCAAGGAAAGCGAACCCTCCCCCACTCCAAGATCTGGTGGAATAAGAGGTTGATATTGAGATTGAGAAGTATACAGGACAAGAGGTGCAAATATAGGTTAGGTGTATAGGTCCCCCCATGTCTTCTAAAGCGGTCAAACAGGTATTGGCATTTTTGAGTGAGTTGGTATGTACTTGAGCCACTCCCACTGTGCAGGTTACTCAGTCTCCAATTTTTGTCTGGTTTCCACTATGGTCCATAAGATGAATGAAGCATCGGGTGCTAATATGTTCTTCCATCTACTAATGGGCCCTATGATGACCGGCACAGAAGTTGCACAAGTTGGGCATCATGCAACAACATGGAGTTGAGTTTGTGAAATTCCAACTACAAGGCAAAGCCAAGCAATGCTGGAGAGCTTATGTGGAGTGTTGCTCATCAGTTCTTCCTCTGTTGATCTGTATTTAGTTTCACGCCTTGTTCCTTGAGAAGTATGTGCCCTGTACTCTGAAGACCAAAAAAGGATGAGTTCCTAGCTCTTGAGCATGATAGTATGACTATTGTAGCCTATGAGGAAAAGGTTCATGCCTTGTCCTACTTTGCTAGTCAGCTTGTGAGCACTGATAAAGAGAGAATACATTTTCATGTGAAGGGATTGAATACTGACTTGCAGGTCTTATATGTGTACCTAACCTCTACAAAGAAGAGCTCCAATGAGGTATCAAATTCTGTTAAGAGGATAGAAGGCGTTATACTATTTGGGCAATCCAAGGCATTGGCTAAGAGGCCCAAGAATATGGGCAACTACAGTGGTTCTTACTATAAGAGATTTGGTCAGCAAGCATACTCAGCCCGATCGATCCAGTCGGCTATGCCCGCTTCTATGGGTGGTTATTAAGGGGTCTCACAACAATCTCTAACTCAGGGTGGTCAATGAGCTTTTTATGCATCAGTTAGAAGGCACTCACTTGATTGTGATTGCTTTAATTGTGTTGATCATGGACACTTCAAGAAGGAATGCCCTCACAGATAGATAGTCGGCTAGGTTCAGCTGAAAACTAGAGTAGTGGTCCCAACAGGTAGAGGTTATAATGGTAAAGGACGTCAATAGGGTGGGCGAGGAGATAATTAAGGACCGTAGAGATGAGGAAATAGTAATGAACAGAGAGGAGTGGAACAACCAGATAAAGAGGTTTCCTGTAATGATAATAGATCTCAGTGTTACGCTTTTCCAAGAAAACTAGAGGTTGAGGCATCAGACGCAGTTCTAACAGGTACTATTCTTGTCTGTGACTGAATGGCTACAATTTTGTTTGATTCGGGTTCTACATATTCCTACATATTTGTTATGTTTGCCTTGAAGCTTGACATAATGTGTGATGTTCTTGTTTTCCCTATCCATTTATCTATTCCAATTGGAGAGTATGTAGTCTTTACCAATGTATACCGTACTTGTTTTATTTTGTTTGTGGGTTTTTAGACTTGGTCATTTTGGATACGGTTGATTTTGATATGATATTAGATATGACTTTGCTGTCCCCTTATTATGATGTGCTTAATTTGAATGTTAAGAGTGTAATTCTAGAGATCTCGGGTAGTGAAAGATTTGAGTGGGAAGGGATGAAAAGGCCCAAGTCAGTAAAGATTATATCCTTCCTTTGGGCTAGCAAGCTAATGGGGAAGGGTTGTTTGGCCTATTTGGCTCACCTTTGGGATGTTAGCATAGAGTCCCCTTCTATTGAATCTATTCCCGTGGTTTCAAAATTTTAGGATGTATTTCCTATAGATTTATCTTTTATGCCTCTTGATAGAGATATAGAGTCCGCTTGGATGGGCTTATAAGTTGGTCAAACCAACTTCTAAGCCCTTTTTAGCTTATTGTGGTGTTTGTCTAATGCTAACTTTAAGCCATAAAGTTCTTAAAGTCAGTCAAAAATGAAAAGTTAGGATTCCTAACTCTTTTTTCTAAGTGCTTAAAGCCATTTTCTTTGACCATGGAAATTACTTTTATATCCCTTATATTTTAACTAAATTTCCAAAAACTATCCTTTTTATTCTTTTAACCCTAAAATTTACATCATTTTCCTCATTTCTTCAGCATAAGCTCTTTTATCCAAACACTCAACTGCTTATTTATAAAAATAACTTTCAATACTTTAAAGTTCTAAAAGGACTACATACATAAAAGTTACTTTTTTAAGCCCATCCAAACGGGCTCGTAGACTTTTGTATTTATTTGGAGCTGAAACCACCATCCCAATTTCTATTCCTACATATTTCATGGCTCCAACATAGTTGAGAAAACTCAATACTCAGCTTTACTAACTTCTTCACAAGGGATTCATTCGTCCTAGTGCTTTTCCTTGAGGTGCTCTAGTGTTGTTTGTAAAGAAAAATGATGGTAGCATGAGAATGTGCATAGATTGCAGGTAGTTGAATAAAGTCATCATCCAAAATAAGTACCCCCTACCTTGTATAGATGATCTATTTGACCAGTTGTAGGGTGCTTTAGTTTTCTCTAAGATTGACTTGAGGTCAAGGTACTATCAATTAAAGATTAGGTCTAAAGGCATACCTAAAATGACCTTTAAGGCTTGGTATGGACATTATGAGTTCCTAGTAATGTCATTTGGATTAACCAATGCAGTGACCACTTTTATGAGCTTGATGAATGGTGTATTTAAACTCTTTTGGGATTTCTTTGTGATTATGTTTATAGATGATATCCTAATCTATAACAAGAGTAAGGAGGAACATTCAGACCACCTTCATCTTGTTCTGGGTATCTTGAGGAAACAAAAGTTATAAGCAAAATTTTCTTGTTTATTGTGATGCTTTACATTATGGTTTGGGTGTTGTGTTGATGCATAAAAATAATGTCATAGACTATGCTTCAAGGTAGTTGAAGGTTCATGAGAGGAACTACCTAACGCATGATTTGAAGTTGGCAACAATAGTATTTGTTCTTAAGATTTGGTGACACTATCTTTATGGTCTCAATTATGAGGTGTTCATAGATCATCGCAGTCTACAACATGTATTCACTCAGAAGGATTTAAACATGAGGCAAAGAAAATGGATGGACTTGCTCAAGTATTATGATGTGACCATTCAGTATTATCCAGGTAAGGACAATGTGGTAGAAAATGCATTGAACCAAAAGAGAGCTTGCATGGGTAGCTTGACTTGCTTGGGGTGTCCAACTGACTCTTGGCCAGAGATATTCAGACTCTAGAGTCTAAGTTCACGCGATTGGGCATCTCTGAGAGGGTAGGGTGTTAGCTAATATTGAGATTAAGCCCACCTTTATAGAAAAAATCAAAGTTAAGAAGTTTGAGGATGAGGACCTGAATAAACTCAGAAATAAGGTAGTATCAAGGGAGACTTAAGATTCCCACTCTCGATTTAGGAGGTGTGCTCAGTTTTAGAGGGAGGATTTATTTCTCTCAAGTTGATGATTTTATCAAGAGTGTGTTGGCAAAGTCACATGACTCGCGGTATTCGATTCATCTAGTTGTGCACAAGATGTATTAGGATTTAAGGTAGCTTTATTAGTAGCCTGGAATAAAAAAAGACATTGATGAGAATGTATCCAAATGACAAAACATTCAGCAGGTAAAATACAAACATCAAATACCTTTAGGTTTACACCAAAGGATGCTTATTCCTGGGTGGATATGGGAAATGATATCTATGGACTTTGTGGTGGGATTTCCTAAGACTTTGGGGAAGCATGACTGAATTTGGGTAATTTTATATAGGTTTACTAAATCATCCTACTTCATCTCTGTCAAAACATATTGAGAGCATGTGTGATTGACTTTAATTTGGGGGCCATTGTAACTAGTTCCTTCCCTTATGTGAGTTCTTTTATAATAACAATTACCACTCCAGTATTGGTATGGAACCATTCGAGAAACTTTATGAGAGGGGATGTAAATCTCCTATATGATGGTTTAAGGCTGGAAAGGTGGAACCTTAGGTGTTGTTTTAGTGAGGAAAGCTCAACAGAAGGTAAGGAACATCTACAAAAGGTTGTTGGCGGCTCAAAGTAGACATAAAGAGTATGCAGACCATAAGGTATGAGATATGACTTTTTAGGTTGGTGAATAAGTGTTGTTGAAGGTATCACCAATGAAAGGGTATATGAGTTTTGGTAAAAAGGGTAAGCTTAGCCCTCATTATATTGGTTCGTTTGAGATTTCTTGACAATGTGGGGCTAGTGGCTTACAGTTAGCACTACCACCCACTTTTCTGGAGTTCATTCAGTCTTTCATGTGTCTATGTTGAAGAAGTACCATGGGGATAGAGATTATATCATCAAGTGGGTCTTAATGGTACTAGACAAGGATCTTCAATATGAACATGAGCCAATTGTAATTCTTGATCGGGATGTCCAAAAGTTGAGAACAAAAGAGATGAAATTGGTAAAATTTTAGTGGAAGAATGACCTAGTTGAGGAGGATACTTAGGAAACTAATAGGTACATGCAGAACAAGTAACCTTACTTGTTCGAGGATTCAAATACTATACTATTTCTAACTTAGCTTAATTTTTTCTTGTTTGATCACTCGAGGATGAGTGATGGGTATGACCCATTTCGGTCGTTATGGGTAAAATAATGGTGAAGGAATAAGGCCAAAAAGCATTTTGGGTAGTGACTTAAAAAATTTAGGCTAGGCTAGTCTAAGATGATAGATGTGCAAGGTGAGGTCCAGAGAGATTCAGAAAGAGATTATTGATAATATGTAAGTATGGATTCATTTATCTAATAGACAAGACATTAAGGAGACTGTAAGAATTTTCAGATTCAAATTCGGGAGAGATAAACTCCTGAAACGAAACTTGGCCTGAAAGGGTTGGTTTGGAACATCAAGGTTTAAAGGTATGTTACAAATTAAGGGCTCTTGGAGAGGTTAACAAGTCTCTAATTCCGTGTAAGCCACTACAACAACATCATGCATGTATAGAGGAGTGCTTTAGGTAGGCGCTATAACAAGTTTTCAAGCGCAATAGTGAGGGTTTCAGGCGCTATAACAGGGTACACTGCTATGACGATGCCTCTATAGTGGGGTTAGTTGGGATTTTAGTGCAGAAAATCCCAAAACTGATCATTATTTGGATATCTCATTTTAGGGAACTGCATGGGAGACTTAGTGTGAAAACCACCCATTTTTTATTGTGTTCATTGATAAAGGTAAGTTAATTACTCTCCCAATCTTCTAAATTGATTCTTAAAGCCTTAGAATCTAGAATATTACCCTTGGAGGAGGGTTTTGATTTGATTTAATGATTGGAAAACCCCTGGTTTGGATAGAATGGTTATGAATTGGCATAGCATTAGTATTTGAGCATAATTTGGGTTTAATTAGCCCATTTTCATTGATTGCTTGCATTTTATTATTGTTTTACACCTAGAACAAGCCAATATTCATAGCAAGGGGATAGATCAAATTCTTCAAGAGTTTTCAAGGCTTGATTCGAAGTAGGTGATGGTTGTGTGTTTTTCCAAGTTATGTATGTATGCATGTCTACTACTTTGTAGTATTACTTGTGCAATGTATGTGAAGGAAGCTTAAATGCTAGTGTGTAATGACACTATATTTTTAATCTCATGTAATTAACCTGTTTATTTATTTGTGGTTTCAAGTGTGATTGTTCATTGTGGTTGTGATTGTGCATCTTGTTTGTAATTGATGGTTGGCTCGGATACCATTCCTAATATGGATATCTATATAGTTGACTTGAGTATCACGTCAGTACAATTTACTAACAATGGTTGGATCGAATACCACACCGGTACATGAATAATTTGTATGTGGATTCCATAAGAGGATCGGGTATGTGCATTTTGTGATCATATGGGATATGTTTCATGCATTGGTTGATTCAGAATATTGTGAGTGGGAATATGTATTATGTTGTGACTGTTGGTTTATGTGTTGGTATGGTTTACTATTTTCTGATTACTTGTTTACATTCATGTCTTTGGAATTGACGATATGATCCTACCAGTACACGGTGGTTATACTGATATTGCACTTATTTTTTTATTGTTGAGTGAAGTGCATATTTAGGCGGCTAATACGAGACTAGATGCTTGACATTGGAATGCAAGGATGAGCTACTCTTTTGGTTTACCATGAGTTTATCTTCATCTCTTTGTCCATTTTTTCGAACTTAGATATTTCATAGAATTGAGTTTATTGTTTTCTTATTAGGGTTGCATCCCCTTATTTAATACATTTAGAGTTTTGATACTATGACTTTCAAATTCTAGGTGTTATTTTCTACAAATATTTTGACATTTGATTGAGTTTATGGAAAATAGATCTTTATTTACTTCTAAACTGCTTTTTACTTATTCTACTTTATGTTTTGGCTTCTTAAAAATGGATTGAAGGGTTAAGTTAGGTTAGTTATTGGTACTTACACTAAAGGGTTAGTGTGGGTGTAATTCATGTGGTTAGGATCGTGAAAGTTTCCTAAAAAGAAAAGGGTGAGAATTAGGCAATGCACAGGTATTAATAATAGCAAAAATATGTAATCATTATGTGGATTTTTGTCAAAAACACCTTGAGAAATAAAATAATTGAATGCAACATCATTATACAAAGAGGTCCCAACACACTAGTACATGGAAGTGGTCCTAATAGTATGATGTGCAGGTCTCAACCCAATAGTAAATTGGACTGGTCCTAGTAGTATGATATCCTCTTAGACTCATAGCTACCGAGAGAAATTTGCTAGAGCTTAAAAATAAAAATTTATCATTACCAAAAGTAAACTACTTCTGTGCTCAAAATTTGAAATTTGGGGTTCCTTTAATATAATTCTTCAACCAGTTTTTGACTCCATTGAGAAGAAACAAATTTTGCATGAAGAATGAATATTTTCTTTGTTTCTCACCTAAATTTGCAAGATAATCCATCAACCTATTTTTTAAAAAGAAAATCAGGATGAATCGTGAGAATGTACATTGATCATGAAGTGCCATAAAACACCATAGGCAGGGACAATTCCTTACCCCAAATATACATCATTGATTGCAACGCAATCAAGGTAAAATGATAATTATCATACAATAGTGCATGATGCATTCTCAGGGTAGGCTACAATCATAGTTCAACTAACAAAAAAATTGGCTTTATCGTATCTAATCCTAAGAATAGGTAATTATAGTTCATCTAAGATAAAGGATCTTTTGGCGTTCCCAGATATATCATCTAATTTTTGATAAAGTGTTGGTTCATCGAGTGTGGTAGCTAGTTTGGCAAGGTAATCTGTCATTGAGTTGTTGTCATGAAAGCAATGGACAAAGCTCAATTAGCTCCAGCGTTTATAAAGGTTATGCCTTCTTAAGATTATGGTGTGACCATATCCATTTTACAGCAACTTTACAATCAGAATTGAGTTCAATTCCAATATTTCTTTCTTGTAACCTTTTTCCAACATCCATTTCATAGCATATTTTACAGCCAAAGCTTCTACAACATTATGGTCTTTTGCAGTTACAGGGGCTGTAAATGCAAAATGAATTTACCATCAATGTCCCTCACAATCCCTCATAGTCCTACTTTTTTATTATGCTCCAGGTAACTGTCATTTTTGTCAAATTTAATCAACCCATTTGAAGGTTTTTCCCACTTCAGTGGTTTTGGGTCTCATATTCTCCACCACCTCACAAAGTTGGTTAGTTCATTCCATGTAGTGGATAAGTCTTATCTATTACCTTTATAGTCCATATGATTTGTTGCTCCATTATTCTAATATAGAATCTAGTCTTATTTTCATATCTACAAGAGCATCTGATTTTTCATAGTTTCCAACATAGCGCCACTGGAGTTTTCTGAATCATCATCCTTATATTGCATTTTTTTCCTGGAGCCTGCCAGCAGTCTTACAGGAAACTCTCCACAGGTTTGCTTGCATATATAATCTCAAGGCTTGCCCAAAAAGTATCCAATGTTTTTTAGCATGTTCACTATTGATGAAGAGATGTCTGATAGTCTCTGGCACATTTGTATCACAATATAAGCAATCCAACGTGTTTCTGCTTTTGAACCTGCAAATAGTATCATTAAAGAAAGTTTAGCCTTCAATAGTCTCCAAGCCAAAAATAAAAATTTAAAAGTAGTGCAATTATGCCAAATTTTATTTAATAGGGGGCTTAGATTCCTTTTTTCCTCATATAGTTCCATGTTGATTTATTGGAGAATACACCATCATTAGTAGTTTTCCAGATGAAAAAATCAGATATAGTATTGAAGCCTATTTTGATGTGAATAATGTGCTGAACAATTCATTCTGGTAGAAGCTCCTGAAGCCTTTGTTCATCCCAAAGTTGGTCTTGAAAAAATCATTGATTTTTTCTTTATGGAATGCCTAAGATCAGGAGTGTATGTTGCTAATGCACCATTTCCTGACCAAATTATCCCACCAAAAGCTACAATTGCCTTTGTAAATATACCAAATCATATTATTTTCCAAATTGGATCTTATTTTGGTTAGATTTTTTCATATATGGGAGTGACTAGACATCCAGACTTTTTTTACAGGATGAGCTATGACACAGTACTTAGCCTTGAAGAACTTGGCTCATTAGGAGTTTTATTCTCTAATTCTCCACCATCTCTTGATATTGAGAATTTCACAAATATAATTCATTCCTCTCATGCCTAGCCCTTCCTTATTAGTAGGATAACATATGTTCTCCCAGGAGCTCAAATGATAATTATTTTTATTTAATGTGGAGCCCCAAAAAAACAAGCAAAATGCTTCTCCATTTGCTTGATAATTCCTTTAGGAGGAGTTAAGGCAGTAAGGGAGTACATAGGTAGAGATTGCAAGAAATATTTGATAGGAATGTATTTGTCTTCATGTGATAGCATTCTGCTTTGCCAGACATTCATTCTCTTGATGACTTTACAAAACATCTTCTAAAAATATTCATTTCTTTTGGGGCATTCCAAATATTCAACTAAGAATTACCTGTCGATAAAATTAATAAAGTTCTTGATTTTGTTAATTCTGCTTGGACCAGTTCCAGAAGCTTTTAAGAAGAAACACTTGTTTTTATCAAAACTAAAAAACACAGAACAATAACAGCCAAAACTGAGATCAAGTCATTTTTTGGTCAAAATCGATGGAAAAGCGACGTAGTCACTTCCATCACTTTTGTCCTCGATATTTGTCAAAAAGCGATGGACAACTTTTCTTTGAAATGAAGGACTACACCATTTTCATTTTTATTTTTTTGAATAAGTGACAGACATTGTCACTTTTTAAAAAGAAGCGATGGATAAAAAGACCCTGTTCGTCGCTTTTCTGCAATAAATTTTTTTGATGCCCACCTACAAATAAATTATAATTTTATATACGTTCAATTCATCCCATTCATAAAAAACCAAACAATAAGCATTATACACATAATATAATAACAAACTTCATTAAATATTCATAAACACTAAAATCATAATTTAAAGACTTATAAACCCTTCAAAATTAGTTACAAAAATATAAAATGATCACTAAAGGGATGCTAAGGGGTGAAGTCTATGTATTCGTCTTCTTCAGCACTCTCGATGTCCTCCGTAGGAAAGGAACCTCTTAAAGAACGGAACGTACTAGGCCGAAGGCAAGGTTGAGCACTTGTTCTTTGATTTCCTCAATGATTTTGTTCATAATATTTTATTCAACAATTCATTTTGCCTTGGATGCTGCCAATGCACGTGTAAGTTGTGCGATTTATTGTGACATAGTAGTTATCTAAACACCATCAAGTGCTTGAGTGATGATCCAATACCTGTTAGACCTGATTGGAGTCATCATATATCATTTCGAGGGCCCATACCACAGATTTTTCTCTTATATGTCTCCCCAACTCTTTTTCCTTTCATATTTGAGTGGCTTCTCCAAGCGTGAGCTGGATCGGATTGCTCAAGATTATTGAATTTGGTCCCTCTCAAGTAGGTGCCTTTCAAACTCTCAGCATTTTAAAAATAAAAGTTAGTATCAAAATATAAACATAATAGATGCACTATTTATCTTAATTTTAAATTAAACTTATATAAGTTTGTTCGGCCCTTTTCCATTCATCTAGATCCAACTCATTAATCTTCTTCTTCGCATGAGTCCTCTTGAACCTCATTATAAAGAGGAGTGCACCCCAATGTTTTTTTTCTATAAATAAAAATATAATTTTAGATAATATTAATAAAATAGTATTTAATTAACTTTATTTAAAACTATGAATTAGAATTTTAAATTTAGAAAACTTACCATCTCCCACATTATTATTTCAATGCTCTTCGCACCTTCGGTGTGCAATGAGCCATCCTTAAGACTGTTTCTAGATTTCTTGGCTTGTTCAGACAAAGTCTTGAAATCATCTGTGTTCCAATACCGATACAACTCCTCAAAGACATTTGGTAAAAGCAAAGTCCTTGATGTCTTTCTACCTCGAGCTTTCTTTAGTCAACTAGTCAGTCTCGCGCGGGCCTTCGTCTCAAAAGTGGTTGCAATAACCTTATTGTACTTCAATTTTCAAGTAAACATAGTCTAAAAATAAAGTGAGTAGTTGTAACACCCCTCAAAATGCTCACAAATGCCTTAGGAATGCCTTGGTTATAGGCCGCTCAAGTAATGCATTATCCTTAATCTTTTTGGAAAATCCGAGTTCAGAATATCGATCAAGGGGTCAAAACCTGTAGGAAAATGGTCTCAGTAGATTTTTAGGACCCGTATACTGGAAGATAGATTTTTGAAGAAATTCACAAAATAGAAGGATCCGCGACAAGTCTGCGTCACGGACCTGCGAGAGTTTTTTGGCCGAGTTGAGTTTTTTTAAAAGGCATTTTAGACCTTTCCCAAATTATTAGTCAATGAACCTAAACGTTTTTAGGGAGTATTCCGACACTATGAATTCACCTAAACCCCCAATTCTATTTATTCTTCTACAATTCTTCTATCAAATATTTCTCTCTCTCTACAAAAAAGGCTCTCAAGGGTTTCCATTGAAGAATTCAACTAATCTACTCAATTTCTCCATCAAACTCTCAAGTTCTTCCAATTATTTGGTGTTCTAACTTAAGGTATGTGGGTATTGATTCATGGATCCTTTCATCCATGAAGCCCAATCAATTTTTCAAGGCTTTCTATCAAATTAAAGTATGGTATTTTATGGATTTTATGATCTCTATTCCTATTGCATGAATTCTGATTTAAAGTATGATCATTAGTCTATTTTGATATAAATTAATGGTTATTGCATAAATTGAAGAGTTTTCCCATGAATTCTCCTATTTTGATCTTTAGGGTTCATGATGTAAATTATGAGTATTTTGATTTATACTTCCAAAAGATATTATCTATATGAATTATGTATTGGCTGATATAAAGTTTATGATCATGCATGTTTTCAAGTGAATTACATGATTTTCAAAGTCAATTGATTATGCAATTGAGTTTTACTCTAAGTTCAAGATATGAATTTCATGAAGTTATGAAGTAAGGTGACTTAGGGCCCTATGTGGTGACCTAAGGCCTAAAAGGTGACTTAGGGCCCTATGTGGTGACTTAAGGCCTAACGATATGAATTATACAAATATGATTGTAATGATGAAAGAAAAATTCTCACATTACAAGTATGTTATGAAAATGAGCTACTCTATGATTTCAAACCTATGATCATGACTATGATATATGTAATTATGATTTCTATGCTATGCATATATTCTGTGGAATTTGACTTAGCACCAAGTGGATGTGAGGTGTGGGCCCTACCAAAAGTCTTAGTAGCAGCCTCATATCCCATAAACTATGTGCCACCGTAGGAACAAAGGGAATAGAGGCAAATACCCAAATCTCTAAGAGGTGAGTACCCGAAATATCAAGACTTGGAGGTGAGTACCTGAGTCTAAAAACTAGGGGTGAGTACCCAGTTCACACTACCGCTTAGTGGATCCACTTAGGCTTGTAGAAGTCTACCTTGGCAAGTAGTCTCCCCTTTTTGTCTGATGTAGGGGTAACATTGGGATTCCACGTTATAGCTCGCATGGTCTTATTGTCGATTATGGTTCCTATCCCACATATGTTTGATCTCTTAAGTATGTTATAATTTTGAATTTATTCTTTAAAATGCTTTGGTCAATATGATTTTCTTATGACTTTACTTATTCCATCTTATCATGTGTTTTACTTGACCTTTGCATTCCATGATTTACGTTGCATGTCACACCCTCATACTTAGTATATTCTAACGTACTAATGCATACTTTTTGTCTACATTGTCTCATAATATAGGGGTTGAGGTTGAAGATCCTATTCGTCCACGTAACTAGTAGGCGTTCTCTATCCAACTGTGTTGTGGTGAGTCCTCATTGATCGGGGACTAGTTTTCAAGTTGGTTACTATTTTCTTTTCAAAAGACTTTTGTTTACGTTGTATATTGAGGGTGAGCTAGGGACATGTCTTAGACCCCGCCCATACTCATGTTTAAAGGTATCTAGTTGAACATATGTTCGAGTCTATGTTGTCATAAGATATTTTCAGATTTCTATTCATATTTTAGACTCTCTTATGATATTTCCGCTTTTATATTTTACGTTATGTATGCTTATGATATGTACAAGAGGCTTGGTTGGAGCCATTCAGGGTTTCGATTGCCGTGTTATTACTACACCCTAGGTCGGTCGTGACAGTAGTACTAGATAATTAATAAATTAAATTATACTAAAAAATATTAAAAATAACTTAAAATATATATACCTTACACTCATTAAACATCGCCTGGTGTATTATCTCTAAAATCTCACGCCACGAGTGATAAGGCTCCATAAAAAACATCCGAACACTCTCTTGTAGAGTCCTAACAACATATTTTGAATGATGCCACCTGCAAAACATATAATAAACATATCAATTAATGAATAATTAATGTGGAAGAAAGAAATAACATAAATAAATTAATAGATAACAAAACGAACATACGATGACCTATCAGGATCAATCATCACTCTACCAAGCATGTCCCTTTCTCCGGCTGCTAGCTCAAGCATATCCTGCTCCTCATCAAGCGTGCAGTAGGTGAAGGTAAAGGTGTAGGTGATACTTTCAGATGTACATATTGCTGAGTCAATGGGGTAGTATCACCCATTTCATCCGGCTCAAATATGGAATCTCCAAGTATCAAATCTAATAGTTAATGGGATATAGATGGTAAAGGAATAAGTTGTTTAGGTAGGTAAGTTGTTATAATGGAGAAAATGATTGTGAAGAAGAAGAAGCACCAAGTGGCCGTCAATACTAACTATGATAAGCTAAGGATCCCTAGTCGCAAATGGAACAACATGAATATGTGTAGTAGAGAGCTGCTCTGGTGCAGATAAGAATTGTCCTTAAATATCCTCAAGATCTATAGGTCTCCTAGTACTTTTCTTTCTAGTATGGCTGAACCTATCGGTGACCCTCTAAAGCTGGCACCAACTTTCACTTAGACACCACAACTAAGTTTTGGTTCATTTTAAATACCTTATGTCAGGGTTCACTGTGCCATTTTAACACTTTTTGCAAAAGCATTTTAAAGTCTCAAGTGCGTGGTTACAGTCACTTCCAACATGGATTAAATGACCAATTGAATTCTGCCAACTCATTTCTAATTGCCACATCATTATACACACACAAACAAAAATTAAAAGAGAATATAATGGCCAAAAGACATGGTAAAGTGTCCAATAAATCAATGACATGTGGACTTTTTTCTCAAATAATTACAAAAAAAGGTTTTAAAGAAAAGTTCTATTTTGCAGCTCCCTACCCCCTTTACAGTCATCCTCCGAGCTTTAACTCCATTAATGGAGTTCGAGTTTTTCAATTCAAGTTTGTTCTTCAATCGTCTCTTTAGTTGTAGTAACCAAATTGAAAGAAAATGGGTCATTTCATTGTTAATTTTACAAATAAAGAAAACCAAAATTCTTAAAAGAGAAAAATCAATATTTGGGATTGGATGGTTTAGAGGAGAAAAATCAAAAAATTTATATCCATGATTTTTTTGGCATAAAGTGTGTTCTTGATGAGCTTTTTCTTCTTTAAGAATTAATTATTATATTGATACGATTATATACTCCATGTAATGAACTCAAAATGTATTTATTTTTATTTTCTTGAACATATATTTTCAGATAAAAATGTATTCACTTTTTGGGTTATTGTTAAAAGTGACATGAAAAAATAAATAAATATTTTTTTCTCAAAGAGATAGAAAGAGTTTGAGAGTGACATAGAAGGAATTTAAGTTGGAAAAATGGTGGAAGGTAATGGATGAATAAATGGGGAAGAAGAAGAGAACAATAAAATAAAATATTAATTAAATAAGCCTTCATGTGCTGATTTCAAGTGTATTACACTCACCATGCCATGTCAATAAAAAGTGTTAAAATGACACAACAGACCCTGACATGAGGTGTTTAAAATGAATAAAGCCTAGTTGAGGTGTTTAAGTGAAAATTAGTGTCAACTTTAGGAAACCACCGATGGGTTCAGCCTTCTAGTATTACTAGAGTGCCTTCTCCCCAGATGATGAGATTTATGACCATCACCACCTGATGACATCTGTATGCAAATTTAGGAAACCACCGATGGTTTCAGCTTTCTAGTATTACTAGAGTGCCTTATCCCTAGATGATGAGATTTATGACCATCACCACCTGATGACATCTGTATGCAAATTTACATTAAAATATATAAAAATCATAACTATTGAATAAAATTAGCATTAGAAAAATAAAATAACTTACGTACTAGCTATAGTCTATCATTGTTTCCACTATTCCTCTTCGCTTGTTTCATTTCCATCATTCTCCCATTCTTCCTCCTTATTAGTTGTTTCATTTTCATCGTCCCATTTATCCTCTCCAAATAATTCATTTTCCTTATTTATTTCTTCCTCAACATTTGCCATTATTTCATCAGTAACTTCTTCTAATATGTGTTGAGGATGTTCTAGAGTGCTTTCTAATTCATGTTCTACTTGTTATTGAACAACTGCAACATCATTTTGAGATGCCATATCTAACACATTATCAATTTCAATCCTACCAACATGCTTAGTCATTATAACAACCCACCAATTGTCCTTATATATATGTAATAGATATGGAGCGTAATACACTTGTTTAGTATTTTGTGCAATGATAAAAGGATCATAACTTTTGTATTGTCTGGTTTGCTTAACTTCAATTATATTATGTTGTTGGTCCACCCTTGTGCCTCTATGTGATTGGTCAAACCACTTACATCAATAATCTCATGAATTGAATCATAATATTCAATAATTTGTCCACTATCGTCGCCATGTCACAACCCAAATCCGGGTCATTATGGCGCTTACTATAACCCTGAATAGGCAAGCCAAACCCAAGTTAAGCGGAAGTCAAATCTCCATTTATTTTAAAAACATTAATAATATAAGAAGGCGGACGCAAGAAAAATATAATAAAAGAAAAGTTGGGCCAGGGTATAGATATGTAAATACAATACAAAATATACAAAAGGCCGGATAGTGACCAAAAAAGGACAAACTGATGCTAGACCAAACCCGGACCTGGTGTCACCTATACAGGAGCTACTAAGTACAAAATCTGACAATGTATATATACAATACAAATCTGAATATCCAAAAATACAAGTATAAGTCAATACAAAAGAGGGAAAGTAGCAAGTCTCTGAACGTCGGGAGCTCACCACAATCCGAGGCTAGCACCGCTACGGATGGTCAGCCATGCATTGGAGGAGGATCGAATGGGGAGGTCCATAAAAAAGATGCAGAAGTGTTGTATGAATACCAAAGAATGAGGTACTCAGTAGGCATCATAGGCAGACCGAGCTCAGAAAGAATAAATATATAATAAGTAGCACGATGATACCAACAGTAATAAGATAGAAGTACAACTATAGTAACGGGGAAAAGGAGTGTGTGACGAATCATACAGTAATCAAATAAATTCCAACCAAACAGGTAATCATATTAATAATCTTAACACACAAAATACCAGAGAAAAATATATGAAATGGTAGATAAAGATCAATATTCCTCAAATGTGCCATGGGGCGCCTGGAATTAACACCTCGAGCTTCTCAATAGTAATGATTATCATAGTAATAAAAGCTAAAATATATATCAATGGGCTGCCCAGAATTCACACCTCGAGCTTCTCAATAATAATAGTAATAATAGTAACTCGAGAATATATCAATGGGACGCCCGAAATTCACACCTCGAGCTTCTTAAAATGTAATGCTGTAAATAAAAATATCCCCGATATTTCTTTAATAAAATCTTTACCCTTATTCATTAACTAAGTCTAAATCTCATCATTTTGTTCTTTCTTTAAAAAGGCCTTTTAACACCGGCAATGCCAAATCAATAAAAATAGTATGCAAACATTATATATCACTCACTCGAGACTCCGGTGTACCAAAAGCACGACCTCGGGCCTAATATTTCAATATCATAAGCAACTAAAGAATAAACATAAGCCAAAAATCACAATAATTGACCAACCGACAGTAACAAGTCAAACAAGTGGCATCTTAAGTTCAAACCACCTATGAGAAATTTCTAAGGATTCTAAACAATGCAAATAAGTCATGAAATCACCTAGACTAAGGTTCCAACAACTAAGATCCCAAATTAGTCACTATCGATGATCATAAACCTCAAATTTTGTAATGGACTATCCACACTTTAAATCACCAACCTAAACATACGTTGCTACTCAAAATATACCAATTCTATACAAGTCAAGTCTAACAAGAGTAAACCATAACCTACCTCAAAGTCGAAACCGCACCCGAACTGCTAAACTTGAGTCTTTCCTTCTCGGACCGCCTCCAAACGATGCCACTCTATCAAATTATCGAAGAACACATCAAAAAAAAGGGAAATGATACCCATATTGCTATAATTAAAAAAAGAATGAAAATCGGTTCAAAATTTGACATTGGGACCCCCGCACGAAATTGAAAAACAAACTTCGTCACAAGGTCCCAAAAGGCTCAAGGAACTTATGCTCCAAAAATGGGCACATTCCGAGCATCGGAAGAACTGAAACAAACCCACTAATTTCAAGCCTTAGAATAGTTCAAAAATTCAAGAACAATGAAATTTATGCGAAACTTACAAGGTTTTTGGGACGGAAAAGGGTCTCAAAATGTCCCCACAAGAATTTCCAACACACCAGAACAAAAAAGATCAAAAATGGCCAAGAATTTCTCTCCAAATCACTCTTTCTCTAAGTCCCAAATGGGACTTAGATTGCTGAAAATGGGCTTTTAATTCACTGGATTCAGTGATTTTATTCATCCCAATCGTGAGGCTCTGCTTGCAATCGCGAGGCCTGTACAAATTACACTTCGAGATTGCAGCACTTATCCCTATGATCGCGAAGACCAAAGACCCTGACCTTCACGATTGTGGGCCTTAGCTAGCGAACGTTAAGGACAAAGTGGCCTGCACCAGCAGTTCAGGTGGTGCTGAACTTTGGAGGATTGAGTTTTTCTCCGATGGGGGTACGGAATTCATTCAGAACCCTACAAAAGCAAATGGACTATGATTCCCAACTAGAAATGATATTCTGGACTCAACGGAATAGACGGATTTTCCAATAGAGGTCGTTTCATTGAAATATTGACCAAAGTCAATACTTTCCAAAGAAATATTTCATAACGCACAAATGGCCTCAAACTCATTCCTAGCACCTCTGAAACCAAACCAAAGGTCGTTCGAGACCAAACTTGGTGTTTCAGAGCTAACCAAGATGATAGAATTTTTATCGGAGCGCGTTTACTCAAAATATTGACCGAAGTCAAACTTGGCCAAAACTTTAAGTTAAAATGGCAAAACCATCTAAACTAAAAATGAAGACTCCAAAACCCAAACTAACCTTCCTACTAGACCAAAATGGGCCATCCAGAGCTGATGGAATAGTCGGAATTTTCATACGATGCCCGAATCTCCGAATGTTGACTTAAGTCAACTCTTTCAATAAGCCTAAAAAATGGCCAAACCATCTCAAAACTCAATCGAACACCTTGGGAAGCATGCCACCTATCCCAACATCATATATAAGCTATAAAGAAGCTACGGTAAGGGTTAAAATGGTAAAAATATGTAAAATCATGAAAATAACCTTAGAGGTCATAAGAACGTCCACTATTAAAAAGACTTTCATCCTCGAAAGTCAAGGAAGAAAGGTATTTGGTGGCTCAAAAAGGTGAGGATATCAAGTCCGCATCTTCTGCTTGGTCTTCCAAGTAGCCTCCTCGATCGGATGATACCTCCACTGGACTTTCATCGATGGAAACTCCTTAGACCTTAACTTCCTAACCTGCCTATCCAAAATAGCCATAGGATCCTCCTCAAAGGCCAAGGACTCATCAAAGTGAATTGAATCCCACTAAAGCATATGAGATTCATCTAGAATATGTCGCTGCATCATAAAAACATGAAATACAAGGTAAACACCTAAAAGTGCTGGGGGCAGGGACATCTTATAAGCTACATCCCCTACCCATCTCAAGATCTCGAAAGGGCCAATGAACCTGGGGATAAGCTTACCTCTCCTCCTAAATATCATCACGCCCTTCATAGGCGATACTCACAGGAATACCTGATATCCAACTATAAACTCCAAAGGCCGCACCCTCTGATCAGCATAACTCTTCTGCCTACTCTAGGATTACGGAGCATCTCTATAATCATACAAACTTTGTCCATCGACTCAAGAAGCAAATCGGTGCCCCAAGGCCTCATCTCAAAGGCATCAAACCAACCTACTAGGGAATGACATCTTCTACTATATATTTCCTCAAAAGGTACCATTTCGATGCTCGAATGGTATATTATTATATGCAAACTCTTCCAAAGCCAACGAATGATCCCACTGACCCCTAAAATTAATAACATAGGCCTGCAACATGTCCTCCAAGACCTAAATAGTTCTCTCTAATTGGACATCGATCTGGGATTGAAAAGCTGTGTTGAGCTTGACTCGGGTACCCAACTCCTTCTGTATAAACCCCTCAAAAATGAAAAGTGAACTGAGTCCCATGGTCTAAAATGATAGATACTGGTACCCCATTAAATTTGACCACCTCTCAGATGTAAATCTGAGCCAACTTTTATGAAGTGTAGGTAGTCTGGACCGGTAAGAAATGAGTAGACTTGGTCAATTAATCTATGATGACCTAAATATAATCAAAACCTCAGTAGGTACATGGTAAATCCACTACAAATTCCATAGCTATCCGCACCCATTTCCACTTTGGAATGTGTAGTTGCTGGGTTAAACCACCTGTCCTCTGAAGCTCGAACTTTACCTACTGACAATTCAAGCACCTGGACATAAAAGCTACAATGTTTCATTTCATCCCACACCACCGATAATGCTACCGTAGGTCGCGATACATATTCATCGCACTAGGACTAATGGAATATCTGGAACAATGGGCCTCTTCAAAGATGAGCCTAACTAGGTCTCTAACTCTAGAAATATAGATGTGATCCTCAATCCTCATAATACCCTTCGGATATAAGGTCGCCTTCCTAGCCTCCCCACTGATTACCTTATCACGAATCACCATCACCTGTGGGTCCTCAAACTATTATTCCCGAATCTGCTCCATCAAGGAAGACCTAGTCTCTACACAAACAAGTACCCTACCCGGCTCAGAAATATCAAGATAAACAATCTGGTTAGCTAAGTACTGAATGTCTGAAGCTAAAGTCCTCTCCTCAACTGATAGGAATGCCAAACTCCCCATACTCATTACCTTCTGACTTAAAGTATCTACCACTACATTTGACTTATTCGGGGTGATAGAGAATGGCGATATCATAGTCCTTCAGCAACTTCAACCACCTGCGCTGCCTCAAATTAAGGTCTTTCATGATGAATATGTTCAAACTATGGTGGTCAGTGTAGATGTTATAATGGGCTCTATACAAGTAATACCTCCAAATTTTCAATTTAAAGACTACCACTGTCAACTCTAAATCATGTGTGGGGTAGTTCCTCTTATGCACCTTCAGCTACCTGGAAGCATATGTTATAACTCTACCCCTGCTACATCAGGATGCACACCAAGCCAACACCTAAAGCATCACAATAAACTGTAAATCCCTGGCCCTCAATAAGAAAAGAAAGAATCAGAGATGAAGTCAACAAAAGCCTTGAGCTTAGGGAAGCTCGACTCACAATCATTAGACTACTAGAAAGGAACATTCTTCTGAGTCAGTCTGGTCAAAGGCGCTGCAATAGAAGAGAACCCCTCCATAAACAGTCTATAATACCCTACCAACCGGATAAAATTGTGAACTTTGGTACAGGAAATGGGCCTAGCCTAATCACGAACTGCCGCTATCTTCGCCGAATCAACCATAATACCATATTTGGATACCACATGTCCTAGGAATGCCACAAAATCAAGCCAAAATTCATATTTGGTGAATTTTGTATACTACTGCTGATCCCGCAAGGTCTGAAGTACTATCCTCAAGTGATGCTCATGCTACTCTCTACTCCTGGAGTAGACTAGAATGTCATATATGAATACAATAAAAAAGGAGTCCAAGTAGGTCCTGAATACACGGTTCATCAAATCCATGAATAATGCAAGGCATTAGTCAACCTAAAAGACATGACTAAGAACTCATAGTGCCCGTATAGACTCTTGAAAGCAGTCTTTGGGATATCTGACTCCCTAATCTTCAGTTGGTGATACTCTGACCTCAAGTCTTCTTTCTTAGAGAACACTGTTGTACCCTGGAGCTAATCAAACAATTCATCAATCCGTGGCATCGGGTATATATTCTTGATTATCACCTTATTCAATTGCCTGTAATCGATACACATGCGCAATGTACCATCCTTTTTTTTCTCGAATAAAACAAGAACACCCTAGAGAGATATACTGTGTCTGATAAACCCTTATTCAAGAGGTCCTGGAGCTGTATCTTAAGTTATCTCCTCATCTGGAGCCATCCGATAGGTGTAATAGAGACTGGATGTGTACTCGACTCAACATCACTACCAAAATCAATACCACACTCAAGAGGAAGGCCAGGTAAATCGGCGGGAAACATATCAGGGAACTCTCGAACTACTAAAATAGAATCAATAGAAGGAGTGTCAGCACTAGCATCACCGACATAAGCAAGATAGGCTAGATATATTATTCCTATTAACCGTTGATCCTTACGGACGGAAATCACACCACACAGCATATGACTAACTGCACCTGCATACACGACTAGAAGAATACCAAGCATATACAAAGTAATAGTCTTGGAGAAGTAATCCAAAACCGCATGACAAGTGGACAACCAATCCATGCCTAGAATCAAGTAAAAGTCTATCATATCTAGCATAATTAGGTCCACTATAGTATCATACCCCAGGATAGTCACCACACAAGATCGATATGCTCGATCCACTACTACAGAATCACCTACGGGGGTAGCTATACATATAGGCACAGATAATGGAAACATCTCATCGAGCAACATAATGAGCAGACATATATAAGTAAGTGGACCCAGATTAAATATGGAATAGGTAGGCTATTGAGAGGCAGAGATCGTACCTATGATGATGGCATCTGATATCTCTTTCTCTAGCCTACCCAAAAAGGCATATATATAACTGCTTCCACCTCTATCACTTTTTCGTCCTGCTTGGGGACTACCCCTAGTACCTTAAGAGTCATCTCTACCACCCTACACATTCTTTTTGGGAGGCTAAACATAGGCCCCTAGGGGCCTGAACCTGTTGACCCTATATACCCTACTACATCTAGCCTCTGCCATGGCTAATAGTAAGATACTACTTGGAAAAATGACCTATAACACCATATTTTTAGCACGACCCTGAATGAACCCCCTTGCAATATCCCAGTTAAACTTGAATGGCCACTACAACCTAAATACCTAGAAGTCTGACCCCGAGAAGACTGACCCAAAGTCTGGCTACTCTAACTGCCAGCACCTACTAATTCACCATCGATAAGCTGTAAGGCTGCCTGAACCGGCCTCATGGGTGGATACTATTATGGATGACCTTGGACAAAAGAACCCCTACCATGTGACTGACATCCACTGAAATTGCCTTGGAGGCGAGGCCTCTTATCATTACCTCTGTAGGCCTCATGACATATAGCCTTAATAGTACCTGCTCATCTTTTATCGGCTTGATCATGGTAGCGTGCATGGAGAGATCATGGAATCGAGACTCATACTTTGTGCATCGATCCTTACACCAGTGCTGTGAACTCATTTCTCAGTCTTTCTCTCAAACTGCGGGTACATACTTCTCCAAGAAGGCCACAGAGAACTGAGTCCATGACATGGGGGGCGATCCCACGGGTCTACAACTAAGATATGATCTCCACCACTAATTTACTGCTCTATCTAGATGGAAATCAGTGTAATCGACCCTGTGGGACTCCACCAATCTGAGGTTATGCAACTTCTCTTGGCAACTAATCAGAAACTCATGGACATCCTCACCCATGAGAATTTTGAAACTGGAAAGGGCCAATCTGATAAACCTTCCTAGCATCTTCTGCTCCTCTACGGTCATAACTGGCCTAGCTGTCATATGCTAAACAATTATAAGAATAGGTTGAATCACCAAATGGGCTATAGTAGCAGGCTGTAGAACTGGGTTTGGTCATACCGTGCCCCGACCTGGCCTGAAGTTTGTGCCTCCTTCTAGACTTGAGGTCCCGTTGAAGTGCTAGGCAGTGTCCCTGCTCGAGACATCCCCTCCATAAAGCTGAGGATCCGGGCCAGAATATCATGTAATAATGGGTTGTCCACGAATCTGGGTTGGGGCAAGGGTAGATCCTTCTTCGGCACCTGATGCTCGAACCGCTCAACCTCTATATCTAGCTCCGACACTAGTTCTGTGGCTTGAGCTCTGCCCTGGCCTCAGTGTCGACCTTAACCTCTACCCGAGCAAGGGCTCTACCTATAGGCACAGAGGGCTCTTATCCTCCCCGAGTAGATCTCATCGTCACTGTCTGAGAAAGAGCGAAACAATTAGAATTTAGAAGTGTTCATCATCATTAGCGCTCGATTAGAAATAAGAATAGTGAATTAATTCCTAACAATGTCCTATAGCCTCTCGAAGATTGGATACAGACGTCATCATACCAATCCATGGGACTCTACTAGACATTTGCTCCTGTAATGGTGAGACCGGTGAACCTAAGCTCTGATACCACTCTGTCATGGCTCAAATTTGGGTCATGATGACACCTACTATAACCCCCCAGTAGGCACGCCAAACCCAAGTCAACTGAAAGTCAAATCTTATTTTTAATAAATAAATAATAATATAAGATGGAAGGAAGAGTAGTAAAAGTAACATACAATGCTAGAATTCAATCACAACAGATATATCAAGGTGGGGATAACTAACAAGTATACACACAAGTGTACGAAGGATAGAATAGAAGAAGGTACAACTAAATAAACCCAAGTGGGGCCTCGAGTCCCCATAAGCCTAGAGAGCACACTCGTGCACAAGTTTAAGTAAAACTCGAATGGATCTCCACAAGATTAAAAGGTGCATAGAAGAGTTAAGAATCACAGTGGGGATCCGAAGGTATTTCCATATTACCATGATCTTTTACGAATATGAAGAGAGTCAACTGAGTACCAGAAAGTTCAATTACAGTAGAATAGGAAGCAAGTACTTTAACTGAGGCTATGTGTATGCCAAGGACTCTAACCGAGGCTATTTGTAAGATAAGGACTCTAACCGAGGTGAGAGATACACCAAGGACTCAAACCAAGGCAAATGATATGTTATACTCCAGAAATTACCAAAACAACCCTAGAGCATAGCGCGCTCGCATAATGTATCATCCCTAACCTTTTTGGCCAATTCGAGGCTGGAATATCGACCACGAGGAAGAATTATATGGGGAAGTGGTCTCATTTGAATTTTAGGCCAATCATATTAAAGGATAATTTTTCAGGACATAACAACTTAACCATAAGAGAGCGCAATAGGTCCATGTCGCAGACCCGCCCTAACATAGCTTATTTTCATCAATTGTTCATAAAACACATTCACTGAATGTAATTTATGTGTTATTTTTAGTTTTAAGTGAGGGTCATTCCAGACATTTCTCCACCCCTCCTATACTTAACCCTCTACTTCCTTAGACTATTTTCGACGTTAAAACCATTCCTAAATGCATTCCTAAGTCTTTTTACGCAAAATAAATTTAAGAGCTAGGGCTAAGAAGAGGAGAAGAGACTAGGCTTCAAGAGATTCAAACCAATCCTTTGTAATTTGGTTGCCAGTCTACATTCCAAGTATGTAAGGCTAACTAAAACATTGATTTGAGTTCTTCCATAAGCCCTAATTAGTTGACATGTGCAATTGAGTAGAATTGGGTTTTCCATGAGTAATTTCTTGAAAATTTTCCTTAAACCTTAGTATATTCTTTCATAATATGATATTGATAATTTTTTTATGACTATTATACTTGTAACAAATGATTGGCCTTTTTCTACATGAACCCTAACTAGAAATTTACCAATATTTGAATGTCCCTATGTAATGACTGAGTCTAGAACCATGAACTATCAATGCCTTAAATATGAATGGGATTGAACATGAATGTAGCCTTGATGAAACTTGAAGGTACTTTGTATTTTCACAAATGAAACCCAAATGATTGAATAGAATTAAATATTATTATAAATGCATATCTAAACTACTCTTGAAAGATGTGATTGAGATTAATTGGATAGTATGATTGGTTGAGAGGTTTGATTTTGATAGAATTAATAAATTGATAAGATCCAAATGAGGCTTGTCAAATGACCAAATTGAACTGATTGGATAGAGTTTTATGAGCATTGAGTCTTGGGAGGAGTATCAAGTATCGAATTGGGTGAAAGTAACTAACAAATAAAACTCAATAACTATGTAGCCAACGTATGTGAAGATTGTACCGTAAATCGGATGAATTCCCATATTATCCTTAAAGTGGACTTGACTGATTGATTGTGGATCCTTGATTGGTTTATTCGTTCCTTATCCTGGAATGTATTATATAGATGTGGCAACGATGTTGGCTCGTTGTGCCTCACTAGCTCATAGGTGATGATTGTCGAATAAAAGAAACTCCCTAATAGGTCTTGATAGTACTCTAAATGATTGGTTTGATTGGCATAAGATTGTTCCTTTCTAAATCATATGTAATTTATACTTGTGATATCTTGATTGAGTTTCTTATTCTGATATAAGATTATTTTATATTTATGTTTATTATTTTCCTGTCGTTTTACATACTCGCATATTCCATGTACTGAAGTACATTTGGGCTTGCATCTTTTCATGATGCAGAGACATGTATTAGAGATCATCAACAGACATTTCGTAGAAGATCATATTTGTCATCAACTTTATTGAGTCCTTTCTTTTAGAGAATTCCACACTTATTTTTCGTTATGTTGAGATAGTACTTTTCTTTCATTAAGCTAGACATGAACTTATCATGCGCCCTATCTAAACAACAGAGGTATAGGTTTCATAGGCTAGACAATAATGATTTGATTTGATGTCAGCCTATCTTGACTAGTTAAGACTATTCTTATGACATAGATTTGGATTTGATTGTTGGACTTTGGCCTTTATTATTTGAGTTATTGATCGTGTTACCCTCAATGAGATGCTTTTCCTTAGTTTTGAGTCTTCCGCTATATGATTGGATAAGTGATCAGGCCAAGTGATTCTTTTAGTTACCAATAGTGGTTTCTGAGTGCCATCCATATCTAGGGTACCCTCCCGGGGTGTGAAAAACTTGGTATCAAAACATAAAGTTCAAGAGTTCTAGAGATTCTATGAAGTCATGTCTAGTAGAGTCCTGCTTATGGGTATGTTGTGCACCACACCTATAATCCGGAGGCTATAGGATATTAGGAATTATTTTATTTATTTCATATGTTAAGTTCATACGATAGAGTTTAGCTCAATGAAAGCTCTATTCTAATTCATATGTTCGCATTTTGATTTCAGATCATGCCTCCAAGAAGAGCTAATGAACCAGTTTGGGGTAAAGGATGCCCAACCAAGAAAAATGTTAACCAACCTGAGAAATAAGTTCTTGAGGGAAAAGGAGACTCAGCTATGCTTGTAGAGAAATCACCATAGGCTGATATCTGAAATGCTGAGCTTCGGCAGGCCATTCAAACTTTGGCTCAAGTAGTGATAGCACCAATGGTCCGATAGGGAGAAGGTAGGCAGGATGCTCTAAACATATCCAAGATCCGTGAGTTATTAAGGATGAAGCCACCTGAGTTTACAGGGTCTACACCTAATTAGGGTCCATAGAACTACATGTATGAACTTTAAAAAGTGTTCCAAGTGATGCATGTAGGTAATACTGAGTGGGTTGAATTGGCTACCTACAAGCTCAAGGGTGTTGCTAGATTATGATTTGACCGATAGAGGAAGGCTAGAGAAGAGAGTAAGCTAGTTATGAATTGGGCAGTGTTTGAGGAAGCTTTCTTGGGATGCTTATTCGCGAGAGAGTTGAGCAAGGAAAAGGTAAGAGAATTTTTGAACTTGAAAATAGGCTCTATGACTATACAGAAGTACAATCTCAAGTTCATATAGCAGTCTCATTATGCTCTGGAGATGGTTTCTTATATAAGAAGTAGGATGAGCTTGTATATGGCTGGACTGGGTCGTTCGACAAAGAAAGAGGGAAGGGAAGCAATGCTAGTTGGCGACATAGATATTGGTAGGTTGATGACTTCTATATAATAGATAGAAGAGGAGAATTTGTAGGATAGGGAGGAGTTTAGGAGAAAGAGGGATAAGACATCCATCCACGAGGTTTGTAAGAAAAGGAATGGGAATGGGAGGCATTTTCAAAAAGAGGCATCTGAGCCAGCTCCATTATCTGCTAGTGCGTCTGCACCCAAGATCAGAAATGAATAGAGGTCCCAAAATTTTAGAGCCTGGGGTTCTCAGCCACAAGCTAGTGTGGCTCAATGTTCTAGAGGTAAGCCACTATGTGGAAAGTATGGTAAACTTTACTTGGAATAATAATGTGAGGGAGGGAATACGTACTATAAGTATGGCCAAGTGGGTCACTTTCAGAGAGACTGTCCGATGTGGGACAGTAAAGACCAATCTTCTTCTCCAGCACCACCAATTTGAGAAAACCAGAGGGGTGCTACTTCTGGCACAGGCGGGGGTTCAAACTATTTGTATGTCATGGGTAGTTTCCAAGATCAAGAGAATTCACTAGATGTTGTCACTAGTATGCTTCGAGTCTTTTCTTATGATTTTTATGCTTTGTTGGATCAGAGTGTTATTTTGTCATTTGTAACCCCTTACGTGGCTAATAAGTTTGATAAATCCCTGAGTGTCTTCTTGAACCTTTCAGTGTGTATGCCCGAAAGGGTATATAGAGATTGTATTTTGAATCTATCACAAGGATACCATGGATTACTTATTTGAGTTGGACATGGTTGTTTTGATGTGATTCTTGGCATAGACAAGCTTTATGCCCTTTATGCCTCTGTTGATTGTAGGACTTGGATTGCTAAGTTTAAATTCTTGAATGAGCTTGTCTTAGAATGGAAGGGTAGTCTTATTGTGCCTAAGGGAAAATTTATTTCCTACCTTAGGGCCAAAATATTAATCTTGAAAGGGTGTATTTATCACATCGTGTGAGTTAAAAATGATAGTGAGTGTCCATCTCTTGAGTCATCCCGATTGTTAATGAGTTTTCTGAAGTCTTTTCTAAGGATCTGTCTGGACTCCCTCCTAATAAAGAGATTGACTTTGGAATTGATGTTTCTCCCAATACTCAGCCTATCTTTATTCCGCCTTATAGAATAGCCTTTGTTGGATTGAAATAATTAAAAGAACAATTGAAAGATTTTTTAGATAAGGGCTTCATTAGGCCGAATGTCTTACCTTGGGGTGCTCCTATCCTATTTGTGCGAAAGAAAGATGGGTCCCTTAGAATATGTATTGATTATCGACAACTGAATAAGTTCACCATAAACAACTAGCATCCTCTCCCTAGAATAGATGATTTGTTTAACCAACTTCAAGGTGCCACTTGTTTCTTAAAGATAGACCTAAGATCAAGTTACCATCAGTTGAAGGTGAGATAGTTTGATATTTTGAAGATTGTTTTTCAGACCTGTTATGGCCATTTTGAGTTTTTTGTCAGGTCCTTTGGGTTGACTAATGCATTTGCAACTTTTATGGATCTCATGAATCGGTTGTTTAAGACGTATCTTGATATGTTTGTGATTATCTTTATTGATGATATTCTAGTTTACTCCAACAATGAGGAAGAGCATGCCTATAACTTAGAGTTATCCTCCAAACTCTGAAAGACAAGGAATTATACGCAAAGTTCTCTAATTGTGAATTTTGGCTTGCATCAATGACTTTCCTAGGCCATATTATATCTGGAGATGGTATTCAGATTGATACCCAAAAAATTAAGGCAGTGAAGAATTGGCCCGAACCCACATCCCCAATTGATATAAGAAGCTTCTTAGGTTTGACTAGCTATTATCGAAGGTTTGTAGAAGGATTCTCATTCATATCATCACCATTGACTAAGTTGACCTAAAACAAGGCTAAATTCCAATGGTTCGATGCTTGTAGGGAGAGTTTCCAGAAATTGAAGATCAAACTGACTACTACTCTTATTTTTCCTTTGCCCGATGGAATAAAGGATTTTGCAATCTATTATGATACGTGTAGAGGTGATTTGGCCATGTGTTGATGTAGAAGGGAAAAGTGATAACTTACATTCTATATAACTTAAGATTCATGAGAGAAATTACACAACACATGATGTTGAGCTTGGAGATGTGGTATTTGCTGTTCAAATTTGGTACCACTATTTGTATGGAGTGCATGTTGATGTGTTTACTGATCGTAAGAGTTTGTAATACATCTTTAGTCAAAAAGAGCTCAACCTGAGGCAGAGGAGATGACTAGAGTTGCTCAAAGATTATGACATAAGCATTCTCTATCACCCAAGTAAAGGTAATGTTGTTGCTGATGCTCTTAGCAAGTTGTTTATGGGTAGTACTGCCCCTACTGAGGAAGGAGACAAAGAATTGGCTAAAGAAGTGCATATATTAGCCCGATCAGGAGTCTAGCTTGAGGAGTATAGTGAAGGTGGAGTTTATGTTCAAAATGTGTTTGCATCATCTATGGTGGCAAAGGTGAAAGAAAGCAAGACTAAGATCATATCCTATTTCAGTTGAAGAAAGTTATTCACAAATAGAAGGTGATGGTTTTCTTCAAAGGGGGAGATAATGTGTTGAGATACCACAATAGATTATGTTTCCAGAATATTGAAGATGTTCGAGAAAGGATTATGGCATAAGCTCATAGTTCTAGATACTCTATTTATCCTTGTTCTACAAAGTTGTATCATGACTTGAGAGAAGTCTATTGATGGAGTGGAATGAAAAGAGATATTGCTGAATTTGTTTCCAAGTGCCCAAATTGTCAATAGGTTAAAGTTGAGGATCAAAGGTCGTATGGGTTAGCTCAGAACTTTGAGATCCCTTAATGGAAGTGGGGATGATCAATATGGACTTCATTACAGGTTTGCTGAGGTCCTGAAAGCAGTGTAATTTGATTTGGGTTATTCTGGATAGAATGACCAAATCATCTCACTTCTTGGCAGTTAAGGCAACAGACACAATAGAGGATTGTGCCAGATTGTACAACCCAGAGATTGTAAGATTGCATGGGGTTCAAAGGTGAATCTTAGCACAACCTTTCATCTCTAGATATATGGACAGGCAGAGCGCAACATTCAGACATTGGAGGATATGTTGAGAATATGTGTACTTGACCTTAAAGGTAATAAGGAAGATCATTGACCAATGCAAGTATTCAGATGGCTCCATATGAAGCTTTGTATGGGAGGAGATATAGATCACCAGTTATTTGGTTTGAAGTTGGTGAAGCTGAGGTTATTGGGCCTAATTTTGTTCCCCAATCTATAGAGAAGGTAAAGGTTATTCAAGAGAGGCTGAAGACAGCCCAAAACCGCTAGAAATCATATACTGATATGAGAAGGAGAGACTTAGAGTTTGAGGTGAATGATTGAGTGTACTTGAAAGTATCACCCATGAAGGGTATCATGAGGTTTGGGAATAAGGGAAAGCTTAGTCCCTGATATATTGGTCCTCACCAGATTGTGAGAAGGATTGGGATTGTCACTTATGAGTTGGAGTTACCTTCTAAGTTGACCGTTATTCATCTGATATTTCACTTTTTGATGTTGAAAAAGTGCTTGGGAGATCCTTCATTAGTAGTTCCCATTGATAATATTAGATTTATGATAACTTTTCCTATGAAGAGATTTCAGCCCAAATTCTTGATTGTCAGGTCTGCAAATTGAGGACCACAGAGATTGCCTTAGTCAAAGTCTTGTGGAGGAATCAATTTGTTAAGGAAGCCATATGAGAATTTGAGAGCGTGTTAGATCTATGTCGCAGACCTACCCCAACATAGCTTATTTTTATCAATTGTTCATAAAACACATTTACTTAATGTACTTTATGTGTTATTTTCAGTTTTAATTGAGGGGTATTCCAGAATTTTCTCCACCCCTCCTATACTTAACCCCCAACTTCCTTAGGCCATTTTCGATGTTAAAACAGTTCCTAAATGCATTCCTAATTCTTTTTACGCAAAATAAACGTAAGAGCTAGGGCTAAGGAGAGGAGAAAAGACTAGGGTTTAAGAGATTTAAACTAATACTTTGTAATTTGATTGCCAGTTTACATTCCAGGTATGTCAGGCTAACTAAAACATTGATTTGAGTTCTTCCATAAGCCCTAATTAGTTGACGTGTGGAATTGAGTATAATTGGGTCTTCCATGAGTAATTTCTTCAAAGTTTTCCTTAAACCTTAGTATATTCTTGAATAATATGATATTGATGATTGTTTATGACTATTATACTTGTAACAAATGATTGACTTTTTTCTACATGAACCCTAACTAGAAATTTATCAATATTTTAATGTCCCTATGTAATGACTAAATCTAGAACCATGAACTGTGAATGACTTAAATGTGAATGGGATTGAACATGAATGTAGCCTTGATTAAACTTGAAGGTACTTTGTATTTTCACAAATGAAACCCAAATGATTGAATAGAATTAAATATTATTATAAATGTATATCTAAACTACTCTTGAAAAATATGATTGGGATTGATTGGATAGTATGATTGGTTGAGAGATTTGATTTTGATAGAATTAATGAATTGATAAGAGTCCAAATGAGGCTTGTCGAATGACCAAATTGAACTGATTGGATAAAGTTTTATGAGCATTGAGTCTTGGGAGGAGTATCAAGTATCAAATTGGGTGAGAGTCACTAACAAATCAAACTCAATAACTATATAGCCAACGTAGGTGAGGATTGTACCATAAATCAGATGCATTCCCTTATTATCCCTAAACTGGACTTGATTGATTAATTGTGGATCCTTGATTGGTTTATTCGTTCCTTATCCTGGAATGTATTATATCGATGTGGCAACGACGTTGGCTCTTTGTGCCTCACCGGCTCATAGGTGATGGTTGTCGGATAAAAGAAACTCCCTGATAGGTATTGATAGTACTCTAAATGATTGGTTTGATTGACATAAGATTATTCCTATCTAAATCATATTTAATTTAGACTTGTGATATCTTGATTGAGTTCCTAATTCTGATTTGAGCTTATTCTATCTTAATGGTTATTATTTTTCTGCCATTTTACATGCTCGTACATTCCACATAAAAATGTCTATTTGGTCCTGCATCTTTTCATAATGCAGAGAAAGGTATTAGAGATCATCAATAGGCATTTCGTTGAGGATCATATTTGTCATCAGCTTTGGTGAGTCCACCCTACATTAGGAGGATTCCATACTTATCTTTCATTATGTTGATATAGTACTTTTGTTTCATTGAGGTATCCATGAAAATGTCATGAGGCCCATCTATATAGCAGAGGTAGAGGCTTCATAGAATAGACAGTGATGGTTTGATTTAATATCATTATATCTTGACTAGTTACTCTCAGACTATTCTAACCAAATAGATTTGGATTTGATTGTTGGTTTTTGGCCATTATTCATTGAGTTATTGATTGTGTTACCCTTTATAAGGTAGTTTCCTTACTTTTGAGTCTTCTATTGACTAGTGATCAGGAAAAGTGGTTCGCTTGAGGACCAACAATGATTTCTGTTTGCCGGCAACGTCTAGAGTACCCTTTTGGAGCATGATAGGATGCGCCAAGGACTTTAACTAAGGCTGAAGATAGCCAAGAACTCTAACCAAGGCAAAGAATAGCAAAGGACTCTAACCAAGGCTAAATATAGCCAAGTATTCTAACCAAGGCTAAGAGTAGCCAAGGACTCTAACCAAGGCGGAAAATAGTCAAGGACTCTAACCAAGGGTGAAGATAGTCAAGGACTCTGACCAAGGTTAAAAATAGAGGCGGGGACTTTAATCATAACTCAATAGTGTGAATTAGGGACTTTACCAATAATAGAGAGGAGTCGGCTAGATTTAGGATCAAAAAATGAGTTATATCAATAAATCACTCCAATCCCAAACAAAATTCAACCTGAATCAACGAGCGACCTCCAAAATAAGAATTAAGTACCCAAGAGCTGAAGAAAAGGGGGAATTATTGATATTAGGTCTCAAGTGTTGGGTAACTACCTAGCTAAGTCTCAAACTATCAGACCGTCTACTATATTAGTCTAAATGCAGCTAAGTCATCCGAAGCAATGCCAGAGAGATTCTAAGGCCTATTGGTTCCAAGCTATGCAAGTCTATGGTAACACTAGTCTAAGCCTAAAGTAAGTCCAAACGTGCTCCAATATTAACAACAAATCATAAATAAGTCATACCACAGGGTAGGGATAATCATAACAAAGAAAACTTACCAATGATCCCAAATTACCCGAAATAGGCCTAAAATATGGATTCTAAGAAGCAAAGCATGATCAACTATGTTCCCACCCCTAATTCACATAAATAAACATATATTTACATATTCAAGCTCAATAAGGAGGACGATAAGTCATAGCGTACCTTTAGGTTGATTACGTGTGCTCTAAATCAAGTCTCCAGATCTTTCCCCTTCCGTACGACCTTTGAATGCTGCCAAGCTACTACAAATAGAACCACAACATTAATATGATTGTCTAGACTCTAAAATCACTTTAAAATAAGACAGAACAATCTTGGAATCTAAAATGGGAATGTGTTAATTCTAGAATTATCTCCGTAAAGAGGTCCTAATTAGCTCCCCGCACTTGTATCCCAAATGGGAACACAATTTAGGGCTCGAAATAGCCCTCAATCAGATATGCAAGAACACAAACTCAAAAACACCATTAGAGGCCAATGAAAGGTCTAAGGGGAGTGAATCATCTCTGAAACAATGCTACAATGCTTCCCCAAGAGTCCCCACACAATTTTCTAGCAATTCCCAAAAACAACACACCAAAACCACCAAGAAATCAGGCCAGGATCTCTCCAATTGATTCTCAAATTTATGACTAAAACACCCCAAAATGGGTCTTACTAGACCTTAGGTGTTGTAAAAGTGGAAACTAATGTCGCTAAAAATAAAGTAGCCAAAGAGGCGGGTCTTGCTAAAGCAAGCCCTAGTCTCTAAAGCAGCCGTGCTAAAGTAGGCGCCACTAAAGCGAAGGCCAGGGCCGCTTTAGCGACTAGCCTAGAGGTGGCCTGCCTCGCTAAAGCGATGCCCTGTCCGCTTAAGTGAGGGTTTTCAATGCAAAGCCAAAGCTGCTTCAGCGATGACACCAACACTAGGCACCAAAAAATTTAGCTAGGTCCCCAAATTCTCCAGTGGGATGCTCGGGATTCTTTCAAAACCCTATGTGCATAAATGATATATGATACCCCACCAAATTTCATGTTTCAGACTGAACAAAGCATTCGAAGCTTCTATTCAAGGTTGTCTTGATGAAAAGTGGGCCCTACACCCAAACGTCAATTTTATCCAAAATTTATACGAGGGATCAATATTAGACCAGAAGCCTCAAAAAGCACACGAATAGTCGTTCTAGACTAAACTCAATATTTTGGATCTAATCACACTAACAAAATTCTAATTTGAGCATGTTTTCCAAGAATGTTGACCAAGTTCAAACTTAGGCCAAAGTTTAAAGGCTATAATTTTTAATAGTTTAAACTCGCACCAAAAGCCTCAAAACTCGTACCGATCATGCCTCTAGCCTAAAATGACCCTTCTAGAGCTGATGGAAACATTATAATTCCATTTTGAGGCCATCTACCAGACATTTTGACTGAAGTCATCTATTTAAGTATCAAAACCTCCAAAACACAAAATAGTCATAAAACCCAAGCGAATGACCAGGCAGCCGAACAACCAGTGCCAGCAAGTCATAAATTACTTGGGGTTTTTATAAAAACATTCTAAACCATGGAAAGAAGGAATTTTCACAAAAATAATCTAGAGGGTCATTACAACATCCACTACTAAAAAGGACTTTCTTCCACAAAAGTAAGAGTCAAGAAGTACTTGAAGGCTCAAATTAGATGGGGAACTGCTTCTACATCTCTTGCTCGGCCTACAAGGTAGCCATCTTGACTGGACGATGCCTTTATTAAATCTTTGCCACAGAAATGGCTCTAGAACACAACCACCTTAGATCTCTAACTAGAATATTAACTAGCTCCTCCATGAATGTTGAACGATCATCCAACTCAACCAAATCATACTGAAATATATGAGACTCATTTGGGACATACTAGCGCAACACCAAAATATGGAAAATAAAATGGATAGCTGAAAAGGCTAGAGGTAGAGCTAACTCATACGCGACATCTCCTACTGTCTTCAAAATCCTAAAATATCCTATATAACTAGGGCTAAGCTTAGCCCATATGTCAAATTTCAACAAGACCTTCATGGGCAATACTCGGTCACCAATAAAAAATGTCGATGGTCGATGCCCACGATTAGTATAACTCTGGTGCTAACTTTGAGCTGTCCTAAGTCTATCATGATCTAAGGCCTTAAGCAAGTCTTTACCACACGCTCTGGGCTTCGCAGACTAAAACAAACCAACCAGAGAGAGGCAACACCTATTATATAAGGCCCTAAATGGGGCCATCTAAATAGTAGAGTGGTAGCTGTTGTTGAATGAAAACTCTTCTAAAGGAAGAAGCTGGTCCCACTGACCTCCAAAGTCCATAACACAAGTCTGCAACATATTCTTAAGAACCTGAATAGTGCACTCTAACTATCTATCAGTGTGAGGGTGAAATTATCTATAGAGGTTGACATGGGTTCCCAAATCCTCTTGTAAAGTCCTCCAAAAGCTTAAGTGAATTGTGAACCCAGTCTAAGATGATAGATACAAGCAAATCATGAAAGTGGACGACCTTCTTATTAAAGATTTGAGCTAGTCTCTTAGCAATAAAGAAAGTATGAATAGAAACGAAGTGTGATGATTTGGTCAATTGATTCACGATGATCTAAATACTTTCAACTCCTCTAAAAGTCTAAGGAAACCCCACTATGAGGTCCACGATGGTACACTCCTAATTTTGCTTTGGAATGGGTAATCACTAACACTCACCACCAGGACTCAAGTGCTTAACCTTCACCTGGTGACAACACAAACAATGAGTCACATAGTCTATGATATCCCATCTTATGTCATTATACAAATAGTGTTATCTCAGCTCGTGATACATCTTTGTTGTGATCAGATGGATAGATTATCTGGAATCAGGGGCCTCATAAAGCATTAGCTTAATAAAACCCTTAATTCTCAAATTTATAAAGGCAATCAAACCTCAAAACCCCATCTGAATCTAATGTAGCTTGGTCGGAATCACCTTGAAAAACTCGTTCTAAGATAGTAACCAAGTCCTCATCCTCAAATTGAAAAACTACATATTCAATCCAAAAGAGATGAACGAGCTTCTACACAAGCCAACACCCACCTAAAATCTAAAATATCAAGCCAAATCATGTTATGGCTAAAGACTGGATGCCTAAAGCCAAAGGTCACTCTAAAAAAAAGAAGGCTAGACTACCATACTCATAGCCTTTAGGCTCAAGACGTCCACTAATACATTTTCCTTTCCTAGGTGGTAAATAATAGAGAGGTCATAGTCCTTCGGTAGCTCAATTAAGAAGCACTGCCTTGAATTAAGGTCCTATGGATCATAATGAACTGAAAACTCCTGTAGTCAGTGTAGATCTCACAACGAACTCCATATAGGAAGTGCCTCTAGATCTTAAGTGCAAAAACTACCACCAATAATTCTAAGTTGTGAGAGGGGTAGTTGTGATCATGCAGCTTAAGCTTCCTTAATGCATAAGCTATAAGTCAATCCCGCTGTGTCAATATACAACCTAAACAAACACCGGATGCATCACAATATATCATGAAGCCCTTATCCTTAACTAGAAGAGTTAATACTGGAGTGATAGTAAGTAGCTCCTTGAGCTTCAGAATGCTCTTCTCACACCCCTTTTACTACTCAAAAGGGACGTCCTGATGAGTAAACTGAGTCAAAAGTGATACAATAGTAGAGAATCCCTCAACAAAGCATCTGTAATAAACTTCTAATCTGACAAAGCTACGAATCTCAGTCACCAAGGTGGGTCTGGACCATTCATAAATAGTCTCAATCTTCATCGGATCTACCATAATACCATCCTTAAACACCATGTGCCCAAAGAATGAAACATACTAAAGACAAAATATTCACTTTAAGTACTTGTTATAAAGCCATTAATCTCGAAAGGTTTGGGGCGCAATCCTCAAAAGTTGATCATGCTCTCTCTAGCTACGTGAGTATACTAATATGTCATTGATGATGACTATGACAAAGGAATAGAGGTGTGGCCTGAACACATAGGTCATCAAGTCCATAAAGGCCCCATGGGCGTTAGTCAACCCAAAGATATTACTATGAATGCATAATGTCGTAACGAGTACTAAATGTAGTCGTAGAATTGTCTGTTGCCCTAATCCTCAACTGATGGTAACTGAATCTCAAGTCAATCTTACAAAATACTGTGCCACCTTGAACCTTATCAAATAGTTCATCAATACGAGGCATATGATAATAACTCTTCACTATCAATATTTCCATATACCTCTACTCAATACATATCCACATAATATCATCCTTCTTATTTACAAACAAGATTAGGGCACCTCAAAGCAATACACTAGGCCTAATGAATCCCTTACCCAAAAGATCCTAAATCTGAACACTGAGCTTTTTGAGCATTGAGAGGGCTATATAATAGGATGGGATAAATAGAATGAGCACCCATCTCTAAGTCAATGGTAAAGTTAATATCACGCTTTAGTGGAAAGCCAGGTAGGTCTGTAGGAAACATATCACCAAACATGCAGACAATAGAAACTGAATCAACAGAAGAGGCCTCTATACTCAGATCCCACATATAAGCCAAAAAAGCTAAGAATCCACTAGTCACAAACCTTCGAGCCCAAATAAAAGTGATAACTTCAACCAGTCTGCGACTACAAGAGCCTACCACACCACCACCAGAATAAGGCATGATTAAGGTAACAGTATTAACATATAATCCAAGACCATACAATGATGGGATAACTAGTCCCTGCCAGAATCATATCAAAATATAACATATCAAGCAATATAAGGTAATCTTGGGTGCCCCACCCTTGAATAGTCACCAAGAAAGATCTAATCACTTAATCCACTACTAAAGACTCACCTATCAAGGAAGACACACACAATGACACTGCTAAGGGCTATGAACACATACCCAATCGAGGAGCACAATACATAGATACATATTAAAAAGTAGAGCCCATATCAAATAAAGTTATGGAGGGCTAATGGCATAAAAGAATCTTATATATGATGACATTGATTGATGCTTCAGCCTCAGCCCTAGCTGGAGCTACATAGAAATGGCCTTGAGTTCCTCTACCTTGAGCATCAACCCTACCACCTGACTTTCCTCCCTAAGGAATAACCCGCACACCCTGATGACCGCCCTGATAATCCTAACCCTAGCCTCCACCTCTACTTGAAGGTGCTGCGGTTGGAGCTGCTTGTAGAGCTGGTGTAGAGATACTAAGCATAAGGCACTCTCTACACAAAACCCTCTACAATCATTTCAACCTGGTGAAGATCGGTACGCTAAAAAATAATATCCCTCATGGTCTGCAGCACCCAAATATGAACCTCTTTGGCTTTAACTCAAGCCGACACTAGCAACACCCTGATGGTGCTGATCACCCTCTGAGCATATAGCGAGGCCTTAATCGGCCGACTAGAATGACTCTACTGAAACCTATATGGAGCCTATCATATGAATTCTTGGTCCTAAGATGGGTATCGCTTCCCTCATAGACCTCATGATAGATATGATCAAATGTACGGGCATGATTGACTATAACAAAAAAAGAATTACCCATTGAAATCATAAATTTTGTCTCAATCTAATGTTAGAGTCTTAAACTTTGAAAAAAGAGCCAAATTCTCTCCTACTCAGTAAGTAAAAACATAGTGGCATGACGAAAGAACTTATGGAACCTAGCCTCGCACTCAGACACAATCATAGAGCCCTATTCTAACCTTGAGAACTTATCACAGAGTCGATATCTAATGCTCCACGGGATGAATCTGGCCAAGAATGCCTCTAAAAACTCTGTTCATGATACCAGTAGGGACCCAATTAGCCTGGTCTCAAAGTATGAATGCCACCACCACCTTCCAAGCCCATCAAGCTGATAAGTAATGAAGTTGACTCCTCTCAACTACACCAAACCTAATATTTATAACTACTCTGATCAAGTAGTGAGAAACTCATGGGCATCCTTCCCAATCTTCTTAGAAAACCTCGGTAGTGACAATCTTAAAAATATGTCGAGCATCTTCTGTTCTTGCGTAGGCTGAACTCTACTAATTATATCAGGATCAATGGTGACAAGTACCAATGGCTGATGAACTACTAGAGACACTGGTGCAGCCTGACCCTGAAAATCTAGCATAACTGGAGCTGGGGCTGGAGTCTACTACATACCCCTTAGTATAGGTATAAGCTAAGTAGTGGCAGCCTAAAGATCAAGAGTAATATCTGGTGCATGTGGTGGATGGGCTAATCCTGACCCTATCGATTATGGAGGCATATAAGTTGCGTGAGGATCCACATTCAGTTTCGAAGTCCTCTCTCTATCATAAGCTAGTAATACAGCCCTCACATTACAATGAGGTCAACCTCTACCTCTAGTTGGGTCTCTACCTGCATGCCTGGGTACATCACCCTTACTGATACACCACATATGCAAGTCATCCTGTGAAACAATGAAACAATTGAGATTCTATAAAACCAGTCAGACACATGTTGCACAAAAGCAATATAAAAGAGGAAATCTTCCTAATGACATTGTGTAGTCTCCCGAAGATAAGTTACGAACATCTCTGCACCGATCCATGGGACTTTATTATGTGTTAGCTATGTACAACTGAGACCGGTGAACCTGGGGCTTTGATACCAACTTATCACGACTCAATTTCTAGAGTTATGATGGCACCTATATTAACCATCAGTAGCTAATCCGACCTATATTCTGAAACTACAAATAAAAGGATAAAGGGTAGAAACTAAAATAGAAATAGATAAATTATGTAAATTACAAGAGAATAAATGGAAACAAGCCAAAATATATATATACATATAAAAGATTCTTCCCAGAATCTAGAAGCCATATATACAGAGCTGCTACAAAATAAAAAAAAGTCTCAAAAATAGACCACAAAAATAGAGACACGTCTCTAAAAGTAAGAGACTAGTCATAATATATACATAAGGAGACATGTACAGTCTAGAACAACATGTGCTCACCCTCGTCTCCAAATCAGACTGTTGCTGGCTTGATCTCAAAACTAGTAGCTGGTGCTTAGACCTACATCACAAAAATAGATGCAGAGTATAGTATGAGTACAAAAACAATAGGTACTCAGTAGTTACTCAGTAGGCAACATTGGCCAACTAAGCAAGAATGGTAAAAGTAATATAAAATGTTAGAATTTAAACAGAACAAAGATATCGAGGAGAGGAAAACTAACAGGTATACACATAAGTGTAATAAGGACTGAAAGGAAGAAGGTACAGCTAACTAAACCCAACTAGCCCCCATAATCCATGAGATTACACTCGTACACAAGTTTAAGTAAAACCCGAATGGACCTTCATATGCCCGATATGTGCATAAAAGAGTTAAGAACCACAATGGGGAGCTGAAGTTACATCCAATATTATCATGGTTTTCTATGAACTTGAATCAAGTCAACTAAGTGCCAGGAAATTCTATCACATAGAAGCCAAGGACTTTAACCGAGGCTATTGGTATGTGAAAGACTCTAAATAAGGCTATTGGTATGCCAAGGACTCTAATTGAGGTAAGAGATATGACAAGGATTCAAATCAAGGCGAAGGATAAGTAGAAAATTCTAACCAACGCTGAAGATAGCCAAGGACTCTAACCAAGGCTAAGAATAGATAAAGACTATAACAAAGGCTGAAGATAGCCAATGACTCTAACTAAGGCTGAGAGTAGCCATGGAATCTAACCAATGATGAAGATAGACAAGACTCTAACCAAGGATGAAGATAGCCAAGGACTCTAAGAAATGCTGAAAAATAGTGGCACGGACTTTAACCATAACCTGGAGGAGTGAATCAGGGAATTTAACCAAGAATAGAGATGAGTCAATTAGATTTAGGATTAGCTGCTAGATGAGCATCACGGTGACCACCTAAACCAAGTGTCATAAATAAATCACTCCAAGCCTAAACCAAATTCAGTCTGAATCAACTAGCGGGATCTGAAACAAGAACCAACTACACAAGAGCCAACGAAAAGAGGGAATTATGGATATAATTTCTCAAGCATTGGATTACTGCCTAGCGAATGCTCATACTATCAAACCCAAGTTTTCTATATTAGTCTATAGGGAGCTAAGTTGTCCAAAGCAAAGTCAGAGAGATTCTAAGGCCAATCAGCTCCAAGCTACGAAAGTCTATAGCAACACTATCATAAGCCTAGACTAAGGCCAGACATGCTCCAATATCAACAAAAAACCATAAACAAGTCACATCATAATGTATGGATGATCCAAAATATAGAAAACAACTTACCAATGATCTTGAAAAACCTAAAATAGGCCCAAAACATGGATTCTAAGAAGCTAAGCACGATTAGCCATGTCCCCACCCCCAAATTTAGACAAATAAATATATATTTAGATATTAAAGATGAATATAGTGGATGGAAAGTCGTAGCCTACCTCTAGGCTAATTGCGCGCTCCAAATCAAGTATCCATAGACTTCCCCTTTTGTATGGGCTTTGAATGCTACCACACTATTAAAAATATATTACTATTAAAAATATCATCACAATATTAATACGGTATTTTATACACTGAAATTATATAAAACAGAGATAGGCTAATTTTGGAGTCTAAACATGAATGTTGGACCCACATCAAAAATTCCATAATTGACTTCGTAAAGAGGTCCTAATTAACGCTCTGATCAATCTAATTCAGAAAATACCAATTTAAACCAAAAACCTAAAATCAAAATTATAAGTTCATAAATAAAATTCACAATCAAATTTACAAACTAACAATGTTAATAACATAATTGAAAAGTATCAATACAACAAGCTAACTTAGAAACAAAAAAATGACTCGAATTGAAAAAAATTAACAAAAAATTCAAAATCCTAACCTTAATAATTAGTTTATTGAATTAATGGGGGTTTGTAGGAGATCCAGTGATGGCAGCAGCTAGTGGTCGGGGTGATGGACAGCAGAGGGAAGTAGTGGGACAGCATGGATAATGGTGGTTGCGGAAATTTAGAGAGAAGAGAGGAGAAGGGAGAAAGAGAGAAAGGGAGAAAAATAGGAAAAAGGGGTCTTCACATCAAATATTTTAAGAAAAGCGACATTGTCCATTGATTTTTAAACAAGATTTGACAAATATTTTTATCAAAAGCGATGGGCTAAGCGACGTTGTCTATTGATTTATTAAAAAAAGAATTAATCAAAAATGATCGACGGCGTTGTTATTAAATAATTAATAAATTATTATTTTTAATTCAAAGAGACGGACGGTGCATCTATCAATAATAAATAATTTAAATATTAATTATATATTTGACACAAAAATCCATCAAAATAACGACGGACAATGAGTAATTGTCTGTTATTTTTTTAATTGTTTTTTTTAAAAAATAGAAATGACGGACAACGTCGCAAATTGGGTCACTTTTGTGGAGTGACGTTGTCTGTCATTTTTGTCTCTATGGTTTTTTAGTTATTTTTAGTAGTGTATTTATCTTTTGTCTACAGCTTCTTTCATAAAAGTAAATTTGCCTCAATAACATCTTGATGGACTTAGTGTTTCCACTTGTGAAAATTACTATGTAACCCGCATAAGATAGATGGTTAATAATTGGTCCCCTATCAAACATGGGAAACGGTAGGAAATGCTCACTGTCGATATGTCTGGTTAGCAATCTAGCTAACACTTCAGCACTAATAATAAAGAGAGAAGGAGAAAGAGATCACCTTGCTTGAGACCTTGATAAGAGGTGAAAAACCATTTATGGTTCCATTTATGATTATGAAATTCCATACAATTGATGAAGTCCCGATAAACAACCTAGTGACCTCTTCAGAAAAACAAAACTTATGAAGAACATCAACAATAATGGGTCAAGACATTCTATAATACGCTTTGGTCATAGCTAGTTTAATAATAATGTTTCCCCCAATGTTTTTACCCTTAATATCTTGAACAATTTCTTGATTTAACATGATATTCTCAGTGATGAGTCTACTTTTTAAGAAGCCACTTTGATTTTCAGAGATCATGCTAGGCAGTAAAGAATTAAGCCTTTTAGACAAAACTTTTGTAATGATTTTGGAGGAAAGGTTTCTAAGACTAATAGGTATTAGCTCATTAAATTATTAGGAGAGTCTACTATGGGAATAAGTGTTAAGAGGGATGTGAGAAGAATTTCGTCAGTTTTTCTTTCAAAAAGAAAATTTGAACAAATTCTATAACATCCTTCTTAACTATTTACCAGCAAAAGAGAAAATTTTACCTGAGAATCCATCTGGACCACTTTTTGGGCCATATCAAATATAAATCCCCTCCTTATCTGGATATTTAGTAATATTCAGATTGTCCTCTTAAGTAATGCATTTTGAGATACAATCTAGGATATTGTGATGAAATTCTCCGCTTAAGGTTAAAGATATGTTCATAATGTTTGATTACTGCCTAGGCAATTTTGTCATCCCCAGTTATCCATCTATCTCTATTATTTTTTATCTTATTTAAGTGCATCCTTCTTCTTGTATCTCTAATCATAACATGGAAATACTTGTTGTTTCTTTCACCTTCCTTAAACCAATTGATTTTTTCCTTTTACTTTAGAAGATTGTCCTAATTATTGAGTCATTGGATATTTTCAGCTCATGTCTGTTCAGCTCATGTTTATTCAGCTCATGTCTGTTAAGCTCATGCCTACTATTTTTAGACATATCATCATATCCTGATCCTCAAAATACTACATTTTGGTTCCCCAAATCCCAGCCTAGTTATTAACATCACCTATTTTATTTTTGGACTACTGAAAAAGCCTTTTCGAAACCCTTTTAAATATAATAACCCATTTCATAAGAAATTACTTTTGTATGTAAAATATCCATTTTGCCCTTCCCCTTAGTATTTTCATGCTTATTAGTGATGTGGGAATGATTAGTGTGGTCCTCGATGTGATCGAGTGCAATTTTGGTGATTTTGAGCAATTTGAGTTAAGTTATATTTAGATAGTTAATTTTGATCAATATTCTGAGATTCGAGATGTTTATTCTATCAATTCCGTTGCATTTAAAACGTCGAGTTTTGTTTAGTAGGGTGGTTGGATAGATTCCGAGATTTTAAGTTGCATTTTGGGTGTTCGGGAAAAAAGTTGGAAGTTTAGGCCTTCAGAGAGGTCCGTGAGGGTATTTTTGTCACGCCCCAAAAGAGTACCCTAGGCATGGCAGGCACTCAGAAAGCATCTTTGGCCTCTGAGAGAACCACTTGGTCTCATCACGCATTCGTTCATTAGCGGAAGACTTAAGTAAAAATAAGAATACTTATGTGGGCTTGCCATCATCAACATCAAATGAAAGAAATAATCCTTAGAAAAAGTAGTTTCAAAGGAGAACTACTCCAATTACATCATCAAACTCTATCTATAAAGCCTATAACACTATCAGATGGTGTCAATAACATGTCCATGGCTACCTCAAAATAAATATAATACTCAGCAATAATAAAAGCATAAAGAGTTCCTCCGAATACAAGAAGGACTCACCAAATAGCTAAAAAGTAATGATCTTCAACGATGCATCTGTTGAGGATCTCTAACACCAGTATCTGCATCATAAAATGATGTAGGTCGAATGACGTCAGTAAGTGGAATGTACGAATATGTAAAATTGTAGGAAAGTAAGGACAGATATCAATAAACTGGTCTCAGGAAGACTCGGTTCAGAACTCAACATCATCTCAACATTAATATGTAATGCAAGTTTTAAAATAATAATAATAAGCAATGCTTACTCAGTTGGGAGTTTCTCTGACCGACAACCATCACTTATGAGCTAGTGATGATACGACGAAGCGATGTCGTTGCCACATCCATCCAATACCTTTCCAGGATAAAGGACATCACTATCTTGGATCCAATCATCAAGTCTTCTTTTTGGGACTTAAGAGGCATAGCCTCCATCCTATGTTGGCTATGTAGTTCTGGATTTTAAGTCAATTAAACACTTACCCAACTTGGTGCTCAATACGACTCGCAAAACATGTGCTCATATTAACCTCATCATCTAGTCTCATTAGACTTTAATTTAAAACATCAAACTCATCTTAATGCATCATCATCATCATTACCTATTCATCAAATCATTATACTTCAAAACATCTTACTCAAAACATCATTTAACCCAAAGAATCAAATTCATTTAAACTCAATTCATTTGCTCTTTCAAAACATAATACAATACATATATAGTATTAATTCAAATCACTCTTTTTGTTAAAGAATATTAAAAGACAACAACTTTACTCAAAACATGCTTAAAAAATATTCATGAACATCAAATCAATTAGGGTTCATGAAAAAGTAGCCACGAACAATAATTCCAATAATATGAGAGATAAAAATAATAATAATCTCAATGCATAAATATATCTAACTCAATAGAAGAAGAATTAACTCATTTAGAATTCAAAATTTAGGGTAAAACTCAACTATAACTCAATTATGATGAATTTAAATATTGGGTGCATGGACGAACTCAATCCAATGCTATGGATAGCCTTACATACCTGGAATTCGAAGCTTTACTCAGAATTGAAGAACTTAATGGCCACTCTTGAACCCAAAGCCTTTTCTGCTCGCCAAAGCGTTTTGTGTACTACTTGATGTATAAGAATCACCGGAATAGTATATCTACACTACTAAAAACTAAAACTATATTTGAGAATGAGTAAAGAAGTGTATAGAGAGAAGAGTTGCTTGAGAAAGCTTGATGAATAAGATGGGAAAATAAGGTGGGTATTTATAGGTGTGGAGGATGGACCTAACAATAAATAAAAATAGTTATAAAGGATGATCTTGAAAATTCAATGAAGGATTTTGATCTCATGGATGATGTCAAATGGAGGACTATTGATGTCACGGGTGATGTCAACTGGATCTAGATCATTCCATGGTTGGTGAGATGAACCTTTTTTTAACGAAATACCCTTTTTCGGAGCTGCGTTTGAACAAGATAACTTCCTAATTAGGATTTGGTGTCTTTATATGAATTGGAAATCTAGAAGTATACTTTTATGTCATTCAAGAATCAATAGATTTGGAGCAACTTACTGTGAGATATGATATTTCTTCTACAAATACTCTATTTCATCACAACACTATATCTTGTAAAAATTAATTTATTTGACCTATGTATCCTCCGAATCTTAAGATATAGTATTCATGAAAGTTTTATATAATGCCGTTGGGGTTATTTGGAAATTTGAATTATCTAATTTGGAATATTCTATAAAAAGTTATGCCAAAAATGTAGAAGAAGTATCATTTTCATCGAGAATTGAAATACTACATATAACGTTTTAGGGGGTGTTACAATATCTCCCTCTTGGGATCATTCATCCTCAAATAAAGATGAAACTAGGGGACATGAATAACGAATATCATCAAGACATCAATTTCTCAAAAACTTTGATACTCAAATGTTCAAACAACACATACTGAAATAGTCAATGACTCAAACTTAAGAATACACATCGACTCAAAGGTATAAGTAAGGAATATTACCTTGAACATCATCCTCAAAAGGCATGAATAGATGAGGATATTTAGCCTTCATATCTTCTTCAGCTTCCCATGTTGCCTCTTCAATAAATTGATTTTGCCATAGGACTTTGACAGATGCCACTTCCTTAGTTCTTAATTTGCAAACTTGGCGATCAAGAATCTGAACTAGAATCTCTTCATAACTCAAACTCTCTTTCACCCCAATGCTCTCAGTCGGGACAACAAATGAAGGGTCTCTCATACATTTCTTAAGCATAAAGATATGAAAATAGGATGAATAACTGTTAATTCTGGGGACAAATCCAATTTATAGGCTACATTACCAACCCTTTTCACAATTTGATAAGGACCAATGTAGCAGGGACTAAGCTTTCCTTTCTTTCTAAATCTCATCACACCCTTTATGGGTGAAACTTTCAAGTATACCCAATTATACATTTCAAACTCTAAATCTCTCCTCCTAACATCAGTGTAGGATTTCTGACGACTCTGAGCAGTCCTCAACCTCTCTTGGATGGTTTTAACCTTTTTCATATCTTGGTGAACCAAGTATGTTCCAATCAACTCAGCTTTACCAACTTCGAACCAACCAATTAGTGATCTACATCTCCTACCATATAGAGCTTCATAAGGAGCCATTTGAATACTCGAATGGAAGCTATTATTGTATACAAACTCAATAAGAGGTAAATGATTATCCCAACTACCTTTAAAGTCGATGACATAGTCTCTCAACATAGCCTCCAAAGTCTATATCGTACGCTCTGCCTGGCCGTCTATTTGCAGATGAAAAGTAGTACTAAGGTTCACTCTTGAACCCAAATCCTTCTAAAATAACTTCTAAAATTGAGCAGTGAATTGAGATCCCCTATCTGAGATGATAGACAAAGGAATTCCAGCAGTCTAACAATCTCTCTAAGATACAGTTTGGCATAATCCTCTATAGTGTGTAGTCTTAACCGGTAAGAAATGAGACGATTTGGTCATCCTATCCACAATCACCCAAAAAGAGTCATGTTATTTGCGGGTTTGCGGTAAAATGGTAATAAAGTCCATATTGATCATCTCCTACTTTTATTTTGGGATCTCTATATTTTGAGCCACTCTATAAGGCCTTTGGTGCCTAACTTTAACTTGTTGGCAGTTCGGGCATTTGGACATAAAATATGTTATATCTCTCTTCATTCCACTCCACCAGAATACTTCTCTTAAGTCGTGGTACATCTTTGTCGAACTTGGATGGATGGAATACCTGGAATTATGGGCTTCTTCCGTGATTCTCTATTGAATGCCATCAATACTTGGAATACATAATCTCTCTTGATATATCAACACTTTATCTACCCCTTTAGCAAAAGCCATTACCTTCTGCTTATGAATCTTATCTTTTAGTTGAAGGAGAATGGGGTCCTGATCTTGCTATCATTTTACCTCTGCAACTAGAGATAATTCAGCTCCATTCCAGATTATTGTACTGCCCTCACTAGAGTCAATAAGTTAAAATCCCAAATGCACACGACTATGTACTTCCTTCTCCAACTCTTTCTTTTCCTCTTCCACATGGGTTGTACTCCCCATGGATAACCTTCTTAGAGCATCGGCAACTACGTTTTCTTTACCTGGATAGTAGAGAATGCTCATGTCATAATCTTTAAGAAACTTTATGGGATGGGATTGTTTCAAGAGTTTGAATTGTATGAGGTTGTGAATTTTATTTCTTCACCCATATCAGGGCTTACTCATGTTGTTTCGCCCGTGTAGAGACTCACTCGTCTTGTTTCACCCGTGTGGGGTTTTATTTATATTGATTAGCCCATGTGGGGGCTTTATGTGATTTTATTATTTACTTTGAAAGTATGTGATTCATGAGATTACCCATGATAGGGGTTTTGAACTAATTATTCTTATGTGTGTTGATGTTAAATGCTTGAGTGAGGGGCTTGAGATGAGTTTTATCACTTCATGACATGAAATGTACTTTTTTCAAAAGAAAAATGCATGTTTCAAATTATTTCTTCCATCATTTTCCATGAGAGAGCGTATATCATGATTTATAGAGATTTGACGATTTGAGCTCTTATTATGCATCTATTAAGATGATTATGCCTCTATGTTGTACATGTTATGATGTATTTATCTTTATTCATCATATCATTATTGATGGGAAGTTGAGAACTATGGAAATACTATTTTTGAGAAAAAAAATGAGACACCTTATATATACTTGACCACGAGCTACATGATAAGTTGATGAGATATTGAGATCATAAGATTTGGTATATGGACAGCAAGTCCCTTATGGATCCTTGTCTTGGGAGATATAGGATCGGCAAGGTGTATGGAAAGGATGATGCGATAAGCTTGATTCCACCTCATTATTTCATCATTGTATTGCATTGTATTGACCATCTCTATTATTATGAAATTGCCTTCTATTATGATTATTTGTTTATAGCTTTACCTGTTTACTTTACTCGCACGATTCTTATATAAATTGATTGTTCTTATACTAAAGTAAAACTTTTTTGTATGCAGGTAGAAGCAATTCATAGTTTACTTTTGTAAGCTAAGATTATCTATCTTATTATTAGTTGGTCAAACCTGTTGAGTATACAAATTGTACTCACCCCCTACTTCCATGTATCATTTGATGCAGATCCTAGTCATGGTATTCCTTATGGCTGTTGATCAGATCTAGAAAATCATGTCCAGTCAGAGCCATGGTGAGATCCCACATTTTGGATCATCATTAGATTTTATCTACCACTTTCAGTCTTTATTTTTGGTTTCAAAGACTTGTGATGTACTTCAGAATTCTAAGTTATCGTAGATGGTCTTTATGCTTATGATACAAGGTTTTGGAAACTTCTTTGTTATGTCTTATTTTCCTTTGTTTGAAGATTAACTCCATTCTAGTATCTTGAATATGTTATTTTTGAGATATCTTTTGAGTTAGAAAGTTGGGCTTACACACTATGTCGGGTTTGGAGCATGTGCCATCATGACCTCAACTTTTCGTGTGAGTTATTCATACCAAGTGTTGCAAATCTCTAATATATTATTTTTTCACAAAGGGGGAGGACTAGAGCCAGAGTTATAGAATGTGAGGTCATGCTTACTGATCGAGCCCCATTTTATGGGTTAGGTAGAGGATGTGATGAGTGGTCACAGCCGAATGAGTAGGGAAACACCTACTCAAGTATGAGATAGAGAGGCATCACTTGAGCCTACAGAGTTTAAGAAGATCTATAAGTTGTTGAAGGGGTTCACTAATTATCTTCAAGACTCCACAACCTCTCCTGTGTTGTCAGGTGGCACATTTTAGAGCATTATTGATAATGACAGGATGATCGAGGGTATTTGACATGCTACACAGGGTGGCGTCAAAAGTTTTTGTTTCCATGATCAATTTAGTAGTTATTCATCCAGAGGAAGAGAGTATTTGAGTCCAGGCACCCAAGGTTATTAGGGTAGACTAGTACATAAAGTGGTTTAGGGTATGGATGGTGTTGGTAGACCCAAGTCTAGTCAAAATATTTATGGTGGTTCATTGGTTCAAGGAGAACACGCTAAATCTTCTGGTTATCCTCTGCGAGGTTCAAGTCCTCGAGGCTATTTTGTTTATGATGAGTTTGGGAATAAGACAAAGGATTTCCCCACACGTGCTTTTTCTACTATTTATCCAGCATCATATGCTATTTGTGCAACTCTAATTTCAGTTGTTAGAGATATTTCATAGAGATCTAGAGGTGGTACCAAGGTTCCAAGGGTGGAGCTCAAGAATCTCATGGTAGTGCTCATGGTGGTTCCTAGACTAGTGGTGATCGTAGACTATGTTATGCTATACTGGGTAGATTTGAGAAAAAGGGCTCAGATGCAATGATCACATGTATCATCTTATTTTGCTATCGCTCTACTACGGTGTTATTTGATCCTGGCTCTACTTATCCATATGTGTCCACTTATTTTATCGTGGGCATTGATTATGTGTTTGAGCCCCTTGTAGTACCTATCAGTGTCTCTGCCTCGGTAGGCGATTCTTAGTTATGGATCGGGTGTATTGGGGATATGTAGTTAGATTTTTAGGTAGTAAGACTCGGAAAGACTTGATTTTTATGTAATATTGGGTATGGTCTGGTTATCTCTCTGTCATGTGATTCTAGATTGTTATGCTAACACTGTGACCTTAGCTTATACCAGTTTATCTCGATTGGTGTGGAAGGTAGTCCGCGTACGTATCCAAGGGAGTGATATCTTTTATTTGTGCTCGCTATTTGATAGAGAAGGATTGCTTACCTTATTTTGGACCATGTTTATGATTTTACCAATGATTCATCTTCCTTAGAGTCCACAGGGGTTGTGAGAGAGTTCAAACATGTGTTTTCTACAGACTTACCTTATGTTCTTTCAGACCACGATATCAACTTTGTGATTAATTTGGAGTCGGACACCAAGCCTATTTTTATTTCCCCTTACCAGATGGCTCTAGCTAAGTTGAAGAAATTGAAGGAACAATTAGAAGATTTTTGAAAAAAGGGTTTATTCAGCCTAGTCTTTCATCGTGGGGTGCACTAATCTTATTTGTAAAGAAGAAAGATTGTACTTTGAGGATGTATATTGATTATTGACAATTGAATAAGGTTACAATCAAGAACAAGTATCCTCTTCCCCCTAATAATGATTTATTTGACCAACTTCAAGGTGCATCAGCATCTTCTAAGATTTACTTGATGTTAGGTTACCACCAGTTGAGAGTTCGAGATTCTAATATTTAAAAGACTGCTTTTAGGACTCATTATGGGAATTATGAGTTTGTGATCATGTACCTTGGGATGACTAATGCCTCATCCACTTTTATAGAGTTGATGAACCAAGTATTTTTGTCTTATTTGGACTCATTTGTGATTGTATTCATTGATGTTATCTTGGTTTTCTATAAGGATGAGGTCGACCATTTTCGTAACTAAGGGTCATGCTTCAAAGATTGAGAGAGGAAAAATTATATGAAAAGTTCTCCAAGTGTGAACTCTGTCTTGAGTCTGTGGCTTTCTTAGTTCATGTACCAAGCTTTCGAATCAATTTATTATTCTTGTGATATATCTCAGTATGGAGGATGATACCAAAGAGCTATATTTGTTTGTAAATTCTCCGACTAAAGATAGAATTATGGTTGATTCTTCCAAAGTTGCAGCGGTTTATGACTAGGAGAGACCTACTTTTGCTATCGAGATTTGAAGTTTTATTAGGTTAGCAGGATATTATCATCGGTTCTTTAAGAGTTTTTCTTCTATTGCAGCTCCATTGACTAAGTTGACTTAGAATATTATGGTGTTTCAGTGGATAGATGAGTGAGAGGTGAGCTTTCAAAATCTTAAGGAGTTACTAACCTTGGCACCTATTTTGGCACTACCCAAGCAGGGTGTCGCTTTTTTGGTATTTGGTGATGCTTAATGTATTGGCTTGGGTGGTGTATTGATGCAAATGGATAGAGTCTATGATTCTTGACAGTTGAAGGTGCATGAAAAGAACTACCATACTCATGACTTGGAGTTAGCGGTAGTGGTCTTTGTTTTGAAGTTGTGGAGACATTATTTCTATGGTGTGCATTGTGAAGTATTTACCAATCATTGTAGCCTTAAGTATCTCTTTTCTTAACCAAATTTGAAATGGTTGGAGTTGTTGAAAGATTATGACCTCACCATCTTTATCATCCCGACAAAGAAAATAAAGTGTTGAATAACACCTAGCATGGGTAGCTTACCTAAGGCGATGGATAGAACTTTGGCATTGGAGGTTCAGTCGTTGGATAGACAACTAGTATTACTCGATATTTTAGCACCTCATCATATTTATGCCTTTTTGGAGGCTAGGTCTACTTTGATGAATCAGATGCGTGTCTTTGTGGAGGCTAGGTCTAATTTAGGACAAAGTGATGAAATGTTAAGCTAAGTCAATTTCTCTTGATCCCGAGGGTGTTTTGATGGTTAGTAGTCATATTTGTGTGCCTAGAATTTGGGTGTGTATGATATTATAGAAGGCTCATTAATTAAAGTATTCTATTTACTCCAGGGCGGCAAAGATATTTCATTGCTTGAAATAACACTATTGGTGGTGTGGTGTGAAGAGATACATCAAGGACTTCATGGCCAAGTGTTTAAATTCCCAGCAAGTGAAGTATGAGCATCAAAGACCGGGTGGTATGATGCAGAGGATGCCTATTTGTAATGACCTTGAGGGTCATTTTCAAAAATTAGTGTAAAATTACCATTTTACCTCTATCTTTAATACTCTCGAGTATTATTTGTTTAGTTTGTATGGTTGAATGTGTTAAAGTCTTAATAGATAGTGAAATGGGCAAATTCTTGAGTTCTATAGAGTTAAGTTGTGAAAAACTAGTTTACGGGATTAAACGGAGCTACGGGTCTTGAAATGGGATTCCATTAGTTCCATCAGCTCCGAAATATAGAAATTAGTCTAACATCATCGTCGGAAATAGATTTGGGGTTGATATGTGAAATTGAAGTCTCAAGTTGGAAAGTTAATTTTAAAAGAGTTAGGTTTGACTTTGGTCAACAAATCAAGTTCGGAGATTCATATTGGATTTCTAATGAATCCAATGGTTTCGAAGGTGATTCTAATGCTAGAAATGGCTTTGTTAAAAATATTTAGGGGTTTTGAGGGTATTTTGGGTATTTCAAATACCAAAATAAGTTTAGTTGCGACTTAACGGATTTCGGGTCAAGAAAATCTCGAGTTCGAATTTCGATAGTTCCATTGAGTCCAGAACATCAAATTAAGAATTGAACTGCCATCTGGTGCAGTCACACTTCCTTCTTCGCTTTTAGGGAGTGTGTCCGTGTTCGTGGAGCATGATCTCTCCCTTCTCCGTGTTCGCTGAGTTTGTCCGCATTCACGGTGTACAACCTTTTCCTTCTATGCATTCACAGAGGGTCGTTCCAATGAACTCAGCATTTGCGAAGTTAAATGTCCGCATTCGCGGAGAGCATTTTAGACCTGAAATAGAAAGGTCGGGAAAACCTACATTTTTCACCATTTTGAGTTCTTAAAGCTTAGGGAGGCGATTTGAGAAGGGATTTTCAAGGAAAAGTATTGGGTAAGTGATATTTCGACGTTAAATCTTCTATTCTCGTTAATTATTGGGTGAGTTCAACTCTTAAATGTTTAGTTTCAAACCCCAAATATCTCTTTTTTTCTCTATCCCGAATTTAAGAAAAATAGTGATTTCTAACTCATTTTGAACTATATTTTTATGAGTTTTTCAACCATGAATTCCTAATTACTAGTAGATCATGATTTTGTAAGAAATTTTAATATTTGACCCTTTTCGAAAGCAATCAATTTTTTGGAAATATTTTACCCTCGTTTCTGAAACCCATCAATATAGGTGTCATTGAACTCCTTATGATAAGTATATTTCATTCTTGATAGTGGGTTTTCATTCTGGGCGTTGAATTGAAGAGTTGATCATTCGATGAAAGTGTACGAATGCAGTTTCTGCTATCGAGGTAGGTTTGGCAATCCTTCTTAGGCCTAAGTCGGGGTAATTAGTCAAATTCTATGTTGTAGACTTTGGGATAGGGTCGTAGTATAGTTTGAGACTGATGATTGATATTGTGATGCCCGCATGGGGTCTTATATGTGTTGGGTATCCCATGTGGGGGCCTTATGTGATATTTTATTTATGATTGAGACTGTGTAATCCAAGACTTAACTGAGTTAGAGATGTAAAGAGGTTATTTGACTTGTAATGCCTACCTGAGGGGTTGAGTTTGGGGATTTAAGCATGGCAAAGTATTGAAATATTGTTGAGTAACGGGTGAACACTTAATTTGAGGCATTTTCTTTCCATTATTGTCTATTGAGGGTGGATACCATGTCTTATATGATGTGAATATATTCATCCTCATTTATATTATCATCGATCATTGGGAAGTTGAGATCTGTGAAAATTCTTTTGAGAAAGAAATATGACACCTTTAAACGTTTGTATGTTAAGTCCCTGACTGAGGCAGTTTTGAAGCAGGGTAGTGGATACATTGTAATCTCTTAACCACGAGTAGGTGGTGACTGAAAGAGATATTTGTATCATGAGTCCTTAGCCACAAGCTGGGTGGTGAGGTACTTGATACATTTGATATTGTGATGCGGTATATAGTCTGCGAGACCCCCATGGTCTTACTTGGTAGCATAACTCAGCAAGTGTATACGATAGGTTGTGCGATAGCCTTGATTTCACCTTACCATCATATAATTTCATCATCATAGTGCATTGCATTGCATTGATATCTGTGATAAATTTCTACATGTTTAATTATGATATTGAACTGTAATTATGTGCTTACTTTATTTGCGCTGTTATATATAAATTGGCGGCAGCGTAGCTGGAGTAGGACTTTTTATCATGCAAGTAGAAGTGTTCCTTAGTTTATTTCATAGTTTTTGATTAATTCCTTATACTCAGTGAGTTAAACCTACTATGTACATGTGGATAGTACTCATCCCTACTTTTATGTCTCTTTTTGATGCAGATCTTAGTCAGGGTATCCCGCATGGTGATTTATATTTTTTTCTTGAAGATATTTTATCATTCAGATTAGTGACGAGGTCTTGGGATTTATTCCTCCATTATTTCTAGCTTTTATTTACAGTCTTTATTATTATTATTCAAAGACTTATGATGTATATCAGACTCAATCATTATACTAGATGCTCTTTACACTTACGAATCTAGATTTTGGGATATTTCATTTTTGTCCAAGTTTTGTTTATTTTGTAGCTTGACTTCTCCTTTGGGAGTCTCATATGATTTTACTTTAATGCTTACATATCGAGATGAGGTTTGGGATATGTGTCATCATTACCTCGATTTTGGATCGTAACAAATTAGTATCAGAGTGCTAGGTTCACCGGTCTCATAAGTTAAAGAGAAGGGTGTCTAGTAGAGTCTTTTGAATTGGTACATAGATGTCCCTACTTATATTTGAGAGGCTACAAGATACCTAATAGGAAAAATCCCTTCCATTGATTCCTTTCGTGCGAGTTATTCATATCAAGTGTTGTAAACCTTTATTCTACTCTTTCCATATTAAAGGTAATGGCTGGGCTTGACAAGGTGGCTCCTACTCGAGGATGATTTAGTGAGGCCCAACCTGAGCCCATTTAAAAATCTGAGAATATAGAGCATTGGTCTGAAGAAGTGGAGAAGTGATCGATTAGACCTTGAGTGTTTGGATTTCAGATTTTGGGTATCCATTCAGCCCCACTTTTTATTCCTCCAAGATCTATTTCTTCATCTATATTTTTTCTACTAATATTGATATGTCTCTATCGAAGAAGAAGAGTTTTGAGAGATTCATCAGATATTTACCTCCCAAGTTTGATGGTATAGATGGTGAGGAGGCTTTTGACTTTTTGATTGAGTGTTAGGACATGTTGTTCAATTTGGGTATTTTGGAGGCACATGAAATATGTTGCACCTCTTACTGAAGTGTCCTTGATAGGTTTATGCCATACAGTCTTTATGATCAGTGTAGAGATGAGTTTGACGGATTAGAGCAAGGCTCCCTATTAGTATCAGTATACGAGGCTCGCTTCCTTGCCTGCAAGCAGCAAGCAACAACGGCTTTTCAGCCGTTGAGCGCTAGCTTGTAGTTTAGGGGTATAGTTGTTGCTTGTTACGCTATATCGAGTATACCTACTGAGTTTGAGCAGATCTACAAGTCGGTGAAGGGATTCGCCTATTATCTTCAGGAGGCTACAAACTCTCTTATGTTATCTGGTGGTCATTTTCAAAGTATTATTGATCATTCCATGATGATTGAGAGCATTCTACAAGCTAAAAAAGGCGGGGCCAAGAGGTTCTATCGAAAGGGTCAGATTGGTGGTCACTCTTCCAGAGAGAGGGAGTATTCAGGTTCAGGTACCCACAGCTATTAGGGCAGACCAGTCTAAGTAGCTATTCAGGGCTCAAATAGTCATGTGGGCCTAGCTCAGGTCAGATGGGTTATGGTGGTTCTTCAGGCTCTGAAGGCTATATTGACACTTTTGTTTGTCCTCCACGAGGCTCAGGACCTCGACTTAAAGGAATTGAAGGAAAATCTAAAAGATTTATTCAAAAAGTATTTATTTGGCATAGAATTTCATCGTGGGGTGCACCGGTAATATTTGTGAAAAACAAAGGTGGTATTATGAGGATGTGTATTGACTTTCTACAATTGAATAAGGTTATAATCAATAGAAAGTATCTTCCTTCTCGCATGGATAATCTATTTGACCAACTCCAGGATGCGTCAATGTTTTTTAAGATTGACTTAAGGGTCGTGTTTCAAAGATTAAAAGAGTAGAAGTTATATGTGAAGTTCTCTAGGTGTGAGTTTTATCTTGAGTTTGTGGTTTTCTTGGGTCATGTGGCGACTAAAGATGGTATTATGGTCGATCCGGCCAAGGTTCTTGTAGTTCGTGATTGGGTTAGGTCTATTTTGATGATCGAGATTCAGAGTTTTATTGGGTTAGCGGGCTACTATCATTGATTTTTTTAGAGTTCTCTTTGTCACAGCCCCATTGACTTTGCTAATTCAAAATAACGTAGCATTTTAATGGACTGATGAGTGTGAGGCAAGCTTTCAAAATCTCAAGGGGTTATTGACTTCGGCACCTATTCTAGCCTTACCCAAGGAGGTTGTGGCCTTTATCGTGTTTTGTGATTCATTGGGAGTCGACTTAGGTGGTGTTTTGATGTAAAAGGGTAGAGTCATAGCTTATTCTTCTTGGCAGTTGAAGGAACATGAGAAGAACTATCATACCCATGACCTAGAGTTAGAGACAGTGGTGTTTTTTCTGAAGTTGTGGAGGCGCTATCTCTATGGCATGCATTGTGAGGTCTTTACTAACCACCATAGCCTTAAGTATATCTTTTCCCAGCCAAATTTGAATATGAGGCAGTGTAGGTGATTGGAGTTATTGAAAGACTATGACATTACCATTCTTTATCATCCGGGTAAAGCTAATATGGTAGTAGATGCCTTGAGTCACAAGCACCTAGTATGGGTAGTTTAGTCTTCCTTAAGGAACATAAGAGGCCTTTGGCTTTGGAGGTTCAGTCATTGTCTAGGTAGTTGGTCCGAATTGATATGTCTACATATCTTAGTATTTTGGCCTTTGTGGAGGCTAGAGCTACCTTGATGGACCAGATTCAAGCACACCAGTTCGAGGAATAACAAGTTGAGGACCATTCGAGAAAAAGTATTGAGTGGTGAAGCTAAATTGACCTTTCTTGATCCAAAGGGAGTTTTAAGGATATATGGTCGGATTTTTGTTCCCAAGGTTGGTGATTGGGTATGTATGATATTGGAGGAGGCTCATTATTCCAAGTATTCGATTCACCTGGGAGTAGCAAAGATATTGCATGACTTGAAAAAACAATATTGGTGGTGTGACATGAAGAGGGACATTGTTGATTTTGTGGCTAAGTGTTTGAAGCCAATATGTGAAGTATGAGCATCAGAAACAGGGTGGTTCTATGCAAAGGATGCCCATTCCCCAATGGAAGTAAGAGCGTATTATTATGGACTTTGTGTCTGGATTACCCGACGGCATTGGGTAAGTATGATTATGTATGGGTGATTATGGACTGATTGACCAAATCAGTCCATTTCCTTTCGGTGAAGACTAGCTATAATGTAGATCAGTTATCTAGGATCTATCTTCATGAGATTGTTAGGTTACATGGGTTGCCTATCTCTATTATGTCGGATCAGGGTTCTGTGTTCACCTCTCACTTTTAAGAAGCATTGCATCACAGTTTGGGTACACTGCTAGAGATGAGTTCAGCATTTCATCCCCATATTGATGGCCAGTCCGAGTGGAGTATTTAGGTGTTGGAGGACATGCTTAGGGCTTGTGTGATTGATTTTGGTGCCTGATGATACCAACACTTTCCCTTAGCAGAGTTTTCTTATAATAATAGTTATCACTCTAGCATTCAGATGGCACCATTTGAGGCGTTGTATGGTCATAGGTGTCGATCACCCATTGGGTGATTTGATTCGGTTGCGGTTGTTTCATGCTTATTGTGATGTAGGAATTGTTAGTGTGGTCTCCGATGTGATAGGGTGAGATTTTTGTGATTTTTAGCCGTTTGAGTTGAGTTATATTAAAATAGTTGACTTTGGTCAACATTCCAAGATTCGAGTGTCGAATGGTAATTATGTTAGTTCTATTGCATCTAGAACTTAGAGTTTTGTCTAGTAAAGTGGTTGGTTAGAGCTTAGACACATTAAGTTGTATTTTGGGTGTTTGTGCGAGAAGTTAGAAGTTTACACCTTAAGAGATATTCATAAGGGTATTTTGGTCATAAAAATCTTTTTTAGAAATTTGATGACTCCATTGAGTTCAGAATGTCGATTTTAGTAGGGTAGCATTTCGATTTATTTTTATCGGACCCTAAATGAATTCTGAGGGTCCGATTGGAGACTTTGAGTTTGGGATTTTCTGGTTTCTTATGCAGGTGACTGTACCCATTGCAATCGTGATGGAGGTTCCACGATCGTGATTAGATATCTTCTTGTAATTCACGATCACAACAGTTGTCACGTGATTGCAATGAGTTACTCATTGTTCATCACGATCGCGACTGTTGTTCCCCGACTTATAGATCCTTGACCACGACTTAGGTGGTAAGTTTATGAGATCATAAGATTTGTTATATGGATTACGAATCCCCATGGATCTTTGTCTTGGAAGCTAGAGGCTAGGCATGGTGTATACAATAGGTTGTGCAATAACCTTGATTCCACCACATCATTTCATCATTGCATTGTATTGACCTTTTCTGTTATTGTGAAATTTCCTTCTATTATGAGTATTTGTGTGTAGTTTCACCTGTTTACTTTACTCGCATTGTTCTTATATAAATATGTGGCATAGATTCCAGAATGAGACTTTTCTGTATGCATGTGAAAGCATGTCATATTTTACTTTCGTCAATTTTGATTATCTATCTTATACTCATTCGGTCAAACCTATTAAGTACACATAGATTTTACTTACCTCCTACTTTATTTCCCTTTTGTTATAGATCTTAGTTAGGGTATTCCTTATGGGGGATCATCAGATCTAGTGGATTATGTCAGTTTGAGCTGTGATGAGATCTCGCTTTATGGATCGTCGTTGGACTGTATCTAAACCTTTCCATTTTTATTTTTTATTTGAAAGACTTTTGAAGTACTTTAGAATTCTAAGTTGTTGTAGATTCTCTTTATGGTTATGATATCAATTTTTGGAAATTTCTTTATTATGTCTTATTTTCCTTTGTTTGTGGCCTAACTCCATTCTAGCTGTCTCGTATGTGTTATTTCTGAGATATCTTATGAGTTAGAAAGTTAGGCTTACACACTAGGTTAAGTTAGGGGGGGTGCCCTCATGACCTCGACTTTTAGATTGTGATATTTAGTCTATGATGAAGTCTAAATATAGGGTTGCACTTCTTTGTAACAGTGCAAAAATTTATAATTACCATATTTCTTTAGGGAATTAATTTGACTAATGACATGAAAAAAATGAAAATTGACTTTAGAGTGATGATTGATAGTGTTGATGATAGTCAAAATCAATGTTCACATTCTTGTATCTATTAGTCAATCACCAGTGATGTGATGACCCGTATGATCATTTCATATTTTTGAACCCATTTTTCTCGTTTAATATCTTTTGTAGTTTCATTATTTTGTTTTTCACCTGCGGGTATGGCTAACGCGATTCATGAGGTGATTAGATACATTTCAGAGAATAAATTCTATTTTGAAAGTTTGTAAATGAAAACTTTGACCAAAGTGATCAACATTTTGGGTTAAAAGGTTTCGGATAGGTTTGGGTTGTGACATGCTCATATTTGATATTTTGATTGAGTATTTTTGATACCACATTGAGAAAATGAGCTTCAAATGGTAATTTTATTCTACCATTATATTCATATGGTGATTTCAGACACATAACAAAAAGAATCATCAAATTGTGAGGTCGTATGAGAAAGTTATGATTTTTCTAGTGCAAATTGTTGCTAGTTTTCTAATGAATAAACGTGATTCTCATAAAGGTATTTTTCATTCATCGAAGCACTGAATATAAAAGGATGGTAGTGAAGGAAATTGGAACGGGTTACCCATGTGGATCAACCCAGATCCATATTAATAAATATATAATATACAATTATTATATATTTAATTTATTAATAAAAGGAAAGAGACATAACTATTTGAAAGGTTGTGTCCCTTTGGGCTTATAAAAGGTTTTAAATAAAAATAATGTATCTTTCCGGCAAAGAAAAGAAAAGAAAAAGAATGCGTCTTTCTTTTTTTCCTCTTTCCTCTCTAATTCCTATAAAGTTTAAGTGAAGATTCTTGTGAAGATTTCTTCTCTGAAAAGTGAACAACTATTAGTAGTTCATCTTTATATGTGATTGCACTTTTTGACTATTGCAACAAATTCAATAATCCTGTAAGCTAAGTGTTTGATTGGTATCAGAGCCTAGGGTTGTTATTCCATTTCCAAATTGTAATCTTTTGAAGATAATAACACTGTCGTGAAACAATTAGTTTTGATGATCAATGTTTTCGTCAATAACTTCTCTGAATCAGTACCTGCTATTTGCTAATAAATTAAATCATCGTTGCTTAAATGTGGAGAATAGATCAATTAGTAGTATTCACATATCTTGTACCATAATGATTATGTATCTATTAACAAATTTCAACACAACTTTACATCCTGTTGAATGTGTTTCTATTGAATATATTTTGTATAATAGAGGATATATTAGGTTAAAGGTTGGTGTACAACAATATTAGATTTTTTTAAAAGTAACATTCATATGAATTCTTTTCCTCCGTGGACTAAAGAGATGAGTTTTTTAAAAATCAATTGTGCATTACCGCTTGAAGTTTGATTTTCATAGTTTTTTTAAAAGGAGAGATTAGACGTTATCAAACTTGGTAGAGACCCAAATGGTGATAAGTCGTATACTTTCAAATTTAATTAAGAATTGAAATATGTTCTTTTTCAACTCTTGGTATCACGACATATTTTTTATTTTCACCATGAAATTTGGTGTAACAAAATGGGATGAATATCCCACTATAGTTTTTTCTGAAAAGCTTTTGTTCATTAAAAAGGAGGGGCTTATAAGAGAACTTATTTTTACTCTTTTCCTATAATAGAATAGTAGTAGAAAACGTTCTCAGGTAGGCTTCTTGTCACTAGTGTATGTATATTTATGTATGTGCATGTAATACACACAGAGAAAGTTATTTAGGTTATCTTTTTTTTTTCAAGAGAATAATTTTTATAAAATAAAATTATAGGCATTCAATTTTGAGAGTTGATCGTAAACAAGTTTCTTTGTTAAACTCCATACAAGATTATTTTATATAAATTATTTTATAATTTTTTTGTTATTTAATTAGTCCTAATCATTTTCTAGATCTATATGTGTTATAGAGAAATATGGTAATGATAAGAATACCTAGAATTTCCACAAAGCAACAGAAGGATAGGGTGAAAACTTTGATTGACAATTTGGTCAATATTTTGGTGGAATTCAATATTCAAGATGATGATCTTATAATCTTTGTGAAACACATAATGAGAATTAACGAATTAATTCAAGAAGTTGTATGAGCTCGGGGTTTATTAACTGAGGTGAAGAAATATATGATTTTACGATCTGCATTACCTGATGATTTTCAAAAGAAATTACTTGAAAATTTTTGGCATAATTTACATCTCAAAAAGTCTAGATCTTACCAATCGTTGCTCCAACATTTTATGGATAAATATATTTACTTGAAAGTTAAGAAGATTGTGAGTAATTCTCATTGGTTGCCTAGAAGATACAAATTGTCTATGGACTTGTGTATAGATTTTATTTCATCTATTCTTGTTCACAAAGAAATGTTACAGTAATAATGCTTATATTATATACATGCATTTGAACTTATATGAATTTAAATTTATATTATTTATGCAATTATATTCTTAATTGAATAATATCATATTTGTTATCAAATTTATGCATATTTAATCTTGAATTTATGTGATTTAAATAAGTGATTTTTAGATTGATTGTGTTAGATTTATCACATATTAGAATTCAAATTATGATTGGAACTTTGTGAACTTTTGAATCTAAACCTAATGTGTAGTGAATATTGACATAGTTAGTTATTTAAAGAATTATTATGTATATGAATTTTGGCTACAATTATGTACATAATTATCTCGCCAAAATTTATACATGTTTAAATCAATATGTCAACTGCTACAAAAAATAATGTTGCCAAGATTAACGGTGATAACTACAAAATATGGAGCATGAAAACCAAATATGTTCTTGAAGAGCAAGAAACTCTTGAAGCTCTAAATGTGTCTATGAGACTTCCCAAAAATGGTAATACACTCCAGCATGTGAAAGTCTCAAAGAAGCCTAAGTTTAATCAACATGAGAGAAAAATATTTCTGCTCCAAAGAAAAATAGGAATATAGCAAAGATTAAGTTCTATAATTGCAAGAACAAGAGACACTTTGCTCATGATTTTCTTGAGCCAAAAAAGGTACATGACCTTATGAATAATTTACAAGGTGATATAAATTGCTTTTTTAATTGAGTCACTTACTATTTAGTGTAATGACTCTAAAGGTCATTTTTGGTAATTTTGTAAAATTACCACTTTATCCTTTCTAGTAGTTGTCCCATGTCATGTTTGATCGGTATTTGATATTGATTCTGCAAAATCCCATGAAAAATTGAGATTTTTGGAAAGCTTTGAGTTTTGATGGCTTAAGTTGTCCAATAGTGGCTTTCAGTATCTTTAAAATTTTGAGTCTTAGAATATAATTCTGTCAATTTCATCATCTCCGAATATGGAAGTTGGTCTAGGAGAATTGACAGGATCATATTTGGAGTACGTCGTGGATTTAAGGTCCTAAGTTGGAATTTGTTGAATTTTTGATCCTAGAGTTGACCTTGCTCAGCATTTGGAGCTCGGATGCTCAAAAAGGAATTCTGATGACTCCGTAGGATTTGGGGATGATTTTAGGCTAGAAAGAGTTATAGTATATTTTTTGATAGCTCCAAGGGTGTTTTGGTCTTTTTGAGTCTTAAACTAGATTCATTGGGACTAAGAGGATTTTGGGCCAAAAAACCTTGAATTTAAATTATGACAGTTCCATTGAGTCTGGAACGTCGATTTTAGTGGGGTAGCACGCTCGGTTTGTGTTCATAGGATTCCAAATAAATTTTGAGGGTCCATTTTGAAACTTTTGTGCTTGTGTGATGTTGCTGTGTTCTGGTGCCTGATACACCCTTCTTCGCGATCGCGAAGGGTTGCTAGTCGCGATCACATAGCTTTGTGTTTTTGTGGGTCGCGATTGCGTGAATCTAGTTGTGATCGCATAAGTTAATAAATGATTTCACTTTCTGGATCAATGAGATCGCGAGGTGTTGGTCATCGTGATCATGAATGGTAATATTCTCAGAACAGTGTTTCTTCCCAAAAGTTGGGAATTAGCACATTTTCACCATTTTTGGACTTTGGGAGCTTAGAGGAAGGTGATTTCAAAGATATTTTGCGTGGATTTCTTTGGGTAAGTTTTTTTGAGCTAAAATCATCATTACCCATCGATTAAATCTTGATTTATAACCTCAAATCAATGATTTTGATTTCGAGAAATGGGAGTTTTTCTTCAAGAACTTGGGTTTTGATAAAATGATTATTATGAGTTGAATACAAATTCATTTTGGAAATAATTTTCACTAATAGATTTCAAATACTATAGGGATCATTTTCATATAAAAAAATTCTAGATTTGAGTCTTCTTTTTTGAATTGGATTTTTGAGTCGTTTTGACCCCTTTTCCTGAATTTTATATTTTTAGTGTTGTTAGTTCCAGATTTTGATCTTGAACCATTATTTGATTAGAATGTGGTGATTTGTACACTATTCGAAAGGAGAAGGCTCAAGTGTTTGATTGATCGAGTATTGATTAAGGCAAGGGAACTTTTAAACCAACGTAAATCTTGTAGAACTCTCTAATTTCCTTTTGTATGTGTGTTGGAGAGTAATGGGAATGAGGTATGGAATGTTAATCATGTGAACTAACCTTAATTAAAGAAAGGGGTTAATAAAAAGGCAATGTTTGCTATGATTGTGATCGAAAATGTAAAATTCTTGACCTTGAAATTGATGTGAATTCGATAAAATTCTATAATAGTCCTAACGTGATTGTGGACATAATGAAATTGTCATTTTCTCAGTATTGATAGTGGGAATTGGTTTGAAGTACTTGCTCACTGGTTGATCCTAATTATGTGATAAAGGGGTAATGAAATAGAGACTTTGATGATTTATATTGATGAGAATGATGTAAATATTGGTGTTGATGTACTATTGACATTGTGATGTGAATTGTTTTAATATGAATTGTGTTGTGGTTGTAGACACCATTATATTCTCATTATTTGTGTGAACATGCTTATTTGTAGTGATTTTGGAACACTGTGATGAGACTTAATTGATGATTATGTCGATAAGAAATAGTTTTGGCGAGTGATTATTATGTCGATGGAAAATGGTTTCGGTGATGCCGATGGAAAATAGTTTCGGTGTATACATGGACCTTGTATGTCCCCCATGGGTTTTGGATTGAGTTACAATGGATGTGTATCATTAGGGCAGACATCATCACTTTACTTGGCATCATATTGTATTGCATTATATCTTATATGTCATCGTAAAGCTGTGTATATACCTCTTGTTATCTCTATGATTGCCATACTTAATGTTGATGTGACTTATTTAGTGATGGTGATGAGCTATATTTGATATGTGCCATATGAAATATGTACTCTAGGTTGGGCTGATTTTTGTACAAGTTTGTAGTTGACGAGGTTTAGTTAGGATGAAAGAAGTTCTAGTGTTCTATTAGATTTACCTTGCTTTATTAGTTGGCTTCCTAAGTACTGTGTTGTTTGGTACTCACTCCTTACTATCTACACTTGTGTAGGTTTCGAGCCTAGACCGTGATTCTATATTCCTTTCTTTTTATCTGAAGCTTCAAGGAGACTTGAGAGGTAGATGATTAATGTTGGCGATCTCCCGTATCCCTTTTACTATATGTTGTTCTATTTGAGAAACAAAGACATTGTGACTTGTACTTATCTTTCATTTCTGTTATATTAAAAGTCTTGTACATGTGAAAATCAGTATTTGGGAGTTTTTATAGTTGATTAAGTCTCTTTTTTGGTATATCCATACTATTTAAATTGCCTCCACATTATTTTTTGTAGTTAATTGGGTTTAGGCTAACTTATTCCAGTGGGATTGGACAAGTGTCATCACACTTGAATTCGGATAGTGACAATTTGATATCAGAGCCCCAGGTTCATAGGTTTCATGTGTACAAGCCAACTCTAAATAGAGTCTCGAAGATCGATACAGAGATGTATGTAGTTATCTTCAAGAATTGTTAAGAAACTTCCATTTTTTGTTCTTTCTTATCATGGATGGTTATTATCGCTAGTGCTAAGTATCGCGTGTTGTTTTGGAAAATGTTGAGGACCAGAGCTTCAGTTATTGGTAAAGGAGGGGACATAGTCCCCAAGGCTGATGTTGGGACCCCAACTAAGTGTAGAGGTAGGGGCTGAGCAAGAGGTCGTGGTCATGGAGTGGCAGCAGATAGAGGTCATGCCCAAGGAGTGGCATCAGTTAAAGGTCGTGCTAGTGTGGCTTCTCTAAAGTGACAAGTTGATGCTATAGAGGACTAGCCCACTACAGAGCTTGCTACTGCATTGTTGCTTTAGGATACTTTGATGCGAGTGTTGGTTGAGCTTGAGGGATTTAAACAGAGTGTAGGTGAGAAAGGTACACTCGAGGATTCTCAGACCCCAGAAAAGCATAAGGTTTTGATTGTTTAGGATTAGGTGGGTCAGCCATCACTAGTTCCCATACCAGCTGCTGGTGCATGAGTTGCTCTTGAGGTAGTTCTGACAGTGGATGACCAACGGTTTTATGAGAGGTTTTAAAAGATGAAACCACCCTAGTTTCAGGGTGGTAGGAGCGAGAATGCTCATAAGTTCTTGAATTTATGCCATGAGATGCTCGAGGCAGTGAGGATGGTTGATGTCCGTGGTGTTTATTTTATTGCACTCCACCTTCGTGGTCTACCAGGAAGTGGTGGAATATATTTATGAGGTATAGACTAGTGGGATCCCCTCCGGTAGAGTGGGATGTGTTTGCTAGTTCTTTTATGGATCAATTCATTCTATGGAGCTTGCGTGAGGAGAGTAGATTGAGGTTTGAGGGTTTACCCTAAGTAGCATGTTTGTTGCTGAGTATGAGGCATAATTCTGCCAATTGTCTTGACATGCCCCAATTTTGGTTCCAAATGAGACGGAGACAGTTTGCAGGTTTGTGACAGGACACCTTCTCTATTAAATTATAAGTGTATAGATTAGTCCATGATAGGGATTCCTTCTAGTCCATAGTGAGCACCATCAAAGAGGAGGAGTTGATGGTAAGAGAGGAGTTTGGGAACCTAATAGGGCACGTACTAGACGTTAGGTTTTCGCGCGCCATCTAGAGGCTGAGGTTCACACGGGGGTGGTGGTTCATTCAAGCATCAGAGACCCATTCATGCCTCCATACCAGCAATTGAGGGTGGATAAGTATCTCAAAAGTCCCATAGTTCTGGCTGGGGTGGACATGGTACTTCATCTAGTTCATCACAAGAGCTCTTCTACCCAAAATCTTGTTATTGTTGTGGGGATTTAGGTAATTTTATGCAGCAGTGCCTATTGCAGACTCATTTAAAGCCCCATCATACGTATTCAATTATTCTAGAGAAAGATTTAGTGCCTCCGGCTGTAGGTCAGGGTAGGAGTATGATAACTAAAGGCGGTAGGGCCTCTGGTAGGGGTGTTGTGATTCAGCAAGCAGGTAGAGTGTGGTACATATTGGTGGCGGTAGGGGGAGATCAGTGTTATGCCTTTCTGGGAAGACCCAAGGCTGAGGCTTCTAATGCAGTTATCATAGGTATCATCTTAGTTTGCCATCGACCTGCGTTTGTATTATTTGATCTAGGATCTATATTCTCTTATGTGTCTGCCTATTTTTTATCTAGATTTGATTTGACATCCGATCGTATACCTGTGCCTATTTATGTTTCTACACTCGTGGGTGAGCCCTTATTGGTGGATCAATTATATCGATTCTATCTTGTATCCTTGTCCGACTATGATACTTGGGTAGACATGATTATTCTAGTGATGGTAGATTTTGATGTTATATTAGGTATGGATTGGATTTCTCCTTATCGTGCAATTCTTTATTGTTATGATAAGACTGTTACCTTAGTGATAGCTAGTGTCTCGAGGATCGAGTAGAAAGGTAGTAGTGGTTCTTACCCTAGTAAGGTCATCTCTTATATCAATGCTCAGAGGTTGATTGATAGAGGGTGTATATCTTATTTGGCCTTCATTCGGGATACTAGAGTGGATCACCTCCTATGGAGTCTATTCCCATGGTTAAGGAGTTTTCTGATGTATTTTCTACTGATTTTTCTGGTGTTCATCCGAATAGGGATATTGAATTTGCTATTGATTTGGAGATGGGCACTAATCCCATTTCTATTTCTCCATATCGCATGACTTCAGCTGAGTTGAAGGAATTAAAGGAAAAATTACAGGACTTATTGAGCAAAGGATTTATTCACCCTAGTGTGTCACTATGGGGTGCAACAGTCCTATTTATGAAGAAGAAAAATGGGTCCATGAGGATGTGTATTGATTATAGACTGTTCAACAAGGTAACTATCAATAACAAGTATCATTTTCCCGTATTGATGATTTATTTGATCATCTTCAGGGAGCGACTTTATTTTCTAAGATCGATTTGAGTTCAAGGTATTATTAGTTGAAGATTAGGGCATCAAATATTCCTAAGACAGCTTTTTAGACCCGTTATGGCCATTTTGAGTTCTTGGTTATGACATTTAGGCTGACTAATGCTTGGCAGCCTTCATGAAGTTGATGAACGGGATGTTATGCCCGTATTAGACTCACTTGTAATTGTTTTCATTGATGATATATTGGTGTATTCCAAGACTAAGGAGGATCATGCTTGTCATTTGAGGTCGCTGCTTTAAAAATTGAGCGAGCAAAAGTTATATGCAAAGTTCTCCAATTGTGAATTTTGGCTTAATTCTGTGGCATTTCTAGGACACGTGGTATCCAAGGATGGATTAAAGCAGATCTAGCCAAGATTGAAGTAGTTAGAGGTTTGACAAGGCCTACTTCCCCTACTGAGATTTAGAGTTTTATGTGGTTGGCTGGATACTACAGATGCTTCCTGACTTAGAAGGTTGTAGATTTTCATTGTGTCCGATGAGTGTGAGGTGATCTTTCAAAAGCTCAAGACTATATTGACTTCAGCTTCTTTTTTGACTCTAAGGATGTGGACTTCATTGTATATTGTGATAATAACTATCCTACTCATGATTTAGAGTTAGCGGTGGTGGTGTTTTTGTTGAAGATATGGCGTCATTACTTGTATGGTGTGCATTGTGAGGTATTCACCGACCACCGGAGTCTTTAGTACATTTTCAGCAAGTGAGATCTAAACTTGAGGCAGCATAGATATTGTATCATCCTAGAAAAGTCAATGTGGTAGCCGATGCTTTGAGTGGGAAAACTCTTAGTATGGGGAGTCTCGATGCGATTAGTTTTACCGAAGGCCCTTGTCTAGGTATGTTTAGAGGTTAGCTAATAGTTTTATCTATTTGCAGGTTTTTGAGGAGAGTGTGGGTTTTATTACTTTCATTAAGGCTCGTTCTTCCTTAATTGAACAGATTTGGGAGCGGTAGTTTGATGATGAGAAGTTGTATCTAATTTGAGACAAGGTATTGAGGGGTGAATCTAAGGAGGCTAAACTTGATTCAGATGGTGTTTTGAGAATCGAGGGTAGGGTTTGTATACCGAAGGTAGGTGACTTGGTTAGATTCTAGAAGAGGCTTATTATTCTCGATATTCTATTCACCTGGGTGCGAGGAGGATGTATCATGATTTGAGTCAACACTAATGGTGGTGTTAGATGAAGAGAGACATTGCATAGTTTGTATCCAGGAGATTGACCTGTCAATAGGTCAAGATTGAGCACCAACGGCCTGGAGGTGTGACTCATAGGATGCCCATTCCTACTGGAAAATAGGAGCGAATCACCATGGACTTTGTTATGGGTTTACTTACCGCTATGGGTGGTTATGATTCCATTTGGATAGTTGTTGATAGAGTGACCAAGTCTGCTAATTTCATCCCAGTTCGAGTGAAGTATACTGCGGAGAAGCTAGCCCAGTTGTACATTAGTAAGATCGTTTAGCTTTATGGGATGCTAGATCTATTGTCTCTTATTGGGGTTCATTGTTTACTTTGCATTTTTTGAGGGAATTACAGCATGACTTAGGTACTAGGTTGGATATGAGTATAGTTTTTCACCCATAGACTGATGGTCAGTTTGAGCAGATAATTTAGGTGTTAAAGGACAAGTTTAGAGCATATGTGATTAAATTTGGTGCTAGGTGGGATCAACATTTTCGCTTAGAGGAGTTTTCCTATAACAACAATTATCACTCAAGTATTTAAATAGCCACATTCAAGGCATTGTATGGTAGGCGGTGTCGATCTCCTATTGGGTGGTTTGATTCAGCTAAGATGGACTCCTTAGATACAGACTTTCTTAGAGATACCATGGAGAAGGTCCATATGATTCAAGATAGAATCTTGACAATCCAGAGTAGACAGAAGAGTTATGCATATCATAGAGTTTGACCCTTGGAGTTCATAGAGGGTGATAATGTTAGGCTCTGAGTGTCACCCATAAAGGAAGTGACGCGGTTAGGGAAGAAGGGCAAGCTCAGTCGTTGGTTTATTGGCCCATTTTAGATTTTGGGGTGAGTCAAATAGGTGGCTTATAGGTTCACCTTGACACCTAAATTATCAGCGGTATATCTTGTGTTTCATGTTTCCATGCTCCAAAAGTCTGTTCCAGATGAGTCCCATGTGATTTCCATTGATTTTCTAGAGTTGGGTCCAGACTTGTGTTTTGAGGAGAGCCTATAGCTATTTTAGATACACAGGTCTTAGGCTTAGGACCAAGGAGATTGCTTTAGTGAAGGTTTAGTAGAGGCACCGTTCAGCTGAAGAGGCTACTTGAGAGGCGGAGTCTAATATGTGTGCCCAATATCCACAGTTTTTCGAGGATTTAGGTACTTTCCTTTACTTTATGTTCGAGGACAAACATGGTTTTTATTGGTGGATAATATACTGACATGTAGGTCATTTTTAGTAATTTTTACAAAATGACAATTTTATCCCTTCCAGTAGTTGCCCCGAGTCTTGTTTGATCCGTATACGATGTTGGTTCTACGAAGTTCTGGGTCTCGGAATGGAATTTCATCAATTTCACCAGCTTTTGAATGTGGAAGTTATTCTAGAAGAGTTGATATAATTAGATTTGGAGTGGTATCGTGGATTTGAGGTCCTAAGTTGGAATTTGTTGAGTTTTTGATCCTAGAGTTAACCTTGGTCAACATTTGGAGTTCGGATACTTGAAATAGAATTCGGATGACTTCGTTGGATTTAGAAGAAGATTTTAGGCCTAGAAATAATTTCATTATATTTTTCGAGAGCTTTGAGGGTGTTTTTCTTTTTTTAAGTCTTAAACTAATTTCATTGTAGCTAAATGGATTCCAGGTCAAGGAGACCTCGAATTTCAATTACCATTGTTCCATTGAGTCTGGAATATTGAGTTTAGTAGGTTACATGCCTAGTTTGTGTTCATGGGATTTTAAACGAATCTCGAGAGTCCATTCGGGAACTTTTGAGCTTGTGAGATGTTGTTGTGTTCTAGTGCTTGATGCACCCATCTTCGCGATCATGAAGGGTTGCTAGTCACGATTGCAAAGGTGTCCTTCTTTGTGCTTTGTGATTGCATGGTGGGTGTCGCGATCACGTAGTTTTGTATTTCGGTAGGTCGCAATCGCGTGAAGCCAATCGTAATTGCGTAAGTGGATAAATGAGTTGACCTCATGACTCAACGAGATCGTGAGGTGTTGTTCATTGTGATCTCGAAGGTTAATATTTCCCTAAACTATGTTTCTTCCCAGTAGTCGAGAATTAGCCCATTTTCATTATTTTTTGGACGTTGGGAGCTCGGGGAAGTCAATGTCAAAGATATTTTGAGTGGAAACCTTTAGATAAGTTATTTTGACTTACAATCTTCATTACCCACCAATTATATCTTTATTTTTAACCTCAAATTAGTGATTTTGATTTGAAGAGATAGGGTAATTTGTTCAAGAACTTGAGTTTTGATAAATTGATGATTATGAGTTGAATACAACTTCATTTGTGAAATGGTTTTCACTAATGGATTTCAAATACTTTGGGGATCATTTTCACATAAAAATTTCTAGATTTGAGTCTCATTTTTGGAATAGGAATTTTGAGCAGTCTTGAACCTTTTTCCCAAATTTCGTGTTTTGGTGTCGCTAGTTCTGAATTTTTATTGTGAATCATTATTTGATTAGATTGTGGTGATTTTGACACTATTAGAAAGGAGAAGTCTCAAATGTTTGATTGATCGAGTATTGATTAACGCAAGTGAACTTCTAAACCACCATAAATCTTGTAGAACTCTCAAAATTTCTCTTGTATATGTGTTTGGGAGTAATGGAAATGGGGTATGGACTTTAATCATGTGAACTAACCTTAGTGAAAGAATGAGGTTAATAAAAAGGCAATGTGTGCTATGATTGTGATAGAAAATGTGAAGTTCTTGACCTTGAAATTGATGTGAATTCAATGAAATGCTATGATAGTCCTAACATGAATGTGAACTTAATAAAATTGTCATTTGCTCATTATTGCTAGTGGGAATTGGCTTGAATTACTTTCTCACGTATTGATCCTAATTATGTGATAAAGGCTAATGAAATGGAGACTTTGATGACTTATATTAGTGTGAATGATGTAAATGTTGGTGTTAATGTACTATTGATATTGTGATGTGAATTGTCTTAATATGAATTGTGTTGTGGTTGTAGACACCATTATATTCTCATTATTTTGTGAACATGCTTATTTGCACTGGTTTTGGAATACTGTGATTAGGCCTGATTGATTATTATACTGATGGAAAATAGTTCCAACGAGTGATGATTATGTCGATGGGGAATAGTTTCGGAGATTGATGATTATGTAAATGGAAAATTTTTCTGAAAGATACATGGATCTTGTGCGTCCCCTATGGGTTCGGACTGAGTTACAATGGATATGTATCATTATTGGAGGATATGCATCACCTTTCTTGGAATGACATTGCATTGCATTACATCTTATCTGTCATCATAAAGTTGTGTATATACCTCTTGTTATCTCTGTGGTTTCCATACTTGGGTGTTGATGTGACTTATTTGGTGATGCTGATGATCTAAATGTCATATGAATTGTGTACTCTAGGTGTGGCTGATTTCTATGCAGGTTTATAGTTTGAGGAGGTTTGGTTGGGGTGAAAGAAGTTCTAGCATTCTATTAGATTTATCTTACTTTATTAGTTGGCTTGTTGAGTATCATGTTATTTGGTACTCACTCCTTTCTATCTATACATGTGTATGTTCCGAGCCTTGTCTGTGATTCTGTATTCTTTTCTTCTTATTCGAGGCTTCGAGGAGACTTGAGAGGTATTTAATTGATGATGGCGATCTCCCTTGTCCCCTTTAATATGCTTTTTTCTGTTTGAAAAACAAAGACATTGAAACATGTACTTATCTTTTATTTTTGTTGTATTTAGAGGCTTGTACATATGACAAACATTCTTTGGAAGTTATTATAGTTGATTAAGCCTTCTGTGTTTGGTATATTTATCCTATTTAAATGTCTTTCGCATTATTTTTCATAGTTAATTGGGTCTAGGCTAACTTGTTCTAGTGGGATTGGACAAATATCATCACACCTGGATTCGTATCATGACATGTGAATTATAGATTTAGGAGCCACAGAACATATAGAGACAGAAAGAGATGCTTTCATAGATTATCGATGAATCCGATGTATGAAGGAAATAACTCAAAGAGAAGGTCAAAGGGATTGGTATCTACAAACTTGAAATGCGCGGTGGACGAACTCTATTTTTACATGATGTACTATTTGCCCCATTAATTATCGTAATCTAGTCTCTATTCGAATGTTGATTAAGTTAGAATTAAATTTTTTCTTTGATGAACATGGTATGGATATGTATTTGGCAAAGACAAAATATGAAACTAATTATTTTTATGATCGGTTCTTTGTATTGGATATTATTTAGAGTTTCAATAATAATAATGTCAGTTTTTCCGTATTTACTTCAACTTTTAATTGTGAGAATGATGTAAATACATGGAATGCTAGGCGTGGCCATATTGATCAGCAAAGAATGGATCACTTAGCTAAAGAAGATTTTCTTGGAATAATAGATAAAGTAGAAATGTCTACTTGTGAATCTTAAATAGCCAAAAAAAATTGGAAGAAAACTATTTGAGAAAGGCACAACATCCGATACTTCATAGGAATTAATTCATTCTTACATTTGTGGTCCAATGAATGTAAGGACAAGAGATGGTGCTATTTACTTCATCACTTTTACTAATGATTTTACTTTATTTGGTTATGTATATTTGATTTCTCATAAATATGAAGCTTAAGTTGCTTTATTAAATTAATGAACTAGTTGAGAATCAATTGGATAGAAAAATAAAAGCTCTAAAAACCGATCGAGAAAGAGAGTATTTGTATGATGAATTCAAACGATTATGTGAAGAAAATGGAATTCAGAGATAATTAACTAATCCTTATATTCCAAATCGTGTTAGAAATGGTTAGGTCGATGATGGCACAAGCAATATTGTTAATCACCTATTGGGGTGATGCTTTGCTCACTGCTAAATTTGTATTTAATTGTGTCCTTCAAAATCAGTTACGACTATGAGGTATGAGTTAGAGAATAAATGAAAGCTCGATTTAAGCATTTTGAGGCCTTGGAGTTATGCTACTTTTATTCATAACTCTTCTTCCCAATATTGATAATTAGGTCCAAGGAAAGAAAATGTATCTTTCTAAGATACTCTGAGCAATCTAATGTATATGTGTTGATAGGTGAATAAAATAGTGGCGTTGTAACTGAAGTTGAGTCACGTGATCTTACATTCATAGGGAATGATTTTTCTAAGTAGGGAGAAATAGGTCAAGACTTATCTCTTTATGAAATTACGGACTAGATCATTTCTGCTGCCGAAGTTCAAATGGGTTTGAATGGGAGTCACTTTAATAATAATGGCTTAGTTCCTAATTCCACAGATATACTATCCAAATCAAATCATATTGATATCGTTGGTCCGAGTGGGAGTAACTTACCAATTGATAAAGTAATATGTCAATCTCAACCTCGAATTCCCCGTAGATGATTTGAGATCAAAGGTTAAGTATTTATAGTTACTCCAGATGATGAAGAGACAAGAAATATAAATGAGTCTCTTATACATTCCCTACTAAAGAAAAATGACTAAAAGCAATGGATAAGGAAATAGAGTCCATAAAATCTAACCAAGTGTGGAAATTGGGTGTTCTTATAGGTCGAAAAGCTATTGGAAATAAGTGGATTCTCAAAATTAAGTGTAACGAAGATGGTAGTATAGAAAGATTCAAAGCTCGCCTAGTAGTTAAGGTGTACACACAACAAGAAGGAATTGATTATACAATTTACTTCAATAAGAGTAACTTATAGTGGCTATGTTGGATCTTGAATTGCATCAAATGGATGTGAAAAGTGCACTTCTCAATGGAGAACTAGAAGAAGAAATCTATATGAAACCACTTATAGGTTTTGTGAAAAAAAGATTTGTCGACTCCAAAGGTTGATTTATGGCCTTAAACAATCCTCTAAATGATGGTACTTACGTTTTCATAATGCAATCATATCGTATGGATTTGTTATGATTCATGAGTACCATTGTGTGTACATCAAAAGATTCATATAGAAGTTTGTGATCTTATCATTGCATGTAGATGACGTACTAATAACTGCAAGTGATATTGTTTTTGTAAAAGAAACAAAAGAGTGGTTATCATCTACTTTTGAGATGAAATATATAGGTGAAGCAGCATACATTCTTGGAGTTAGGATTTCAAGAGATCGTTCAAGAGATTGTTATCTTTTTCACAAGAACCTTACATTAAGAAAGTTCTTGAACGCTTCAATATGCAAGATTGCAAACTCATAAACGCTACAATTTCTAAAAGTGAAGTCTTGAACCAAATAATTTGCCGTTAGACTCTACATGAGAAGAAACAAATGAAAAAAGTTCCTTATGCTAATGCAGTCAGAAGTCTTATGCATGTTATGATGTGTACTAGACCGGATGTTTGTTATGCCGTTGTGTCACGATCCGAATCTGAGTCATGATGACGCCTACTATAACCCCCAAGTAGGCAAGCCAAACCCAACTAACGCGGAAGTCAAATCTTATTTTAAATAAATAATTAATAACATAAGAAAGAGGAATCAAGAAGAATATAACAAAAGAAAAGTGGGAGCAGGGTATAGATATGTTAATAAGATACAAAATATATAAAAGGCCAGATAGTGACCCAAAATGACGAACTGACACTAGACCAATCCTGTACCAGGTGTCACCTATACAGGAGCTACTAAGTACAAAAGCTTACAATGTATAAATATACAATACATATCTAGCTATCCAAAAGTACAAGTGTAAGTCAGTACAAAAGAGGGAAAGTAGCAAGTCTCTGAATGCCGGGAGCTCACTACAATCAAAATCTGGCACCGCTACGGATGATTAGGTGCACACTTGGGGTGGATCGAACTGGGAGCTGCATTAAAAAGATACAGAAGTACAGTATGAGTACCAAAATATGGGGCACTCAATAGGCATCATAGGTTGACCGAGAGGTTAGAAAGAATAAATATATAATAAGCAGCACAATGGTACCACTAATAATAAGAGAGAAGCATAAAATTATAGTGACGAAAAAAGGGTATGAGAAGAGTCATACAGTAAACAAGTAAATCCTAACCAAATACGTAATCATATTAAAAATCTCAACTCACAAAATACTGGAGAAAAACATATGAAATAGCAGATATAGATCAATATTCCCTCAAAAATGCCATGGGATGCCCAAAATTCTCACCTCGATCTTCTCAATAATAATAATAATAATAACCCGAATATGTATCAATGGGCCTCCGAGAATTCACACCTCGAGCTTCTCAATAATAATAGTAATAATAGTAACCCGAGTATGTATCAACGGACCGCCCAGAATTCACACTTCAAGCTTCTCAATATGAAATTCCATAGATAAAATATCACTGGTATTTTCTTACCAAAATCCATACCCTTATTCATCACCCAAAAGTCTAAATTTTGTCATTTTATTCTTTCGTTAAAAAGGGTTTTTGACACAGGCGAGGCAAATCAATACAAGTAGTATGTCTAATCATATATCAATCAAGACAAATAAAAATCTCATCAAGGAAACCAAATCACTAACCTGAGACTCCGGTGTACCGAAACCATAGCCTTAGGCCCAATATTTCAATATCAAAGGCAAACAAGACACAAGCATAAACTAAAATTCAAAACAAGTGGCAATCGAAACCAAGCAAGTCAAATCATGGCATCCTAGGTCCAAATCACCTAGAAGTGAGTTCTAAGGATTCTAAGCGATGCAAAACAAGTCAAGATATCACCTAGACTAAAGATCTAACGACTAAAATCCCAACTAGTCTCAAGCGATGATCATGGACTCTAAATTGCTCAATGAGATAAAAAGACTTAAATCACCAACCTAATCATGCGTTATTACTTAAAATATACCAATTCTTACTGAGCCACATCTAACTAGAGTAAGCCATAACCTACCTCAAACGGAACCGCACCTGAACTCCTAAAATTGAGACTTTCTTTTGCGGGCAGCCTCTAAATAATGTCACTCTATCAAATTATCGACGAACTCATCAAAACAAAGCTAACGATACCCATATTACTATAATTGAAAATGGAACTAAAATCGAGTCAATATTCAATATTGGACATATGCGCACGAAATTAAAAAACCAACTCCGTCACAAGGTCCAAATAACTCAAGGAACTTGTGCTCCAAACAACCCCACCAAATTCAAGCCCTAGAATAGTTCAAAAATAAAATGAGAAACAACAAAATTATGCTAAACTTACAAGGTTTCTAGGATGAGGAAGGGTCTTGGAATGTTCCCACGAGAATCTCCAACTCACCAGAACAAGAATTATAGAATTTGGTCAATAATTGCTCTCAAAAATGGAGTTGGATATGTGGGAAATGAGAGGAAAAAGGATTGGAAATGGGTCTTAAAAGACCTCACTATCACTATCAGGCCCCATTTGGCCTTCGCGAACGAGGAGAAGCTCCGTGAATGCGGAGGTTAGTCAGCTGACCTTCCATGAACGTGGAGAATTGTCTGCGAACACAGAGTGTGTGAACGCGGAGAATAATAAGCTTGACCTTCGGGAATGAGTCCAAGGGCCCGCGAACGTGGAGAGAAAATTTTAGGTGCACCAGTAACTGTGCTGGTGCATTTCACTAAGGGAAACAAATCCCTCAATGGGGGTTCGGAATTCATTCGGTATCTCATTCACACAAATGAACTATGCTACCCAACTATAAATGACATTTTGGACTCAAAGAAATCAATGTATTTCCCATTGGAAGTCGTTTCGACAAACTATTGACCAAAGTCAAAGAATTTCAAGAAACACTTAAAATGCACAAACAGACAAAAACTCATTACAATCACCTTGGAAACAGAACCAAACATCGTTCTAGACTAAATTTGGCATTTCAGAGCTAACCGTGCTGATAAAATTTTCATCCGAGCGTGTTTATTCAAAATGTTGACTGAAGTCAACCATTAGCCAAAACTTAAAATTAAAATAGCAAAACCCCCTAAACTAAAAATAAAGACTCCAAAACTCAAACCAACCTTCCTTTTAGACTAAAATGAACCTTTTAGAGCTGATGGATTCATCGAAATTCTCATACGACGCTTGAATCTCTGCATGTTGACTAATGTCAACTTTTTCAAATCTTAAGCCTCAAAAATGGCTAAACTACCTCAAAACTCAATCGACCACCTTGGGGAGTGTGCCACCCATCCCAACATCACATAAGAGCTATAGAGAAGCTACGGAAAGGGGTAAAATGGTAAAAATACGCAAAAGTACGAAAATGAGCTTAGAGGTCATTACACGTTGGTTTAGTTAGCATATATCTCTCCAATCCAGGACCAAAATATTAAAAAGAAGTAAAAAGGATATTGAGGTATCTCAAAGAAACATTCGACCATTCATTATGTTATCAAGAAAATGATCTGCAACTTAAAAGTTACACTAATGCTGATCGAAAAGGATATTTAGATGACAGAAAATATACTCTGCATATGTAGTCATGCTTAATAATGGTGCCATATCATGGAGTAGCAAGAAGCAGTCATGCATAGCCTTTTCTACTATGAAAGTTGAATTCATAGCACTTTCATCTGCTTACAAAAAGCTATTTGGCTTAATTATTTTTTGATTCACTTAGGAGTGTTATATATTTAATTTATTAATAAAAGGGAAGCTAAGAGACACAACTATTTAAAAAGTTGTGGCCCTTTGGGATTATAAATGGTTTCTCTTAAAGAGAAACAACATATCTTTCCTCCAAGAAAAAGAAAAGAAACAGAACGTCTTTCTTTCTTCCTTCTTTCCTCTCCGATTCCTATAAAGTTCAAGTGAAGATTACTTCGGTGGAAAGTGAACAACTATAACAGGTACACAATTATAGACAATGACTTTATATGATGTAGTTCATTTTTGTATGTGATTGCACTTTCTGACTAGTTAAACGAATTCAACGATCCTACAAACGAAGTATTTGATTAGATTCTTTAGGTAGTTTGGGCATAGCCGTCCCAGCATAGAGATTAGGAATGCATGTATATGATATAATTGTATAGGTAATTATATATATATGTACATTATATATAAGTTTATAGAGTTATAGAGATACATATACAAGGAGTGTTGTTATTATATTGAAAATACAACACATACGTACATATAACCATGATTTTGCTACAAAATTCTTGCAAGAGCAAAACCAGGGCTTACATACGTAGGTAGCGTAATTAACTATTTTCTACATATATAGAAGTATATAGCACCAACTAGTAAGCCATGCACATTGGGCGTCTATTAGAATAATTGGCGAGAACGCTCATGCAATTGAGCTGCCTTGTAGCTATTTAAAGCCGACAGCGGTGGTGTTGGAGCGGTGATAACTACTGTTCTAGTCGAGGGAATTACCCGGTAAACGTGAGTTTTCGGTGAAGAGTAGTGATAGTGGCAGCTTTGTTGTGTCACTCGGAATGTTGTACCGGTGCCGGCTGCCAGATTGTGTGCCAAGGTGGTGGTAGCTCTATTCATCGTCCTCTTTTTACCAAAGTATTCATCAATTAGAGCAAAGCCTTCTGAGCCTATTTTAGCAAGATCTCTCTGTGCTGCCATTTAGATTTGTTTTTTGTGGTTTTGGGAAGAGAGTAATGTTTATGAAGAAACTTTGTGGTGATGTTTTCTGATGCAAAGGCCGATGAGGACAATGTCCTTTATATAGAAGGCTGGCCAAGACTCTTGGGAGAAAAATAAAATAAAATTGCACTTTCGATCCTTCAATTTTAGGATAAAGCATATTAATTCATGAGCACGCTTTGTATTTGGTACGTCTGCATTAGGACATTCTATTTAGGCAAAGGAGTTTTTCAAAATAAAGAAAAAAGTAAAGCTAAGGGAGAGTAGTTTGTTCAGTAACCATATAAGCTAAGGGACCAAACTGAAAATTATTATCATAGGATAGGCTTCTTGGTACATCCGCACTTTGGAGATTCCATTCAGACATGTGTTTGATCACTGTTCTTTTTAGGGAAAAAGCAAAATAATTGATATACCTAAACTGAAAATTCAAATTCAATCAATTATTATGGACAGAGTTGATTAGTGACATGTTTCACTTAATAAAATAAATGACTCAGATTTCTTCTAACAATTATGTCTCTATACAAGAGTTTGTATATTGAGATAAGTATTCGATAGTGGGGAAAGTAAACTATAGTTGAAATTAATGAGAGGACTATATTGTCTGAGAAAAGGCAGAGAAAAATATATATTCCATTGATGAGATAATTGGGAACCCTGTGGCTGTACCAAAAACAGAGAGTCCATTAGCCTGGATTCTTCTATTACCACATTCAATATATATTGGTCGAAGCACCTAAGTCTTGTTTTCTAAAATGAAATATCTTTAGAATTTAATACACAGTAACTGCATGCATGAGCCAAACGTTGTTTAGAAAAAAAAAATATACCATTTTGTGTAAGTGGGCGGTTTGAAAAATCCTTACCTCTTCATTAATCAAAAAATATACTGTATAAATGGAAAAAGATAAAGTTTATTTTGTACGAATCTCTTGGTTCAAGAAATTGGAGGATATCAATTAGAAAAATAAACCATGCACATTGAATATTCTTGTCTTACTTAATTTTATGGAATACAAGATGAATTTCTTATCTCTTATCTACTATACAGTGTCTTGGCTATGGGTAAGTATACCCAGGCATAGAAGTAGAAGCAGTAGCAAATGAAAGGTGTATCAAAGGACCTAATTAATATTGAGATCATATCGGACTCGGAAGAAGCCATTGGTTACATGCACAAAGGTAATCGCCCTTTTTGCCAACATTATCTTGGAATACAGGAAGTTGCTCAATCGGCTGAGGGTTCCATCAATCAAGAACAACCTTAGAACTCAAAATCAGGTGGCCAATCTACTAGCTAAAGAAGGAACACAGATGGAAACGAAAAGTTTTTGCGAAATGGACAAGCTCTCCCTTCTTTGTTCAGAAAGCAGTGGAGGCTGATAAGGGATCAGTTAATTTTGTTGTGCTAGAAAAGTCCCCCTACTATGATGAATTGTAATATAAACAGTACTATAACTATTAGCACAACTGTTAGTAGTAATTGTATCCACCTGATTTGTACAGATGCATATTATATATAAATAATATATCCACTCTTTAACAAAAAAAAGTAGATATTTTTTACCATTTTCCATTTAATTTATAATTCTTACAAATAACTTTAACAACATAAAAGTCATTTTAATAGAAAAACTGCTTATCGATACCATCTTACTAAACAAGGCACTATTTATGATCAGTTTCAATATTTCTATCCAAAAAATTATTATTATTTATTATAAAAATCCATTTCAATACATAATAATGCTTTTTAGCACTAAATATGTTCTATATCTTACCAAATCTTTTTGAAAAAAAGAAATAAAGATATGCAAGTTGAGCTAGGGATAGAGTAGTTTATCCAATAACCATGTAATACAATGACCAAAAACTGAAAAATCCCCTAATAAAATCATAGAGCAGAACTCTTGGTATGTTTTCCACATTTATGTAGATTCTATTCAGATAAGTTATGGGTCTCTCTTTTCAATCCCAGGAAAACGTAAAAGACTTAAATACCTAAAACAGAGAATTTAAAAGAAAGGAAGGAAGAATTGATGCGGAATAATGTTTGGAAAAAGCACCCTGACTAAAACCCGTCTCTTTCGGACCACCTTCAATCAGAAAATAACAAAGAAATTAAAGAAAATAACAACACAAAGATTTAACGTGAAAAACTCCCCAATTGGAGAAAAACAACGGACCTCTCAGAAAAATATTCACTATATGAAAATCATTTCACCATACAATGCACAATTTTTTTCCCCACAAACCCCAATTCCTAAAATACTACACCTAAGAGATCTCCAAGAGAAAATTCTCTAAATCTCTACTTTAATATAGAAGGAATTGAATTTTTGATGGTGTTATAAATCAAGGAGCTAAACTCCTTTTATAACTGAAAGAGGAATTGGTCATTCCTTTTTCAGAGATGTGGGATAAAATTTGCTTCTTTTCAAAAGAAACATAACAAATCTCCACCTTTTGAAAAGAAGAAAAAATGCAATCCGTTGGCCCTTTACAGTTGTCCAGCTACACATAACAGAGTCAATTCTCCATCCGACTCTAACCTCGATCAATCATGTGCAACTGCAACTTTCACATTGTCTGCTAGTGACAATCATAATTCTAAATTCAAGAATTATCATACCCCCACCATAAAGAGTACATCTACTCAGATTGAAAAAACGAATCCAAGAATTTTCACTTGAAATCATTTCCCAATTTCAAGAATTTCAATTTCGGCTCATGTCGAAAAACTAGCTAATAAGTTATGGTACAACCCTCTTGTTGATTTCTTGAGAGTTCATTAGCCATCGACATCCTTTCCACCACACATCTTGCATCACTTATCAACCAATGCCCATGTGCAAAACTTGTGGACCAGCTACCAATTAAACATCCTCTTCCATGACAATTTTAAAGGTAGCATTCATGACATAAGGATTTTCATCTTTCTTACAAAAGAATATCATCCCCCTTGGAGATAACATTGACAGCATTTTCTTTGGAGCTTCAAGCAGAACTAACCCTATTATTTGAACATTTACTCTTAACATGTCCCGATTGACCACAATCCCAGCAAACGACCTTTCTTTGGAGTTTTTGTTTTGCTTCCATTTTCCTTTAACAACAAGAGCTAAATTTTCTTGAGATTTTTCATCTCCATTCTTCAATCTTTTTTCTCCAAAAATTAATTTGCTCGTCACTTTCAAGAAAATCACAGTTTTCTTCTCATACATTAAAATGGGTTGCATGTGCTTATAGGAAGATGGAAGAGACCAGATGAGTCGAAGTGTCTTAACTTCATCATCAATTTTCACTCCAATTGATTCTAATTCAGAAACAATCTCATTCAAGACACTCAGATGATCAAAAATAGTTGTACCTTCATCCATTTGCAATTTATGAAATTTCTCCTTCAAATATAATCTATTTGAAATACTTTTGGTTTGGTATAATTCTTCAAGTTTTTCCCACAAATCCTTTGTTGTAGACAATCCAATCACATTAGCAAGAACATTTTTAGCTAAACACGAGCAAATCTGACTGGCCACTTTCATGTCCTGCTCTTCCCAAACTTCATCACTAATTTTGGATTTTTCTGAGTTTTCATTTCTTTCAGATTTTTTCTGAACTCTTGTCATCTTTTCCACTAGTAGGTCTCCCTTTCAACGCCTTGTGTAATCCAGATTGAATTAACTCATACTTGACTTGCATTTTCCACAAGTCAAAATTAATTCTTCCATCAAATTCTTAATGTCAAATTTTGTCCTCATCTTGCTTATCAGTACTACTAGATGGATAATAGTAATGAAAAAGTACCCACTAAATTAGTTCCTAGAAAAGAGAGGTGGAACAAAATGGATACACTTAAGTACCAAGTCTTTCCTTAGTCAGAACCTCTTTAGATTATACTTATTCCATTATTACCAAAAATACAAGTACCCCAAAGCAATTTCACCAGAATAGCAAACTCTACCAGAATCAGACTCCACTTGCTACTCCGCCAGGACAAAACTTATGCTTGAAAAGAATAATTCTAATTCAAAAAAAAATTCTAATGTAGAAGATCAGACAAAGCTGTAACCACAGAGCATACTAAAATTTTAAAAAAAATTATTCTACCCCAAAGGCTCAATAATTCTAATTCGGAATTTTTTTCTGATGTGGAAGATCAGAAAAAACGGCAACCACAGAGCATACTAAAATTTCTAAAGAATTATTCCACATCTAAGGCTCTGATACCACTTGTTGGAAAAAAGCACCCCGACTAATTTTTGTCCCTAACGGACCACCTTCAAGTAGAAAATAACAAAAACATTAAAGAGAATAACAACACAAAAATTTAACGTGGAAAACTCTCCAATTGGAGAAAAAACACGGGCCTCTTAGAAAAATATTCACTATATAAAAATTATAACACCATACAAAGAACAATATTTTTTCTCACACACCTCAATTTCTAAAATACTATACCTAAGAGATCTTCAAGAGAAAATTCTCTAAGTCTCTATTTTAATATAAAAGGAATTGAATTGTTGGTGGTGTTATAAACCAAGGAGCTAAACTCCTTTTGTAACTGAAAAAGGAATTGACCATTCCTTTTTCAGCAATGTGGGACAAAATTTACTTCTTTTCAAAAGATACATAAGAAATAATCCAAATTTATGTGAGGTAGTCTACTATTATATAGGAAAGACAGTAGAAGATTAATATTCCGTCTATGAAAGAATTGGTCTATAGAACCAATTAACAAGAACATATGCGGATTAAAAATTTAACTATTCTTCTTTCAGTGAAAACTACATGTGCTGAATTCTTCACTTATTTAGGGATGATGATGGGATAAGGTGGGTATGTGTTGGAAAATAATAATCTCACTCGGGATAATATCAACGTTAAATAGCATTAACAAGAAAGTATTAATGTTAGCGGAAATGTGAAATATAAAGAACAAGGAAGAACAACAATATTTAACGTGGTTCGGATCAAAATGATCCTATATCCACCAGAGAACAACTGACTTTATATATTAATAAATAAAAGGGGAGAGAACCCAAATATATCTAAGAGAATTGCTATATCAATTATCTACTCTTCTAATGTATTTTGCAAATGCCTTAGAATATAAGAAGACAAGTGAGAAGTGATTTCAAATGAATCAAGAGCTACCTATTTATAGGAATGAATTCTTGTTCTTAATATCATCTATGACATCACTATATATCAAGATGTCAAGGTTTACCAAACTTTCATCCAACTTTCACCTAGAATATTGTCAATTGTAACAAATCTCCACCTTAGCAAGATTCTCCATTTTCAACTTTCTCTCAACAACTTTCGATTGTGTCTTCAACCTCAACTCTTTCAATCTCCACCATGATTTATATTCCGAGCATGCGTATGTACAACTTCGGCCAAAAATTCTAAGCTTACTAGGTAGTTCTCTTGTAAGAAACAAGAAGAATCAAATCTTTGTTGAACACACTAGCTTCACCTAGCAGTTGTTCTCCCTGAGTTGCATCAGTTGATGCATACTCCCGCCAAGTCTTTGCAATATGAAAAATTCGCAAGCTGGACTATCTTGGTCAACATGTTAGCAACTTTATCATCTGTGATAACCTTCTCGACCTTGATAGCTCCCTTTTCAACGACATCTAGAGTGAAATAGAATTTGACATCAATATATTTAGTGCACTCATGAAATATTTAATTTTTAATCAAATGAATAGTGCTATCACATCTTAGAGTTGATTCCAGCTGAACCAAACTCAATTCTTCCACCAAATCTTTCAACCAAATAGCTTCTTTTACTACCTATGGTTCTTCCATATATTCTGCCTCTATTGTAGACAAAGCAACAATTGACTGTAAAGTCGATTTCCAATTAACGTTACTACCAACGGGAGTAAAGATGTATTTTTTTGTGGACCTTCTTCTATCAAGATCTCTTACATAGTCAGAATCCACATAGATGAGAATTGAATTACCTTCACTTTTTTGAAAGGTTAGGACAACATCAGAAGCTTCTTTAAGATATGTCACACCCTGGGAGGGTACCCCAGGCGTGATCGATACTCAAAAGCCATTTTTGACCTTCAAGTGAACCATCTGATTCAGTCATACTATCATTCAATCACATTCACTCAAAGGAGGGTTCAATCATAATATACTATTCACAATATGGAGGCCAAAGGCCAAACATTATCAACTCAACAAAATAAGTATAATAAGGCTCGTCAAAGTAACAGTCTATCCTCCCCACACTCTAGTCTATGAAGCCTCTATCAAAGTCTAGAAGGTGCCAATGTCAAGCCCATGGCTACCAACAATAAAAATAAAGGAAACGACAACAAAACTATACAAGAAAGCTCAACATCCTCCGGAAACTAGGAGGACTCACCAACTAGTTGGGAGTGTATGTGGATCTTCAACGGGGCGCCGGTTGATGATCTCTAGTACCTGTCGCTGCATCATAAAATAATGCAGGCCAAATGGCGTCAGTACATGGAATGTACGAGTATGTAAAACGGTCGGGGGAAACAACATCAAGAAAGCGTCAATATCAACTCAGGATCTCAATTCATATATATATATATATATATATATATGTATATATAACAACTCACTCATAGTGCCCTAAGTCTAACAAGAAATGATTTAGACCAGACCAGATCTCATTCCACTCAACTCAACTGACTCGGAGTACTATTAAGACCTAAATGGAAGTTTCTCTTATCCGACAACCATCACTTATGAGCTAGTGATAGTACAATAATCAGACGTCGTTGCCATGTTCGTCCATACCTTGTCAGGGCATGAACGCCTCCCTAATCATGGATTCCATCGATTACTCAAGTCCTATTATTTCAGGACAAATAAATAGGAAACATTCGACTTTAACGATTCGATCCCATGGGAAGCATCCGGCTTTAACGGTTCTATCCCTACCTACGTTGGCGGCATAGTTTCTGGGGTTCGAGTATGGACTGTACTCTCACCTGCCTCGGTGCTCGATACTCCTCCCATGACTCCATGCTCATAAAACTCCCTCTAATCATCTCAAACAAGCCCTCACGGCTAGTTTCATATGGAACATTTCCACCTCATCAACTCTGTTCTCATTTCAACTCAATTAAGTCATAATGGCAAGCCTCATTTAGGACCTTGTCCACTCGTCAATTCAATCCTCCAATCAACTCAATCAAGCCTAATTTAATAAGCATTTATGACATCTCCTCAAGGCTCATCACAACTCTATGGCTTTAGCCCAACAATGCAAGTAGAATAACACATTTAAGGAAAATAACTTATACAACATAATCACATAGTTAAAGAGGTCAACAAAACATATTAACAAATCACCTCCATCAACTCATACTAACATGAAGATTTTAGGAACTTCTTAGCTCTACAACATTAATACAAATAGGATCAAATTAATAGGAGACAAAACTCACTCAAACACAAACCATACCAAGAAACTCCATTTTTATGGACATCTAACCTCAAAGAAAGAATAGGGCACATGGGTGGACTCAAACCATATTTTGGATAGCCTTACATACCTTAGAATAGACTCTTGAAGAAAGCTTATTATTGGGCCTTCAATGGAAAACTTGAAGTCTTGAAGCTCTTAGAATAATTTCTTGTTGGAAATGGAGGGGAAGAAGAAGAAGAGAGAGAGAGAGAGGAACTCTTAGGGCTTTTTAGAGAGAGAGAGAGAGGGCTGAAAATATGAGCTCAAAATGGACTAGGGTGATACATATATAATTTGGGTAAGTTCCCAAATTACCCCTCCTCAAAAGTTCTGAAAATAAGCTAAAAATGCACTTGGAGCGATAGTGGCACGTCGCGCCATTGCAGCGCCAGGCCGATTACGCCTAAAAACCTGCACAACTTTTAGTGGCGTGCCACGCCAAGGAACAAACTACTGAGGCACAATCTTGGTGCGATAGTGGCGCGTCGCGCCCTTACAGCGCCAAGGCCAATATTTTCTAGGTTCTGGAAATTGGCTTGAAAACCCTACACACCTTTTAGTGGCACGCCGCGCCAGAGCTCAAACTACTGAGGCATGTTTCCGGCATGATAGTGGCACATCGCGCCACTGAGGCGCCAAGCCCAGTTTTCCAGCAATTGCAACCCTGGCCTGAAAATCTCTGTTGTGCTAGTTCATCTTAGGATCGTCATATCTTTCGACTCCGAACTCCAAAAATTACATTCTTGTTGGCATTAGAAAGAAGACTTGACGACCTTTAATTTGATGGGTCATGGGCCACCCAGATTGTCGTCTTTCAAAAAATAAGGTTGTTAGAAGTCAACCCCTTATGCGAACTCCTGCTCAACTTAGCCACGACGAATCTTTTGGATTTGATTTGGTCCTAGGGGTCCTTTATGACCCCGCATCACCTCCAACACTCTTCAATTACTCAGGGACTCACCTTAACTCATGCAGCGCTCCTCAATACTCGAGTTCGACCCTACCCATACACAAGAAGGGTCTGAATCTTAGGAAAATTATTTTAAGGGGTGTTACATTATCTCCTCCTTGGGATCATTCGTCCTCGAATGACGATAAACTAAGAATAGACTCGGGGTGCAAATCATAATCAAAATTCAGTCATTCAATCAATCAAATTCTCAAACAATTACCAATCAAACTTAAAATGCAAAGACAAATTCAAGTCAAGGAAAATGAACATTACCTTCAACATTCTCGTTGGTAGGCACGAATAGATGTGGGTATTTAGATTTCATGGCTTCCTCCACTTCCCAGGTGGCTTCCTCAACAAGTTGATTCCTCCACAGGACTTTGACTGAGGCGACCTCTTTGTTCTTCAATTTGCGAATTTGGCGATCAAGAATTTTGACCGGAACCTCTTCATAGGATAAGCTATTCTTAACTCCAATACTATCAATGGGAACTACCAATGAGGGATCGCCCAAGCACTTTTTCAACATCGATACGTAGAACACTGAATGAATAGAGGATAGCTCTGAGGGTAATTCCAACCTATAGGCAACACTCCTAATCCACCTCGAAATCTGGTAAGGACCAATATATCGAGGACTGAGCTTCCCCTTCCTTCTAAACCTCATGACACCCTTTATGGGTGATACTTTCAAATACATCCAATCATCCACCTCGAACTCTAGGTCTCTCCTCCTCACATCGGTGTAAGATTTTTGGCAGCTTTGGGCTGTCTTTAGCCTATCTTGAATAACTCTTACCATCTCTATGTCTTGGTGAACAAAATCAGGTCTAATCAACTCAACTTCACCAACTTCAAACCACCTAATGGGTGATATACACCTCCTCCCATATAAGGATTCATAAGGAGCTATTCGGATGGTTGCATGATAGCTATTATTATATGCAAACTCTATGAGAGGTAAGTGATCATCCCAATTTTCCTTGAAGTCAAGCACGCATTCCCTCAACATATCTTCCAATGTCTGGATGGTGCGCTCTGCTTGGCAGTCCGTTTGGGGATGAAAGGCCGTACTCAAGTTCACCTTCGAACCTAATCCCTTCTGAAAGGATTTCCAAAATTGGGAGGTGAATTGGGCTCCTCTGTCTGAGATGATAAACAATGGGACACCATGCAATCTGAGGATCTCCTGTATGTATAACTTTACATAATCTTCTGCGGTGTCTGTAGTCTTTACTGCCAATAAGTGAGTTGATTTTATCATTTTATCCATAATTACCCAAATCGAGTCATGTTGCCTTCGGGACCTCGGTAGACCTGTAACAAAGTCCATGTTAATCATCTCCCACTTCCATTCCAGAATTTCTATGTTTTGATCTTAACCACATGGCCTTTGATGCTCAACCTTCACCTATTGACAATTCAGGCACTTGGAAACGAATTCCGCAATATCTCTATTCATCCCACTCCACCAATAAATTTCCCTCAAGTCATGGTATATTTTTGTAGAGCCCAGATGAATAGAGTATCTAGAATTATGCGCTTTAGCCATAATCCTTTCTCAAACATCATCGACATCAGGTACACATAATATATTTTAGTACCTCAACACACCATCTCCCCCTTTGGTGAAGACTATTACCTCTTGTTTGTGAACAACTCCCTTCAATTAGAGAAGGACGGGGTCTTGGTCTTGTCTCTCCTTTACCTCTACCACAAGTGAGGATGTAGACCCATCCTGAATAGTAACTCCGCCTTCATTGTTCTCTTCCAGATGAACTCCCAATCGGGCTAATCTATGTACCTCCTTTGTCAATTCCCTCCTTCCCTCCTCTACATGGGCAGTGCTACCTATAGACAACCTGCTAAGAGCATCAGCAACAACATTAGCTTTACGTCGATGGTAGAAGATGCTCATGTCGTAGTTCTTGAGTAGCTCGAGCCATCTCCATTGCCTCAGGTTGAGTTCCTTCTAGCTGAAGACGTATTGTAAGCTCTTGTGATCAGTGAATACATCAACATGCACTCCATACAAGTAATGGCGCCAAATTTTAAGCGCAAATACCACAACTGCCAGTTCAAGGTCATGTGTTGGGTAATTCTTCTCATGAACCTTAAGCTATCTCGAAGCATAGGCTATCACATTTCCCCTTTGCATCAACACACAACCCAAACCAATTCTGGATGCATCACAATAGACCACAAAGCCTTCTGTTCCATCGGGCAAGGTCAGGACAGGAGTAGTGGTTAACTTAGCCTTCAGTTTCTGGAAACTCTTCTAACAAGCATCGGACCATTGGAACTTAGCCTTCTTTGGGTCATCTTAGTCAATGGTGACGATATAGATGAGAATCCCTTTACAAACCTTCGATAATAGCCGGCCAAACCCAAGAAGCTTCTTATCTCCGTCGGGGATGTGGGTCTGGGCCAATTCTTCATAGCTTTAATCTTCTGAGCATCAACCTGAATACCATCTCCAGATATAATGTGGCCTAGGAAGGCCACTGATGCAAGCCAAAATTTACATTTAGAGAACTTTGCATACAATACCTGGTCTCTCAAAGTTTGTAAAATAACTCTAAGATGATAGGAGTGCTCCTCTTCATTCTTGGAGTAGACCAGAATATCATCTATGAATATAATCACAAACATATCAAGATATGGCTTAAACACTCGGTTCATGAGATCCATGAAAGCTGCGGGGGCATTTGTCAACCCAAAGGACATGAACGAAAATTCAAAGTGGTCATAACGAGTCCGAAAAGCGGTCTTCGGAATATCACACTCCTTTATCTTCAACTAATGGTAGCCGAATCTCAGGTCTATCTTTGAGAAACAAGTGGCACCCTGAAGTTGGTCGAATAAGTCATCTATTCTGAGGAGAGGGTACTTATTCTTTATGGTGACCTTGTTTAGCTGCCTATAATCGATGCACATTCTAAGGGACCCATCTTTCTTTCACACAAATAGGATGGGAGCACCCCATGGTGAGACGCTCGGCCTAATGAACCCCTTATCTAACAAGTCTTTCAACTGCTCCTTCAACTCTTTCAACTCAGCCGGAGCCATTCTATATGGAGGGATTGAGATTGGCTGGGTATCAGGAAGAACATCAATCCCGAAGTCGATCTCCCTATCCGGAGGGACTCCAGGCAGATCTTCAGGAAATACATCTAGAAACTCATTGACAATCGGAACCGACTCAAGGGATGGAGACTCAATATTATCATCTTTCACTCGAACAAGGTGATAAATGCACCCTTTTGAGATTAGCTTCCTGGCCATAAGGTATGAAATAAACTTACCCTTAGGCGCAACAGGACTATAATCCACTCCATGACAGCCTCACTCGGGAATTTGAATGTGACAATCTGAGTCTTACAATCAATGGAGGCATAACAGGCATAAAGCCAGTCCATGCCAAGGATCACATCAAAATCAACCATGTCCAACTCAACCAAGTCAGCCAAGGTATTCCTGTGATGAATTGACACAATGCAATCTGTATAGACTCTCTCAGCTAAGACAGAATCACCGATAGGAGTAGCTACACAAAAAGGCTCACGGAGATATTCAGGAACTTTATTGAATTTACTAGCTTCATAAGGAGTCACAAAAGATAGGGTGGCACTCGGATCCATCAAAACATAGCAATCAAAAGAAGAGACTCAAATCATACCCGTCATGATGTTTTGAGAGTTCTCTTGATATTGGCGACTACCCATCGCATATAAACGATTTGTACCTCTGCTGGTGCCTGAAGTAGTGCCCCTCTGATTACCTCTAGCCGGTGGTGCGGTGGTAGAATGTTGGGCCCTGTTTCCCCCTGTTGGACACTCCCTCTGAAAATGGTCCATTTGGCCGCATTTATAACAACCAACCCTTCCCGCTCTACACTCCCCCAAGTGGAGCCTACCGCACTTGCCGCATGGGGGCTTTCCTCTTGAACCTTGGCTCATGCTAGTCTGAGATTGAGAGCCCTGAGGTCTGAAATTTTGGCGACTCTGACCCTGCCGATCATACCTATTTTGCGGTATAGGTGCACTGGCGGTAGATGAGGTATAGTTGGAAGGCTTCTTCTGGAAGAAGGACCTGTTGCCCTTGTTTTGCCTCTGCTCATTCTCATGGCCCGCTGATTTTACCTTCTTGCTCAGGTTGTCTTCTCTGTCTTTTCTTTTCTCATCCTCCACCTATTGAGCATACACTATTAATCTGGAAATATCCATATCCGAGATCAACAATGCTGCTTTGCACTCCTTCTTCACATGCCTCCCTAACCCGGAGATGAACTTCCTCATCTTTGACCTCATATCTGGGATCATTTCTAGAGCATACCTGGACAGTTGGATGAATTTCAGGCCATACTCCTTAACCATCATACCCTCCTATTTTAGATTCACAAATTCTTCCACTTTCGCTTCTCTCAACTCTCGGGAAAAGAAGTGGTCAAGAAAGGCTCCCTCAAACTCATCCCACATAGCAGGTTCATCATCCTCACTTCTACCCTGCTCCCATTGGTTATACCAAATGTTTTCCACATCCTTGAGTTGATAAGACACCAACTCAGCCCCCTCAATTTCTGTAGCATGCATAGCTTTCAAAATTTTCCACATCTTATCAATAAAGTTTTGGGGATCTTCGTCGACCTTAGAACCCGTGAATGCCAGCAGATTCATTCTCAAAAAGTATCGAATTTTGGAGGCAGCAGACGGCTCTTGGGAACTAGAGCTAAGAGTTGGCAAACTCTGGTTATCACTTCGGGCAGCCATTAATTGCGTGAGCATTGTAATTGCCCCTAGGAATTCTGCCTCTGATGTGGGTACAGGCGGAGTAGCAGGCACTTGGGGCGCCTCCGCATACCTCGCAGGTCGGCCTCTAGCCCTTGCCGGGCGTACCTCAAACTGGGGCATCTCTATATTTTCGGCATTTGTCTGGCTAGCAGTATGTTTTGGAGGCATTATCTGTAACATATAAACGCACAAATTAGAAGGAAAGTTTCATAGAGTTTAACTCCATCGCACGAATTCAAAGTATGAAAAAGGGGAAACAATTCCTAATATCCTATAGCCTCCTGCTTATAAGTGTGGTGAACAATACACCCATAAGCAAGACTCTACTAGACACAGCTTTATAGACTCCCTAGGACTCTTGAACTCTGTGCTCTGATACCATGTTTGTCAGGCCCCGAGAGGGTACCCTAGGTGCGACCGACACTCGAAAGCCATTTCTAACCTTCAAGAGAACTACCTGATTTAGTCACACTATCATTCAATCACATTCACTCAAAGAAGGGTTCAATCATAACATACTATTCACAATATAGGGGTCGAAGGCCAAACATTATCAACTCAACAAAACAAGTATAATAAGTCTCCTCAAAGTAACAGTCCAACCTCCCCACACTCTAGTCTATGAAGCCTCTATCAAAGTCTAGAAGGTGCCAATGACAAGCCCATGGCTACCAACAATCAAAATAAAGGAAACGACAACAAAACTATACAAGAAAGCTCAACATCCTCCGGAAACTAGGAGGACTCACCAACTAGCTGAGAGTGTATGTGGATCTTTAACGGGGCGCCGGTTGATGATCTCTAGTACCTGTCGCTGCATCATAAAATGATACAGGCCAAATGGCGTCAATACATGGAATGTACAAGTATGTAAAATGGCCGGGGGAAACAACATCAAGAAAGCATCAATATCAACTCAGGATCTCAATTCATATATATATATATATATATATATATATATATTTATATAACAACTCACTCATAGTGCCCTAACTCTAATAAGAAGTGATTTAGATTGGACCAGATCTCATGCCACTCAACTCAACTGACTCGGAGTACTATTATGACCTAAATGGGAGTTTCTCTTATCCGACAACCATCACTTATAAGCCAGTGATAGCACAATAATCAGACATTGTTGCCACATCCGTCCATACCTTGCTAGGGCATGAACGCCTCCCTAATCATGGATTCCATCGATTAGTCAAGTCTTATCATTTTAGGAAAAATAAATGGGAAACATCCGACTTTAACGGTTCGATCCCATGGGAAGCATCCGACTTTAACGGTTCCATCCCTACCTACATTGGCGGCGTAGTTTCTAGGGTTCGAGTATGGATTGTACTCTCACCCACCTCAGTGCTCGATACTCCTCCCATGACTCCATGCTCATAAAACTCCCTCAAATCATCTCAAACAAGCCCTCACGGCTAGTTTCATGTGGAACATTTCCACCTCATCAACTCTGTTCTCATTTCAACTCAATTAAGTCATAATGGCAAGCCTCATTTAGGACCTTGTCCACTCATCAATTCTATTCTCCAATAAACTCAATCAAGCCTAGTTTAATAAGCATTTATGACATATCCTCAAGGCTCATCACAACTCTATGGCTTTAGCCCAACAATTCAAGTAAAATAACACATTTAAGGAAAATAACTTATACAACATAATCACATGGTTAAAGAGGTCAACAAAACATATTAACAAATCACCTCCATCAACTCATACTAACATAAATATTTTAGGAACTTCTTAGCTCTACCACATCAACACAAATAGGATCAAATTAATGGAGACAAAACTCACTCAAACACAAACCATACCAAGAAACTCCATATTTATGGACATCTAACCTCAAAGAAAGAATAGGGCACATGGGTGGACTCAACCCATGTTTTGGATAGCCTTACATACCTTAGAATAGACTCTTGAAGAAACCTTGTTGTTGGGCCTTCAATGGAAAGCTTGAAGTCTTGAAGCTCTTGGAATAATTTCTTGTTGGAAATGGAGGGGAAGAAGAAGAAGAGAGAGAGAGAGGAACTCCTAGGGCTTTTTAGAGAGAGAGAGAGGGCTGAAAATATGAGCTCAAAATGGACTAGGGTGATACATATATAATTTGGGTAAGTTCCCAAATTACCGCTCCTCAAAAGTTCTGAAAATAGGCTAAAAATACACTTGGCGCGATAGTGGTTCATTACGCCATTGCAGCGCCAGGCAGATTACGCCTAAAAACCCGCACAACTTTTAGTGGCACACCACGCCAAGGACCAAACTACTGAGGCATATTCTTGGTGCGATAGTGGCGTGTCGTGCCCTTACAGTGCCAAGGCTAATATTTTCTGGGTTCTGGAAATTGGCTTGAAAACCCTGCACACCTTTTAGTGGCGCGCCGCGCCAAAGCCCAAACTATTGAGGCATGTTTCTGGCACGATAGTGGCGCGTCGCGCCACTGAGATGCCAAGCCCAGTTTTCCAACAATTGCAACCCTGGCCTAAAAATCTCTGTTATGCTAGTTCATCTTAGGATCATCATATCTTTCAACTCTGAACTCTAAAAATTACATTCTCAGTGGCATTGGAAAGAAGACTCGATGACCTTTAATTTGATGGGTCGTGGGCCACCCAGATTGTCGTCTTTCAAAAGATAGGGTTGTTAGAAGTCAACCCCTTATGCGAACTCCTCCTCAACTTAGCCACGACGAATCTTTTGGATTTGATTTGGTCCTAGGGGTCCTTTATGACGCCGCATCACCTCCAACACTCTTCAATTACTCAGGGACTTACCTTAACTCATGCATGCGCTCCTCGATACTCGAGTTCGACCCTACCCGTACACAAGAAGGGTCTGAATCTTAAGGAAAAATATTTTGAGGGGTGTTACAAGATATCTCAATATCCACTTGAAAGCTTCCCAATGCATTTTTCCCAGATTGACCCTATACCTGCTTACCACACTTACATATTGAGAAATATCTAGATGTGTGTAAACCATAGCATACATAATGCTACAAACTATGCTAGCATATGGAACTTTTGACATATGCTCCACTTCATCCTCAAATTAAGTCATGTGTAACTCTGAAAGCATAAAATGAGAATCTAATGGTGTACTTACAAGCTTGCTCATTTGCATATTGAATATCTCAAGAATATTTTCGATGTCCCTCTTTTGAGAAAGATATACAACACCATCTTCTCTTAAAATCTACATTCCTCAAAATTTTCTTTGCAGCTCCCAAATCCTTAATGTCAAATTCCTTGTTCAGTAGTTTCTTCAAAATATTTATCTTTGTGATGCTTTTAGAAGCAATAATTATATCATCAATAAAAACAATAAATAAATCACAAAGTAATTACTAGACATCTTCTTGTAATACACACAACTATCAAATGCACTCGAAAATTAATGTATAGTCATGAATGCATCAAACCTCTTGTAATACTGTCTAGGAGATTGCTTCAAACCATACAAAGACTTCGTCAGTTGGCATACAATATCTTCTTTTCCATTAGCTAGGAAACATTTAGGTTGATCCATATAGATTGTCTCTTCTAGATCACCATATAAGAAAGCAGTTTTGACATCAAGTTGTCGAAGCTCCAAATCAACCTGTGCAACCAATGCTAGTAGCACACAAATTGAGTTATGTCTCATAACTGGAGAGAAGATTTTATTATAGTCAATTCTCTCCTTCTGACTGAAACCCTTTGCAACTAATCTCGCCTTGAACCTAGCATCTTTCACTTATGGAATACCTTCTTTATTTCTGTAGACCCATTTGTATCCAACTGTCCTCTGCTCCTTTGGTGTTTCAACTAAGACCCATGTCTCATTTTTATGGAGAGACTCCATCTATTCCATCATAGCTAACCATCATTATGAAGCATCATTGTAAAAAGTTGCTTCAACATACGAGGACGGCTCGAGGTATTTAATATTTTCTTTTGTAGTTACAAATGCATATGCAATCAGATTTGCTTGGTCTATAAGATGTTTCCATAATTGCCTTTTGTCACTTCTCTTTACAACTGTGTATGGTTCATTGACAGCAAGTTCTTCAAGATCTATATCTTTTGACTCATCAAGTTAAGTCTCTTTATCCTTTTTCTTATTAAGCTCCACTAGTAGCTCCACTTGCTGATTGTTCTTATTTATTGATAACTCCACTAAAACATTATGAGAATCAAGTATAGAGGATTCATCAAAGGTAACATCTCTACTAACTAAAAATTTGAGTAAAGACAAACATCAAATTTTATATTTTTTTACTCCATCTACATACCCTACGAATATGGCCTTCTTATCCCTTGGTTCAAGCTTTCCTTTATTAACATGATAATAAACTGGACACCCAAATATTCACAAGTATGAATAGTTAGAAGGTTCACCTAACCATACATCATTCGGAGTCTTAAAGTCAATTGTTGATGCTGGAGATCGATTGACAATATGAAAAACAGTGTGAACTGTTTCAGCCCAAAATACTTTGGATATTTTGGCTTGTAAGACATACAACGAGCCTTCACAAGAAAAATTTTGTTCATTCTCTCGACAACTCCATTTTGCTGTGGTGTGTGCCTGACCATCTTATGTCTTGCGATACCATGAAATTTACAGAAATCATTAAACTCTTCATTGCAAAACTCCAAGCCATTTTTTGTGCAAAGATACTTTATTTTTATTTCTATTTGATTCTCAATCAAAATATTTCATTCTTTAAATGATTCAAAAGCATCACATTTTTCCTTCAAGAAACACATCCAAACCTTTCGTGAAAAATCATCAATGAATGTGAGAAGATACCTCTTTCCTATCATTGATGGAAATTTAGAGGGACCCCATACACCTGAATGGATGTAGTCTAGTACCCCTCCCATCTTGTGTTTTTCAGTGCTGAAACTAACCTTCTTTTGCTTTCCTATGACGCAATGCTCATAAAATTCAAGTGTGATGTTCTTTTCACTATTCAAAAGATTATGTTTCCTCAACATCTCCAATCCTTATATGCTCATATGGCCCTATATCATTTGCCATAATCTTGTCTTATCATAATCAGATAACAGTACTGCAAATGCATTTATAGAGCCAACAATGGTGCTTCCTGCTAGTGTGCGGAGGGCATCCTCTAGCTTGTCCTTCAGCATGACTAAAAACTATTAGCCACCTTCATTGTACCTCATTCGTTCATGTACTCATATCCTTGTTTATTCAGAGTACCCAGGGAGATCAAAATCCTTTTTAAATCAAGAATATCATGGACTTCTCTAACAGTGCTCATGATTCCATCATGGCAGTGAACCCAAATTAACTCAATATGTCATGACCCAATCTAGAACCTAGTTGTAACATGGCAATCAAAATACCGAAGGGCTCCAACAAAGCTTTTTTTCATATCATAAGCATACATAAGGTGAAGTAAAAGTGGAAACATCATAACAGAGTCTAAACTATAAACAATAAACGAAGAATGTCACATGACAACATAGACCTGAAACATTTGTCCAACTAGATGCCTTTACTCATGAATATAGACGGGGACTAAGACATATCTCTAGCTCATCCTCAATATGAAAACATAACAAAATTCTTTGGAAAATAACAAAAAACAACTCATACTTGTCTCCGATAGATGAGGACTGATTACCAAGACTTCGATAGAAAGTTCACTAGCTTCGTGGATGGCTATGATCCTCAGCCTCAACACCTATATTATGAGACAATATAGGAAATAATATGTGTTAGTACATTTGAGTGTACTAAATATGTGGGCATGACATGCAATGTGAATTATATGATGCAATGATCAAGATTATACATGATAAGAAGGTTAAGTAAAGTCATGAGAATACCATGTTTATTAAAGCATTTAAAAGTCGTGGTTGAAGATCATAAGATATCATAATACTCATATACATATGTGGAATAGGTACCATAACTGAAAATAAGACCATGCGAGCTATAACATGGAGTCCTGTTGTTTCCCTATACAATGAAGGAAAGGAAAATCTACTTGCCAAGGTAGACTCTACCCCGCTATGCGGGTCATGAACATACGCTATATGTGGATCCACTAGCAAGGACATAAAGGCAACCTACGGTGGCACATAATTTATGGAACATGAGGCTGCTACTAAGGCTTTTGGTCCCCACCTCAAGTCTACTCAGTGCTAAGTTAAATCCCACGGAATAAATATATAGCATAGTAATCATAGTTGACATATATTATAGAAATGATCATAGATTCATAATTCATGGAGTAGCTCATTTCATAACATATGTGCAATGCGGTATTGTCTTTCCACATTACAAACCATACTTGCATAATTCATGTCATTAGGTCTTAAGTCATCACATAGGGCCCTAAGTTACCTTTTTCATAACTTGCATGAAAAATCAAAATTTGAAACATACTCATCATTCACGGTCATAATTCATATTTGAATTTATAGTGAAAACACATATACATAATCAATTTGATTGAAGATCATAAGAATACCTAGAAAAAAGTATATGACTCCATGATCAAAATTCATAAATTCATCATAGAAAAAAGCTTCATGCATGGGATTTCATAGTTCATCTTGAAATCATGTGATTTACTTAAAAACATAATCATCATGATTATAAATAATGATTAAACATGAAATTGAATCACCCCAACATAATTCATCAAAATCGAAGTTCAAAAGTAATGAGATTTCATGAGATTTTTGAATTTAACCTTGGACTCCATGAGTGGAAGGGACTCATAATTCAATCTACACATACCTTGATGGGAATTAAGCTTAAATTTGAGGAAGGAGACTTGATATTGAAGAAACCCTAGTGAAAGCTTGATGACCTCTTAAGGAACCTTGGGAGAGAAATCTAAAATTAATTTGGGAATTTATGAGGGAAAATAAAGAGTTTTGGGAGTATATAGAACCATTAATAATGAATCTAGTCCTTTAAAACATCCACATATATTATTAGAATATTGGAAAAATACCAAACTACCCCTCATTAAAATTCCAATTTGGGCAACTCTACAGATACAGTCTACGGGTCGTACACATTATGACGAGTCGTAAGGTCCTGAGAAAGACCTAAAAATTGAGTCTCTAATATTTTGTTATGGGTCGTGTTTACGACTCGTCGTCCTAGGTAGCCTTTGAAGTTTTGCTACAACTCCTCTTCACGGGTTATCTTTTCCTCTACAACTCATCATGTTGAGTAATAAAGTAGATCCTGAGGATGACATATGTAGGTCATCATATCTCACCTTGATGGCTCATTCAACGAGTCATCATCACTTCTACGAGTTGTTAATGGACTCTTCAACCCATCTTTTGCCTTAGATAAATTTCAACCCTCAACCATTTGTCTACAACTTGCTTCTACAACCTGTAATCCTCGCTATGAGTTGTAGACCCACTCGTAGATTTGGGGTTAGTGGTCTTTTCTTAAAATTTTCCTTCCGTTCCACTTTTTATCTTATGGGATCTTACAATATCTCCCCCTTGGGAACATTCAACCTCGAATGAGATTCAACTTATCATAGGATAGACATGGAAAGAGGACTAACAACCCATCAAGAACGTAGAAACATTTTTGAAATGCATAGAACATGTAAATTTCATACTTAACATAAAAGATGAATTTTGAAAATTGCTTCCATAAATCATGCATGCATATGGAGGACATATGGAACTAAAACGTAGGAGTTTAATTGACTTGATCATGAATAACTTAGTACCTTTAGGGTTGAGTGGAAGGAAATAGATACGGATAACGCTTCATCATATCTGCTTCCACTTTCCATGTAGCACTCTCTTCTTGTTGATTTCTCCACAACACCTTGACTGACACAACATCTTTATTCCTTAGTCTTTTCACTTACCGGTCTAAGATTTACACCGGGACTTTGTCATAAGTCAAATTCTCTTCAACGTTCACAATTTCTAATGGCACAATGGAGTTTGGATCACCCACAAATTTCCTCAACATAGAGCCAATTCAAATAGAAAATCTAACTCATACACCACTTTGACAACACAATTTAAGACTCTATAGGGTCCTACATATCTAGGTCTCAACTTCCCTTTCTTACCAAATTGCATTACACCTTTAATAGGTGATTCCTTCAAATACACCCAATCATCCACATCAAATTCAAGCTTTTTTCTCCTAGTGTCCGAATAGGACTTTTGATGACTTTAAGCCGTCTTCAATCTTTCTTGTATGAGCCTTACTTTCTCCATTGCATAAAATACAAAATCTATACCAATCAATGCCATTTTACCCACTTCAAACCATCCCACAGGCGATCGACATCTTTTCCCATATAAGGCTTCAAAAGAAGCCATTTGGATGCTAGAGTGATAACTATTATTGTAGCCAAACTCAATTAATGGCAAATGCTTATCCAAACTCCCTTTAAGAAAAATCACAAATGCTCTTAACATATCCTCCAAAGTTTGAATTATTCTTCCGGCATGTCCATCATTTTGAGGATGGAAAGTGGTACTTAGCTTGACTCTAGTACCAAGACCACTTTGAAACAACTTCCAAAAAATGTTAAGTAAATTGAGTACCTCTATCCGATATAATCAATAAAGGAACTCCATGAAGTTTCACAAGTTCACGAATGTACAACTTAGCATAGTCTTCGGCACCATATGAAATCTTAATCGGTAGAAAGTGGATTGACTTGGTCATTCGGTCCATAACAACCAAAATAGAATCATTTTGTCTCCTAGTACAAGGCAAACTCGTTACAAAGTCCATATTTAAATCTTCTCACTTCCAAGTAGGAATCTCTATGTCTTGAATTAAGCCTCCTAGTGTTGGCAGTTAGGACACTTAACCACAAACTCTGTTATATCCTTTTTCATGCCATTTCACTAATACATTTCCCTCAAATCACGATTCATCTTGGTGGATCCTAGATGAATTGAATACCTAGAATTATGTGCCTCATTCAATATCAACTCTCTTAACCCATCAACATTCAGAACACATAAAAGACTTTGGTAACGTAATAACCTAGCTCCTTCTTAGGAGAAAGCCTCAATGGCTTTTTCGGCAACCAACTTTTTCAATTAAACCACCACCGGGTCATTGTCTTGCTAGGCCTTAACATCAGCCAAAAGAGACAATTTTGAGCCATTATGTACAAGAACACATCCATCATTGGAGTCAACCAAATGCAAACCTAAACGTTCCAATCTATGGACATCCTTAACCAACTCCTTTTTACCTTCCTCAATATATGCAAAGCTACCCAGGGACAATCGACTAAGAGCATTGACTACCACTTTTGCCTTACCCAGATGGTATAATATACTCATTTCATAATCTTTTAGAAGTTCAAGCAACCTCCTTTGCCTAAGGTTCAAGTCCCTTTGGCAAAACACATATTGCAAACTCTTATGGTCAGTGAACACATCAACATGTACCCCATAAAAGTAGTGATGCCATATTTTCAAAGCAAATATAACCGTCGCTAGTTCAAAATCATGGGTTGGATAGTTTCTTTCATGTACCTTAAGTTTCCTAGAAGCATAGGCTATCACCTTACCATGTTGCATCAAAATACAACCCAAACGAACATGTAAGGCATCAAAATAAACAACAAACCCATCTGAACCTTCGGGCAATGTCAAAATAGGAGCCGATATAAGACGATCCTTCAACATTTAAAACTCTTTTCACATTTATCCGACCATTGAAATTTCACCTTCTTTTGGGTCAACTTAGTCAAAGGCAAACCAATAGACGAAAATCCTTCAACAAACCTTCTATAGTAGCCAGCTACACCCAAGAAACTTCTAATATTCGAAGGAGATAATGGTCTAGGCTAATTTTTAACTACTTCTATTTTTGTTGGATCTACCTTAATTCCATCACCGGATACCACATGACCAATAATTGTAACTTTTCTTAGCCAAAACTCACACTTACTAAATTTGCCAAATAATTGCTCTTCTCTGAATGTTTGCAACACAATCATCAAGTGACCCATATGATCTTCCTCATTCTGAGAATAAATTAATATGTAATCAATGAACACCACAACAAACATATCCAAATATGGCTTGAAAATACAATTCATCATATCCATGAAGATAGCAGGAGCATTAGTCAAACCAAATGATATTACTATAAATTCAAAATGACCATACCTTATTCAAAATGCCTTTTTGGAATATCACACTCTTTTACCCTTAATTAATGATAACTCAAACAGAGATCAATCTTAGAAAAGTATTGAAATTGGTCAAATAAGTCATCGATCCTTGGAACTGGATATTTGTTCTTTATGGTGACCTTATTCAATTGCCGGTAATCTATACATATTTGGAGTGACCCATAACAAACAACACAGGAGTACCCCATGGTGAAATACTTGGCCTTATAAAACCCTTATCTAACAAATTCTTCAATTGTTCTTTCAACTTATTAAGTTCCATAAGATCAATGCAGTAAGGAGAAATAGAAATAGGTTGGGTATCGAGAAGGAGATCTATGACAAATTTGATTTTTCTTTTGGGAGGAACGCCGAGCAAATAGTCGAGAAACACATTGGAAAACTCATTAACTATAGGTACCGACTCAAGAACAGGAGTTTCAAAATCAACATCCCTAACTCGCATAATATGATACATGCACCCTTTGAAAATTATTATTCGAGCCTTAAGATATGAGATGAATCGACCTTTAACCACTGAATCATTACCCTTCTATTCAAGAATAGGCTCATTAGGAAAGTGAAACTTAACCAAACGAGTCCTACAACATATAGATGCATAAGCGGCATAAAACCAATCCATACCAAGAATGATATCAAAATCGATCATAACAAGTTCAACAAGATTACATGGAATAACCTTGTGCAAGACAGACATGGGACAATTTCTATATGCTCTCGTGGCTACTACCGAATCACTAATGGGCGTATAAATCGAAAAAGGTTCTAACAACATAACGGGGCACACATCAAATCTTATAGAAAGGTAAGGAGTAACAAAACACAAGTTGTCACCTGGATCAAGCAATGCATAAACATCAAAGTTAAAGACTCGTAACCACATCGGGAGTCTCATCTACATCTTACCTAGCATGAAGAGCATAGAATCAGTTATTATGTTGGCCACTCTTAGTTTGAACTCGGACACCTTGTTGCACTTGGTCTCCTTGAGGATGACCTTCTACCCTTTTATTGGCAACATAAGGGAACTAAGATTTTTTATGTCCCACCTTGCTGCATCTATAACAAGCACCCATTCCCATCAAGCATCTACCTCCATGATTCTTTCCACACTTTTCACATGTAGGAAAAGAAGTGCTATTAGCATTCACACCTTCTCCTCCTTGAACCTTAGGGTATGGCACCCTATACTTAGCAAACCTCTTCCTCGAACCTTGACCTTATTAAGAGTGGCCACTACTACCACCTACGATCCTAGGATTAGATAACCCATCTTTATATCGGGCCCTTTTAGAATCCCTCACCCTCATCTCCTTGAGTTTTTCCTCTTCAATTTGTTCAGCAAAAGTCATCAGCCGAGATATGTCCATCTCCTTAAGAAGTATAGTAGTGAGGCATCCTTTAGCAACAAAATCGGACACCCTCAATATGAATTTACTCATTTGGGCATGTGGATCAGCAACCAATGAAGGAGAATACTTAGAGATATTAGTAAACTTTAGGGCATAGTCCATTATTCCCATATTACCTTATCGAAGATTGATGAACTCCAACAGCTTAGCTTCTCTTAGTTCAAAAGGGAAAAAGCAATCAAGAAAAGCAAGTTTGAAGGCTTCCCATTCAATGGGGCCTTCATCTACCCTTTATATATTCCATTGGGTAAACCACACTTGTGCAACACCCTTAAGTTGATATGCTGCTAACTCCACCTTTTTCTTCGGATGACACCCCCATAATTCTCACTATCTTATAGACCTCATCTATGAATTCTTAAGGATCCTCATCCACTTTTAAGCTATGAAACTCGGAAGGGTTCATCGTGCAAAGTCCCTCACTTTTGAGGCTGAAGTAGGAACATTAGGAGGAGACTCAACCCCTTGGTTGGATACTACTTAAGCCAGCGCAGTAATGGCAGTCCGGAACTCCACATTAGTCACTTGGTCGGTTAAAGGACCATTGTCTTGAGAAGACAAGGGAGATTGGGGCTTATTAATATTATTTCCTTTGGCAATAATGGTCTTCTTAGGGCCATTTTTCTAAAAATCAAAAGAACAACTGTTAGCGAAAGGAAGTCTTAAAACACACTCTACTGCAAGATATATATCATGAAAGAAGTGAGAATTCCTAAAACATATTATAGACTCCTATTCATAGAAGTGGTGCACTTCACAACCATGAATAAGAAGCTACTTGACGCGGCATGTTAGATATGCTAGGACATCTTAAACCTTACTTTAATACCAAGTTTATCACGATTCAACCTAGGATCTAGTCGTAATATGGATATTATAACCTTGAAGGGCTCCAACCAAGCCTCTTGTTCATATCTTTAGCATACATAAGGTGAAGTAAAAGCAAAAACATCATAACAGAGTCTAAACCATGAATAGTAAATAAAGAATGTCACATGATAGCATAGACCTAAAACATTTGTCCAACTAGATGCATCTACTCATAAACTTGGGTGGAGGCTAAGATATGTTCCTAGCTCACTCTCAATATAAAAACATAACAAAATTATTTGGAAAATAAAAAACAACGACTCATACTTGTCTCCGATAGATGAGGACTCACCAAGACTTTACCGGTAGAAAGCTCACTAGCTTCGTGGATGGATATGATATTCAACCTCAACCCCTACATTATGAGATAACGTAGGCAATAATATGCGCTATTATATTTGAATGTACTAAGTAGGTGGGCATGACATGTAATGTGAATCATATGATGCAATAATCAAGAGTATACATGATAAGAAGGTTAAGTAAAGTTATAAGAAATATCATATTGATCAAAGCATTGGTTGAAGATCATAAGATAGCATAATAACCATATACATATGTGGGATAGGAACCATAACCGACAATAATACCATGCGAGCTATAATATGGAATTCCGTTGTCTCTTCATACAATGAAGGAAAGGAGAACCTACTTGTCAAGGTAGACTCTGCCCGCTAGGCGGGTGATGTACATACACTATATATGGATCCACTACCTAGGACATAAAGGCAACCTACGGTGGCACGTAGTTAATGGGACATGAGGTTGCTGCTAAGGTATTTGGTAGGAACCCCACCTCAAGTCCACTCGGTGCAAAGTCAAATCCTACGGAATACATACATAGCATAGTAATCATAGTTAACATATATCATAGACATAATCATAGGTTCGTAATTCATAGAGTAGCTCATTTCATAACATATATACAATGCGGGTATTGTCCTTCCACATTACAAATCATACTTGTATAATTCATGTCATTAGGTCTTAGGTCATCACATATGGCCCTAAGTTACCTTTTCCATAACTTGCATGAAAAATCAAAATTTAAAACATACTCATAATTCATGGTCATAATTCATATTTGAATTTATTGTGAAAACTCATATACATAACCAATTTGATTGAAAACCATAAGAATACCTAGAAAAAACATATGACTCCATGATCAAAATTCATAAATTCATCATAGAAAAAAAGCTTCATGCATGGGATTTCATAATTCATCTTGAAATCATGTGATTTACTTAAAAATATTCATGATTATAAATAATGATTAAACACAAAATTGAATCAGCCCAACATAATTCATCAAAATTGAAGTTCAAAAGTAATGAGATTTCATGAGATTTTTGAATTTAACCTTGGAATCCATGAATGGAAGGGGCTCATGAATCAGTATACATATACCTTGATTGGAATTAGGCTTAAATTTGAAAAAGGAGACTTGATCTTGAAGAAACCCTAGTGAAAGCTTGATGAACTCTTGAGGAACCTTGGGAGATAAATCTAAAATTTATTTGGGAATTTTTGAGGGAACATAAAGAGTTTTAGGAGTATATAAGATACCATTCATAATGAATCTAGCCCTTAAAACATCCACATACATTATTAGAATATTAAAAAAATACCAAACTACCCCTCATTAAAATTTCAATTGGGAAACTCTACGGATAGGGTCTACGAGTCATAGACATTATGATGAGTCATCATTACAATTTGTCCTGTAGGTCCTGAAAAAGACCTAAAAATTAAGTCTATAAACTTTTGTTAGGGGTCGTGTTTATGACTCATCGTCCTTTCTACGGCTTGTCAAAATGGCTCATTTTACAGGTCTGAAGAACCTGTAAGTTGGTAGCCTCTGAAGTTTTGTTACGACTCCTCTTGATGGGTCATCTTTTCCTCTATAACTTTTCATGTATAGTAGTAGAGTGGATCCTGAGGATGACATAAGTGGGTTATCATACCTCACCTCGACAGCTCGTTCAATGAGTCGTCATTACTTGTATGAGTCGTCAATAGACTCATCAACCCATCTTTTGCCTTAGCCAAATTCCATCCCTGAAGCCTTTGACTATAACTTGCTTCTATGACCCGTAATCCTCCCTACGAGTTATAGACCCACTCATAGATTTGGGGTCAGTATTCTTTTCTTAAAATCTTCCTTTTGTTCGACTTTTCATCTTATGGATTCTTAAACAATACCAACTAATTTACAAATTGCATTATTGTCCATTTCTACAGTTCCTCTATTTGTCTCATAGTTGTATAACCAATCTCTTTAAAATGTCATATACATAGTACAACCAGAGTCTAACACCCATTTATTGTCATAGACCCCACTATTGCATGATGCTTTTAGTACATATTCATCATCAGAATCATGTACCTTCTCAATAATGGATCCACTCGCCATTTCTTTAGACTTTAACATAGGACAATATCAATCAAAGTGCCCCTTCCTGTGACAGCCCCAACACTCCGCATTCATCTTGTTCACATGAGACTTTGATCTTTGCTTTGATTTTCTCCTTCCCTGTTGGCTAGTACAACCTTTCACAAAGAGACCACTAGCTTCATCATCTTTGTCTCCTTTAAAATGCATTCGCACATTGCAAGAATTAAGTGCTTACCGCACTTACTCAAGAGTGATAGGAGCCTTGCTATCCATTATTTAATTCTCAATATCACAATATTTTAAAGTCAATGAAAAATCAAAACACATGCAAGTGTCTCCTCATCTTTCTTAATTTCTGAAGTCTGTAAGTCCATCATAAGTTTATTGAATGTATCTGGATGATCTTGTAATAAAGTACCTGACTCCATTTTAAATGTGTAAAGACGCCATTGTAACAACATACTTGTTGTCACTGATCGATCCTAGTAAAGCCATTCCAGCCTTTCCCATAAATGTTTGGTCGGCTTCTCGATACTTGTACTCACTTCACAAAGTACATTAGGTGCAAGAGATAGTTGGATTACACTTAATGCATCTCTTTTTCAGAAACTGATGTGGTAACGGGGTACTTTTCTTCAATAGCATGAATTGAACCTTCCCTTCGTACTAATGCCATTATCTTGATTTTTCAGTTAGTGGAGTTGTTGCAACCACTAAATCTGTCAATTTCAAATTTCATGCAACTCATTGTTACTTGTTCTTCCTCTTCTACCATAAAATATTTGAAACTACAAGAAACCAAAATAATTCTTTTCTGATGTGGAAGTTCGCTGCAATCACAGAGTATACTCAGAAAGAACATTGGCTCTGATACCAATTGTTAGAAGAAATATAAAAATATAAAAAGAACAAGAAAGAATAACAATATTTAACGTGGTTTGGATCAGAATGATCCTACGTTCATCAGAAAACAACTGTCTTTATATTAACAAATAAAAGAGGAGAGATCTCAAATACATCTAAGAGAATTTTTCTATCAATTCTTTATTTTTTTAATGTATTTTATAAATGTCTTAGAATATGAGAAGACAAGTGAGAGGTATGATGAGAGGTGTATTTCAAATGAATCAAAAACTATCTATTTATATGAATAAATTCTTGTTCTTGATGTCATCCACGACATCACATTCTTGTTCATGATATTATCCATGACATCACTATGTGTCAAGATGTCAATGTTTACTAAACTTTCACCTAGAATATTTTTAATTTTATCAAATAATGACACCAAAAATTACAGCGGGATAAATATGATATAATATTATGGATAAAAACTTAATCGTACCAAAAGACAACTACTCTTTTTTAAAGAACAACACTTTTTTATTGTAACACCTCGAAAGTTGGAAAATGTGATTGAAGAAAAAGTTGCAGAAATTTTTACTGGTGTCAATTCCCACAAAGCCACCTACGAACCGTACAAGGTCCTACGGTCCATAGGAAGACAGCCGTAGATGAGCCTATACTCGGAGAAAATGGCTAAGTCTCAAATGTGATCTACGGACTATACAAGGTCCTATGGTTCAAAGATGAGGATCGTAGGAAAGGTCCTGAAGTTGTTGAATTTTTAAGTCTCTGAAGTTGACCTATTGACCAACATAATGGCCCGTAGATGGACCTACGACGCGTAGGTGCTGTCGCATGTGAAGATTCAAAGAGTTGGGTTTTAGGGGTCCATATGGCGAGTAAGGCCTATATCCTATAGAGTAGTCTACAGACCGTATCGGATTTGTGGTTTTTGACTTGGGTAACTGACTTTCTGAAGATTGACCTACAGACGACCAGGACAGTTCATAGGTCAGCCTGTAGGGTAACTTCGTAAGTTTAATTTTTTGGGGAAATTTTAGTCATTTCTTATTCTTTTAATATAAAAGTTATATCATTTTGAACCTATTATCAAGACCTATAACTACCCTAACTCTTTAAAATCTAGCAATTTCCTCTTATTCACTCAAAACCCCTAAGGCTCTCAAGAAATTCTCTCTCAGATTCTTCTTCTCCAATCAAGTTAGGTTTCAAGGATTCAAGTCTCCTCTTCAAGTTTCAAGGTTAGAATTCATTGAGATATGTGGGGATTTCATCCATGAATCTCTTTTCATCCATCGAGTCCTAAATAATCTCCATTTCTCTATATGATTTCTTTTAAAGACCTGGGGTTTTCATGATTATGCATTGGGTTCAATCAATTATGGTTTATTTTACTTCTATTGATCTTATTATGCATGATTTGATCTTAATAACATATTTTCAAGGAATCTTACATGAGCCATGTATTATGCCTATTTTATGATTATGAACTATGTTTAAGAATTATGCATGTATCATGAATTGAAGAAACTATGATTTTAAGAATGCTTTCTGATAAAGTATATATTAAGTATGACTTTATGAAAACAAGGTTGCTTCAAAGTGGAGTATTCTCATCATGAAGGATTTCCATTATTTTTTATGAACAAGCTTATCACGATCTAGATGTTTTAATAAGTTCCTTTTATGAATATGTTATGACATCATGATATGTTAAAGGAGCTATTCTTATGATATATATGTCTGTTATGATGAATTTGGTATTACTAGATTCTTACCATTTTCAAAGACTATGATATAATTATGACTATTCTTATTGAGAGTATTACCTAGCACCGAATTGGACTAGTGGTGATTAACCAGGTCCCAGAACTATGTGCCTTTATAGGACTTTGCATTAATTGGCCCTAGCTAGTGGATCCACATATAGCTCATGTTTATGATCCTTGTCTTACAAGTACGACAACTTTTTTTTGGTGTGGGGAAGACGCTGGACCCTATGTTATAACTCACATGGTTTATTTTGGTTAACGAGATCTCTAACTATGTTATGTTTACCTTATGATTTTCTTACAAATATTGCATTGACCACGTTTTATGTTTCTAATGATATTTTGGAAGGATTATACCATGTTTTATCTTGGTAGTTATATTATCATGTTTTATATCATGCATTGTACATTCTCCATATTCAATATATTCTATAGTATTAACCACATACTTCTTTTGCCTATAATATTTTATGATATAGGTCACGACGTTCTACATCACGCCTGTGATTAGTATTGGGTCTTATCAGTGTTACACTATTTTGGTGAGTCCTTATGGTTCGAGAGCATGGCTATATTATGAGTACTTTATTTTCTTTCATACTTCTTTCAGTTTTAGTTTATTCATGAGCTAGGGCTTGTCCTATGCCACACTTATGTTAGTAGAGGCTTGTGTCAGGCTTAGTATGATTTTTCGCATTTTTAATTGTTATACTTAGATTTTCTTTTATATTGAGATTGTTATTTTGAGACTTATCTTCCACTTTTAATTTATTTGATTATCTTTTTATCTTAAGTCAAGCTTATGCTAAGAGGCTTGTTTAGGCTCTTTCAGGATTCTATTCATCGTGTGATGTCTAGGGTATAACTTGGTTCATGATAAATTAGTATCAGAGCATTAGGTTTAAGTGTCCTAGGGTGTCTGATAAGCCACGTCAAGTAGAGTTTTGTTCATCAATGTGAAGCGTGTCACATCTACGAATAGAAGACTACGAGATGTTTAGGAAATTTCACCTCTTTCATCACTTTTAAGTTGTGAGATAGAGTTGAACTCTATAATATTTCCTTCAAACTCATTTTCTATGAGTTTCAGAATCATGCCTCCAACAAGAGCTCTGTTGAGAAGGAATGTGAATCAAAATGAGGAGTAACAAGCCCCTCAAGCTCTGGTTTATCCTTTGGTCGAGCAAGTCACTCATGCCAATTTAGGGTTGCTTCCAAGTACTTGCCTAAGCTATGATGGCATAAGCCAATAGAGAGGTGGTAGTCCTCGTAAATCCAAATATGGGTACGACGGTGACTAGGATTTGAGACTTCACTCGGATGAATCCTATGAAATTCCATGGTTCAAAGGTGGATGAGGATCCACAAGAGTTTTTTTAGGGGATCCAAAAGATTGTGGACATCATGGGTGTAACTCCAGTGGAAAAGGCAGATTAGGCCGCTTATCAATTGAAGGGAGTTGCTCAAGTTGGTTCAACCAATGGAAGGAAGAGAGGACTATAGATACGGATCCTTTGAATTGGGACAAGTTCAAGGTTGCTTTTCTTGACCGTTTCTTTCACCTTGAGATGAGGAAGGTTAAGGTTCAAAAGTTCATCAATTTGAAGCAGGGGAATATAATTGTGAAGAAATATGCCTTGAATTTCACCCCATTGTCTAAGTATGATATAGCTATGGTAGCCGACTCTAGATCTCGTATGAGAAAGTTTATTTTCGGTGTTTCAGAGATGGTGGTCAAAGAATGTAGAACAACATGTTGATCAAATAGATGGATATTTCATGTCTTATGACCAATGCTCAAACAAATTGAGGAAGAAGAGTTTAAGAAGAGGACTAGAGAGATTAAGAGGGAAAGAACGGAAAGTGGTGACTTTTCACATTCGAGGTCCGGCAATGATGGTCATTTATCAATTCCGACAGAAATTCGTCGGCCCAACTTCATATAGTGCTCTGAATCAGAAGGTCTAAAAGGATAGGATGTCTAACCCTAAGCCTTAAGGGAGTACTCTGAGCGGTCAGACTGTCCTTGCATGTAGGAAGTGTGGCAAGAACCATCAAGAAGATTGCTTGGATGGCTCTGATGCATGTTTTGGTTGTGGTAAAATAGTTCATAAGGTAAGGGATTTCCCTTTGGGTGCAAGCAAGGGTGGAGATAGTCGATGTTAGACTCAGAATACTTCTACAGTCGCCTGGCTCAGCAGGGTACTTCATCCAGTTATGGTGGCAGTCAACATTAGAAAAAGTTTTATATTTTTCAAACTCGATTGGATTAAGAGGACTCCCCTGATGTGGTTACTGGTATGTTACCAATTTTTTAGTTTGATGTTTATGCTTTGTTAGATCCTAGAGGAAATCTTTCTTTTGTGACTTCTTATGTAGCTATGAATTTTGATCACGGTCCTGAAATCTAGTTAGAACCTTCTCAGCCTCTACTCATGTTGGTGATTCAGTTTTAGCTAAACGGATTTTCAGATATCGCCCAGTCTCAGTTTTTCATAAATTGCCCGGTGATTCAATTTTACCTAAACGGGTTTTCAGAATATATATAAAAATAGGACTCTTTTAAATAAATACTACATATTAGAACTCTTACAGAATGAATCATGTAGTTCAATTTCGATACAACTTATCAGTTTTATAATTTTGTTGGTAAATTAGTCTGTGAATTTTATTTACTTATAATTTTTTTATAACTAATTTTTAAAAATATTGACAAATAAATAATAAATATTGGTTAATTTAATTATTATTTGATTATCTTTAATAAATTTCAAGAATGGGTAAATGCTTCAATTGAATATCCTAAAAGAAGTTGTTTATAGAGACATTAAACAAAATTTTATTGTATTGCTAAAAAAATAATAATGTGACATGGCATTCCATTATAGAGATATTGTGGTTCTAAAATAAACAAAAGTGATATTATAGGGAAAATTCTCAAATATGGGTAACTATCTAAGGAATTTACTCTTTAAAAATGTATTTTTTTTCATTATATTAATATCAGAATGATTACAACTTATAGTATTTTCGTATAGTTTTTTAATATCTAAATTTGAAATATTGAATTAATCTAATTCAATTTAGGTTCGAAAATTAGTCAAATTGACTCTCATTAAATGTAATGTGACAACTAAAAATGAACGGAGGGAGTATTTCATTTTATATTTGATGAAATCCATGTTGTTCTAATACCTACAGCTTGACTTCTATATAAATGACAACTCTAGTTCTGTTATTTACTTTACTCTTGCTTTTACCACGAAGCAGCTTACTTCTGAGATGAATTTACCAATGGAAAAAAGTAACGGAAAGCCAAAATATGAAAATTAGAGGCAGATACAAGAAAAAGAATAGAGAGAAAAGGAACATATTATTAGGGTCAGATTGGTTCATGACTTAATACCATAAGGGAGCATGATGATATATATAAGTGAAATATAAAACATTATCACTTACATGCTCAACTATTTAGGCTGGGGAATTACAATAACTAATCTCTAGACCATATATAATACACTTTCAAGTAGTTTCATCATATACATAAACATAACCACAAAAGCCAACCTGCGATAGGCAATTATTAATAAGCCAAAGTTGTTGATTTTCTCTTGGAATAATTAGAAAGTTTAATCCCTCCATAAAACTTCACAGCCTCATGACTGTTGATAACTCTTCCTTGATTGGCATAATTAGAAGCTGGTTTCAGTTGAACAATATGAGACTTCTTCTTTCCATACATTTCTTCAAGAAGAGTAAATCCTTCTTGGCCTATCTTAGAAATATCTTTCCTTTGTGCCATATTTTAGGTGTAATTGAAACTACAAAGTTATAAATTTATTTTTGTTGCCTATAGAGAAATTAAGAAGAAATGTTAGTTGTGTTTACTGCATAGAGGTTAATGAATAAGTCCCTTTATATAGGTGTTAATCAGTTACAATCAAGAGGGGAAAAGGATACTATTTCAAAGGACAATAATTAATAAGATTTCCTTACCATTCAAATTTTCTGTGATTCCTTTAAGATATATGTTGCAAGAATAAAGTGGAAAAATAAAAGGCAATTGAACTGATATTTCATAAGAGGGGTAGTGTATGTATTTGACCTTTGAAATTATTGTATCTACATGTACAAATGATATTTTCAGTTTGAATTGGCTTATTTTAGGTGTTTTTGAGTCAATAATAACTTTCAAGTATTTTTGTACTATTTGAATAAGATAAAATACAAAATTGCTTTTAATTAGCATTTATTTTTAATCCAAAATAAAAAAAAATAAGTAATAAATAATTAAAAAATTTAACTTATACTTATGTTTATAAGTCTTATGTTGTAAGTTTATCCAAATAGACATTTAGTGCACTGTATATAAATAAATTTAGTACAAGTTGCAATTGTTCTTTTCTCTCTTTACAATAATCTACAATATAGAGTCATCGAGTGCAGATTTGCTTGATTTAAATATAACAACAAATCAGTACAAAGTAGTGTCCGGAAAGGGTATAATGTTCACAAATATTATCAGTATCTTAGAGGTAGAGAGGTTATATCCGATAAATCATTGGCTCAAGAAAAAATAATTCAGAGTAGAATTGACAAAAATAATGTAAATGAAGACAATCAGGACAAAATATCACAAACAACTGAACAAAGCATCCTAAACAATAATCATAACAAACTAGAAACGATAATCAAAATATAAAAAATCACAAATAATAACTAAGCTAAAAGAACAAAGAAACTACCCGAATAATGCTACTAATAAAGAGGATTTACTTGATTTAAATGTCATTTAAAATTTAGATGACAATAATTAAATGGATCTGAAATCTTTTAATGATCAAATCCACAAGCTCATTTAAGCGTTATGCCTAGTGGCGACAAATAAAATAATTACAAATAAATAAGATAGAGATGCTTGAATGGGGCTTCGTATTCCATGTGTTGGATTCTTTGATTCTTCCTTTGGGATAAGAAAGTTACAAATAGGAAAAGAAAGTTGTAACTGGACATTGAATAAACTAGTTGAAATATATATGATATTAATACATTATATTTGAATAAACTAGTGGAAATAAAAAGGAGCAGGTGAATTTTCTTTATGTAATTTTACCATATAAAGTAGGAATCAAGTAAATGCCCGAAGAAGAAAAAAAGAGTCTGTTTATACAAATGACAAGTAGTAGTAATTTTGTCATCATTTACGAGGAGCCTTTATTATTATTATTATTATTATTATTATTATTTTGAAAAGAAAGATAGGTGTTTAATTTGGAAAAATATTTAAGTTTAACCTGAAGTTGAAAAAATTAATATTTAAAATTGAAGTGCAGAAAATTGTAAATATTGACTCTGTTTGACTATGAACTCCATTTAACAAATAAAATTAAAGTCTAAAATTTATGAGTGAGAACCAACATTTCATTTGATGTATACCTTCAAACTAGTATTTCAGACGGATATTTTTTTTTTTTAATGTCCTAATTATTACCATCCGTAAGCCATAAGGACCATAGTGACGTCTACCACCATGACATAATCTTGGCTTAGTGGAATAAATTCTAAAGTGAGTAAACACCAAACACATTTATATTATTCCAGCCTTTTAAGAAGATTCGCCGAGGAGGAGGGGGAGGGGAGATATGGGATAAGTTAAAGTATTGGATAATGGTAAGAACAACTAATGAAGTAAAAAAGTGGACGTGGAACCTCATCCATATATTTGGTGATAAATAACTGCGTTTTAAAATAGTTGTTGCATTTTAATTTTTGAAGATTAATTTGACTAATTTAATTATAAAATTAAATTTCATTAGATTAATTTAATATTTTAAGATATTAAAAAATTATATAAAAAATACTATAAATTGCTATGCTTCTTGTTTCAATAAAAATGTTTAAAATATTAGTGAAAATTCATTTTATTTTACTCTAAAAACAATTCACAAACAAAAGACAGGGGCAGAGCTATGTTGGAGTCGAGGTGTCCAGCTGGACACCCTTCATCAAAAAATTACTCTATATATATTGATCAAATCTTATTTTATATTGATATATATCGTATTTTAAACACCCTTAGAATCAATGAAGACCTGTAGTGCAATGAAAAAAATATGCTCAAAACTTACATGGTGCCCAGGTTTGAATTCCAATGGAATAGTCTTTTTTTCCTTTGAATTTACACCATTGATGAAATTTTTAACTATGCCTGAAAATATAAGAGAAGTCATGATATTCCCTTCATTTTAGTTTGACCCTTCACATACAAGAATACATAACCTTAGAAAAAACTCTTTGATTAGTCATACTGTTAGACTAAAGTGACAAAAGAAGTTCACATTTTGTTAATTCATCCAATTCGTTCATATTTTAATGAGTTGGATGATCAGTTTGGACAGATAAATTTGAGATTCAATTCATATTTAACTCATAAAAATATGAATGATTATAAATAAAATATGAATAAAAGTTGGCTAGCCATACAATGTATATTTTGACCCTAAATATTCAACGATGCTTTTCCGGTTGCTACTTTGATGAAACAATTGTAAGTTCTTACTTTGCATTGCTTCAAAAATTCAGTTCATTATAACGGGTAAGTTTGTCCTTCAATTATCACAATCTTTTTTAGCTGGATAATAAGTTTATTGATTTTAGTTTTGCAAAATCCTCTTACAAGTTGGATATAAGATTTAGGTATTATACAGATTTACATTCTCTCTAACACCCTTATGCAAACTTAGAGTCTGAACAAGTACGTAATCGGTAATAAGCAAAATAATAATTACATGACGAAGTGAGTCTGTTAATAGCAGGAGAGGGGACTATAAAAGATTAAAAGAGTGGTGATAAATTGACATTTTGTACTTTAATGCACAGAGTATCAACAATTAAAGATCATAAATATGGCAAATGACTATAGACAAATTAGGTTGAAAGCGGAGAATGGATTTGAGGAGGCCGTATGTATGCAACCCTATCCTATTTTGTGAAATTGGAGAGGCTGTTTCAAGTATACCCTAAGTTCAACAAAAGCATATCAAAATAAAGTATAGAAAAGGATTACGTGTGTATAAGTCATGCTGAAAATAATGGAGAAGAGAACAACAATCTATTGTTGAAAGAAAATAAATAGAATTAGGTTCTCATGGAATAAAAGGAAGGAGGGATTAGTTTTTAAATTATTGAAATTTCAAGTTTTAAATTAATTTGATATATATGTTTGAATCTCCTACTTTTGAAATATTTCAAAAATTATGATATGTAATGATCGTCAAGGCAGAGGATTACTATGGGATTATGGAAGCAGAGTGTAAATGGAACCTCGTGGACAAATTCACTTACGGGAGGCAGCGAATTGAAATTATAAAGGCTAAACGCTATGTTTAAAGACATCTTTTTATTGATTTTGATAATGACTCTGACGAGAGGGATTGTGTGTACTGTTAGGAATGAATCGGTCACAAAAATAATATTTGTGGTAATATAAGCAATAAAAGCGGAACACAATGATACAGTTAATCAACAAGAATAAAAAGAGCAATAATGCACCAAGATTTTTATGTGGAAATCCTTCCGAATAAGTGGAAAAAAATCACAGGCCGAGAGGAGCAACTGATATGATTATAGCAAGGAATTATACACATGTAGGTCTGAGTAAATACTCCAAAAATCACTACAAACTCCAAAAAATATCCTTCTTTTGATTTTCCCACATCACTACAACATCGCTCACACTCTCTATTTTTCATGACCGATTATTTCCCTCTGTGATGCCTTACTCTTCGTTTCTCTCCTTTGTCTTTTTGGTATACTTAACAAATGAGCTAGAGTGCCCTATTTATAGAAAAAAAATTGTTCACTTTGATATCATTGTTGACATCAATTAGAAATCAAAATTCAAACTTTGTTAGGTTTTTTGATAGGAAAAAATGGTGACATTTGGTTGTTAAGATTTTTCAACTGCCAATCTACATTTTTGACTCAAAATATTTTCTATCTAACAAAGAAGAAAAATTGTGCATGAAATGGAAACCTACAAATCTCCCTGTCACGCCCCGAGAGGGTACTCTAGGCGTGGGCGGCACTCAGAAATCATCTCTGGCCTCTGAGAGAACCACTTGGTCTCATCATTCATTCGTTCATCAGTGAAAGACTTAAGTGAAAATAAGTATACTTATGTGGGCTCGCCATCAACAACATCAAATGAAAGAAATAATCCTTAGAAAAAATAGTTTCAAAAGAGAACTACTCCAATTACATCATCAAACTCTGTCTATTAAACCTCTAACACTATCAGACGGTGCCAATGGCATGTCCATGGCAACCTCAAAAGAAACATAATACTCAACATTAATAAAAGGATAAAGAGTTCCTCCGAATACAAGAAGGACTCACCAAATAGCTGGAAAATAATGATCTTCAACGATGCTCCTGTTGAGAATTTCTAACACCTATATCTGCATCATAAAATGAAGTAGGTCGAATGACCTCAGTACATGAAATGGACGAGTATGTAAAATGGTAGGAAAGTAAGGACAGATATCAAGAAACTCCTCTCAGAAAGACTCAGCTCAAAACTCAATATCAATATGTAATGCAAGTTTAATAATAATAATAATAATAATAACAATAATAATAATAATAATAATAATAATAATAATATTAATAATAATAATAATAATAATAAGCAATGCTTATTCAGTTGGGAGTTTGTCTAACCGACAACCATCACTTATGAGCTAGTGATGATACAACGAAGCGATGTCGTTGCCACATCCATCCAATACCTTGCCAGCGTAAAGGACATCACCATCTTGGATCCAATTATCAAAGTCCTCTTTTTGGGACTTAAGAGGTATAGCCTCCATCCTACGTTGGCTACGTAGTTCTGGTTTAAGTCAATTAAACTTTTACCCAACTCGGTGCTCAATACTACTCTCAAAATATGTGCTCATAATAACATCATCATCTAGTCTTATTGGAAAAACATCAAACTCATCTTATTACCTCTTCATCAATCATTACGCTTCAAAACATTATTTAAATCTCATTAAAACATACTTACTCAAAACATCATTTAATCAAATTCATTTAAACTCAATTATTTTGCTCTTTCAAAACTCAATAAAATACATATATAGTATTAATTTAAATCACTCTTTTTGTCAATAAATATTAAAAGCCAACATCTTTACTCAAAATAGGTGTAAAAATATTAATGAACATCAAATCAATTAGGGTTCATGGAAAAGTAACCATGAACAATAATTCCAATAATGTGAGAGATAAAAAAAATCTCAATGCATAAATATATCTAACTCAATAGAAGAATAATTAATTCATTTAGAATTCAAGATTTGGGTAAAACTCAACTATAACTCAATTATGATGAATTTAAATATTGGACGCATGGACGAACTCAATCCAATGCTATGAATAGCCTTACATACCTAGAATTCAAAGCTTTACTCTGAATTGACGAATTCAATGACCACTCTTGAACCCCTAGCCTTTTCTCCTCGCCGGAGCATTTTGTGTACTACCGGAGTATAAGAATCATCAAAATAGTATTTCTATACTACTAAAAACTAAAACTATATTTGAGAATGAGTAAAAAAGTGTATAGAGAGAAGAGTTGCTTGAGAGAACTTGATGAATAAAATGAGGAAATAAGGTTGGTATTTATAGGTGTGAAGGAGGAACCTAACAATAAATAAAAATAATTACAAAGGATGATCTTGAAAATTCAATGAAGGATTGTGATCTCATGGATGATGTCAAATGGAGGACTATTGATGTCATGGGTGATGTCAAATGGATCTAGATCTTTCCATGGTTTGTGAGATGAACGTTTTTTTAACGGAATACCCTTTTTGGAGTCGTATTTGAAAAAGATAAATTCTTAATTAGGATTTGGTATCTCATATGAATTGTATATCAAAAAGTATACTTATATCTCGTTTAAGAATCAACCAATTTGGAGCATCCTACCGTGAGATATAATTATTCTTCTATAAATACTATATTTTATGATAGCATCATGTCTTACAAAAATTAATTTATTTGACCTATGTATTCTCCGAATATTAATACATGGTATCATAAAAATTGTAGGTAATGCTATTGGGGTTATTGAAAAATTTGAATCACCTAATTTGGATAATTCTATGAAAAGTTATGCCCAAAATACAGAAGCAGTATCATTTTCGTGGAGAATTGAAATATCACGTACAACGTTTTAGGGGATGTTACAATATCTCTACCTTGAGATCATTTGTCCTCAAATGAAGATGAAACTAGGGGACATAAATAACGAATATCATCAAGACATTAATTTCTCAAAAACTCCGATACTCAAATATTCAAACAACACATACTAAAATAGCCAATGACTCAAACTCAAGAATACACATCAACTCAAAGAAAGAAGTAAGGAATATTACCTTGAACATCATCCTCGGAAGGCACGAATAGATGAAGATATTTAGCCTTCATATGTTCTTCAGCTTCCCATGTTCAACAAATTGATTTCGCCATAGGACTTTGACGATGCCACTTCCTTAGTTCTTAATTTGCAAACTTGACGATCAAGAATCTGGACTGGAATCTCTTCATAACTCAAACTCTCTTTCACCCCAATACTCTCAGTCGGGACAATAAGTGAAGGATCTCCCAAACACTTCTTAAGCATAGAGATGTGAAACATGGGATGAATAGCTGCTAATTCTAGGGGCAACTCTAATTCATAGGCTATGTTACCAACCCTCTTCACAATCTGATAAGGACCAATGTAGTGGGGACTAAGCTTCCCTTTCTTTCCAAATCTCATCATACCCTTCATGGGTGAAACTTTCAAGTATAACCCAATCATACACTTGAACTCCAAATTTATCCTCCTAACATCAGTGTAGGATTTCTGGCGACTCTGAGCAGTCCTCAACCTCTCTTGGATGGTTTTCACCTTCTCCATAGCTTGGTGAACCAAGTATGGTCTAATCAACTCAGCTTCACCAACTTCGAACCAACCAATTGGTGATCTACATCTTCTCTCATAGAGAGCTTCATAAAGAGTCATTTGAATACTCGAATTGAAGCTATTATTGTATGCAAACTCAATAAGAGGTAAATGATCATCCCAATTATCTTTGAAGTCGATGACATAGGATCTCAAAATATCCTCCAAAGTATGTATCATATGCTCTGCCTTATCGTCTGTCTGCAGATGAAAAGCAGTACTAAGGTTCACTCTTGAACCAAAACCCTTCTGAAACGACTTTCAAAACTGAGCAGTAAATTGAGCTCCCCTATCTGAGATGATAGACAAAGGAACTTCATGCAGTCTAACAATTTTTCTAAGATATAGTTTGGCATAATCCTCTGTGGTGTCCGTAGTATTAATCGGCAAGAAATGAGCTGATTTGGTCATTCTATCCACAATCACCCAAATAGAGTCATGTTGTTTGTGGGTCTGCGGTAAATCGAAAGTCCATGTTGATCATCTCCCACTTATATTCCAGGATCTTTATATTTTTGAGCCACTCTACAAGGCCTTTAGTGCTTAACTTTAACTTATTGGCAGTTCAGGCATTTGGACACAAACTCTGCTATATCTCTTTTTATTCCACTCCACCAGAATATTTCTCTCAAGTCGTGGTACATCTTTGTCGAACCTAGATGGATGGAATACCTGGAATTATGGGCTTCTGCCATGATTCTCTCTCGAATGCCATCAACATTTGGAATATATAATCTCCCTTGATATCTCAACACTACATCTCCCCCTTTGGCAAAAGCCATTACCTTCTGCTTGTGAACCTTATCTTTCAGTTGAAAGACAATGGGGTCCTAATCTTACTTTCCTTTCACCTCTGCAACTAGAGATAATTCAACTCCATTCCATACTATTGTACCGCCCTCACTAGAGTTAATAAGTTGAACTCCCAAACACGCAAGTCTATGCAGTTGCTTTTCTAACTCCTTCTTTTCCTCTTCCACATGGTCCATACTCATAGATAATATGCTTAGAGCATCGGCAACTACATTTGCTTTACTTGGGTGGTAGAAAATGCTTATGTAATAATTCTTGAGAAACTCTAGCCATCTCCTCTACCTCAAGTTCAGCTCCTTCTGATTGAATACATACTGTAAGCTCTTGTGGTCTGTGAAGACATCCACATGTACACCATAAAGATAGTGACGTCAGATCTTAAGAGCAAATACTACAGCTGCCAACTCAAGGTCATGAGTAGGGTAGTTTCTCTCATGAATCTTAAGCTGTTTGGAGTCATAGAAAATGACCTTACCTTTCTGCATTAACACACATCCCAACCCAACTCTAGAAGCATCACAATAGAGTACAAAACCATCCGTTCACTTGGGTAGGAACAATACTAGAGCAGTAGTCAATCTAGCTTTCAACTCTTGAAAGTTTTTCTCATAAGCATCAGACCATTGAAACTTAGCCTTTTTCTAAGTCAGCTTAGTCAATGGTAAGGATATGGATAAGAATCCCTCAACAAACCTCATGTAGTAACTAGCCAAACCTAAGAAACTCCTTATGTCGGTTGGAGAGGTGGGTCTGGGCCAGTTCTTTACTGCCTCAATCTTTTGAGTATCAACTCGAATTCCATCACCAGATATAATATGGCCTAGGAACGCTATAGACGCAATCCAAAACTCACACTTCGAAAACTTAGCAAACAACTCCCTCTCCTTAAGAGTTTGAAGGACAATCCTAAGGTGGTTAGCATGCTCACTCTTACTTCTAGAGTAGACCAGAATATCATCGATAAAGAAAATCACAAACGTATCTAGGTATGGAAAGCCGTCTTGGGGATGTCACATTCTCTCATTTTCAACTGATGATAGCCTGATCTAAGGTCTATCTTAGAGAAGCATGTGGCACCCTAAAGTTGGTCAAATAAATTATCTATCCTGGGGAGAGGATACTTGTTCTTTATGGTGACCTTATTCAGTTGTCGGTAATCAATGCACATTCTATGGGACCTGTCTTTCTTTCGCATGAATAGGACAAGAGCGCCCCTAGGCACACTTGGCCTAATAAATCCCTTATCTATGAAGTCTTTCAGCTGTTCTTTCAACTCAGCGGGAGCCATCCTATAAGGAGGAATAGAGATAGGTTATGTATTAGGAAGTACATCAATACCAAAGTCTATCTCTCTATCAAGAGGAATTTCGGGTATATCCTCATGAAAGATTTCAGGAAACTCACTCACAATGAAAACTGACTCAAGAGATAGAGCCTGATCATTAATATTTTTGACTCAGACTATATGATATATGCATCTCTTAGAGATTAACTTTTTGGCCTTAAGGTAGGAAATAAATTTAACCTTAGGTACTACAGAACTCCCCTTCCACTCTAAGATAGGCTTATTTAGAAATTGAAACTTGACAATTCGGGGTCCTACAATCAACTGAGGCATAACTAGAATAAAGTCAGTCCATACCAAGAATCACATCAAAATTAACCATTTCCAACTCCACTTAGTCAGCCATGGTATCCCTGTGATAGATTGACACGGTACAGTCTCTATAGACCCTCTTAGCTAAGATAGACTCACCAACAGGAGTAGACACGCTAAAAGGCTCAAGAAGATACTTAGGAAGGATCTCAAATTTACTAGCCAAGTAAGGAGTCACAAAAGATAATATAGCACTTGGATCAAGTAATGCATACATATCAAAACAAAGGACTCGAAACATACCAGTAACAATATTGGGTGCATTCTCTTGGTATTGGTACCAAGAGACTACCCATAGCATACAGACGGTTTTTTCCCAAGCCTGCACTTGAAGCTACACTTCTCTTATTACCTCTATTCTACAGAGCTGCAAAAGAAACCTGAGCTCTATTACTCCCATATCCCTAGCTTTTTGAAGGACACTCAATCTGGAAGTGATCTATCTTTCCACATCCGTAGTAAGCATTGGTGCCCACACGACACTCTCCTAAATAGAGCTTTCAACATCTAGAACACGGTGGATTTCCTCTAGAACCTTCAGCCACACTTAATTAGGACTGAGAACCTTGAGCTCGGAAGTTCCGGTGACTCAGCAACCTCTAATTAGGTGTAAAAGCACTTGTTGAAGAAGGTGCATAATTAGAAGACCCCCTTTGAAAGAAGGACTTGTTACCCTTCCCTTGCTTCTACTCATTCTCATGCCCAGTAAACTTAGCCTTCCTTCTTAAGTGTTCTTGTTGGTCTTTTTTCTTGTCATCCTCAACCTGCTGAGCATACACCATCAATCTAGAAAAATCCATGTCAAAAATCATTAGCATTGCCTTACATTCTCTCTTTACATGTTTGCCTAAGCGAGAAGCAAACTTCCTCATCTTGGACCTCATATAAGGAATCATATTTGGGGAATATTTGGACAAATAAATAAACTTCAAACTATACTCATTTACATTCATGCTCTCCTGCTTAAACTCCTCTTAGGAAGACTCGACTTAGAACTCAACATCATCTCAACATCAATATGCAATGCAAGTTCAATAATAATAATAATAATAATAATAATTAGCAATGCTTACACAGTTAGGAGTTTCTCTAACCGACAACCATTACTTATGAGCTAGTGATGATACAACGAAGAAATATCGTTGCCACATCCATCTAATACCTTGCCAGGGTAAAGGACATCATCATCTTAGATCCAATCATCAAAGTCATCTTTTTGGGACTTAAGAGGTATAGCCTCCATCCTACGCTGGCTACGTAGTTTTGGGGTTTGAGATAATTAAACTCTTACCCAACTTGGTACTCAATACTACTCCCAAAGTATGTGCTCACATTAACATCATCATCTAGTCTTATTGGAAAAACATCAAACTCATCTTATTACTTCTTCATCAATCATTACAATTCAAAACATTATTTACATCTCATCAAAATATCTTGCTCAAAACATCATTTACTCAAATTCATTTAAACTTAATTATTTTGCTCTTTCAAAACTCAATAAAATACATATATAATATTAATTCAAATCACTCTTTTTATCAATAAATTTTAAAAGCCAGCATCTTTACTCAAAACACGTGTAAAAATATTCATTAACATCAAATCAATTAGGGTTCATGAAAAAGTAGCCATGAACAATAATTCCAATATTATAAGAGATAAAAAAGATCTCAATGTATAAATATATCTAACTCAATAGAAGAAGAATTAATTCTTTTAGAATTCAAGATTTGGGTAAAACTCAACTACAACTCAATTATGATGAATTTAAATATTGAGCGCATGGACGAACTCAATCCAATGCTATGAATAGCCTTACATACCTAGAATTTGAAGCTTTACTCTGAATTGAAGAATTCAATGACCACTCTTGAACCCCTAGCCTTTTCTCCTCGCCGGAGCATTTTGTGTACTACCCAGAGTATAAGAATCACCAAAATAGTATTTTTATACTATTAAAAACTAAAACTATATTTGAGAATGAGTAAAAAAGTGTATATAGAGAAGAGTTGCTTGAGAGAACTTGATGAATAAAATAAGGAAATAAGGTTGGTATTTATAGGTGTGAAGGAAGGACCTAACAATAAATAAAAATAATTATAAAGAATGATCTTGAAAATTCAATGGAGGATTGTGATCTCATGGGTGATGTCAAATGGAGGACTATTTATGTCATGGGTGATGTCAAATGGATCTAGATCTTTCTATAGTTTCTGAGATGAACCTTCTTTTAACGGAATACCCTTTTTTGGAGCTGCGTTTGAACAAGATAACTTCTTAATTAGGACTTGGTGTCTTCATATGAATTGTAGATCAAGAAGTATAAAGGATTCTCATTGGTAGGGATGTTCATGACGTGTACAGATCCGTTTTCTATATTTTTTCGAATCCATTAATATCTCACGTTGATATGTTTTGTCTTTGCATGATACATGGTGTTTTTGCTCAAGTGTATTTCATTTTGACTGTCACAATAGATGACATATTCCTTCTGATGTAATTCAAGTTCTTGAAGAAATCATTCAAGCCATACTATCTCTTTGCCAACTTCAGTAGGTGCAGTATACTTTGCTTCAGTTGTAGAGAGTGAGACACATTTCTACAACTTCGATTGCCATAATATAGCTCCTCCTAAAAATATAAATAAGTATTCAGTAGTGGATTTTCTATTATTAAGGTCACTTGTCATATCAGCATTTGTGTAGCCCTTCAACATTGGATCAAATCCTTCAAACACATAAGCAGTCTCTTGTGGTACCTCTCAGGTATCTGAGTATCTACTTAACTGCTTCCTAGTGTTCTTTTTTAGGATTTTCAACTGACCTACTAATAACACCAATTGCATGAGCAATAAAGGTTTAGTACATATCATTGCATACATTAAACGTTCGGCTTCTGTAGAGTAGGAAACTTTGGCCATATTTTCTTTCTCCTCCTTTATTGTAGGACACATCTTCTTGTTCAACTTCACATGACTAGAAAAAATTGTGTAATAGCTTTAGCACTCTTCATATTGAAGTAATCTAGTACACATTCAATATACTTTTTCTGAGATGGCCATAACTTTCTACTTGTTCGATCTCGAACAATCTTCATCCCCAAAATTAGTTGTGCTGGGCCATGTCCTTCATGTCAAATGACTTGGACAAATCTCCTTTTAACTTGGAAATCAACTCTTTGTCCTGTTCTACAATTAACATGTCATCCACAAACAACAACAAAATGATAAAGTTACTATCAAAAAATCTTTTCAAGTATACACATGGATCAGAATAGGTCTTTGTGTAATTTTGACTTTTGTTGAAAGAGTCAAAAATTTTGTACCACTGTCTTAGAGCTTGCTTCAACCCATAAAAATTCTTATTCAATTTTTATACTATGTGTTTCTTTTCAAATCCTTCTGGTTGCTTCATATAAATCTCCTCTTCTAAATCTCCATGAAGGAATGCAATTTTCACGTCCAATTGCTGCACTTCAAGATCTAGGCTAGGTGCTAGGCTCAAAATAGTTCAAATAGAAGTTATTTTGATAACAGGTGAAAAGATTTCATCAAAATCAATAGCTTTCTTTTGTTCAAAGCCTTTTACCACCAAACGAGCTTTGTATCTGACAAGCATGCCATTTTTATCTTTCTTAAGTTTAAAGACCCACTTGCACTTGAGTGATCTTTTACCTTTTGGAAATTCAACCAGCTTGTATGTGCCATTTTTCTGCAGAGATTTTATCTCTTCTTGCATGGCTTTCATCCACTGGTTCTTTTATGGATGAGACAATACCACTTTAAGATATTCTGGTCCCCCTCATTATTGATGAGGACATACTATAAGGAAGGGTATTTGGTTGACGCTACCTTTTGTCTTAATGATCTTCTTAGAGTTTGAGATTGTTCTTGTTTTTATTGAGAAGGTTACTCAGCTTGCTCGGTATAATCACCAAGTTGCTTCCCCTATTTAACAACCTCATTTGGTTTCTCTCCTTACTCAGCAACCTCGTCGATTGTACTTTCTACACTTATGGAGTGGTTAGAAGTAGAAGGAATGGTAACAATACTAGGGACTATATCATTTTTTTTCTTAGCCTTCTTATATAGATCAACAACAATTCCAGCTTCACTTTCTCGGAAGATTACATCTCTGCTTCTAATGACCTTCTTCTTTACAGGATCTCACAGTTTGTACCCAAATCTTCATCTCCAATCCGATGAATATGCAGGGAACTGATTTATTATCTAGCTTGGTTCTCTGGTCCTTCGATATATGTGCAAAATCTTTACAGCCAAACATCTTTAGATGAGAGTAGGACACTTTCTTATTGGTCTAAACTCTCTTTAGGATGTCAAATTTCAATGGAACTGATGGACTACGGGTGATAAGATAATAGGTTGTTTTAACTTCTTCACGCTAGAATGACTTAGGCAATTTAGTCATTCTGAGCATGCTTCTCATATTCTCAACAATAGTGTGATTCATCTTTTCAGCTACACCATTATGTTGTGTGGTTTCAGAAACTGTCTTTTCATGTATGATCGCATGGATTGAATAGTACTCTTCAAATTCCCTAGAAGTGTACTCACCTCTATTGTCAGTTCTACGATGCCATAGTTTTCGACTCGTCTTTCTTTTTATTAGAGCATGAAACTTCTAAAATAATTGACACACTCGATGTTTCATTTTCAAGATATAAATTCACAATTTTCGTGAATCATCATCAATAAAAGTAACAAAGTATTTGTTACCGCCTATCAATTCTATCTCCATTAGACCACTGTCACACCCCGGGAGGGTACCCTAAATATAACCGGCACTCAGAAACCATTTCTGGCTTCCAAATGAACCACATAGCCTGATCACACATCCGTTCATTCATTCATTCAGCGGAAAGTTTAAAAATAAAGAATAATTTAGCAGGCAACTCAAATCACCCATCCAACTCAAAGAATAAAGGCCATGAGCCGACAGATCAACTAAAATATTTGTCATTTAAAAATAGTTTGACAAGAATAACACAAGGATAGAAATACTCAATCGACTCATCCTATCTAGTCTATAAAGCCTCTATCACTACTATCTAATTGGTGCCGATGACATGTTCATGGCTACCTCAAATAAAAATAAAAGGGCTAACTCAATATAAGAATACACAAATGGTGTCCAAATATAGGGGAGGACTCACCAATACGCTGAGTGCAAATAGATCCCTAATGATGCTCCTATTGATGATCTCATAAACCTGTCTCTGCATCATGAAACGATGCAGGCCAAATGGCATTAGTACGTGGAATGTACTGGTATGTAAAATGGCAGACTAAAACATACCTCAAGGAAGAGTAACGTTGGTTCAAATATCTCAACTCAGGAAGATAAGAGGGACTCAAATAAAGCGTCGTAAATCTAAAGTAAGGATACAGTTTAGACAGAGACCAATCATCTACCATACAATCCAACCCAATTATGTATAATACAGTACAACCAAATCATTTACAATTCGATCCCTTTCAATCATGTACACTCCGATTATATACACTCAACTCAACAATCAACTCAATAATCAAATCCAATCTAGTCACATACCATTCTATTCAATCCAATCATATATATTCTACTCAACATTCAACTCAACAATCAGCTCAAAGGACTCAACTCAGTAAATATGCAAATTAAATTATGCAATGTTTTACAATTCAACTCAAAGGACTCAACTCTATAAATATGTAACAACTTACTCAAGTGTCATAAGTCTAACAAGAAATAGTTTATACAGGACTAACTCATAAGCATATAGCAACTCACTCAACTCAACTGACTCAGAGTACTATCAAGACCTAAATGGGAGTTTCTCTTAACCGACAACCATCACTTATGAGCCAGTGAAAGTACAACAAACGAACATTGTTGCCGCGTCCGTTCATACTTTGCCAGGGTATGAATGAATCAACCAATCATGGATCCAATCCAACCAAGTCCTATAATGTCAGGACAAATCTCTCAGGGAAGCATCCGACTTTAACGGTTCAATCCCCCCTACGTTTGGCAACATAGGTATTGGGTTCGAGTATGGACTATACTCTTGCCCAATTCGGTGCTCGATACTCCTCCCATGACTCCATGCTCATAAAACTCCTCCAATAATCTCAAACAAGCCCTCACGGCTAGTTTCATGTGGTACATTGCCACCTCATCAACTCTATTCTCATTTCAACTCAATCAAGCCTCATTGGACCTTCTTTCAAATCGACTCATCTCAAATCATCAAACTCTTCTCTTTAAAGATTTATACAATCTCAACTCAATGAATGCAGAAAATATTATGTACATTAAAATATAATTTCAACTCCTCAACTCAAACTCAAAATAGATACTTTAATGTAAAAAAATACTCAACTCATTTAAAGGCTCCTCATACTCAACTCATACTTAAACTCCTTTCTAAATCAAAGATGAAACTAATAATTCTTTAGACTCAAAATAGTGTATAAGTAATTTATGCAAAAAGGTTCACAAATAATTTATTTGAAGCTCCTCCTCAAAAGATCATTTATTTTGAAAATATTCCTAAGACTCCAATCAACTCAAATTATGCACATCACATACCACAAAATCACATTAGACTCCAATCCACTTCATCACATAACATCCTCATCAATATACCCCTTCATCAACCATTCTACATATATTAAATAAGCACCATTCACATCATCACTCACATCGTCATCAAAACATCATCATCACATCATCATCATATATTATCATTTACATCATCATCAAACATTATCATCACATCATTGTCAAGTATCATCATCACATCAATCATCAAACATCTACTGCAAAATCCTTATTTTTGTCCTATGTTCATTTTATAGAAGCAAAGGGACATTCTTAACTAATCAATTCATTCTTTTCATTCCAATCAATACATATATATACACACAACTATCCATCTCAACCTCAAGACATTTATGACAAGAAATCTCATCTTGGGTTCATGTGAATGAAACATGAACCCATACTCTCAACAAAACTCAACTCAAGAATATCGTCAATACCTATAAATCTATATACAAAGATACATTTGTAGTTAATATTATGAAAAATAACTATTTAGCAACTCAAGTCATTAAAATCATCAATCAACCATTTATATCTAAACACATTCCATAGTTTAGGGAAAACTTTCAGGAAAACCTTTCTAGAAGGTGCAACTCTTTCATAACTCCTAACGAACACATCTATGGGCATATGGAAGAACTCAATCCATATTTTAGGTTAGCCTTACATACCTTGTTTGAAGACTTTGAAGAAAATCTTGTGGTTGGGTCTTCAATGGAGGACTCAAACCTTGAAGCTCTTGGAACTCTTCTTGTTGGAGAAGAAGAAGAAGAAGAGAGAGAGAGAGATAGGTTTCTAGGGCTTTTAGAGAGAGAGTGAGGGATTGAAAATGATTCCAAAATGTGTTAGGGCTGATACATATATAATTTGGGTAAGTTCCCAAATAACCCCTCTTCAAAAGTTCTGAAAATAGGCTAAAAATGCACCTGGCGAGATAGTGGCGCGTCGCGCCCTAGCAGTGCCAGGCTGATTACGCCTAAAACCTGCACACCTCATAGTGGCGCGCTATGCCAAGGACCAAACTACTGAGGCACATTCTTGGCCCGATAGTGGCGCGTCGCGCCCTTACAGCGCCAAGGCCAATATTTTCTAGGTTTTGAAAATTGGCTTGAAAAATCCTGCACACCTTTTAGTGGCGCGTCGCGCCAGGGGCCAAACTACTGAGGCATGTTTCTGGCATGATAGTGGCGCATCGCGCCACTACGGCGCCAAGCCCAGATTTCCAGTAGTTGAACCCCAGGCCTGAAAATCTCTGTTGTGCTCGTTCATCTTAGGATCGCCATATCTTTCGACTCCGAACTCCAAAATTTACCTTCTTAGTGGCGTTGGAAAGAAGACTCAACGACCATTAATTTAATAGGTCGTGGGCTACCCAGATCATCATATATCAAAAGATAGGGTCGTTAGAAGTCAACCCCTCATGCAAACGCCTCCTCAAACTTAGCCACGACGAACCTTTTGGCTTGATTTGGTCCTAGGGGTCCTTTATGACCCCACATCACCTCTAACGCTCTTTAATTACTTAGGTACTCAGCCTAACTCATGTGAAAAATTTCAAGTCCTCCGGTCCGAGTCTACACTCACGTGAAGAAATGTTCGAATCTTAGCGAAACAAATTCTGGGGTGTCACATTATCTCCTCCTTGGGATCATTCGTCCTCGAATGATGAGTAAACCAATGGTGGAATCGAGGCACAAATAAAAATCGATACTCAATCAAATCAACCAATCGATCATATTAAGCAATCTAGATAATCAACTATTTCGACTCAAGAATAGGCAAACCACTTCAAGTCAAGAATAGGAACATTACTCTCAACATTCTCATCATTAGGCACGAATAGAATATCGAAACTCTATCAACCGAATCATTCCAACCTCTAGATCATCAATTGTCGAACTCCAACTCATGAGCGACATTCCTAATCCTCTTCACAATTTCATAAGGTCAATATATCGGTGTCCAAACTTCCTCTCCTTTCCAAAACTCATAACACCCTTCACGTACCTCCAATCTTTCCCCCAAATGCTATCATTAGCCTACTACCATCACTCTCACAGTGACAACCATACACTCAACCTTATCACTCTAACTACCTCACTCATATCTAAGAGTTCCCGAGCTTACTTCAACACTTATACCCTCATCATCGTATGAGCTCTTTCTCGAAGACACAATAACATACTCTTACTTATCTATTGCTCATCACAAGGTCTTATCTCACTCCTCCTCCACACATTTATCCTCAACTAGACAAGTACAACACAACTATCACAATCGAGAAGCACTCACTCTCCCTCATCTACTCTTGCTCAACTCCGTCCACTATCATCTTAGCCAACTCATCACTATTGGAAACTCAAGACTTACTTTGGATCATTACCCCATCATCTCCCCCTTAGCTTAAAGGCATCAACTAAAGGACACTAACTAGTCACTCAAAGCGACTCACAAATTAGAACCTCATTCAAATCTATACTGTTTCATACACACATCTTAAGCCTCTTCTTACTAAATGACTTAGCCTCAACTCACTACTTACATTTGAGGGTCACATACCCCTTCTTCCATGACATGTACTCCTCATGAGTTAATATCCTAATCTCTTGCATATGTCATGTCAAGCCTACTGAATCAAACCTTAAACTAGCATTATTATAATCATTCACTACACATCATTACTCACCTTATAAATACTCCACCCTAGCTACAGGTCTCAATCAACCACCATTCTCACTATTTGAGTTCTACTCTACTAACTTCCTCTTTCTACCTTTACAATCATTCTACCAACCATAGCTCTCCATGCCTTGGATTACCCTCCATCGGATGGTGACACTTATCACTTAGATACACAACTTCCCCCTCGAAGGTGACATTCGAATCAAGATGTAGGGATAAGATTCTAGGATACATCTCGCTCTGACTTAACGCACGATCTATACAAATAAGAGTACATCCTTCCAAATCAATAGAGTTAAGCACAGTAATCGACTCCTCTCAAGCCTTGTGCCGTCTCTTCCCTTCCTCAAGACTTTATCTTAACTCATCAACAGGAATCTCATATCTACTATTTCAACTACCTTGAGTATGAGGGGTAGTCAAATGGATTTGAGCAAGGCACGAATTAGAAGGGAACATTCATAGAGTTAAACTCTATCGCACGAACTCAAAATATGAAAGAAAGGAAACAAATTCTTAATGTTGTATAGCCTCCTGATTATAAGTGTGGTGCACAACACACCCATAAGCAAGACTCTACTAGACACGACTTCATAGACTCCTTAGGACACTTGAACTCTATGCTCTGATACCATATTTGTCACTCCCCAGAAGGGTACCCTAAACGTAACCGGCACTCAGAAACTATTTCTGGCTCCCAAGCGAACCACATAGCCTGATCACACATCCGTTCATTCATTCATTCAGCGGAAAGTTTAAAAATAAAGAATAATTTAGCGGGCAACTCAAATCACCCATCCAACTCAAAGAATAAAGGCCATGGGCCGACAGATCAACTAAAATATTTGTCATTTAAAAATAGTTTGACAAGAATAACACAAGGATAGAAATACTCAATCGACTCATCACTATCTAGTCTATGAAGCCTCTATCACTACTATCTAATTGGTGCCGATGACATGTTCATGGCTACCTCAAATAAAAATAAAAGGGCTACCTCAATATAAGAATACACAAATGGTGTCCTCCAAATATAGGAGAGGACTCACCAATACGCTGAGTGCAAATAGATCCCCAAAGATTCTCCTATTGACGATCTCATAAACCTGTCTCTGCATCATGAAATGATGCAGGCCAAATGACGTTAGTACGTGGAATGTACTGGTATGTAAAATGGCAGAATGAAACATACCTCAAAGAAGAGTAACGTTGGTTCAAATATCTCAACTCATGAAGATAAGAGGGACTCAAATAAAGCGTCGTAAATCTAAAGTAAGGATACAGTTTAGACAGAGACCAATCATCTACCATACAATCCAACCCAATTATGTATAATACAGTTCAACCAAATCATTTACAATTCGATCCCTTTCAATCATGTACACTCCGATTATATACACTCAACTCAACAATCAACTCAATAATCAAATCCAATCTAGTCACATACCATTCTATTCAATACAATCATATATATTCTACTCAACATTCAACTCAACAATCAGCTCAAAGGACTCAACTCAGTAAATATGCAAATTAAATTATGCAATGTTTTACAATTCAACTCAAAGGACTCAACTCTATAAATATGTAACAACTTACTCAAGTGTCATAAGTCTAACAAGAAATAATTTATACAGGACTAACTCATAAGCATATAGCAACTCACTCAACTCAACTGACTCAAAGTACTATCAAGACCTAAATGAGAGTTTCTCTTAACCGACAACCATCACTTATGAGCCAGTGAAAGTACAACAAACCGACGTTGTTGCCGCATCCATTCATACTTTGCCAGGGTATGAATGAATCAACCAATCAGGGATCCAATCCAACCAAGTCCTATAATGTCAGAACAAATCTCTCGGGGAAGCATCCGACTTTAACGGTTCAATCCCCCATACGTTTGGCAACATAGGTATTGGGTTCGAGTATGGACTATACTCTTGCCCAATTCGGTGCTCGATACTCCTCCCATGACTCCATGCTCATAAAACTCCTCCAATCATCTCAAACAAGCCCTCACGGCTAGTTTCATGTGGTACATTGCCACCTCATCAACTCTATTCTCATTTCAACTCAATCAAGCCTCATTGGACCTTCTTTCAAATCGACTCATCTCAAACCATCAAACTCTTCTTTTTAAAAATTTATACAATCTCAACTCAATGAATGCAGAAAATATTATGTACATTAAAATATAATTTCAACTCCTCAACTCAAACTCAAAATAGATACTTTAATGTAAAAAAATACTCAACTCATTTAAAGGCTCCTCATACTCAACTCATACTTAAACTCCTTTCTAAATCAAAGATGAAACTAATAATTCTTTAGACTCAAAATAGTGTATAAGTAATTTATGCAAAAAGGTTCACAAATAATTTATTTGAAGCTCCTCCTCAAAAGATCATTTATTTTGAAAATATTCCTAAGACTCCAATCAACTCAAATTATGCACATCACATACCACAAAATCACATTAGACTCCAATCCACTTCATCACATAACATCCTCATCAATATACCCCTTCATCAACCATTCTACATATATTAAATAAGCACCATTCACATCATCACTCACATCGTCATCAAAACATCATCATCACATCATCATCATATATTATCATTTACATCATCATCAAACATTATCATCACATCATTGTCAAGTATCATCATCACATCAATCATCAAACATCTACTGCAAAATCCTTATTTTTGTCCTATGTTCCTTTTATAGAAGCAAAGGGACATTCTTAACTAATCAATTCATTCTTTTCATTCCAATCAATACATATATATACACACAACTATCCATCTCAACCTCAAGATATTTATGACAAGAAATCTCATCTTGGGTTCATGTGAATGAAACATGAACCCATACTCTCAATAAAACTCAACTCAAGAATATTGTCAATACCTATAAATCTATATACAAAGATACATTTGTAGTTAATAATACGAAAAATAACTATTTAGCAACTCAAGTCATTAAAATCATCAATCAACCATTTATATCTAAACACATTCCATAGTTTAGGGAAAACTTTCAGGAAAACCTTTCTAGAAGGTGCAACTCTTTCATAACTCCTAACGAACATATCTATGGGCATATGGAAGAACTCAATCCATATTTTAGGTTAGCCTTACATACCTTGTTTGAAGACTTTGAAGAAAATCTTGTGGTTGGGTCTTCAATGGAGGACTCAAACCTTGAAGCTCTTGGAACTCTTCTTGTTGGAGAAGAAGAAGAAGAAGAAGAGAGAGAGAGAGATAGGTTTCTAGGGCTTTTAGAGAGAGAGTGAGGTATTGAAAATGATTCCAAAATGTGTTAGGGTTGATACATATATAATTTGGGTAAGTTCCCAAATAACCCCTCTTCAAAAGTTCTGAAAATAGGCTAAAAATGCACCTGGCGAGATAGTGGCGCGTCGCGCCCTAGCAGTGCCAGGCTGATTATGCCTAAAACCTGCACACCTCATAGTGGCGCGCCGTGCCAAGGACCAAACTACTGAGGCACATTCTTGGCGCGATAGTGGCGCGTCGCGCCCTTACAGCGCCAAGGCCAATATTTTCTGGGTTCTGAAAATTGGCTTAAAAAATCCTGCACACCTTTTAGTGGCGCGTCGCGCCAGGGGACAAACTACTGAGGCATGTTTCTGGCATGATAGTGGCGCATCGCGCCACTACGACGCCAAGCCCAGATTTCCAATAGTTGAACCCCAGGCCTGAAAATCTCTGTTGTGCTCGTTCATCTTAGGATCGCCATATCTTTCGACTCCGAACTCCAAAATTTACATTCTTAGTGGCGTTGGAAAGAAGACTCAACGACCATTAATTTAATAGGTCGTGGGCTACCCAGATCATCATATAT